>NW_027361741.1:18530000-19730000 GCF_039654945.1 Dendrobates tinctorius | reverse complement strand
ATTATGTATTGTGCAAAAAATATTTTCTTTTTTTCCCCTGTGTATGGTATGTTATATGGTAAAGTGAATTGTTTTATCCAAAATAACAAATCTTTCCACAAAAACAAACACATTTGCTTTTCTATATAAAAAAAAGTAGATAAGATATAGGGTCCACGATTATCATTCTTTATTCTTTTAGCAGTAGTTTAATAACTAATTTACCTAGATTTTATTACATCTGTTACAAAAGGAAACAAAGAAATTCACCTGTAAACACCCATGGGAATCACCAAAGATGCCAGCTCTGGATTTTTCATTATCTGGGAAAAGTAAAACATAGCATTTTAGGATACTGTCTGTGTAAATGGAACACACATAATGTAATTAAATAATATCACTAAAAATGTCAATGCTAAAAACATATTGGATCCACAGCATTAATGTTGGCCATTAAAAGAATAATCCAAGAAAATATCCACTAACCGCTTTGCTGAAGCTCGTGTTGATTAATCCCAGAGCAAGTCCATTCACTCTGATGTTCATAAACCGCATTGCTTGAGCCAGAACATTTGTTAGTCCAAAAAGTGTTGTCTTAGATATGGCGTATGCCCCAATAATCTAGAAAAAAAGACCTCAAAGTTAGCTGTTGCAAATGTGTAATACTCTGGGGCTAAAACAACATTTTGGTGGTAAAAATGTAGTTATTTTTTTATTCACTGCTTAATGGTATAAAATTCTGTGACACACCCGTGGTGTGAATATGATCCTTGCACCCCTAGATAAATTCATTGAGAGATGTAGTTTGTAAAATGGGGTTACTTAAGGGGGTTCTGCTGTGTTAGCACTTTCATGGGCTCTCCCAGTGGGTCATAGCACCTGCAAACCATAACAGTAAAATCTGACGCTCCTTGCCTTCTGAGCTTTACTTTCTGCATGAAAAATATTTCTCGATTGCATGTAGGGTATTGGCGCACTCTGAAACAAATGCACCTCAGTTTGTTGTAAAAAAAAATGCTGTAAGCCCTTATAAAAATTAAAAACTTGGGGCTAAAACAACATTTTAGTGGTAAAAATGTAATTTTCCATGGTAAAAAAATTCTGTGAGGCACATGTGGTGTCAATATGATGACTGCACCCCTAGATGAATTCATTGAGGAGTGTAGTTTGTAAAATGATTTCACATATAGGGGTTTTCTGTTGTTCTGGCATCTCAGGGGCTCTGTCAATGTGACATGGCACTCTCAAACCATTATAGCAAAATCTGAACTTCAATATGGTGCCTCTTCTCATCTGAACTAGGCCTCAAAAGTAGTATTCCCCCACATATCTACGTACTCAGGAAAAATTGCACAATAAATTGTAAGGTGCAATTTCTCCTGTTACTCTTATGGAAATGCAAAATTTGGGGCTAAAATAACATTTTTGTGAGGAAAATGTTATTGATTTTATTATTTTCACGGCTCAGCATTATAAACTTCTGTGAAGCACCTGGAGGTTCAAGGTGCTCCCCACACTTCTAAATACATTCTTTGAGGGGTCTAGTTTCCAAAATAGGGTCACTTGTGGGGGGTTTCCACTGTTTAGGCATTTCAGGGGCTCTCCAAATGGGACATGAAGTCCGCTAATGATTCCCAGAAAGTTTACATTCAAAAAGTCAAATGACGCTCCTTCCTTTCTGATATTTGCCATGCGCCCAAACAGTGGGGGTATCAACATGCTCAAGAGAAATTACACAACAAATTTTGGGGTCCATTTTTTCTTGCTACCCTTGTAGAAATGAAAAAAATGGATCTGAAGTAATTTTTTTGTGAAAAAAAGTTAAATGTTCATTTTTTTTCCACATTCCAAAAATTCCTGTGAAACTCCTGAAGAGTTATTAAACTTATTGAAAGTGGTTTTGAGCACCTTAAGGTGTGCATTTTTTAAAATGGTGTCACTTTTGGGTATCTTCTATCATATAGACCCCTCAAAGTGACTTCAAATACAATGGTTTTGTAAATTTATAACTTCTTAGCAAAAAAAATTTTGGTTCCCAAATTGTGCTGATGTAAAGTAGACATGTGGGAAATTTTATTTATTAACTATTTTGTGTGACTTATCTCTGTGATTTAAAGGCATGAAAACTCAAAGTTGGAAAAACTGCAAAATTTTCAACATTTTTGCCAACTTTCTGTTTTTTTCACAAATAAAGGCAAGTAATGCCGAATAAATTTTACCACTATCATGAAGTTCAACATGTCACAAAAAACAGTCTCATCATCAGTGGGATTTATTGAAGCATTTCAGAGTTATTACCTCATTAAATGACAGTGGTCAGAATTGTAAAGATTGGCCTGGTCATTAATGTGCAAACCATCTTCGGGGGTAAATGGGTTAATAAACCTAAATATTTAATAAAATAAAAGTGTTTTTTTTTTCTTACTTAGCAGAATATTTATGGGTGCATAATTATTTGGTTATTATTAGTGTGTAGAATTATTATCCAGCCTAATGGAAAAAAAACCATAAACTGTCCCATCTCAGTTGTTTATTTTCATCTGTTAAAGTGAGAATAGGAATCCAACAGCACTGGATGTATTAAAATACATTTCTGATATTTAAAAAAAATATCTGAGACCAATATACAGTAGCTACCATTCTTTTTAATAACAATCATACAATCATAAAGTTTCCATCTATAGAGTCTGTCAGTCTCTTAAACTGTTGACAACTTATTGGGCAAGAGCTACAGCTTCCCAGACACTGTTCAAAGAGGTGGATTTTTTTTTCACTGTAAATCTCTTTTTTCAAAAGAGCCCTCAAGTTTTCAAAATGATTTTGGTCAGGTGAAGAAGGAGCCATGTCATTATTCTTTCATTTTTAAAGCTTTTACTGGATAGCTAAGCAGTGGAGTACTGTGACGCATGTGACATTGTCCTGCATAAATATCATGGTTTACTTGAAAGAGATAGAATTTTTTCTGTACCTCTGCTTGAGGAAAAATGTCTTCTAAAAACAGTAGGTTTGTGAGTTGATTTTAAGTCCATGTTCCAACCAAAAATGTCCTACTATCTCATCTTTAATAATACCAGCTCATAGCATTACCCCAACTTGACCATGCTCATGTCTGAGCCAAAGTGGAGGTCTGTGTCTGTTACTGATCCAGCAATGAGCCCATTCATGTGGTCAGTCAAGAGTCACTCAAATCTCATCAGTCCATAAAATCTTTGAAAAATCTGTTTTCAAAATTTTCTTTGCATAGTCTTGACGTACCACGTTGATATCTGATAACACCCACTTGTACCTAAAGTTAACACATTAGGTGGCAAATACTTTCATTTCTAATATTTCCGCAATGGAGAGGTGAAAAAAAAACAAGTTTTATTCCAGTGCAGTTACTATTATATCATGTGTCCAGTTCAACAAATGTGTATATACAGTGGGGAAAAAAAGTATTTAGTCAGTCAGCAATAGTGCAAGTTCCGCCACTTAAAAAGATGAGAGGCGTCTGTAATTTACATCATAGGTAGACCTCAACTATGGGAGACAAACTGAGAAAAAAAAATCCAGAAAATCACATTGTCACATTTGCATATTATGGTGGAAAATAAGTATTTGGTCAGAAACAAAATTTCATCTCAATACTTTGTGATATATCCTTTGTTGGCAATGACAGAGGTCAAATGTTTTCTGTAAGTCTTCACAAGGTTGCCACACACTGTTGTTGGTATGTTGGCCCATTCCTCCATGCAGATCTCCTCTAGAGCAGTGATGTTTTTGGCTTTTCTCTTGGCAACACGGACTTTCAACTCCCTCCAAAGGTTTTCTATAGGGTTGAGATCTGGAGACTGGCTAGGCCACTCCAGGACCTTGAAATGCTTCTTACGAAGCCACTCCTTCGTTGCCCTGGCGGTGTGCTTTGGATCATTGTCATGTTGAAAGACCCAGCCATGTTTCATCTTCAATGCCCTTTCTGATGGAAGGAGGTTTGCACTCAAAATCTCACGATACATGGCCCCATTCATTCTTTCATGTACCTGGATCAGTCGTCCTGGCCCCTTTGCAGAGAAACAGCCCCAAAGCATGATGTTTCCACCACCATGCTTTACAGTAGGTATGGTGTTTGATGGATGCAACTCAGTATTCTTTTTCCTCCAAACACGATAAGTTGTGTTTCTACCAAACAGTTCCAGTTTGGTTTCATCAGACCATAGGACATTCTCCCAAAACTCCTCTGGATCATCCAAATGCTCTCTAGCAAACTTCAGACGGGCCCGGACATGTACAGGCTTAAGCAGTGGGACACGTCTGGCACTGCAGGATCTGAGTCCATGGTGGCGTAGTGTGTTACTTATGGTAGGCCTTGTTACATTGGTCCCAGCTCTCTGCAGGTCATTCACTAGGTCCCCCCGCGTGGTTCTGGGATTTTTGCTCACCGTTCTTGTGATCATTCTGACCCCACGGGGTGGGATTTTGCGTGGAGCACCAGATCGAGGGAGATTATCAGTGGTCTTGTATGTCTTCCATTTTCTAATTATTGCTCCCACAGTTGATTTCTTCACTCCAAGCTGGTTGGCTATTGCAGATTCAGTCTTCCCAGCCTGGTGCAGGGCTACAATTTTGTTTCTGGTGTCCTTTGACAGCTCTTTGGTCTTCACCATAGTGGAGTTTGGAGTCAGACTGTTTGAGGGTGTGCACAGGTGTCTTTTTATACTGATAACAAGTTTAAACAGGTGCCATTACTACAGGTAATAAGTGGAGGAAAGAGGAGACTCTTAAAGAAGAAGTTACAGGTCTGTGAGAGCCAGAAATCTTGATTGCTTGTTTCTGACCAAATACTTATTTTCCACCATAATATGCAAATAAAATGGAAAAAAAACAGACAATGTGATTTTCTGGATTTTTTTTTCTCAGTTTGTCTCCCATAGTTGAGGTCTACCTATGATGTAAATTACAGACGCCTCTCATCTTTTTAAGTGGTGGAACTTGCACTATTGCTGACTGACTAAATACTTTTTTTCCCCACTGTATGTGTATGCTGTGTAGTGAAAGTGTATTAATATATTCACCTACCATCGCTGTCTCTGGTATCCAGTGTCATTCTACACCTCTTATCTCCTCTGTGTTGCCGGCTCGTTAGTGCTGATCCTAGCCGGCAACACAGAGAGCTCTCTGTGATTATGCATGTTGCACAATGACAGCGCATTAAAGGGAATCTGATAAGAAAGATAAGAAAAATTAGTTATATTATACTCACCGGGGGGGAGGGGGGCGGTTCGGTCTTGGTCCAATGGGTGTTGCGGTCCGGCACCTCCCATCTTCTAACGGTGATGTCCTCTTCATTGTTGCCTGTCATGGCTGCTGCGCAGGTGCACTGCTCCCAGCGCCTGCGCACTGCAGTACTCTGCTACAAGGGCAGAGCAGTGTGCTTGCGCAGGAGCGACGAGAAGGAAAGAAGAGGATGTCACCGTTAGAAGATGGGAGGCGCCGGAGACCAGATTCGGACCACCCCTGGGTGAGTATAATATAACTCATTTTTCTTATCTTTCAGGTTACATTGGGGGTTTATCTACAGCATTACAGAATGCTGTAGATAAGCCCCTGGTGACGGTGCTGGCAGCTGGTACTCGAAAAAATGGGGTGGCAGATTCCCTTTAATGATGGTTCTGGTTCATTTTAGTAAGGGGGCCCTGCTCTGAGGATGCTTCGTTTGAGTGTTCCAGCATGCACTTGAATTCTCAAATGAAGCCTCAGCCCACAGGAAGTAGGGGAAAAAAGTACAAAAGCAGATAGTGTAGTTAGGGGAATAGTAGGGAATTTTTTTTTTTTGCAAGCATATTGGAAATTAGTTTACATTACAGCATTAAATAGATAAGGATTTGGATTATACTTTATTTAACCTTTGACCTGTAAATTCGCCTCTTTTTGGCCTTCCTAATACCTTTCCAGTTGTCACCAGTTATGTTATGTGGCGAAGTAAAAAAGATGACTATGAAAGAAGTCTAGAAAGAGAAGTTAGAAAATAGAAGAGAAAAAAGCTAATCGGAGGACTTGTGGTGTCATGAGAAATATGAGTTAAGCCAAGTAAAATTGAGAATTTATGCATGTGCACACTATGCCTTTTATATGCTGGTGAACCTGGTAAATTTTACAAGCAAAATACAATTTAAGAAAATGCCAGTGGTTAACACTAGAGATGAGCGACTTTGCCTTTTTTTAGGGTTGTGTCGGGTTTCATGAAAGCCAACATTCTCAAAAGTCGAGTCGAACGAAATTGGCCGACTATCGTGAAAAGTCGGAGGTCCAACTGAAACATGAAACCCAATGCAAGTTAATGGGGAAGCAAAGTCGGCAGGGAGTGGAGGACAGTAAACACACCTACAGTGCCCATTTCAATGCCAGCAACATCAATTCTTATTACTTAAGCTTGTCAACCTTAATTTACTTTATGATAGATAGTTACGCATTGAAAACCGGGGGTTATTTGGCTAAAGTTGTGGGGGGAGGTCTGGCTCCAGGTTTTCATGTGCCCCGGGAGAAAGAGTGTCAGTGGGCCCCTTTAACACATGCCACAATTCATGATGCTCTGTTACGGCAGAGAAATATTGGTATAGTGCAATAAAAAATTCTTCACTTCTTACATTACATGACTGATATCTATTTTAAATTCTACAATAGCTCAAAAACCGGACAGTATATTCCTCCATACAGTATTATGGCCACCACATAGTGCGCCATACAGAATAATGAGCCCAATATATTGCTCCATACAGAATGGGCTCCACATAATGCTCCATACAGAATAGGCCCTTTATGTGCTCCATATAATACTCCATACCCTATATGATGGCCCATAAATAATGAACCCCATATGATGCTCCAGTATATGATGGGCCCCATGGATGATGCTCCATTGTATGATGGGCCTATATAATGCTCCATATATAATGGGTCCCATATGATGCTCTAGTATATGATGGGCCCCATATGATGCTCCAGTATATGATGGGTCCCATGGATAATGCTCCATTGTATGGTGGGCCTATGTAATGCTCCATATATAATGGGCCCCATATGATGCTCTAGTATATGATGGGCCCCATATGATGGGCCCCATGGATGATGCTCCAGTGTATGATGGGCCTATACACTGTGTGCAGAATAATAAGGCAAATGAGTATTTTGATCACATCATCCTTTTTATACATGTTGTCCTACTCCAAGCTGTATAGGCTTGAAAGCCAACTGTCAATTATGTAAATCAGTTGATTTGCATCTCTGTTGTCACGGTCACACGCGGCTGGACACAGCGCCCCCAGCAGGGCGGATTTAGATGACACGCATGACCCTGGATACACCGCCTCCAGTTGGACGAATTTAAATAGTAACACGTGCAGCTGGTATGCCGCCTCCAACAGGCGAATTTAGGTAATACATGTCACACGTAAATCTGGAAACCCCACCTCCAGTAAGGCGAATTTAAACAATAAGGGAAAACCTGGGTAACAATAACAATGGTGGCCCTGCGATAGGGAATGGGGACGTGGAGACCTCCTGCACTCCCCTGAGGCAGTGTCTCTACACTCCTAGCGTTCCCTAGGCCGGTTCCGCACCGGGTGCCGCTCAGGATACCTTTTAACCCTAGCTCGCCCTGCACCTAAACCCTCACTAGGGAATTGGTCGGTGCGGAAACTAATCCCACCACTGCACTAAACACACATAAGGAAAAGTGACAAAACAGGGGAAACACCACTTAGCTTTGCTCTGTTGCTTAAGCTCCTAGCAACAGAGCCCACCACCTGCGTGCATCCTTTCCTCCGACCGGGTCCAACATCATAGTGCAGCCTCGGAGCAACCAGAGTCCACCACCTCCATGCAGCTGTCCAGAGACAAAGTCCAGCACCATGAGCCCAGCTGTTCTGCCAATGAGTCCAGGATTTTGAGTCCAGATTTCAGCAACTAAGTCCAGCATAGTGAGTGCAGTTCTACACCGCAACTGCCACTCCACCAAGCCATGCAGGCACTCCTTGCTGACACCAATGCGACGACTCCACCAATCCATGCCAGCCCTCCTTGCAGACACCATCACTGACTCCAGCAATGTACTCTCTCTGAGCTGCCCGTGACTCTCCTTGAGCTCCATCCTTCACCCAGGCTTGCATGTAACTGAGGACTAATCATCAACCATGATTGACACACCTGATACTCTCTTATAGAGCTACCACACCTGTTACATAATTACGTGCAAAAACTAAGGTAACCAAAGCGCAATGACCCTAATGGGCACCGGGGGGAAAACTGCAACTAAAATCAACACAGTGCAATGACCCTAATGGCCACAGGGGGCAAAACCACCTTTGACACACAGCCAAAGGAAAAAAAAGGTTACTTTGTGCATTTAAACTGTCAGATCCAACCTGGACTATGACATCTGTAATGAGGAGGGGTGTGGTCTAATGACATCAACACCCTATATAAGATGTGCTTAATTATTAGGAAACTTCCTTTCCTTTGGCAAAATGGGCCAGAAGAGAGATTTGACGGACTCTGAAAAGTCAAAAATTGTGAGATGTCGTGCAGAGGGATGCAGCAGTATTGAAATTACCAAACTTTTGAAGTATGATCACTGAACACTCAAACGTTTCATGGCAAATAGGCAACAGGGTCACAAGAAGCATGTTAATAAAAAAAAGGCTCAAAATAACTGCACATGAATTGAGGAAAAATCAAGCGTGAAGCTGCCAAGATGCCAATTGACACCAGTTTTGCCATATTTCAGAGCTGCAACATTACTGGAGTATCAAAAATCACAATACTGTGCAATACTGAGGGACATGGCCAAGGTAAGGAAGGCTGGAAAACAACCACCTTTGAACAAGAAACATAAGATAAAACATCAAGACTGGGCCAAGAAATATGTTAAGACAGATTTTTGTAAGGTTTTATGGACTAATGAAATGAGAGTGACTCTTGATGGGCCAGATGGATGGGCCCGAAGCTGGATCAGTAAAGGCCAGAGAGCTCCACTCTGACTCAGACTCCAACAAGGTGGAGGTGGGTTACTGGTATGGGCTGGTATCATCAAAGATGAACTTGTGGAACCTTTTCGGGTTGAGGATGGAGTGAAGCTCAATTCCCAGACCTAGTGCCAGTTTCTGGAAGACACCTTCTTCAAGCAGTGGTACAGGAGGAAGTCAATATCATTCAAGAAAAACATGATTTTCATGCAGGACAATGCTCCATCACATGCATCCAAATACTACACAGCGTTGCTGCCCAGTAACGGTCTAAAAGAAGAAAAAATAATGACATGGCTCCCTTGTTCACCTGATCTGAACCCCAGAGAGAACCTGTGGTCCCTCATAAAATGTGACATCTACAGGGAGTGAAAACATTACACCTCTTGGAACAGTGTCAGGGAGGCTTTGGTGGCTTCTGCACGCAATGTTGCTCGTAAAGCGATCAAGCAACTGACAGAATCTATGGATGGAAGGCTTTTGAGTGTCATCGTAAAGAAAGGTGGCTATGTTGGTCCCTTTTTTTTGGTTTTGAATGTCAGAAATGTTTATTTCTAAATTTTGTGTTGTTATATTGGTTTACCTGGTGAAAATAAACAGGTGAGATGGGTATATATTTGGCTTTTATTAAGTTGCCTAATAATTCTGCATAGTAATAGTTACCTGCACAAACAGATATCCTCCTAAGATAGCCAAATTTTCAAAAAAAAACCACTCCAACTTCCAAAAATATTAAGCTTTGATATTTATGAGTCTTTTCGGTTGATTGAGAACATAGTTGTTGTTCAATAATAAAAAGAATCCTCTCAAATACAACTTGCCTAATAATAATTATGCAAACAGTGTATAATGCTTCATATATAATGGCCCCCATTTATAATGCTCCAGTGTAAAATGGGCCCTGTATATGATGCTCCAGTGTATGATGTGCCCCATTTATAATGCTCCAGTATATGATGGGCCCATACAGTCATCTGTGGGATGATTTGAAGCGGGCTGTCCATGCTCGGCGACCATCAAACTTAACTGAACTGGAATTGTTTTGTAAACAGGAATGGTTACAAATACCTTCATCCAGGATCCAGGAACTCATTAATAGCTACAGGAAGCGACTAGAGGCTGTTATTTTTGCAAAAGGAGGATCTACGAAATATTAATGTCACTTTTATGTTGAGGTGCCCATACTTTTGCACCGGTAAAATTTTGTTTAAATGCAGATTGCACATTTTCTGTTACTACAATAAACCTCATTTGAATCCAGAAATATAAATGAGTCCATCAGTTATTAGATATATGAAACTGAAATAGCTGTTGCAAAAACCAAAATTGTTATAAAAAAAAAAGGTTAACATTAATAGGGGTGCCCAAACTTTAACATATAACTGTATAATGCTCCATATATAATGGGCCCCATATGATGCTCCAGTGTATAATGGGCCCTATCTATGATGCTCAAGTGTATGATGGGCCCCATATAGAATTCTCCAGTGTATAATGCTCCCCATATATTGCTCAAGCATTTAAAAAAATGAAATACCTCACCTCACTGGGCACTGCTCTACTCTAGACACTTCAGTGTCATCATCTTCCAGCTTTCTGCACTCGGACTGTTCAGGCAGAGGGCATACAGACGTGACGTATTCACACTCTCTGACCTGAATGTCACTGTCAGGAAATGCGGAAGAGGTCACAGCGGTGGAGCAGGGAGAGGTAAGTATTGCAAGTATTGGTGCCCTGAGCAAGCAGGGGGGCCCACTCATGGGCGACGGCACTGGCACAGGGCCCCTCATAGCACGACGGTGTCTGTGATGGTGAGTGGTCCCCCCCACCGTCACAGACACTGATGTACTGTGAGGGGCCCTGTGCCAGTGCCGTTGTCCACGAGTGGGCCCCCCCACCTGCTCAGGGCACCGCCACTGGTACAGCCCAGTTAGGTAGGTGGAAAAACTGTCATATGTTGAGGTGCAGGCTGGACGTTCAGCAGCTGCAAATGGAGGATTTGGAGAAGTCAAAGGAAGAGGATGACAAAGCGAGCCATTTTGCTGGCAACCTATGTGTCATTAGGGGAAGGTGGGACAAAATCCTTTGAAACCTATGCATGGTTCATTTTAATGAAGGTGAGATCACCAACAGTTTGGATCGACAGCCGTGTCCTTCTTTCTGTCAGGATTGACCCAGCAGCACTGAAGACTCTTTCTGATAGCACACTACCAGCAGGGCAAGCGAGCTCCTGTAAGGCATACTGTGCCAATTCAGGCCAGGTGTCCAGTTTACAGGCCCAGTAGTCAAAGGGGAATGAACTGTGAGGGAGAACATCGATAGGGGAGGAGAGGTAATTTTGAACCATAGTTGACAACTGTTACCTCCTGTCTGTTGCAATCGATTCAGTATTAACAGTCGTGTGAATGGTCCTCAAGAAATCAGTCCACAACATGGTCAAGAAACCCCGGTCTCCAACGCTAGTTTGGCTGTGTGCACCATGAACACCTCTTCCATTTGGCCCAGTATGGCTCATGGTAGAACCTGCATCGCTGCTGTGTCCTGGGAATGCCTCTAACAAACGGTTTACCAGAGTTGCTTGTTTGTTCACCAATATTAGCTCTAGGTTCTCCTGTGGCATGATGTTCTGTAATTTGCCTTTATAGCATGGATCGAGGATGCTGGCCAACCAGTAGTCGTCATCCTTCATGATTTTGGCAATGCAGGGTCCCTTTTTAGGATCCGCAATACATAATTGAACATGTGGGCCAATGTTCAAGGTATCACTGATGCACTGACAGTGGTGGGTGGAGGAGCACTTTCTGCCAAATCCACATCCCTGCAGTCACGTACAAACCCTGCACCTGACCTTGGCAAGCCAAAATTTTCTCTTGCCTCCCGAGAAGCATCCTCCTCCCCAAAATAATCATCCCCCTCATCCTCCTCCTCCTCCTCTTCCTCTTCATCCTCCACCTCGTCCTGGACAGTTCCCTGACCAGACAATGGCTGACTCTCATCAAGGCTTCGCTCCTCCTCCTCTTCCTCCTCCACTGTAGATGCCTGATCCTTAATGTGCATCAAAGTTTGCATGAGCAGACGCATAAGTGGGATGCTTATGCTTATGATGGCGTCGTCTGTGCTTACCAGCTATGTGCATTCCTCAAAACACCGTAGGACTTTACAGAGGTCTTTCAGCTTTGACCACTGCACACCTGACAAATCCTTGTCTGCCCTCAAACTGCCTGTCCGTGTATCCTCCCACCAATGCATTACAACCTGCCTCTGTTCGCACAGCCTCTCAACCATGTGCATGCTGGAGTTCCACCTTGTTGCAACGTCTATGATTAGGCAGTGATTGGGGAGGTGGAGCGATCGCTGCAGCCTCTGCATACGACTGGCATCTAAGGGCAAGTGATGGATGTGCGAGCACAGTCTTCGCACCTTATGGAGCAGGGCTGTTAAATCCGGATAATTATTTAGGAAGCACTGCACCACCAGGTTAAAGGTGTGAGCCAGGCAAGGTATGTGTCTGAGTTTTGCAAGGGTTATGGCCGCCACAAAATTACGGCCGTTATCACTGACTACCTTGCTTGGCTCAAGATGTAGACTGCCCAGCCATGACTCAGTTTCTCGCTGCAAGTACTCGGCCAGTACCTCCACGGTGTGTCTGTTGTCGCCCAAAGACATCATCTTTAAAACAGCCTGCTGATGCTTACCACTAGCTGTTCGATAGTGGGACACCTCGTGTGCAACACTGGCAGCTGCAGATGGAGTGCTCGTGCGACTGCGCTCTGTCGACGAGCTTTCGCTTCTGGAGGAGGAGGGGGGGTCGAACGCCTACAGTCAACTGTTTCCTATACCGTTTGCTAGGCAGCACTGTCCCACTGCCGCTGTCCCCTGTGGACCTTGCATCCACCACATTAACCCAGTGCACAGTGATGGACAGACAATGGCCCTGGCCATGCCTACTGGCCCATGCATCTGTTGTGAGGTGCACCTTTCCACTCACTGATTGTTTGAGTGCATGGACAATGCGGTCTTTCACATGCAGGTGGAGGGCAGGGATGGCTTTCCTAGAAAAGAAGTGCCAACTGGGTAGGTCATAGTGTGGGACAGCGTAGGCCATGAGCTCCTGGAACGCTTCGCTTTCAACCAAATGGAAGGGCATCATCTCTAATGAGATCAGTTTGGCAATGTAGGCGTTAAAAGCCAGTGTACACGGATGAGAGGATGAGTACTTTCTTGTCCTACTCAGAGTCTCTGCTAGGGTGAGCTGGACTTAAGAGCTGCATATGAGGGAACTAGCGGTGGACTGGACGGACTGAGAGGGGGTTGGTGATGGTGCTGATGGCCTAGATTCAGTCTTTCGTTGCAAAAACATTGTGATTCCCTGACTGCTTTGGCCTTGCGACGACACCTCAACATTTCTTACTGGTGGTGTGCTAACCGGTGGGCTTACAGTGGGGGAAGCAATGTAGCGCTGCTGGCTAACTTCAGTCGGAGCAGGTGCACATGTGCTATGTGAGGTTTTGAATTGCGTCCACGCTTGCTAGTGCATGGTGTTTAAAAGTCTAAGCATGCAACTGGTATTCAAATTTCGGAGATTTTTCCAACGGCTAAAGGTCCTTCCGCACTTCTTACAGATAACCTTTGCCTGATCAATAGGATTTTGGTTAAAAAAGTGCCACACTGCACTCTTCCTACTATGGGAAAAATTTTCAGGGCTTGCACGTTGTGCTAATTTGACCGTCTGGCCAAGGTGTCCTGCTACTCTTTTTGTTTTTTTACCACGTTTTTGAACAGCTACGGGCCTGCCAGGTAACCGCTGCTGTGATGTCAATGCCTGCTGCGGATCCTTCTCCTCTTCTGAGCTATGACCAGCGTCACCCTCTTCCCCAAATGGATGCCAATCCGGGTCAACAACTGGGTCATCCATCACCTCCTCCTCAATTTCATCTGCACCTTCCTCTGTGTCACCGTGTAAGGTGGTAGAGTATGTGGGAAGGGGCACCTGAGTTTCATCAGGGTCAGATTCAGGCTCAGTAGACTGCGAGGGCAATGTAGTGCTCTGGGTCAATGTACCAGCAGAATCATCTATCAGTGGCAGTGTATCAGTGCACTCCTTGTCAGATTCATCTTGGACTGGGGAATTCAGAATTTGACTTGATAACCCAGGTATGGTATGTGAAAAGAGATCCATGGAGTAATCTGAAGTGTGGTCTGCCCTATCCTTCACTTTTGGTGGGGGTGAAGGACACAAGGAAAGGTGTTATTCCTGACCAGAAGCCAGCACTGACGACTCAGTGCTTGCAGTTTTTGAAACTTCAGAAGAGGAGGCAATAGAGCTAGAGGCTGTTTTGGCAATGTAAGCCAAAACCTGTTCCTGATGCTCCGGCTTTAAAAGCGGTTTACCTACTCCAAGAAAAGGGAACCTTCCAGGCCTTCTTGAGCCAGACGATGACGCTGGCTCAACACCTCCTGGCTTAGCTGCTATTGTGCTTTTGGCATAACCAGCAGATGCACCACCACCATCAGTACCAGCTGTCCCCCCCGCCCACATCCGTTGCCTCTTCCACCATACTTCCTCATATTTTGGAAAATGTACCAAAAATACCAGCAGATATATGGTATTGTACGAGGATTGTACAGCTGTATAAGGTGTAGGGAAAAATTTAAATCTCCGTATATATTTCCTAAGTCACACACAGACGCCCCCCCAGTATTGATTTGACCATGATACAAACAGCAGATATACGGTACTGTATCAGAAATGTACAGCTGTATACGGTGTAGGGGAAAATTTAAAGCTCTGTATATTTATTTCCGGAGTCACACACAAACGCTGTCTCAGTATGGATTTGACCGTAATCCAAATAGCAGATACACGGTACTGTATCAGAAGCGGACAGCTGAATACGGTGTAGGGGAAAATTTAAATCTCTGTATTTCTTTCCGGAGTCACACACATAGATAGTCAGCATGTATTTGTCCGTGATGCCAGCCAGTATGCGGTAGTGTGTGAGTAGCGTACAGCTCTATGCGGTGTATGGAAAAATTTAAATCTCTGTATATTTATTTCCGGACTCACACACAGACGCTGTCTCAGTATGGATTTGACCGCAATTCAAACAGCAGATATATGGTACTGTATCAGAGGCAGACAGCTGAATACGGTGTAGGGGAAAATGTAAATCTCCATTTATTTTTTTCCGGAGTCAAACACAGACGCTGTCTCAGTATGGATTTGACCGTAATCCAAACAGCAGATATACGGTACTGTATCAGAAGCGTACAGCTGAACACGGTGTAGGGGAAAATTTAAATGTCAGTATATTTATTTTCGGAGTCACACAGACGCTGTCTCAGTATGGATTTGACCGTGATCCAAACAGCAGATATACGGTACTGTATCAGAAGCAGACAGCTGAATATGGTTTAGGGGAAAATTTAAATCTCCGTATTTATTTCCGGAGTCACACACAGATAGTCAGCATGTATTTGTCCGTGATACCAGCCAGTACACGGTAGTGTGTGAGGAGCGTACAGCTCTATACGGTGTATGGAAAAATTTAAATCTCCGTTTATATTTCCGGAGTCTCACACAGACGCTGTCTCAGTATGGATTTGACCATAATCCAAACAGCAGATATACGACATTGTATCAGAAGCGAACAGCTGAATATGGTGTAGTGGAAAATTTAAATCTCCATATATTTATTTCCAGAGTCATACACAGACGCTGTCTCAGTATGGATTTGACCGTTTCCAAACAGCAGATATATGGTACTGTATCAGAAGCGGACAGCTGAATAAGGTGTAGGGGAAAATTTAAATCTCCGTATATTTATTTCTGGAGTCACACACAGACACTGTCTCAGTATGAATTTGACCATAATCCAAACAGCAGATATACAATACTGTATCAGAAGCGGACAGCTGAATGCGGTGTAGGTGAAAATTTAAATCTCCGTTTATTTATTTACTGAGTCCCACACAAACTCTGTCTCAGTATGGATTTGACCGTAATCCAAACAGCAGATATACAGTACTATATCAGAAGCGGACAGCTGAATACGGTGTAGGGGAAAATTTAAATCTCTGTATTTATTTCCGGAGTCACACACAGATAGTCAGCATGTATTTGTCCTTGATACCAGCCGGTACATGGTAGTGTGTGAGGAGCGTACAGCTCTATGTGGTGTGGGAAAAATTGAACGCTCGGTAACTGTGCAGAAAAAATGAATAAAAGTAGGAGTGCTGTATAAAAAACAGTCTGCACGGCATGGTCCAGACAGCAATACTCCTGTAAGGCAGGCTAATAATCAGTGCTGCTGCACACTAGAAAATCATTCCCAGTCACTGCACACTAACTCTACACAACAATTGCTATCAGCAGAAGCACAGATTCTTTTTTCTTTCCTGCCTATCTTTTTTCTTTCCTGCCTAACACTCTCCCTATTGAGAAACAGCGGCAGCAACCTCTCCCTATGCTAAGACTGGAAGAAGTAAAATGGCAGTCGGCGGTCAGGGTTTTTATAGCCACTGTGACGCTACACAAAGCAAGCCAATCACTGCAATGCCCTTCTCTAAGATGGTGGTGGCTGCTGCCCATATCATCGCATTGCCCACAGTGTGCGTCCTTGCTCATTGGCTGAGAAATAGCGCCTGTAAGCATTATGGGAAACGCAATTTTGGTGCTCGGGTCGGCGACCGCATGGCCGACCTCACGCTATGGTCGGATTTCGCTTGGCGAAACCCGACTTTGGCGAAAGTCGGCGACTTTTGAATCTGACAGACGTGTTTTGCGCAACTCTAGTTAACACAGCTCAAATGTCGGAATATATGCACCAGTCTTTTTAAACCTACAATTTAACTTTGGAAATACATTTACTGCTGCAAATTTCATAGCCCAGTCAATTTTGCCAAGAACAAATGAATGCAAAACATTTTCATTTCAAGTTGAAGTGAACTTTAGGAATAACTTACAGGGTGAGGTATGTATCCAATAAAGGATGAACATAAAATGATCGATCCTCCACTAAAATACAAGAAGTTAGATAAAACATAGGTTAAAAATCAGCAAAATAAAATGTATGTTAATGCATTTCTGAACAAAAAGGTAACAGACTAATAGAAATAGGGACACATTAATTTCATTGATAAACCTCATGCTATATAAAAATAGGTAAAAATATATTTAGGGCTCGCTCACAAGAGTTTATACATCAGATGAGTGATATCTGTTGTTTTATTGGATAGCACTTGCACCAATGATCAATGTATTTTTCTCATGTCAATTAGGAAAATCGCAGTTTCTGCAAAAATTGGAGCGCGTTCACCCATTCAAGTCTATGTATGTATGGAAACCATTGGACTGCACTCGGTTACATAAAGGTCTGCCAGTTTCAGGTAATACACATGAAGGAGACCCAACTTGGTGTCAAAACATTTCCAAAAATTAGGGACAGACCCAATGCAAAGTGGCATCAATTGACCTGTAGTAGAAATTTCATAATGGCACAGCTGCCATCAGCCATGGGCCATGCATGAGGTATAATTGTGCAGCATGGATGAATGGGACAGGGCTTGGATCAGCATTTCTAGCTGAAACATTGATCAGTAACAGGTGAATGAGTGACAGGTGTAGGCCTGGTACTCTTTGAGGCCTGCCAAATTCAGGCAACACACATGAAGGAGACTCAACTTGGAGTCCAAACATTTCCCCAAATTAGAGGCAGATAACAGTAACATTGGCATCAATTGACTCCCTGTAGGAATTTTATAATGTCACAGCAGCAGTCAGTCATGGGCCATGCATGAGGTATCAGGATCTGGGCCAGCATTTACAGATCTAAATTTAAGTTTCAATTCAGTTGAGGTGAGTGAGAGGCTGGTGTAATCCTGCTTTGCTGGGGGCCCTTATACCTCATGCATCAGCTCAAAACTGCTTTTTTGTTCAGCCACACACAGCTGACACAAATATCAGCTTGGTAGACTACTAATGTTGGAATAATGTAAGGATAGTAACAAAGGTAGTTGACAGATGATCAATTCACCCAAAGTATAAATTTGATAATGGCACAGAAGCAGTCAGCCATGGGCAATGCATGCACTATCAGGGTCTGGGCCAGCATTTACAGCTTTGAATTTAAATTTAAATTGAGATGAGGTGGGTGATGGACCAGTGTAAGCCTGCTGTGTTAGGAGCTCTTATTCCTCATGCAACAGCTCAAACTGCTTTTCTGCTCAGCCACGCTCAGGTGCCATAAATATCAGCTTCCTAGACTAATATTGTTATAAACATTTAACGATAGTAAAGCAGGTAGTTGACTAAAAGTAAGTGCAGGTCTGGCAGTCTGGAAGCCCTACAGCTCCAGGCAACACACATGAGGGAGACTTGACTTGGAGTCTCCACATTTCAAAAAATTATTGGCACACACCAGTAAAGTGGCATAAAGTTCTCCAGAGTAGAAATAGTATAATGGATCTCTCAGGCCCCTTCCACTACAGGCATCTCACCACATGATGACACAACTTGGAGTCTCCAAATTTCAAAAAATTATTGGCACACATCAGTAAAGTGGCATCAATTTCCCCAGAGTAGAAGTAGTATAATGAGCCTCTCAGTCCCTTTCTTACAGTCAAAGCCACCAGATAGAGATCCAACTTCGAGTCGCTATATTTCAAAAAATGGTTTATAACATCAGCAGCAGTAGCAACAGCAGGCACAGAAGCCATGACAAAGGTGTCACAGACTGCAATAATGTGAAATCATTGTCACACACTAAACTACATCAATGTCTGCCAAGTCTGCGACTGGGGTGCAAAAGTCATTGGAGATCCATGACTTGTTCATCTTGATCAAACTTATGCAGTCTACACTTTCAAGGGTCAGCCGGATGCGCTTATCCATCAGGACACCACCAGCAGCACTGTAGACATGTTCTGAGATAACGCTGGCTGTCGGGTAAGACAAAACCTTCAAGCCATGACAGGCAAACTCCGGCCACTTTTCCATTTTTGAAGATCAAAATGCAAAAGGGTCCAAATTCCCCCTGATGGCATTGATATTAAGATCCAGATACTCCTACACCATCCTCTCCTGTAGTTCACAATGTGTCAGTCTTGTTTACTTTGTACTGATGGTGCATGGGCAGGTCTAAAAAATGTGTTTAATGACTCACAGAAATTGCTTATGACACTTTCTCTGCTGTGGCTAATGTTTTGGTGTTAATGACTCGGCATTCCAGGGGTTCTAAGTCTATAGCTGTTATTTACACTGTGTGCCTCAAGGCTGTCTTGGGATAAACTACTCTGAACATTGTCTACAAGCGTGTTTCGATGCACCAGCATCCCAGTGCCCCTTTCCAGGAGAAGAGCATCTGACAAAATTTATTCTTACACCGTGGATTTAACAGAGGGGCAACTCAGTAGTCAGCACTATTTCTAATCCTAACAGAATGGGCATCATGTTGTAATGGAGCAAGAAGGTGCTCATATGTCGGGTGCTTTCATGAGGTACAAGTTCATGGTGTCTTGCTCACTGTGTCCACTCCCGCCAACCAGAGACAACAGAGGGCATCATTATCCTCTTTATCTCTTGACTGCTGCATGACCATCACCTATTCCTCCCCTTCCTCCTCTATTTGGTCCTCGACTCTTGCACCTTCAGTAACTGTTTGAATGGTACAATGATTCCCCCTTGATCACTGTAATCCACCGTACCATGGCAGCTGCTTGTGCGACGACAGTTGGGAACTTCCAGATTTTGTAATACTTTCTGCCTTCTCCTCTGCTTCATCCTCTTCATTTGGAACTACCACCTCCTCCCGCAGATTATTCAAAGTGTGCTCCAGCATGTGGATGACCAGACTAGTGATACTGATGATGGACTCGTCAGTGCTAACCATTTTAGTAGCCATTTCAAAACTGTGCAGAAGGGTGCAAAGGCCCTGCATCTGCTCCCACTCCCAAAGTGATTTTCAGCACATTTGTTTTGCATAGTCCCAAGCTATGTGTCACGTCGCTGTCAGACTCAGGGCCTGCTGTTCCAGCTTTGGCCACTAGGAGGTGCCGGACTGACACGTTGCCGCCAGACTCGGGGCCTGCTGTTCCGGTCATGGCCACTAGAAGGCGCCGGACCGTCGCGTCGCCGCCAGTCTCGGGGACGGCTGTTCCTGCCTCGGCTACTGGGAGGCGCTGTGGTTCACCCCTGGGTGAGGGTGGTGACAGAGAAGAGGCTCCTGCGCAGGCATCTGGTGGGCGCAGGCTCCGCCCCTCTGTCAGTCATGTACTGCATCACCACCTGGCCTGGTCCTGGGGGCAGTCCTAATTACATCATCAGTCCGGGAACCTGTGAGGGATGACCTGATCCCTCAAATACCTTGGGACTGGTCTTGCAAGCTGCCGGATATATTCTTGGTTCCCCTGCGTGTTACAGTGTGAATTGCTATAGTTAACTCTGACCTCAGCCTGGATTTCTGACCATTCTATTGCCTGCCGTTTTTGTACCTTTGCCTCTCTTCCGATTTTTGATCTTCACTTGGATTCCTGACCCTTCTTCTGCCTGCTGATTCTGTACCTTTGCTGCCCTTCTGGTTTCACTGACCTCGGCCCGGACTTTTGACTATTCTTCTGCCTGCTGACTTTGCACCTCTGCTGCCCTCCGGCCTCCATCTCCTGCCTCCTGACCACGATTACGGGTTTTAGTTTTAACCCCTTGGCGGCCGTCCTGCTCTGGTCCACTGCTCCACCAGACAGCTACCCCCTGGGCCTTGCTACAATTTCAGATCCCTGTATAGGGGTTAAGGGTCTCGGGGTTACTCGGGGTGCTGTACCAACTGCAGCCCAGATTCGCAGATGGCCGTCACATTATATCCGGCCCAAAAAACTGCTTCTTGTATATATGTCCATCATATATAAAAGCAGTCTCCTGGACTTTTTTTTCCCCTTCTTCTGCCTGAACTGATTTCTTGGCCTAACACCTGCTTCAGTGCACAGCCTGAAGGAACACTCCCATCTTCCTATACCAGCATGCTGCAGCCTGGAGACTTCAAGGGAAATGCTGAGCATCAGAAATCCACATTCCTGGGACATCGGCCTCTGGGCAGCTCTTGTCATGCTTGCCCAGAGGCTCAGGTATTGCCCGCAAATGCGGCTAAACTTTTGTTACCCGTCTCTCCCTCGTTTTCTAAGAAATCTCTGTGTGTGTGAAGGCTTATGTGGATTGTGGTTCTGCAGGAAACTTCATGGATTTTTTACTTGCAAAGAATCTTGGTGCAACTTTGCTAAGGCTTAATGCCCCTATTCACACCACTGCAATTAATGGTACATCTATTGTCCAGGGTGGAGTGGAATTTGTTACTACAGAAATTGCTATGTCAGTGGGGGCATTACACACAGAACATTTTTTGTTATTCACAATTTATCACATGCAGTTGTTTTAGGTATGCCAAGGTTGTGCCAGCATAATCCTGTTATTGACTGGCACTTAGGTGATATCATGCTCTTGAGTCCACAGTGTCAGAATCACTGTATGTCGCTGTCAGTGAACCAAATTAAAATTAAAACCCCCTTTATACCATATGCATTCAGGGACTATGAGGATGTTTTTTCCCCATAGTGGAGTCTGAGAAATTACCTCCTCATAGAGAGTATGACTGTCCTATAGACTTGGTCCCAGGTGCTCGTCTCCCTAAGGGGAGAATATTTAATCTCTCTGGTCCAGAGCGTGTAGCCATGAATGACTACATAACAGACAGCCTCCGAAAAGGTTTTATTAGACCCTCCACTTCACCTGTAGGGGCTGGGTTTTTCTTTGTGGAAAAAAAAAGATGGTGGACTCAGACCTTGTATTGATTATCGTGAGCTGAACGCTATTGCTGTAAAAAATCAGTATCCGCTTCCACTCATCCCTGATCTGTTTAATCAGCTACTGGGAGCCCGTTGGTTCACTAAGCTTGATCTCCGGGGAGCTTACAATCTTGTCCACATCAGAGACGGAGATAAGTGGAAAACCACGTTTAACACACCCCTTGGTCATTTTGAGTATCTTGTTATGCCGTTTGGGTTAAGTAACGCACCTGCTGTGTTCCAAAACTTTGTGAATGATATCTTCAGGGATATCTGTGGGGTATATATAGTGGTGTATTTAGATGACATCCTCACCTACTCTGCTGATGTTCTTACACACGCGCAACATGTCCGATCTGTGCTCCAGAGACTTAGAGAACATTCTCTATTTGCCAAGCTGGAGAAGTTTGTTTTTATGGCTGAGGAGGTACAATTTTTGGGGTACATGATTTCTGCTAAGGGGTTCCGCATGGATCCTTCCAAGATCCGACCCATTAGAGAATGGGTGCAACCCAAAACTCTAAAAGTGCTGCAGCGATTCTTGGGGTTTACAAATTACTACCGTAAATTTATCAAAGGCTTCTCTGAGATTGCCAAACTGCTCACGGATCTGACCCGGAAGGGGGCAGACGTGATTAATTGGAAGCCTGAGGCACTTTAGGCATTTTCTGTTTTAAAGGATGTTTTTCTGGCAACCCAATATTAATCCAGCCTGATCTAGACCGCCCCTTTGTGGTAGAGATTGATGCCTCTGAGGTTGGAGTAGGGGCAATGCTTTCCCAAGGCATTGCCTCCCTCACTCAACTCCGTCCATGTGCCTTCTTTTCCCGAAAATTCTCTCCTATTGAGAAAAATTATGATATAGGGAATCGGGAATTGGTGGCCATAAAGTGGGCCTTCGAGGAATGGCGCCACTTCCTTGAAGGTGCTAAACACAAGGTTACAGTGATCACAGATCACAAGAACCTGACTTACTTGGAGTCAGCTAAAAGACTGAATCCTAGGAAGGCTAGGTGGGCTTTGTTCTTCTCAAGGTTTAACTTCATGATCACGTTTCGTCCAGGGACTAAAAATGTAAGGGCTGATGCCCTCTCGTGAAGTTCCTGCCCCTCACAGGCTGAGGATTCGGAACCAGTTCCAATACTGGCCAATGGGATGGTAGTCTCGGCAGTGTCTCTGGACCTTCTGGAGGAGATCTGTAGGTCCTCAGAACCAGCCCCGGACACGACGCCCCCCCAGAAATTGTTCCTTCCAGCCCCGTTTCGCCTACAAGTTCTGAAGGAGTCGCATGCCTCTGTCTTGGCAAGCCATCCTGGTTTCAATAATACCGCCAGACTAGTGACTAGGAATTTTTTGTGGCCGACGGTGGTTAAGGACTGTAAAGATTACGTACTAGCTTGCGAAACCTGTGCTCGTGCCAAGTCCCCCCATAATCGGCCTGCCGGCTAGCTCCAGTCCTTGCCTGCCCCAGAGAGTCCATGGACCCACATCTCCATGGACTTCATTACTGACCTGCCGCCCTCAGAAGGGAAGACATGTGTCTGGGTGGTGGTGGACAGGTTCAGTAAGCAGTGCCATTTCGTTCCCCTGTCTGGACTACCTAATTCAGACTCTTTGAATAAGTTGTTCGTCATTCATGTAATACGACTGCATGGCGCTCCAGTGAATATCGTGTCTGACCGAGGTACCCAGTTCATTTCTAAATTCTGGAAGGCATTCTGCAAACGCATTTGGGTTGAATTATCCTTCTTCTCCGCTTACCACCCATGGTGAAACTGAGCTCCCCAACCAGGCCCTAGAGCAGTATCTCCGCTGCTATGTCTTGGAACATCAGTCCAATTGGGTGGAACATCTTCCGTTAGCCAAATTCGCCCTAAATAATCAATACCAAGAATCCATCAAAACCACCCCGTTCTTCTGCAATCATGGTTTGCACCCACGTTTTGGTTCATTTTCGGCTAAGATGTCGGAGCTCCCGGGGGTAGAGAAATCCATACATCACTTAAAGACCATCTGGTTGGAGGTGAACACAAACTTAAAAGGCTCCCAGGTCAAACAGGCTTCGGCCACAAATAGACGGCGGTCCAAGGGGCCGCACCTGGGAGTTGGGGACAAAGTTTGGCTGTCTACCAAGAACATTAAGCTTAAGGTACCATGTGCCAAACTGGGTCCCAGATTTATTGGTCCCTATGAGATATTAGAGGTAATTAACCCGGAAGCCTTTCATTTAAAGCTCCCTCTGTCTTTTAAAATACCCAATGTTTTCCACAAATCCCTCCTCAAGATGTACAACTCCACAATTCATCCTGTCCAGTCCCCTCCTCCTCCAGTTTGGTCAAGGGTGCTTTGGAGTACGAAGTACAGGGTATCCTTGATTCCCGTTTGGTGAGAGGGTCTTTGCAATATTTGGTGCATTGGAAGGGCTACGGCCCAGAGGAGAGGTCCTGGGTCCCTGCTGGTGACATCCATTCCATGGGGTTAATTAGAAGGTTTCACCTCCTTCACCCTGACAAACCGGGTTTTGAGGGTCCGGAGGCCCCTCTTAGAAGGGGGGCTACTGTCACGTCGCTGTCAGACTCAGGGCCTGCTGTTCTGGCTTCGGCCACTAGGAGGCGCCGGACTGACACGTTGCCGCCAGACTCGGGGCCTGCTGTTCCGGTCTCGGCCACTAGAAGGCGCTGGACCGTCGCGTCGCTGTCGGACTCGGGGACGGCTGTTCCTGCCTCGGCCACTGGGAGGCACCGTGGTTCGCCCCTGGGTGAGGGTGGTGACAGTGAAGAGGCTCCTGCTCAGGCATCTGGTGGGTGCAGGCTCCGCCCCTCTGTCAGTCATGTAGGGCTTACTGCATCACCATCTGGCCTGGTCCTGGGGGCGGTCCTAATTACATCATCAGTCCGGGAACCTGTGAGGGATGACCTGATCCCTCAAATACCTTGGGACTGGTCTTGCAAGCTGCCGGATATATTCTTGGTTCCCCTGCATGTTACTGTGTGAATTGCTATAGTTAACTCTGACCTCAGCCTGGATTTCTGACCATTCTATTGCCTGCCGTTTTTGTACCTTTGCCTCTCTTCTGATTTTTTGACGCTGACCTTCGTTTGGATTCCTGACCCTTCTGCTGCCTGCTAATTCTGCACCTTTGCTGCCCTTCTGATTTTACTGAGCTCGGCCCGGACTTTTGACTCTTCTTCTGCCTGCTGACTTTGCACCTCTGCTGCCCTCCGGCCTCTGACTCCTGCCTCCTGACCACGATTACAGATTTTAGTTTTAACCCCTTGGCGGCCGTCCTGCTCTGGTCCACTGCTCCACCAGACAGATACCCCATAGGCCTTGCTACAATTCCAGATCCCTGTATAGGGGTTAAGGGTCTCAGGGTTACTCGGGGTGCTGTACCTACTGCAGCCCAGATTTGCAGACGGCCGTCACACTATGCAAAAGGACAATACTACACCAGGGATCATCGCTGCAACATGAGCTGAGTGGATTTTCACCATGTCGGCACATCATCTATCAAACAATTAACCGGTAGCCCAAAAAACCTCTGTAGCGATGCAAGTTGATGACCTGTGGGGGGCGATCGGCAGAAGTGAGCACACAGTGACCGTGGTTTCTGCAGCAGCGCATTCAGGCCGGGATAGTGGAGAAATTATTGCACCAACAGGTTGAGAACATGATCCGTGCAAGGCTCATGTGTGAGGTTGCCCCAGCTAAGGGTTGCCACTAGGCTTGTACGGTTATCAAAAATGCCCTTTTCTGCAACCAGATTCAATGTAGACAACCACTGCTCAAACTCTACCTCGATACCTGTCCACAACCCTTCAGCTGCGTGACTGCGATATCCAAGGCATATTAATTTAAACGCTGCCTGATTTTGGTGAGCCCTGACTGCACAGTATGGAGGTGAGTGGGATTCTCTCCGCAGCTTTGGAATGTGTGTGTCACTAAGGGAGAGGTTGAGGGCACAGCTAGAGAAAGCTAAAGCAGTGGAGGAAGTGTTTTAGATACAGAGGTTTGTCCCACAAGGTTTGAGGATTCCAGTCCTTGGTGTCTTTTGACACCTTGGTGTCAAGTAGTTTACTTCACCATCCTTTGTTGTTTAGTGGTTTAGTTCTCCAACCCTAGGTGTTTGGTAATTTAGTTCTCCAACCCCTGTTGTCTAGTAGTTTACTTCTCCATCCTCTGCTGTGTAGTGGTTTGGTTCTTCATCTCCAAGCGCCCTGCAAGCCTTGGGGAATCAAAGACTTGCATGCCCACACAACCAACAGAATCTCCCACTGCTCAGTCGCCAAGATGTAATACCCCTGGACATGCTTGCTCGTCCAGATGTCAGTGGTGGAATGCATCCTGGCAAACATGGATTTTTTCAAGAAATGGATAATGTTGTTTGTGACATGCTGGTGTAGTGCTATCACAGCTTTCTTAGATAAGTAATGACGACTGGGCAACTGGTACTGGGAGACTGCAACGGGCATCAGCTTTCGGAAATCGTCTGTATACACCAGGCGAAAAAGCAGCATTTCCATGGTCAATAGACCATAGATAGTCAAGCTCAATCTCTTCACTTTGCCATCTGTAGGAGGAAACAATCTTTTATGTGACCACAACTGCGGGACCGAGGGCTGGCTGCTGTGTTGAGAGAGTGTGGAATAGGATGGACACGAAAAACTGCTGGACTATGAATGAGGTACATGAGGAGATATTATGGTGGATTGAGAAAGATGTGATGTGGTTTGTGTCTGAGATCTGTCAAAAACAGCAGGAATGACCACTTCCATAACAGCTGATCAACTGTCACCCACCCAACTGTAGCTGGGAAACAAGTAAAGATTCTGCGACTGGAGACCTGTGTGAGAACACATGCAACTGTGACGGAGGAGGTAGAAGTAGCAGGTGCACTTGATGGGGCAGCCAGTGGTTGTCGAGGCCCCATTTTAGCTCAGTGAGATTTGCATACTAACGCTTGTTTATCACACGTGACGGTTCATGCATATAGTAGCTAAATTATTGGAATTTTTGCCTCTTATCTATTATAAAAACTTGACAGATAACGCAAGTTAGGTCCTCCTTTTCTGGCTCAAAAAAGGACCAGGCTAGGCAACCCTTGCCGCCCATGCGAACTGCAGACTCATGACAGCAGCTGGCCACACCCAGAGTTGCTTGTCGTGGTTGCATCATTCCATGTGTGTGCGGCAGGACACAATGTAAATGCTAAGCAATTCAGCTGCATGCCTCTAATTTCACAACAATGGGACCTACAACCTAATCGTTATCCTCTATGTTCTCATACTATTCGACCTGATAGTCACCCTTCTCCTCTTCCTGCCTTGACAGCACAGTCCAATCCGCATACACCTCAGGTATCTAATTCTCATCAGTATCAACTCCACCCCAGGAAGATTAACCAGACCAGGGTCTGGATTCTGCTCGGACCCTACTTCTTCCAGCCTCAGATCCAACTGAAAAAACCTTGAGGCATTGGTGCAGATGCTTTTGTTCTCTTGAGTCTGTGTATCTTTGGAGCAGACCTCTGATGCCCATGTGAACAGCTGCGCAGTGTCGCACACTCAGCTGAGTGGTTGAAGAGTTGTGAAACAGTGGGAAACAAGGGTAATTGGGGGAGCCAACACTGAGAACTGTACTGTGTGTGATGTTAAAGTGGAGGAAGAGGAGGAGACGTCAATTGATGCAGCACTTGACATCCACTGGAGCACAGGCTCTTTCTGGCCCTCATCTAAAAAGGCATAGATAAGGGTGTCCCGCAAGCTCGCTGCCTCTTGGCAACTCTGGACACTCATCTCTCCTTCAAAACACATATCCATGCCCTTTCCACTTTCTGATGACTACAAATCAAATATATTTCCTGGATCCTTACATTCCTTAATCAGGAATCTGTAAATCTCCTAATCCATGTAATCATCATCCCCTGCCTCGACTACTGCAAGCTCCTGCTTTGTGACCTCCAATCTAACAGTCTCACAGACCTTCAATCTATACTAAACTCTGTGGCCTGACTAATCCACCCATCCCCACGCTATTCACCGGCCTCTCCTTTGTCAATCCGTTCACTGGCTCTCCATTACCTAGAGACTCATGTTAAAATCCCTAACTATAGCATATAAAGCCATCAACAACCTGTCTCCTCCATACATATGTGACCTAGTACTGACCTGCACGCAACCTCTAATCCTCACAAGATCTCCTTCTCTACTCCCCTGTTATCTCCTCTTCCCATAATCGCATACTAGCTGTCTTCTGTGCATCCCCTTTACTTTGGAACTCTCTACCCAAACATATCATACTTTCTTCTTCCATGGGCACCTTTAAAAGGAACCTGAAGAACTACTTCTTATGACAAGCCTACAACCTACAGTAACCATCACTCCACCATACTGCTGCACAAGCAGTTCTTCCCTCACCTTTTCTATCCTCACCCATATCTTGTAGACTGTGAGCCCTCATGGGCAGGGTCGTCTCTCCTCTAGTACCAGTCGGTGACTTGTATTGTTTAAGATTATTGCACTTGTTTTTATTACATATACCCCTTTTCACATCTAAAGTGCCATAGAATTAAAGTACGACAATAATAAATAATAATAATACCTCTGATTGGCTGCCAAAGAAAGGGAGTCAAGTAACCCATTCGGTAACAGAAGTTGTCCAAAAGCTGCACAATTGTACAATTTCTATTCTGGGGAAATTGATTCCACTTTACTGATGTGTGGCAATAGTTTTTGGAAATGTTTGTATTCTGAGTTGATTCTCCTTCATGTGTGTTTCCTTTAGCAGTAGGGCCACCAAACCAGAAGGCCTGCATTTACTTTGAGTCAAATACCTGTGTTACTATGCTTAAATGTTTGTAATAATAGTAGTCAATGAAACTGATATTTGTGCCACCTCAGTGTAGCTGAGCTGAATAGCAGTTTGAGCTGTTGCATGAGGTATCAGGGCTTCCAGCAAAACAGGCATACACAGGTTCCTCTCCCACCTCATCTTAAATTAAAATTAAATTAGAAACTACATATGCTGGCCCAGACCCTGAAAACTCATGCATGGCCCATGGCTGACTGATGCAGTACCATTATCACATTTTTAGTGTAGGTGAATTGATCATCAGTCAACTGCCTGTATAACTGGCCTTCATTTTTAGGTGAGAAAAAAAGCAGTTTGAGTTGTTGCATGAGGTATCAGTGCTAACAGAAAATCATGGCTGACTGTGGGTCAATTAATGCCACTTTTACTTGGGTTTGCCCCGAATTTTTGCAATGTACAATACAAAATAATATTGTGATACTGTGTTAGCCAGAAAAAAAATCGATGTAAATACTTACAGTATGTCCCAAAAAATGAGAAAAGTATTCAAGGAGTGATACCTTTATTGGCTTACCAAAGAAATTATTGCCACTTTTCCTGGTGTCTGCTCATAATTTGAGCTGTTTGGCAAGCTTTTTGGCCATCCTTAAGGTGTTGTCTATGCATTTAGTTTTGCCTCCCATTGAATTCAGTGGGGTTCAGGTTCGTTCGACAAACTGTTGGGCGAACATGTTCGGCGAACATCGAGATGCTTGATGAAACAAACTGAACCTTGAAAGGTATGCTCATCTCTAGTGGCCTGAGCTCACCTGTGACACCTTGGAGGGTTTGTCATGCCCGGCACCCAGTGTTCTCTCAGAAGGTGTCTTCAGCGCTGCCTGTAGTGTCCTGACTGATAAGTGCTTTCCGGCTGTTTCCTGAAAGTGTAGACCATCTGACTTTTATCAAGATGAACAAGTCATGGATCTCCAATGACTTTTGCTCCCCAGTTGCAGACTGGGCAGACTAGGTGATGGTGTAGTTTTTAGCAAGCTGCATTGATCTCACATTATTGTAGTCTGTGACACCTTTGTTGTGGCTTCCATGCCTGCTGTTGCTACTGCTGATGATGTTACTAACAATTTTTGGAAATGTGGAGTTATGTCTACATCTGGTATATTGCCTGTAGTGGAAAGGGTGTCAGAGCCCCAATATACTCTTGGGAAATAGATGCCACTTTAGTATTTGGAATTTAGAATTTATATTTGGAAATATTTGAACTCCCAGTTGGGCCTCTTTCATGTGTGTTGCCTGAATTTCGCAGAGCTCTCAGAGCACCAAGCCTACACCTATCACTTATACACCTGTTTCTTAAGCTAGAAAATGCTGGTCCAAGCCCTGTTCCATGCATCCATGTTGCGCAAATATACTATTTGTACTCTGGGTCATTTGGGGGGTTGGAGAATTGTGACACAGTGGGAAACAATGGTAATTGGTGTGCCACCTCTGAGGTTTGCACTGTGTATGATGTAAAGGTGGAGGAAAAGGGGGAGATGCCATTTAATGCATCGCTTGCAACAACTCAAGCACATGCTCTTTAGGGCCCTCATCTTCAAGGCTCCCCACTGTACAGCTGCCAACAGCTGCCAAAGAAAGCTAGTTGACAAGCCCATCCAGTAACAGAAGTTGTCAATTGTCTTCTGACAGGACAAGAAGGTGTTTTTTCAGTAGAGCTTTCATTACCATTATCACCTATCCCACGTACACCTCGAACACAAAGCTTATTCCCCCTGCAACCACAACCTCACTTTTTCCCCACTCATGTTGCATCTACCCTTCCCCTCTTTTAACCTGCTGTTTAATAACCCTAGGCTCACACTTATCAGTAAATTACCAATCTGTATTTATTTGCTGAGATAGTGTGGCTGGGCCCCAGAATTAGTACAAAATATTTAATGCTGAAATGTGGACTCCTGGATAGACAACACAATTAGCACAAAGGATTTAGATGCTGAAATGTATACTGCTGGCTGGACCATAATGTGGACTCCTGCCTAGATGGCAATATTAGCACAAATGATTTTGATTATGAAATGTAGACTGGTGCCTGCAGCACAGTATTAGACCAAATTATTTTGATTATGAAATGTGGTCTGGTGCCTGCACCACAATATTAGCACAAATGATTTTGATAGGAAATGTGACCTCCTGCCTGCACCACAATATTAGTACAAACCATTTTGATTATGAAATCAAACACACAGAAACTGAGCCTGCATCTTTCGCATAAGATGATGGCTGTAATTTTGCCATCATCTGCCTCTAACAACCACGGATGGACCTCTGTTCCACCCATGAATGTCAACCTGTCAATCTCTGACAACAGCATTTACAACACACCAGCAGAGAGGCACGTGATTCCATGAGTCTATTGGTGTTTCTGTGACTATCACAGTGCCCCAATGAATTGCTATGACAACCAAGACCTTCATGCTTGTCATGACGGCACTCCTTTGAATGCCAGCTTCTGGCTGGTGTTCATAAGAGATGTGATTTTTGCTATGTACAACAGTTCTGTGATATTGCTGTATATAACATAAGTGATTGGACGATTAAAGGTTCAAATTCTCCAAGGGGACTAACAAGTCCAGTGAAAAGTAAAACAAAATGTTTTAATAATGTCTTAAAAACTATACATGTTTGGTATTTTCAAAGTCTTACTGACCTGGAGAATCATGTTGCCAGTTAATTTTTACCATATAGTTAACATGGTAAATAACAAATTTAAAAATAATTGTATAATTGCACTTTTTTTGCAATTTTGCTGAACTTTGAATTTTTTATAGCTTTCCTTTACATCTCATAATAAAATGAATGGTTTCATCCAAAAGCACATCTCATCCTGCAAAAAAACTAAGCACTCATATGGCTATTTCAACAAAAAAAAAGTTATGATTCTGGAAAAAAAGAAAAGAAAAAAACAAACCCAAAAATGTAAAATAGCTTTTTTTATTTCCCATCACAAAATGATTTCAGTTTGTTTCTCAATGTACAAATGTACAGACTTTTTATCCTGTCATATTACAAGGGTTTGATTGTGACTTGTAGGATCGCTACTACCAACAGGTGGTGCTATAGAGTTCAAGTCCTCTTCCTCTCTGAAGAGGCAATTTGCAGACTTTTGGTGACATACAGGCTGTGTGCCCACGTAGCGATTTTTAAGCGTTTTTGCCGGCACGAAAACGCTGCGAAAACGTTTAAAAATCGTGTACAGAACGCCCCCCATGCATTCCTATGGCATTCCGCACATGCTGTGCTAATGCTGCGCTTTTTTCCAAGGCAGAATCGCATCGCGGAAAAAATCGCAGCATGCTCATTCTTTTGTGCGGAATCGCAAAGAATTGCCGCGATTCCGCACCCATAGGAATGCATGAGAACCGCTTACTTCCCGCATGTGGCTATGCCCACCATGCGGGAAGTTAAGCGTCTCATGTGCGGTTGGTACCCACGGTGTGGAGGAGAGGAGACTGTCCTCCAGGCCCTGGGTACCATACCCCTGTAAAAAAAAGAATAAAAATAAAAAATCAGGGTATATTTATCTTCCGACGTCCCGCGCTGCATTCCTGGCCTCAGCATTCCCAGTAATGCCTTGCGGCAAGGTCCTGTGATGACGTAGTCTCACGTGACTCTAGCGGTCTCATGAGATAGCTATAGCAACGCGAGACCAACGTCATCACTGGTCTCGCAAGGCATCGCTGCGAACGGGAGCGCCGCTGAGACTGCGCGGGACTTTGGAAGGTAAATATACCCCGATTTTTTTTATTTTTTTATCATTTTTAACATTCTGTCTTTTACTATTGAGGCCGCATAGGTGGCCTCAATAGTAAAAAGCTCCTCACACTTGTCAAACACTATGTTTGACGAGTGTGACCAACCTGTCAATCACTTTCCAAGCGATGCTTCAAATCGCTTGGAAAGTGCTTGAATATTGCACGCGAAAATCGCGGCAAAATCGTGAACATAATCTCGGTAAAATCGAGGTGAAATCATGCAGAAAAAAAACGCGCAATTTCTGGGAAGGAGTCCGGTTTTTAGTGTCCGGAAAAAAATACTACGTGGGCACATAGCCACAAGATGGAAAAAGTCCTGAAAAGATTCTTCTTGGTATTATTTTTTTCCATGACAATAATTTGGCATTAGGCATGTGCAAACTTTTTTATATCCATTGAACATATCTGTCATGGACTGTTTAGGCTGAAAAGTAGAGCTGGTTCAAGTTGATTCTCAGGACCAAGTGAGTAACCTTAGTATACAGAATAGACTTGAGAAGCATATTCTACTTGACACTATTTGCAGCTCTTTTGATCAGCCAGACTGACGTGACATCACATGTCCATCACATGTCAACAATGATACCACACTACTTAAAATAAGAGCTGTGGAGGCAGTTAGGTAAAAGGCGGTACTCAGAGCTCCTATCCAGCAACCAGAGATTAAGGACCTGGCCACAGGACTGGAACCTAGTCTGCAGCATTTTTGGGAGCAAATATAGTACAATCTACAGATATTAAAATGCTGTTGAAAACCTAAAACCTATGAATGGGATTTATTAGGATGCCATTGGGAACAGAGTTGCAGAAGTTTCATGCTTGTATACTTATTTTCTTACCCCTGTTTTGCTATGTGAGGAGCTACAAGTTTGACCATAGAGAATGTTGATATTACATTTACATGAAACACCTAAGGAGGAAACAAAAACACAAAATAAATAAACATACTAGTAATATGAAAAATACATTTTGAAAAATAAAAGTGGCGGACCTCTAAAAATCTGAAGAAATTAGATCACTCCATATAGGAAAGGGGCTCCCTGCTTTCTTCTCTTTTCTTTCCAGCCAATTTCAGCGGTACAGTGTAGACAAGAGGCTGTGTTATCCTGTTATGATGCTAATATGTCAGGCCCAGCTACCAGAGAAATCGAAAAAAAAAAACATTTAATGCTGAAATGTTCAGCAAAGGTCTTTCATGACCATTTGGGTGTGTAATGGGGTGAAACAAAGTTAAAAATATGTAAAGAACATACACCTACAACCCCTTCCTGCGGAAGCCAGTTTTCTCCTTCCAGACCTGGCAAAATTTTTCAAATCTGACATGTGTCAATTTATGTGCTAATAATTCTGGAATGCTTCTACCAATCCCTGTGAATCTAAATTTGTTTTTTCAAGACAAAATGTACTTGATATTAGGCTAGGTTCAGTTTTACGGATGTCAGAGCTGCTGAGGGCTGCGTAGTTCCTCCGTGAAGCTCCGCCCACTGCGGCACCTCCTTCGTTCAGCTCCGCCTACATCTGCATGTGGCCTGCGTACCCATCTTTAACATTGGGTATGCAGGCCATACGGATGTATGTTGTATTTTGTTACGGTCACCGCAGCGTCAAAACGGAGAAACTACGCAGCCTTTTGCAGCTCTGACATCCGCAAATCTGAACCTAGCTTTAATGGTATATTTAGTTTGATTTAATTTGCGCTTATTTATAAAAATATCTAAAATTTGATTTTTAAAAATATAAAATTTTAACCGCTTTCCGACATATATCATAATAATACGTCCCTGCGCCCTGGTGCTGATTGACCAGGGATGGATTATTACGTCATGGTGATAGTGCATGCACACAGGCTGTGCGTGGGTAATCACTGCCGGGTGTCAGCTGATTCTGACAACTGACACTTGACTCTCAGTGCGAGGAGTGGTCCTGCACCACTCCCAGCACTTTAAACCACTAAATGCTGCAATCAAAAACGATCGCAATATTCTGAAAGCTGGGAGAGGGGTGACACTGATTGTTGCCATGGTGACTGTATGTCGTCATGACAACATCCAGGTCACCAGAGCTAGGAAAGTTGCTTGATCATGTGCAGTGCATGATCAGCAACTTTCTCTGTCAGTGCAAAGCTGACAGTTTGCATAGCATGGGGATGCTGCTGCATCTCTTTGCTATACAAGCGATCAGCCTACAAAAAATGATAGTCCCTTAGTGGGACAAAGTATAAAAGTAAACATGTTTTTTAAATAATTGTAAAAATATTAAAAAAAATCAAAAGATACTGTACCCATAAATAAATATGTGTATAAAAAAATATATACAATAAAAGTATGCATATTTGGCATCACCGCGACCGGAACGACCCAACCTATAAACTGTTCCACTAGTTAACCCCCTTTAGTGAACACCATAAAAAAATAAAAAAGCAAGGCAAAAAACAATGCTTTATCATTATACTGCTGAACACAAAGTTGAATAATTGGCGATCAAAAAGACAGATATAAGTGAACATAAAATCACTGAAAACGTTATCTTGTCCAACAAAAAACGAGCCACCATACAGCTCCATCAGCAGAAAAATAAAAAAGGTATACAGTAGCTCTCAGCATAAAGCAATGCAAAAATAATTTTTTTTCTATAAAATAGTTTTAATTGTGTATAAGTGCGAAAACATTAAAAAGAACTATATAAATGTGGCATCACTGTAATTGTACTGACACAAAGAATAAAACCAAATGCAGAACGACATAAACATCCCGCCCCCCCAATAAAATCCTGAATTGCTGGTTTTTATTCATTCTGCCTCACAAAAATTGTAATCAAAAAATGTCATGCCCTCGCAGGAAAAGGAAAGTGTATATCTCTCAAAATATGGTGATGCAAAAACTATTTTTTGCAATAAAAAGCGTCTTTTAGTGCGTGACACCAGCCAAACATAAAAACCGGATATAAATCTGGTATCGCTGTAATCGCACAGACAAGATTAAAATTGCCTAATAACTTATACCACATGAGGAAAGGCATAAAAAGTAAATAAAACCAGGAAGGACATCTCTGCACAGAGGCCAGATGGAGTCCAGAATAACTTTGCTACCTCATTGCAGCCTGGCTGCCCCACTTCATGTCCTCAGAACTCCCAACCCTTATCCTGGGAGACTTCAACATCCCCATTAACAGCCCCACTTCTACATCTGCATCCCAGCTTCTATCACTAACCACTTCTCTTGGTCTCTCACAGCTCTCAACCTCTCAAACACACAAAGATGCTAACACCCTTGACCTGATCGTTATCTGCCTCTATTCAATCTCCTACCTTGATAACTCAACGCTTCCACTCTGGAATTTCTGTAGTAGTGAGAGCCCACCTAATTTACAGGTGCACATCTAAAGAAGCACGAGCTAGGCATAATGTACTGGTCACTACAACATACTGGTCATTACAGCATACTGGTCAGTACAGCGTACCAGTCACTACAATGGCAGTTTGCAATTTTCACTCAGAAACATCCACTACTGCTTGTTTCTGTAAAAAACCCATGAGTCAAAATCATCACTACGCGTGTTGATAAATTCTCAAAGGGGTATGACGCACCCCACAGGCCGTGGGATACTTGGTGACGGGCCCGTTGACTTCAATGGGAAATGTCACAGTGGCAGAGACCCGGTCCGTGGCCCCAGATGGTCATGTAAAAGGGGTGGAGTTGAATGGGGATAAAGTTTATGCAGTGATTCGTGACGCCACCTGTGGTTTCTGGTCAGATTGACCAGTGCTGCGGTGTTGCTTCTCTGGGACAGATGTTGGGTGCAGCTGAGATGTTGAAGTCCTCCACAGGTAGGGCTGTAGTCCCAGGGAAGTTGTGAAGAGTTAGTAGATGGTAAGATGGTGTGGAATGGAGGATGTAGCAAAGTCGGGTGAGAGGCGCAGGAAGAAAGTGGAGGACACAATGGCATGTAGTTCAAAGGGCTTTAATCAAAGTTCTGGCATGCACAGAGGCCCGCTTCGGTGCTGTGCCCTCCAGGTGAGGGGTCCAGCCAACTACCAGATAAGATAAGGTGCACCTTTCCAGCCTTCCCTGTCAGTGTGTTCCTTTCCTGGCCGTCTCCAAACTATACGCTGCTTAAACTCCTTCTTCCACTCCAGCACTTCACAATTATCATTCCGGGCCAGCAGCTGCGAATCCTGTTCAGACAACGCCTCACCGTTTCTGTGACTCTATATAGCTGCCTTTCCAGTCGGACTAACTGTGGAAGGGGCGTTGGTCCATAAAGTAAACAAAGCGGTCGGCTTGCTAGTGGCACCCAAAGGAATGCGATCTAGGCTAGGGGCCATTCCCTTTGCGACTAGTACAGTTCCTTCCTCCACCTGACGGTGGTCAGCATAGAACGAGACCCATGGAATAACTTTCCAACCGTGTCTCTGGAAGAACTAATCTTCCCAATGGAGAATCTGCTGTTTTTGCCAAAACGTCTGGCAACTCAAGTCAGGAGCTGCTCCAGACACGTCCTTCACCTACCCTCCCTCTGAAGGGACTCAACCTACTTCAGCCTAGATTCTTCCTCCTAAACTACACTTCTCCCACCTCCCAGCACTCTTCGTGTTCCAAGCAGGGAGCCATAAAGGGTGCTCTGCTATACTACTGGTGTGTGTGGTGTGTGGGTGTTGGAGTCTGGTTGGGTGCACCCACCTTACCTGGTCGTGGGGTACCACACTGTCATGATCCACGGTGGATCTGACAGATTAAATGCACAAGTAACCTTTTTTTTTCTTGTGAGCTGTTTTGCTCAGGGTTGGTTTTGCCCCGGTGGCCATTATGGTCATTGCACAGGTGTTTTTAGAGATAGTTTGCCCCCAGTGGTGGTTAGAGTAACTGCACGGGAATCACTAACAGGTGTTTTTGCTCTATAAAGGTGTTTCAGTAGTGCTCACTGACGTTGGTGATATTATTATTGTTGGTCTTTTCCAACCATCCTGGGTGAAGGAAGAAGCTGGATGAGGAGCTGGAGGAGAGTCCAGGGCAGCTCATTCAGAGTTCTGGAGTGGCAGCCATGGTGTCAGCGAGGAGTTCGTGTAAAGCATGGTGGAGTGGCAGCTATGGTGTCAGTGAAGAATTCCTGCAAAGCTTGGTGGAGTGGCAGCTATGATGTAGAGCTGCACTCTGTTTGCTGGACTCTGTTACTGGAAAGCTGCACTCAGGTGCTGGACTCGGTTGCTGGACAGTTGCACTCAGGTGCTGGACTCGGTAGGTGGACAGCTGCACTCAGGTGCTGGACTCTGTTGCTCCAAGGCGGCACTCAGTGCTGGACACTGTGGCTGTAAAGCTACACCCAGGTGTTGGACACGGTGGAGGAAGATGCACTCAGGTGTTGGTCTCTGTTGCCAGGAGCAAGTGCATCAGAGCAAAGCTAAGTGTTTCCCTGTTTGTCACTTTTCCTCATGTTGGTGTTAGTGCAGCAGTGGGGCCAGTGCCTGTGCCACCCATCTCCCTAGCAAGGGATAGGTGTAGGGTGTGCCAGGGCTACAGGTTCCTGAGCGGCGCCCGATGCAGAAGCGGCATAGGGAATGTTAGGAGAGTTAGGGACACTGACTCAGGGGAGTGCAGGAGGTCTCCACGTTCCCCATTCCCTATAGCAGGGCCCTCCATTGCAAATGGTTCCCTATCCCCTTTGTCTTGTTGCATTAGTTACCTGCCTGTGGGCCGCGTCACACTGTACAATTACACGTGCCGTGTCCTGTTGTATTAGTTACCGGCCAACTGGCCGTGTCACACAGGATAGGGCACGTGACAGACACACACCTCTGGGTGAGGTGCAGTACCTCTGTGGCAACTGGACCCTCAGGGGCGCCACAGGTATAATTTCCAAAATGGGTTCATTTGAGGGGGGATTCTGCTTTTCTAGCACCTAGGGGATTTGTGTATGGAGTCCGCAAACTATTCTAGGAATATCTATGAACTAGTAGGTAAATATAGCTCCATTCCCCCCGAGTCTCGCCATGTGGTTAAGTAGAACTGCACAGCCACATATAAAGTATTTCTACATTCAACAGAAATTTGTGGACAAATTAGGTACCATTTTTACCCATTTCACTGTATGAAAATGTAAAATTTGGGCTAACACCCAATCTTGGCAGTAAAAATGTTAATTATTTTTACCTGACTTTATTGTATAACATTCTGTGACACACCCATGGAGTCAAAATAATCACTGCACCCCTAGATGAATTAATTGAGAAGTGTAGTTTGTAAAATGGGGCTACTTATGGGGGGGTTCTGCTGTTCTGGTACCTCAGAGGTTCTGCCAATACGACATGACACCCTCAAACCAGTGCAGCAAAATCTGCACTGTAATATGGCACTCCTTCACTTCAGAGCTTTGCACTGTGCATCAAAAGTAGTTTTCAACCACATATGGGGTATCCTTGAACTCAGGAGAAATTGTGCAAGATATTTTGGAGTTTATTTTTTCCTGTTACCATTGTGAAAAAACAAAATTTGGCGCTAAAAAATATTTCTGTGGGAAAAATATGATTGTTTTATTGTCACGGCTCAACATTATAAACTTCTGTGAAGCACAAGCAAAGGGGTATCAAGGTTCTCACCACACATCAAGATAAGTTCCCTGAGGTGTCTAGTTTCGAAAACAGTGTCACTTGTGGGGATTTCAACTGTTTAGGAACATCAAGGGCTCTCCACACACAAGTATCCACTAATTGTTCCAGCAAATTTCACACTAAAAAAATCAAATGGTGCTCCTTCCCTTAAGAGCCCTGCCGTGCGCACAAACAGTGGTCTTCCCCCACATATGGGGTATCAACATGCTCAGAAGAAATTGTACGACAAATTACATGGTGCAATTTCTCCTCTTACCCTTATGAAAATGAAAAATTTGGAGCTAAAAAAGATTTTTGTGGGAATAATGGGATTTTTTTGACGATTCAACGTTATAAACTTCTGTGAAGCACCTGTGGATTCGAGGTGCTCAATAGTCACTTGTTGGGGGTTTTCACTGTTCAGCCACATCAGGGGCTTTACAAACATGACATGGCATCCACTAATTATTCCAGCAAATTTTGCATTCGAAAAGTCAAATGGCACTCCTTCCCTACCAAACCTTCCCCCATATGGTAAATCGGCATGCTGAGATGAAATTGCAAAACAAACTGTATGGTGCAATTTTTCTGGTTACTCTTATGAAAATGAAAAATTTGAAGCTAAAAAACCTTTTTTTGTGGGGAAAAATGGGATTTTTTTATTTTCACGGGTCAATGTTATAAACATCTGTGAAGCACCTAGGGGTTCAAGATGCTCAATACAGATTTAGAAAAGTTCCCTGAGGGTTCTAGTTTCCAAAATATTGTCACTTGTGAGGAGTTTCCTTTGTTTAGGCACATCAGGGGCTCTCCAAACGTGACATGGTATCCTATAATTATTCCAGCAAATTTTGCATTCAAAAAGCCAAATGGCACTCTTTCTATTCTGAGCCCTGCAGTGCACCCAAACAGTGGTTTTCCCCCACATATGGGGTATCGGCATGCTTAGAAGAAATTGCAGAACAAATTGTATGGTGCAATTTCTCCTGTTACCCTTATGAAAATGCAAATTTTGGAGCTAAAAAACTTTTTGGGGAAAAATGGGATTTTTTTATTTTCACGGCTCAACATTAAAAACCTTTGTGAAGCACCTGGTCTTTAAAGGTGCTCAATACATATCTAGATAAGTTTCTCCTGTTACCCTTGTGAAAGTAAAAAAAATTTGGTCTCAAGGAAAATTTTTGTGTAAAAAAGTTAAATTTTTATGTTTCCCTTCCACATTCCATTAATTCCAGTGAAGCACATGACGGTTTAATAAACTTCTTGAATGTGGTTTTGAGCACCTTGAGGGGTGCACTTTTTCAGAATTGTGTCACTTTTGGGTATTTTCTGTCATATAGGCCCCTCAAAGTCACTTGAAATGTGATGTGGTCCCTGAGAAAGATGGTTTTGTACATTTTTTTGTAAAAATGAGAAATCGCTGGTCAACCTATAACTCTTATAACTTCATAAAAAAGATGTTTAAAATATAGTGCTGATGTAATTTAGACATGTTGGGAATGTTATTTATTTTTGTGTGACATGACTTAAGGGCATAAAAATTAAAAGTTTGAAAATAACATTTTCAAAATTTTCTCCAACTTTCTGAATTTCTCACAGATAAATGTAAGTCATATTAAAGAAATTTTACCACTAACAAAGTACAGTATGTCACAAAAAAAATCCCAGTATCAGTGGGATTCATTGAAGTGTTCCAAAGTTATGTCCATATAAAATGAGAGTGGTTACAACTGAAAAAATGGCCTGGTCAGGAACATGAAAAAAGCAGGCTTAGAGGTGATGGGGCTAAAGTTAACAATATGCCTGTCATATCAGAACCATGCCAATATGCCATGATGGCCTGCATGATGTAAGATCCTGTTGGTCAATTTTTGTGGTGTATTGTTTCTTCTAAAACTACAACGACACTGTGTGGAGAGGAGGCAGACAGCTTTGAAAAAAAATAAAAAAATAGGAGAATGTGTTGCTTACATTGCACAAAGAATCCTTCTCTTCTGTATGTGTGCAGAGCTACCTCTGATCTTCGATCATCCATGAGGGGAAGGGCAGAACACGTAGGTTATAAGAGTGCAGACTTAATACTTCAGGGCAAAATTCTAGGAGAATGAAGAGAAAAAGCCGACCATACAGTCCCAACGCAATGTTGTGAAAGAAATAGTAATGGTTTATTAAATTACATCAGGTGACGCTAACAGATAAACACATCAATGTACACAAAAAGATTAAAAAATTAAAAACAGGGCCGCACATCCAGACATTAAAATGACCGCAGTCAAGATGGAGAGAAGAAGCTAAATGTTGAGTGCTGAATACAACGAATTAATAAAATTACTAGAATATATATATATACAAGTGTAAAGAGGAACTAAAGAGCATGTAAAGTGCATACACAGCATTGTACTACAATTTATAGGTAACAGTAAAGTGCTAGTGCAAGACATCTCCAGTAAGTGTCAGTATAAATCCATGGTATTGCTATACATAGTCATACTAATGATATTAGGGCACATTAAGACAACATGTTAGCTGTATATTAAACAATAAAGGAAAATTTATGCAGTAATGTGTAATGGAAAAATAGAGGGGTAATCGTACTTACAAAGGTAATGTAGGGTTTCCTCTCTTAGATGTCGTCCACTCAACACACGTTTTGGCACGCTCCCTTTGTATTTGGCACTCAAAATTTAGCTCATTCTCTCCCTCTTAACTACCATCTTTTTAATGTCTGGATGTGCGGCCCTGTTTTTAATATTTTAATCTTTTTGTGTACATTGATGTGTTTATCTGTTATTGTCACCTGATGTAATTTAATAAACCATTACTGATTTTTTCAATACATTGCATTTGGACTGCATGGTCGGCTTTTTCTCTTTGTTTCATTGTGTGCCTTTCCAAATCAAGTCCTATTAGTTTAATTAAACACAGCTGGACTCCAATGAAGGAGTAGAACCATCTCAAGGAGGATCACAAGGAAATGGACAGCATGTGGCTTAAATATGAGTGTCTGAATACGTATGACCATGTGATATTTCAGTTTTTCTTTTTTAATAAATTTGCAAAAAATTCTACATTTCTACTATTTTTCAGTCAAAATGGGGTGCAGAGTGTGCATTAATGAGAAAAAAATGACCTTTTTTGACTTTACCAAATGGCTGCAATGAAACAAAGAATGAAAAATTTAAAGGAGTCTGAATACTTTCCGTACCCAATGTATAATAACGGAACTACTACATAGATATAGGAACAGATCAGAGCTGATCACATGAATATGGGTAAAGAACCAAGCTTACTACACAAATATTTAAGCAGAATCAAGCCTTCTCCACAGATACAGAAACAGAACCAAGCTTATTACATAAATACAGGAATAGAAATGAGTTTACTGCTTAGATATGGGAAAAGACTCAATTTTAAAGGGAAACTGTCACAAGAAAAAACATTAACTAGTAATGAGCGATTTTGTTCAAAAAACGATCGCCAAACATAAAATTGGCACGAATATGTCACATCCGGATTCATGATCGGAAACACGAGCAAAATTTTATAAAATCGGAAACATTCAGTAAAAAGTGCAGGAAAACATTTGCCACTAAAGTATTTTGAGCACTTTGGCTACGATAATTGTGGTGCTTTAAAGGAGTGTGGGGCACATGTTTTATGAGGTTAGGGGGCGGGGAGAGCTCAGAGGAGAGGTGTCCTTGTTAACTTTTTTATTTCTTCTAAATGTATGTGTGCCCATTGTGGCTAGCCAATCAGGGCACAGGAAACATCCACAATGTCCTGACACAATGGCTTGTGTCATTGGCTGCTGAAATCATATGTCACTCTCCACATAAAGAGCAGACATCTTGTTTTAGCACCATTTTGATACTGAGAGCGCAGAGAGACTGCTCCTGATGCTGGGACTGTTTGATAGATTTTAGCTAGTTAGCTAGGCGATTGTTTCTTAGTCAAATAGTTTAGATAGCTAATGTCCTGTGTATCTGTGAAATCAACCTTCCAGCATATCTTTTATTTTTTTGTGCCATTACTGAGGACCACAGACAAGAATAGTTCCGCGCTGCTTCTATTGTGCTCCATGCATGAGTAGACCTTTCTAAATCTCGTTTTTTCATTTGCTAAATGTGATACAGCAAGGCATATGTCACCTTGTCATTTAGTGGTCAGGTGATATTCTATTTTTTTTTGCCAGTTGTTACTGTGATTCATGCCAAATCTCACCTCGTCATTTAGGGGTAGTAAAATTCAACGGCCTGCATAGCTCATGCAGATTAGAAAAATATAGATATTTCTGTTGCTAAACATAACACAGCCTGCCATATCCCACGTGATAAGTTTGTGGTGGTGAAAAGAAGCTGTCTGCAGAGCTCATGCACATTAAAAATATATTTTTTCTGTTGCTAAATGTGATACAGCGCGACAAAATTTGTTGTGTGTGCAGTGCTGTTGCACATAAAAAAATATATCTATATATTATTTTTACAGATGTGATACAGCAGACTGGATCTGAGTTTGAAATTTTTTGGAGCATATCATCTTGGTTATTCAGGCCTCATTCACACTAAAAATAAATTTGCTCAGTTACTAACGTTCTACAGTAGGAAATTGTTTGTAGCATCTAGTCTATGTTATACAGGCCTCATCAACAGGCCAAAAAAAATGATTCCGTTAATAATGTCATACAGTAGGGTAGATCTCACTTTGGAATTGTTTGGAGTATCTAATCTATTTTATACAGACCTCATTCATACAAATAAAGAGTCTGTTACTCACGTCATACACTAGGGGAGATCTCATTTTTAAATTGTTTGGAGCATATCTTCTTTGTCATACAGACCTCATGCCCACTCAAACAATTCTTTCCTCTGTTACTAACATTCTACAGTAGGGAAGATCACACTTTGAAATTGTTTGGAGCATCTAGTCTATTTTATACAGGCCTCCCTCATTCAGACAGAATTTTTTTTCTGTTTCTAATGTTTTACAGTAGGGAAGCTCTCACTTTGAAATTGTTTGAAGCATCTAGTCTATGGTATACAGGCCTCATCCACAGGCCTAAAAAATTTCACCGGTTACTAATGTAATACGGTTGTGTACATTTCACATTGAAATTGTTTGGAACATCTAGTCTATTTTATACAGGCCTAATCCACATACAAAATAACATTTTTTCTGTTACTAACATCATACAGTAGGTTAGAACTCATGTTCAAATTGTTAGAAGCATATCTTCTTTGTCATACAAGCCTCATCCCCACTCAAACAATTCTTTCTTCTGTTACTAACATCATACAGTAGGGGAGATCTCTCTTTGAAATTGTTTGGAGCATCTATTCTATTTTAAACAGGCCTCATCCACATGTGAAAATAAATTTCTTCTGTTACTAACGTTCTACAGTAGGGAAGATCTCACTTTGCAATTATTTGGAGCTATCTATCTATTCTTTTTTATACAGGCCTCTTCCACACAGAAATAAATTTTCTTTGGTTTCTAAAATCATACAGTACAATAGATCTCACTTTGAAATTGTTTGGAGCATCTAGTCTATGTCATACAGGCCCAATCCACAGGCCTAACAAAAATTAATCTGCTACAAACATTCCACAGTAGGGTAGATCTCAATATAAGATTTTTTAAAGCATCTAGTCTATGTTATACAGGCCTTATCCACATGCCAAGAAAAAAAATTATATTACAAATGTCATACAGTTGGGTACTTCTCACTTTGAAATTGTTTGACAAAATCTAGTCTATTTTATACAGGCATCACTCCCACTAGGAAAAATATTTGTTCTGGTACCAACATATCTTCTTTGTCATACAGGCCTCATCCACACTCAAACACTTCTTAATTCTGTTGCTAAAGTCATAGAGTAGGGGAGATCTAACTTTGAAAATTTTTCTTTAGCATCTTGTCTATGTTATGCAGGCCTCATCCACAAGCCAAAATAAATTTCTTCTGTTACAAACGTTCTACAGCAGGGGAGATCTCACTTTGAAATTATTTGGAGCATCTAGTCTATTTTATACTGGCCTCATCCACACAGAAATACATTTCCTTCAGTAACTAACGTTTGGAGCATATCTTCTTTGTCATACAGGCCTCATCACCACTCAAACAATTCTTTCTTCTGTAACTAGCTTCATACAGTAGGTGAGATCTAATTTGGAAATTGTTTGGAGTAGAGATGAGTGACTTAGCCTTTTTTCGGGTTGAGTCGGGTTTCATGAAACCCAACTTTCGCAAAAGTCGGGTCGAACGAAATCGGCCGACTATAGGGAAAAGTCGGAGACCGACTGAAACACGAAACCCAATGCAAGTCAATGGGGAAGCAAAGTCGGCAGGGAGAGGAAGACAGTAAACACACCTACAGTGCCCATTTCAATGCCAAAAGCATCAATTCATATAACTGAAGCTTGTCAACCTTAATTTACTTCCTAATAATAGTTACGCATTGAAAACTGGGTGTTATTTGGCTAAAGTTGTGGGGGGTTGGGCTGGCTCCAGGTTTTCGTGTGCCCTGGGCCAAAGAGTGTCAGTGCGCCCCTTTAACACATACCACAACTCATGATGCTCCGATACGCCACAGAAATATAGGTATAGTACAATGACACATACTTCACTGCTTACATGACATGACTGATCTATTTTAAAATGTACAATAGCTCAAAAACAGGACATTATATTACTCCATACAGTGTTATGACCACCACATTTTGCGCCATACAGAATAATGAGCCCCATATATTTCTCCATACCAAATAATTAGTCACATATAATGTTCCATACAGTATCTGATGAGCTCCACATACAGTAATGCTCCATATATAATGGGCACCATTTGTAATGCTCCAGTGTATATTGTGCCCCTTAGATGCTGCTCCAGTGTCTTATCTGCCCCATTTACGTTGCTCCAGTACATGATGGGCCTCATGGATTTATGGATAATGCTCCAGTGTATGATGGGCTCCAATAATACTCCATATATAATGGGCCCCATTTGTAATGCTCCAGTGTATAATGTGCCCCTTAGATGCTGCTCCAGTGTCTGATCTACCCCATTTACAATGCTCCAGTACATGATGGGCCTCATGGATGATGCTCCAGTGTATCATGGGCCCTAATAATGCTCCAAATATAATGGGCCCCATTTGTAATGCTCCAGTGTATAATGGGCCCCTTAGATGCTGCTCCAGTGTCTGATCTGCCCCATTTACAATGCTCCAGTACATGATGGGCCTCATGGATGATGCTCCAGTGTATGATGGGCTCCAATAATGCTCCATATATAATGGGCCCCATTTGTAATGCTCCAGTGTATAATGGGCCCCTTAGATGCTGCTCCAGTGTCTGATCTACCCCATTTACAATACTCCAGTACATGATGGGCCTCACGGATGATGCTCCAGTGTACCATGGGCTGTAATAATGCTCCATATATAATGGGCCCCATTTGCAATGCTCCAGTGTATAATGGGCCCCTTAGATGCTGCTGCAGTGTCTGATCTGCCCCATTTACATTGCTCAGTACATGATGGGCCCTATTTTTAATTAACCCAGGCATGGTATGTGAAAAGAGCTCCATGGAGTAATCTGAGGTGTGTGCTTCCACATCCTTCACTTTTGATGTGGGTGAAGGACACAAGGAAAAGGGTTGCTCCTGACCAGAAGCCTGCAGTTATGAGTCAGTGCTTGCATTTTTTACAACTTCAGTAGAGGAGGCGATAGAGCTGGAGGCTGTTTCAGCAATGAAAGCCACAAACAGTTCCTGATACTCCGGCTTTAAAAGCAGTCTACCTACTCCCAGAAAAGGGAGCCTTCCAGGCCTTCCAGAGTTACACCATGACGCTGGCTCAACACCTCCTGCCTTAGCTGCTATTGTGTTTTTGGCACTACCAGCAGATGCACCACCACCATCAGTACCAGGTGGCCCTCCACACCCACATCCGCGTCCTCTTCCACCATACTTCCTCATGTTTTTGAAAATTGACCCAAAATACCAGCAGATATATGGTACTGTATCAGAAGCGTACAGCTCTATACAATCTATGGATAACAGTAAATCTCCGTATATATTTCATGAGGCATACACAGACGCTCACAGGCTCAGTATGGATTACCCAATAAAATAACAAGTTGAAAAAGGGTACAGTATCACCAGATAAAAGGTATATATAGTATAGTGTAAACATTCTGATTCTCCGTATACATTTCAAGAGGCAGACACAAATGCTCTCAAGCCCAGTATGGATTACACAAGAATATGAAAAGCTGTAAATGGGTTAGGTAACACAAGCGTACAGCTGTATACAGTGTTGGGGTAATCTTAAAGTTACAAATATATTGCCGGAGTAACAGACAGACGTTTACAGGCTCATTATGGATTACACCAGAATCTAAATAGCTAAAAAGGTTACTGTATCAGAAGCGTTCTGCTGTATACAGTGTTGGCCAAATTGAAAATATCGGTATATATTTCCGTAGTCACCCTCAGACACTCACTCAGTTTGGATTTGACCATAATAAAAAATGTTGTAAAAAAGGTCCTGGATAACAAGATAGCAAGTATATATTTTTTAGGGTACAATTGAAATCTCCATATAAATAATCCCGTAGTCACTCTCAGACGCTTACACAGTACGGATTTGACTGTAATGCTAAATGTCGAACAAAGGTACTGTATAACAAGATACAAGCTGTATCGAGTATAGTGTAAAAATTTGTTTCTCCGATTCACTGTATATATAGAAGGCGTAATCCACACATGCTCACTCACTATGGATGATGTAGGGAAGGTGGACTGACAGACAAACCAGCCTGTAGTGAGAAGCAGAAGTGTAGCACAGTGTAGGTGTGAAACCTCTAAGATAAAGAGAAAGGGTGCAGTGTTTTAGCTTGCCCTTTGGAGGACAGTGGAGAGTGTAGGAGTGGGACTGAATAACTGCCATTGGTCAGAGAAACTGTTAGGAGATGGTGGGCGGAGTTACCAGAACTGGAAGTATAAAAGGCTGAGGGAAGGTTCTGGAAGAGTCAGTCAGCGAAGGGAGCACAGTAAAGAGGAAGTTCTGCTGAGAGACAGTGGAAAGGCTCCAGAGAGGACTGACAGTTGAGGCGGTCACGGGGGGTGGCCCAGAGGATGGTAGCCGCAGACGAAGACAGCCTAGGGCTATCATACGGACGGTGTGCTCAGACTGGTGCAGCGCTGTGGTGGTTGGGCCTAGGCCAACCACAGTGGAAAAGCCACAGAGGACGCCACGATTATAGTTACAAAGGAAGTGAAGGTAACGGGGCCTGTGTACAGAGAAATGTGAAATGGCTGTGGTGAATTGCTGTTGTCGACAGAAGGATGGGCACTAAAAACGGACCTGTTCAATACAAACTCTGTCATGTTTGTCTGCGGCAAGAAAAGGGTCCCCCCCCCACAGTTGGTTATCCTACAGATGATACCTTAATACAAATTTTTGAAACAAGGTACTGTATCAGCACATACCAGGTGTGTCCAGTCTAGGGTTAAATTTCCGTCTATACTTCCGGAGTCAGACACAGACACTCACAGGCTCACTATGTATTACACCAGAATTACAAAAGTAGAAAATGGAAAGGTATTCATAGCATACACCAGTATACAGTGTTGTGGTAAATCTTCGTATATGTTTCAATCTCAGTAAGCCAGTCAAGAATCTCCGCTACTGGAAACTGCATGGATACAAGTATAGACGCAAAGTCGAGTGTTAACAGAAATTTTGGAATTAATCTTCCCGGGAAAACCTCCCAGTAGATGTTGCAGAGGCGATGCAGACCCTCAATTACTGTGTCTGTGGAGAAAGCGAAAAAAGTTCTTTGTGAAGAGAGGAATGCTTTATCGCAGTAGCGTGGATCATATCACCGTTAGTCGTCGCCATCAAATTGTGATCACAGGGAGAGATGTACCCATGGTCCTCACTGCCTCTCATGATGTGTTTGGTCATTTCGGAGTGCAAAAGACAGAAGCTACAGGCCGTAGGCGATTCTATTGGATTGGCATGAGAGGAGACATTGAAAAATGGTGGCAGGAATGTCACACGTCTGTGACTATCACAACTGTGAAAGGTGATCATAAACGACCACTGCATCCGCTTGTAAGTTGACGTCCATTTCAAATGGTAGACATTAATCATCTGAAGGTAGAGGCCAGCAGGACGGGCCATAGCTACATCTTAACCATCATTGATCAATACACCAAATTTCTAGTGGCCATCCCTGTGAAGGATTTAACTGCACAGTCTACACAGCGGTGGAGCAGTAAGAGGTAAGTATTGCAACTTGCAAGTGCTGTGGCCATGACCAAGCAGGGGGGGCACAATCGTGGTCGACGATACTGGCACAGGGCCCCTCATAGTACGCTGGTGTGTCTGATGGCGAGAGGGCCCTCCTACCACCTGAGACACTGTATTGTACTATGAGGGGCCCTGTGCCATTGCCGTCAGCCATCAGTGGGCCCATCCACCTGTTCAGAGCAACGGCACTTGCCGGGTGCACCAGGTCTTGACCCCAGCCATTGGGGGAAGGGTGGGCAGCCCAGTTAGGGAGGTTTAAAAATTGCCATATGCAGATGTGTTGGCTGGACATTCAGCTGCTGCAAAGGGCGTAATTGGGCAAGTCCAAGGAGGAGGAGGAAAAAACAGAGGCACTTTTCTGGTAACCTATGTGTCATCAGGGGAAGGTGGGACAAAATCCTTTGAAATCCATGCATGGTTCATTTTAATGAAGGTTAGATCATCAACATTTTGGGTCGACAGATGGGTCCTTTTTTCTGTCAGGATTGATCCAGCTGCACTGAAGACTCTTTCAGATAACACACTAGCAGCAGGGCAAGCGAGCTCCAGTAAGGCATATTGTGCCAGTTCAGGCCACGCGTCCAGTTTAGAGGCCCAATAGTCAAAGGGGAATGACATGTGAGGGAGAACATCGATATGGGAGGAAAAGAAGTTTGTAACCATAGTTGACAACTGCTGCCTCCTGTCACTTTTAATTGATGCAGTATTAGCAGTCGTGTGAGCGGTACTTGAGAAATCATTCCACAATATGGTCATTAAACACCTGTCTCCAATGCCACTTCTGCTGTGTGCACCACGAACACCTCTTCCATTGTGCCCACTATGGCTCGTGGGAGAACCAGCACCACTGCTGTGTGCTGGGAAAGCCTCAAACAAACGGTTTACCAGAGTTGCTTGTTTGTTTGCCAATATTATCTCTAGGTTTTCCTGTGGCATGATGTTGTGTAATTTGCCTTTGTAGCGTGGATCGAGGATGTTGGCCAGCCAGTAGTCGTCATCCCTCATCATTTTGGCAATGCGGGGGTCCCTTTTTAGGATCTGCAAGGCATAATCGCACATGTGGGCCAATGTTCCTGGTGTCAATGATGCACTGTCCGTGGTGGGTGGAGGAGCAGTTTCTGGCAAATCCACATCCCTCCAGTCACGCACAAACACTGTCCCTGACTTTGGAACACCAACATTTTCTCTTGCCCCCTTAGAAACATCCTCCTGCCCAAAATAATCATCCCCCTCATCCTCCTCTTTCTCTTCTTCCTCCACCTCGTCCAGGACAGTTCCCTGACCAGACAATGGCTGACTGTCATCAAGGCTTCCCTCCTCCTCCGCTGCAGACGCCTGATCCTTAATGTGCGTCAAACTTTGCATGAGCAGATGCATAAGTGGGATGCTCATGTTTATGATGGCGTCGTCTGCGCTTACTAGCCGTGTGCATTCCTCAAAACACTGAAGGACTTTACAGAGGTCTTTCAGCTTTGACCACTGCACACCCGACAATTCCATGTCTTCCCTCAAACTGCCTGCCCATGTATCCTCCCACAAATGCTTTACAGCCTGCCTCTGTTCACACAGCCTCTCAACCATGTGCAGGGTGGAGTTCCACCTTGTTGCAACATCTATGATTAGGCAGTGCTTGGTGAGGTGGAGCAATCGCTGCAGCTTCTGCAAACGACTGGAGTGTACGGCCGAGCAACGGATGTGCGAGCACAGTCTTCGCACCTTATGGAGCAGGGATGTTAACTCTGGATAATTATTAAGGAAGCACTGCACCACCACGTTCAAAGTGTGAGCCAGACAAGGTATGTGTGTGAGTTTTGCACGGGCTATGGCTGCCACAAAATTACGGCCGTTATCACTGACTACCTTGCCTGCCTCAAGATGTAGACTGCCCAGCCATGACTCTGTTTGTCACTTCAAGTAGTCGGCCAGTACCTCCGCGGTGTGTCTGTTGTCGCCCAAAGACATCATCTTTAACACAGCCTGCTGACGCTTACCAGTAGCTGTTCGATAGTGGGACACCTCGTGTGCAACACTACCAGCTGCAGATGTAGTGCTCGTGCGACTGCGCTCTGTGGATGAGTTTTCTCTGGTAGACGAGGAGGAGCGAAAGCCTACAGCCAACTGTTTCCTATACCATGGGCTAGGCAGCACTGTTCCACCGCCGCTGTCCCCAATGGAGCCTGCATCCACCACATTAACCCAGTGTGCAGCGATGGACACGTAACGGCCCTGGCCATGCCTACTGGTCCATGTATCCGTTGTGAGGTGCACCTTTCCACTCACTGACTGTTTTAGTGCATGGACAATGTGGTCTTTCACATGCCGGGATGGCTTTTCGAGAAAAGAAGTGCTGACTGGGTAGATCATAGCGTGGGACAGCGTAGGCCATGAGGTCGCAGAAAGCTTTGCTTTCAACCAAACGGTAGGGCATCATCTCTAATGAGATTAGTTTGACAATGTAGGCGTTCAAACACAGTGTACGCGGTTGAGAGGATGAGTACTTTCTTGTCCTACTCAAAGTGTCTGGTAGGGTGAGCTGGACTGGGGCGCTGCATATGGGGGAAATAGCGGTGGACCGGATGGAGTGAGAGGGGGTTGGTGATGTTATTGGTGGTGATGGCCTAGATTCAGTGTTGTGTTGAAAAACCATTGTGATTCCCTGAGTGCTTTGGCCTTGCGTCGACGCCTCCACATTTAGTGCTGGTGGTGTGCTTAATGATGGCTGTGGTCTTACAGTGGGGGTAGCGATGGAGCATTGTTGGCTACCTTCAGTCGGAGCAGGTGCTCATGTGCTACCTGAGGTTTTGTAGTCCGTCCATGTTGCAAGTGCATGTTGATTAAATGTCTAAGCATGCAACTGGTATTCAAATTTCAGAGTTGTTTACGTGGGTTAAAGGTCCTTCCGCACTTAGTTTTTATTCCACGTTTTAGGACAGCTACGGGCCTGCTAGATAACCTCTGCTGCGATGTCAATGCCTGTACGGAACCTTCTCCTTATCTAAACTATTGTCAGTGCCATCCTCCTCCCCCAATGGATGCCAATCCAGGTCCAGAACTGGGTCATCCATCACCTCCTCTTCAAAGTCATCTGCACCTTCCTCTTTACCTTCCTCTGTGTCACCGTGTAAGGTGGTATAGCATGCGGGAAGGGGCACCTGGGTTTCATCAGGGTCAGATTCTGGCTCAATAGACTGCGAGGGCCATGTAGTGCTGTGGGTCAATGTACCAGCAGACTCATCTAGCAGTGGCTGTGCATCAGTGCACTCCATGTAAGATTCATCTTGGACTGGGGAATTCAGGATTTTACTGGATAACCCAGGCATGGTATGTGAAAAGAGCTCCATAGAGTAATCTGAAGTGTGGGCTGCTGCATCCTTAACTTTTGGTGGGGGTGAAGGACACTAGGAAAGTTTTTTTATGACCAGAACCCTGCACTGACGACTCCGTGCTTGCAGGTTTCGACCGTTCAGAAGAGTAGGCAATAGAGCTGGTGGCTGTTTTGGCAATGTACGCCAAAACCTGTTCCTGATGCTCCGGCTTTAAAAGCGGTTTTCCTACTCCAAGAAAAGGCAACCTTACAGGCCTTCTTGGGCCAGAGGATGATGCAGGCTCAACACCTCCTGCCTTAGCTGCTATTGTGCTTTTGCCAGAACCAGCCGATGCACCACCACCATCAGTACCAGCTGCTCCCCCCTGCCCACGTCTGCGGCCTCTTCCACCATACTTCCTCATGTTTGGGAAGATGTACCAAAAATACCAGCAGAGAGATGTACTGTATGAGGTGCGTCCAGCTGTGTAAGGTGTATTAAACAAATTAAATCAACGTATATATTATGTTAGTCACAGACGCTCTCACAGTATGCATTGACAGTAATCCAACAAGCAGATATACGGAACTGAATCAGAAGTGTACAGCTGTATACGATTTTTGTGCAGCTAACAATCTCCGTATATGTATTTATGGAGTGTCACACACACATGTTGACTAGATATAAAACTGACTGTAATGCGAACAGCAGACATACAATACTGTTAGGCGTAGGATTTCTGCGTTTACTTCGCAGGGATCCAGACCCTCACATTCTGCTGTCTCCTACTGTTTATCTACTACAGAGGAGATTGCAGAGGAGATTGCCTTGCAGCAAATCTCTCCTGAGGCTGTCCTTCTGCCCTCCTACTGAGCATGCTCATGGGACGATCTCCCATTGGAGATAATAATAAATAATAATAAATTTTATTTTTATAGCGCCGACATATTCCGCAGCACTTTACATTTCAGAGGGGATTTGTACAGACAATAGACATTACAGCATAACAATAATCACATACAGTAGATTATAACAAATACCAAGAGGAAAGAGGGCCCTGCTCGCAAGCTTACAGTCTATGAGGAAAGAGGTAGACACGAAAGGTGGGTGGTAAGAGTTGCCCTGATTGTATGGACCAGCCATAATGTTAGGTGTGTGACAGTACGGACACAGAGGGCTAATGGATGCATAAAGCATGTGGGAGAATGATGCGGGGAACCTGGTTATGGTAAAACTTTTGGCTCTTGCACACAGGGATAGATTAGGTTAATGTGTTGAGGCGGTAGGCCAGTCTGAATAAATGCGTTTTCAGGACACGCTTAAAATTGTGGGGATTGGGGACTAATCGTATTGACCTGGAAGTGCATTCCAAAGAATTGGCGCGGCACGTGTAAAGTCTTGGAGACGGGAGTGGGAGGTTCTGACTATTGAGGATGCTAACCTCAGGTCATCAGCAGAACGGAGGGCGCGGGTAGGGTGGTATAAGAGATCAGGAGTCATGTGCTCAGGTCCTGCTCCAGATCTCATTGGTCCATCTCAGAGATCTGAAGGTTTGAAGAACATCCCGGCTACTATAAAAGGCGCGCATGGCTGTTCCGCCATGCGCTAGTATAGACTTACTTGCTGCTGTGTGTATGAGGACGGATGTATGATTCTGGTGAATGAGTCATTATAAAACCCCTTCCCTCTGATATTAAGTATGTGGTTAGGGACTGAGTTTAGAATCAGCGCCAGCGCTCCTCTGCTGCAACATCCACAGCTGCTAGTGTCCGACATTGCACTTGCGCCTTAGCTTTGTCGTTTAGCAGCAGTGTCCACACCGCGCTGCAGTGGCAGCTCTCCTTAGCGTCTGCAGCTGCGACGCCGCACACACGGTAGGTCTAGATGGACGTAGTGCCGCCGTCTTGGGCTACTCCTATGACCTGATACCATGTGTGTATTTATACTGAGTACTGTGACCTCAACAGGCTCAGTCAGTGTATTTGTGTTTATTTGGCATCTCTGTGACTTAACAGAGATTGCTCTGCGAAACTGGGTGACGTTTAACCCTGTGCGCATTATCGCCATATTGCTCCTGCCACCACTTAGCAGCGGTTATATCACGGTGGACCCCAAGCGGCGAACGCACTTTATTATTATTTTTATTTAGTGCATTCCGCCATTTCTAGCATTATACTAGCGCCAGGGTCTGGCTAGTGATGGCAGAGCAGCAGCAACTCTTACAGTGTATTTGGCAGCTTGAGGGCCGGTTGGCCACTCTTGAGAGGGCTCTCTCAGCTGCACAATGCACCGAAGCTGCTGTAAAGGCAATCACAGTCGCGGTTTCACGTATGTCAAGTCCTCCCTAGCACCGACAGTTACCCACCTCCCGTTGCCTGATAAATTTTCTGACGATGGCGCCTCCTGTAGGGGTTTCATCAGCCAGTGCTCTATCCAGCTGGAGCTAGTAGCTCGCGATTCCCTACGGAACGGGCCAAGGTGGGGTTTATTGTATCCCTTCTGTCTGGTAAGGCGTTGGAGTGGACTACGCCACTATGGGAGCATGATGACCCAGAGGTTCGGACTGCTGCTCAGTTTTTAAAAGCTATTAAGCAGGTCTTCATCGGTCCATGGGTCACGCACGACACCTCTCTTCAGCTTCTCGCTTTGACTCAGGGTTCTCTCTCGGTTAGTCAGTATGCCGTCCATTTTCGGACACTGGCTTCCGAGCTGGAGTGGTTCGACAAAGCCCTTATCCCTGTGTTTTGAAGAGGTTTGGCTTAGCACGTTAAAGATGCTCTCTCTACCAGAGAGGTTCCTGCAAGTTTGGAAGAGCTGATTGCCATTTCCACCCGCATCGATCTCTGTTTCTCGGATCGTGGTATGGAGCGTGCTCAATCCAAACGGAAGGTTACCTCGGCTCCCAATTTTTTTGAGCCTCTGGAATTACCTGAGCCAGAGGTTCCACCCCCAGAACCCATGGAGGTGTCTCGCGCTGTTCTCCAGGCGCGTCCGGCACAAGACTCCAGTTGCGGTTATCATTGTCAACACGCTGTTTCTCAGGACAACAGTGCCCCGCAACGGCCAAACTCTGTGCCGCCGGGCAAGACCCTTGTTCCTCCTCGCCTTCGGCCGAAGGTTCTCACGTGGGCACACGAGTCCAGGAGGGGTGGTCACTGTGGCTATATGCAGACCACAAAACTACTCGCAGGGTCTTACTGGTGGCCGCACAGGGCTCGGGATGTTAAAAAATATATTCGGGCCTGCGCCTTTCGTGCTAGGAATAGCCTCCTTAAACGAACGGTGGAGATGCCTGCCGACACACGGTGGCATTCCACTTTAACTTCTGCTCCCATTGTCTCCCACGAGTTCCTTCTCAAACCTGGCGATCTTGCCGCCCCTGATGCCTTCCACTTGTCCCGGGTCTCTCTGTCACCTACCGGGACATCAGACTTGCCTTCGGACGAGTCTAAGGCCTATATCTCTGATGGGCACAAGTTGGTGGATCAGAAGGCTCAGGGAAGAGGGGGCCCTAGAAGGAGGGGTAATGTTAGGCGTCGGATTTCTGCGTTTACTCCGCAGGGATCCAGACCCTCACATTCTGCAGTCTCCTGCTGTTTATCTCCTGCAGAGGAGATTGCAGAGTAGAGTGCCTTGCAGCAAATCTCTCCTGAGGCTAAGTGCTTCTGCCCTCCTATTGAGCATGCTCATGGGACGATCTCCCATTGGAGATTGGGAGTTATGTGCTCAGGTCCTGCTCCAGATCTCATTGGTCCATCTCAGAGATCTGGAGGCTTGCAGAAGGTCCCGGCTGCTATAAAAGGTGCGCATGGCTGTTCCGTCATGCGCTAGTATAGACTTACTTGCTGCTGTGTGTATGAGGATGGATGATGTATGATTCTGGTGAATGACTCATTATAAAACCCCTTCCTTCTGATATTACGTATGTGATTAGGGACTGAGTTTAGAATCAGCGCCAGCGCTCCTCTGCTGCAACATCCACAGCTGCTAGCGTCCGACATTGCACTTGCGCCTTGGCTTTGTCGTTTAGCAGCAGTGTCCACGCCGCGCTGCAGTAGCAGCTCTCCTTAGCGTCCGCAGCTGTGACGCCGCACACACGGTAGGTCTAGATGGACGTAGTGCCGCCGTCTTGGGCTACTCCTGTGACCTGATACCGTGTGTGTATTTATACTGAGTACTGTGACCTCAACAGGCTTAGTCAGTGTATTTGTGTTTTAACAGAGATTGCTCTGCGCACCTGGGTGATGTTTAACCCTGTGCGCATTATCGCCAAATTGCTCCTGCCACCACTTAGCAGCGGTTATATCACCTACTGCACGGTGGACCCCGAGCGGTGAACGCACTTTATTATTATTTTTATTTAGTGCGTTCCGCCGTTCCTAACACATTACCGTTGGAGAATTGGACAGCTCTATATGATGTGTGTAAGGAAAATTGTGAAGCTCCGTGTATTTGTATACGGACTGACACACGCTGTCTCTGTCTAGTTTAGACCGTTATCAAACAGCAGATATACGAAGCTGTTTGAAAAATGGACACGAATCTAAGGCGTAGGTCTGGAAAAACGGAAAAACTCGTTTTTTTTTCCAGGGTCACACACAGGTAGCTTCTATTTGTCCGTGCTAGAGGGCGGTACACGGTACACGGTAGTGTGTGAGGCGCGTACACCACTGTACGGTGTGTGTATGTAAAATTGTCAAGCTCCGTGTATTTGTATACAGACTGACACACGCTGTCTCTGTCTAGTTTAGACCGTTATCAAACAGCAGATATACGAAACTGTTTGAAAAACGGACACGAATCTAAGGCATAGGTCTGGAAAAACTCCTTGTTTTTTTTTCCAGAGTCACACACAGGTAGCTTTTATTTGTCCCTGCTAGAAGGCGGTACACGGTAGTGTGTGAGGAGCGGACACTGCTCTACGGTGTGTGTATGAAAAAATTGTCAAGCTCCGTGTATTTGTATACGGACTGACACACGCTGTCTCTGTCTAGTTTAGACTGTAATCAAACAGCAGATATACGAAACTGTTTGAAAAACGGACACGACTCTAAGGTGTAGGTCTGTAAAAACGGAAAAACTCCTCATTTTTTTTTTCCAGAGTCACACACAGGTAGCTTCTATTTGTCCGTGATAGCAGCCAGTACACGGTAGTGTGTGAGGAGCATACACCGCTAGACGATGTGTGAAAAAATGATCACTCAGTAACTCACCAGGACACAATAATAAAATTTGGAGTGCTTTGAAAAAAACAGTTTGAACAGCAGTGTGCACACAGCAATGCAGCTAGCAGGTAGCCTTAAAAGGCAGCCTAATCACCACCAGCGCTGCTGCACACAACAAAAATCCTCCCCTTTCACTGCACACTAACTGTACAGTGAAAAGCTCTATCAGCAGAAGCAGTTTTTTTTTCTTCTTCCCTGCCTAACGCTCTCCCTGTTCAGAATCAGCAGCAGCACCTCTCCCTATTGTAAGATCGGCAGAAGTAAGATGGCGTTGACAGCCTTTTGTACCCAATGTGACGCCACACAAAGCCAGCCAATCACTTCAATGCCCTTCTCTAAGATGGTGCTGGCTGCTGCGCATGTCATCGCGTTGCCCACAGTGTGCGTCCTCCATCATTGGGTGAGAAAAGGTGCTGAAAGCATCATTTGAAACGCGACTTTGGCGCGCTGATCGGCGACCTCATGGCCGACCTCACGCTAGGGTCGGGTTTCGATCGGCGAAACCCGACTTTGGCGAAAGTCGGCCATTTTTGAATCTGACCGACCTGTTTCACTCAACTCTAGTTTGGAGCATATCTTCTTTGTAATACAGGTCTCATCCCCACTCACACAATTGTTTCTTTTTTTCCTTTAGTTTTATTACAATGCAGGATGATTTCTGGTTTCTGTTTCCTGTCATTGGTGTCAATACTTCCATCATGATTCATGGTACTCAGTAATATCACAGAGTTTTCTTTCTTCGTTTTATAAGACACCATTGTCGCTTGATTGCAGAAACCAAAGACACTCTCATAAAGTGTTCGCTGTGGATTGTGCTTCATGATTGGATGAATTTCTCTGCGGTTTGGCTTCATAGTACCAACAAGTGTAAGTTGTTTCTGAAGCAAAAATTTTACCAATTCAAGATTGGTAAAGTAGTTGTCCATTGCTATATTTTCCCAGGATTGAAAATTGGTACAGCAAGTGTTTTTACTATGTCAGAACATAGGTCTTTGTGGACTGGAGCATCAACTTCTTTGCCACAGTAAATCAGACCATTCATCCCATAATAGATTGCAGAATCAGACATCCAGAAAATTTTTATTCCATACTTGGCTGGTTTACTGGGCATACTGAATGAATTTGCAATGTCCCTTAAAGGCAAGAAGTTGCTCATCCAATGTCACATTGTCACTAGAATGGTAAGGCTTTGTACAGTTCTTGATAAAAAGATTCCAGATGTAGCTAATAGGGGCTAATTTATCTGTTTCCAACCTCAAATGACGAGTTCTCTTATCATCAAAATGAAGGCTTCTCTGAATATTCTCAAATCTATGGACTGACATTGTAGCTTTGTAGTGTGGATCTGAAAAAGGGTTCAGAAATTATTCTCTGATTGGAACATCGTACGATTTTGTACACCCTGCCAGAAGAGTAAGGGCAATATAAGCATACAGTTCCTCTTTTGTTATGTTTTTCCATGTTTTTTTCTTCCTGAAGCGATGCGTTTTCCTTCTAAGTTAGTACACAAAACTACTTCATCTACAATATCATCTGAAAAAATTTACAGAAAACATCTCTTTTGGACAAGAATTGTGGTATTCCTATAATTCCCTGAGCAACTCTTACAATATTATGTGATGGGGTGCGTCCAAGAACCCCAGCAGTACTGTTCCAAAAAACATTAGTTTTGGATGTTCTATTTATACGTTCTGCTGGATCCACTACTTCTTCATCATCTGAAGAATCACTGGACGATGAAGTAGAGACATTAGCTGGTGGCATGTATTCTTCATCAGACAAAGAAAGTTCACTATCTTCATCACTATCAAAAATGATTGCTTCGATTTCTTGGTCAGTCAAACCCCTGGATGTAGACTGTGCCATTGTAACCTTAGATGTCAGTAAACTAAAATGAAAAAAAAAATAATGATTAAAATCAGTGTTGTACACTGTATGTTAGTGTGTGTGCTAAAAGTAAAGTGCAGCCCCCCTCCTCTCACCTTCAGCAGGTTACCACTTTCTTTTAGGTGCAGTAGAAGCCTCTGGATTTTTGTATCTCAGAAAGTTTCTTTTTCCAGAAACAAGAAAGCTGACTCCTTCCTTCAAAGTCTCTTCAGCAAGTAGCACACAATGAACAGGATGTTGTCTGTCCTCCTGATCCTGTGTGTTCAGGACCTGTGATGATGTCGGAGATGCATGACTTTGTGAGGGAGCCTCTTTCCAAAGATCACATGACCATGTAGTCAGGCAGAATCCACACTCTTCACAGCAACAGCAGAGTCTTAAAGACTGAGTCATAAAGATAAAGTATTCCCCAGCAACAGTAAAGATAAAAAGACTGAGGATCACATGTAAACCTAGTACAGGCCTAAATGGCCCCAGGTATGTGAATATGGGGTAAACCCAAAAAGAGTTGTTATACTGAAATGCCTGTAACATAAAAATATATGAACAACTGGAAATTACTAACAACTATATACCTGAAGAATACCTAGAGTTTCAGAATTCTAACTAAAGTTATCTTGCAGAAAATAGAAAACAATTAACCTAGCAGGCCTGCGAGGCCCCAGGTATTCGTTTTAGGGTTAAAAAACATTTTTTCTGTTACTAATGTCATACAGTATTGTAGATCTCATTTTGAAATTATTTGAAGCATCTAGTCTATTTTATACAGGCCTCATCCACACATAAAAAATTTTCTTCAGTTACTAATGTCATACTGTAGGGGAGATCTCATTTTGAAATAGTTTGAAACATCTAGTCTATGTTATACAGGCCTCATCTACAGGCCAAAAAATGTGTATTCAGTTACTAACATCGTACAGTAAGGTATATATCACTTTGAAATTGTTTGGAGCATCTAGTCTATGTTATACAGGCCTCAGCCACATGACAAAAAAAATCTTCTGTTACCAACATTCTGCACTAGGGGAGGTCTCACTGAAATAATTTGGAGCATCTAGTCTATGTTACACAGGTCTCAGCCACATGCCAAAAAGTATTTCTTCTGTTACTAACATTCTACAGTAGGGGAAATCTCACTTTGAAATTGTTTGGAGCATCTAGTCTATTTTTTACACTCTTCATCCACATGCCGAAAAAATTTCTTCTGTTACTAAAGTTCTACAGTAGGGGAGATCTCACTTTGAGATTGTTTGGAGCATTTAGTCTGTGTTAAAAAGGCCTCAACCACATGCCAAAAATAAAATTTCTTCTGTTACTAACATACAGTAAAGGAGATCCCACTTTGAAATTGTTTGGAGCATCTAGTCTATTTTACACAGGCCTCATCCACATACCAAAAAAATTCTTCTGTAACTTACGTTCTAAAGTAGGGAACATCCAAGTTTAAAATTGTTTGTAGCATTTAGTCTATGCTATACAGGCCTCATCCACAGGTAAAAAAATGTATTTGGTTACTAACAGCATACAGTAAAGGATATCTCACTTTGAAATTGTTTGGAGCATCTAGTCTGTGTTCTACAGGCCTCACCCACATGCCAAAACATTGCTTCTGTTACTAACTTTCTACAGTAGGGGAGATCTCACTTTGAAATTGTTTGGAGCATCAAGTCTATTTTATACATGCCTCATGGCGCAGGAGTATCTCGAGCTCAATATAAATGTTATCTGGGGGTTTGGACCATTTTGAATTTTGGTCTTCAAAAATGGAAGTGGCCTGAGCTCGCCTGTCACACCTTGGAGATTTTGTGATGCCCAGCAGCGAGCATTCTCTCAGAATGTGTCTTCAGCGTTGCTGGTGGTGTTCTGAGGGAAGTGTAGACTACCTAACTTTCATAAAGTTGAACAAGTCATGAATCTCAAATGATGTTTTCACCCCAGTCGACTAGGCGATGTTTTAGTTTTTAGTGTGCTACATTAATATTGCATTATTGCAGTCTGTGACACCTTTATGCTACTGCTACTGCTGCTGATACTACAAACAATTTTTTTTTAAATGTGGAGACTCCAAGTTCGTGCTCCTTCTGATAGGTTGCCTGTAGTGGAAGGAGTGTCAGAGCCTTATTATACTGTTTCTACTCTGGGAAAATATGATGCCACTTTAGTGTTGTGTGACAATAAATATTTGAAATGTGGGGACTCCAAGTTGCGTCTACATCTGGTGGGTGGCTGTAGTTAAAAGGGTTTCAGAGCCCCATTATACTATTTCTACTCTGGAAAAATTGATGTCACTTTAGTGGTGTGTGGCAATCATTTTTTGAAATGTTTAGACACCAGGTTAGGTCTCCTTCATATGTTTTACCTGTAACAGTAGGGCTTCTAGACCGGCAGGCCAGCACTTACTTACAGTCAACCTGTGCTACTATCCTTAAGTGTCTCTAATAATAGTAGTCTATGAAGCTGATATTTCTGCCACCTGAGTGTGGCTGAGCGGAAAAGCAGTTTGAGCTGTAGCATAAGCTATCAGGGCTCCCAGCACAGCAGGCTAACACTGGCCCCTCACCCACCTCATCTTAGCGTAAACATAAATTCAAATCTGTAAATGCTGGCTTAGACCGTGATACTTCATGCATGACCCAAGGCTGACTGATGCTTTACCATTATCAAATTTCTACTATGGGTGAATTGATGACACTTTTCCTTGTGACTGCCGCTATTCTTTGGGAATGTTTGGACTTCAAGTTGGGTCTCTTTCATGTGGGTTGTCTGATTTTGGAAGGGCTCTCAGAGCACCAGGCCTACACCTGTCACTCATCCACCTGTTACTGATCAATGTTTAAGCTAGAAATGCTGGTCCAAGACCTGTCTAATGCACTGTCCCATGCATCCATGCTGCGCTATTATATGATTTGTACTCTTGGTCAAGTGATGCCACTTTTCCTTGTGTCTGCCCCTGATCTGAGCTGTTTTGGCATCTTTTTGGCCTCACTGAAGGTGTTGTCTTGTGTTTGGTTTTGCCTCCCATTGAATTCAGTGAGGTTTGAATATGTCCGGTAAACTGTTCAATGAACTGTTAAGTGAATCGCAATGTTTGCCAATCTGAACGGAGCCTTGAAAAGTTTGCTAAACTTTACTGATAAATAATAATCCTTGAGGCTGCTCCTTTCCATACACACATTGACAGATTCATGTTTTCTACAGTGATCTGTACCCAGAAATTCATCAAAATCCCAGAAAATATGTATGATCTGGCGATGAAGATTCCGCTGTACTTTCAGAGGTCTTGTATATAAAACTTCAGTTTTATTGAAAATATTAGAAAAAAAATTATAAAAGAGCACAGTTGTATGCAGTCAGATCAACCACTGGATATCTAGAACCAACATGTTTCAGCCTGTAACAAAGGCCTTAATCATGGGGCCAAAACATGTTGGTTCTAGATATCCACTGGTTGATCTGAATGTATACAACTGTGCTCTTTTATAATTTTTTTCTATTATTTTCAAGAAAACTGAAATTTTATATACAAGACCTCTGAAAGTACAGTGGAATCCTCATCGCCTGGCTGATGGATGGACTCCTGGAGTGAGACCAGGACGGTGAGCTTTTGTTAAACCAGAAATTCATCAAAGCTGGCAGTGTTGCTTGCAGTCCTCCAGAGTTTTTTTCTGCCACCTAAGAGAAAAATCTTTTCAGAGCAGGTTTAAATCCCTTCTATATTTTGCAAATAATACCGCTCTTATCTGCAATTTGTCTATGGTGAGATGTTGCAGTAGGGATTGCGTATTACAGGGATTATTGCCTTATAAATTATAACCCTTGCTGCTGCAACCTAAAAAAATTATATCAAGGTAACATTTGATTATATTCCCTATTAATACTATTGTTAGGCTAGTTTCACACTAGCATTACCCGGCGCAGTGCACGGCCGCCACTAAGTTCTGCCCCTGGCTGTGCCCCCTCTGGTCAGCTCCTCCTCTGATCGCATGATGCTGCATGCAATCAGCGTACCCTATATTTAAAGTTGGGTATGCTAGTCGTGCGCTGGCACACTTTTTTAGGCGCTTGCGCCCTTTTGGCGCTGCGCTGAGGGCACAAAAATGCAACACAGTGCATTTTTGTGTGCTCGGCACAGCGCCAAAATGGCGCAAGCACCGGCAAAATCATACCAGCGCATGGCCAGTGTACCCAACGCTAAATATAGGGTATGCTAATTGCATGCAGCGCCATGCGACCATAGGAGGAGCTGACCGGAGGGGGCGCAGCCGGGGGCGGAGCTTAGCGGCGGCCCTGCGCTGAGCCACTGAACGTTAGTCTGAAAGTAGCCTTAGCTGTGTTTAGTGTAGGGATAGATGCTAGGTATCATCTGCTGGAAACGAGTGTTCATTCTGGTCATACACATTTCATGCACAGTCCATAACTTGATTGCTTTTTTCCATTCACTCATTGACAGATTCGTGTATTTTTTCGGTGATCTGTGCTCAGAAATTCATCAAAGCTGGCAGAATTACCTGATCTAGGCTAGGTTCACATTAGCGTTTGAGTCTGCAGCGTATCATCCACATATGCAAATGCATGCAAAACTGCATGCATAATGCATGTTTACACAGTGTCTTTATGCACATCATCTTATGCATGATGGAAAAAATGCTGCATGTGCGTGCGTTTGTATGCATTTTGCATGTGTTTGCGTTGTTTATGCGCATGCGTTCGATATGACATCAAACAAAAATGGGCGTGTCTCATGGGATTTCTATTAAAATTTTGAAGAACGCATGCGTATCGAACGCATGCATATGCATGTCCTTGCGTACCAATGCATTTCTATAGACAGTAATGTGTTTTTGTGCACTCATCCACATGCGCATGTCTGCGCATATTTGATGGATTTTTGGCGCTTCAAAAAATGCAACATGTTGCATTCGCAGCACCCCGCCGCACACCGCCAAATGATGCATGCGTATGCAAAAGCATGCGGACGCATGCAAACGCATGTCCCTGCGTACACCATGTTAAATATATGCATGCATGATGCATGTGGATCTAAGCAGATCAAACACTGTGCACACAGGCGCAAATGTGAAACCAGCCTTAATGTGTCCTTTTGCAGTTTCACTGTAGCAGCTGTGTGACAACCAGCATTTATTCTTAATTGTCTAGACATATTATTTCAATAGTCACAGGAACATGTGCTATTGTTCATGTGAGAATGAATGAAGACTCTTATTGTAAATTGAATTAATGTTGAATGGCTGCTGATGAGCTATTGTATCTTTCCTAGTATTGCAGTCCTAGTATTGTTCTACTTGGCAAACAAAGGCATAGGATAATTGAACAATGTTTGTTAATATGTTGATGACCCATTGGTAGAAATGAGCGGACTCCTGGATGTTGGGGTCCGGCAGGTTTGGCTGAACAGTTAAAAAAAATTTCAAGTTCGGGTAATAGAAAAGGACTCAGACCCGAGCCCGGACCCCATTCACTTTAATGGGGGCCCAAACATCAAGTGTTTGCCACGCTTTCATTGGCATAACAGCACAGAAAACACTGCTTCTGATCAGCGGTAAAATCGTTATTGCCGGTCAGACAGATGTGGTTCCCATGCTGTCAAAAGACAGCGTAAGCCTGTAGCTGTGATCGCAGTTAAAAAGTTTACCTCTTTCACAGGTGTGAGTTAATGGGACTACTGCTCCTATAAGACTATGCCTGCTGCTTCTAATATCAGTGATGGGAGTAGTCATCAGCAGATGCCTGTGCTTTAAATATATAACTAATTAATAAATTAATTAATAAATAAAAATTTAATTAAAAAAGGCCTGTTTTCCCCTATATTTTGATAAACAGCCAGGCAAAACTGACTGATATGGTCTACAACCCTCAGATGTCAGTATTAGAAAGGCTAGTTATTCAAGAATAAAGTGGTCTCCATACTGTTTTTTAAATTATTTAAATAAATAATTTTAAAAAATGGCGTGGGGTCACCCCCTTTTGACAACCAGCCTGGCTAAAGCAGATAGTGAGGGGCTCGTATTCTCAGGCTGGTTTGAGGCCATGGATATTGGCCCCTCCAGCCTAAAAATAACAGTCCGCAGCCACCCAGAAAAGGCACATTTATTAGATGTGAAAGACAGTGCTAAGGAACTGGAGGTTCTCTCAGCCATCAAATCACCATTCATCCAGGCTGTTAGAGCACTCCACACAAGGCTTTTGGGGCACTCTACACCAGGATGTGAGGGCACTGTGCACCAAGCTGTGAGGGCATGTGCACCAGGCTGAGAGGGCATTCTGCACCAGGCTGTAAGGGTACTCTGCACCAGGCTGTAAGGGCAATGTGCACTAGACTGGGAATAGACTGGTGGAGCAATTCATGATTCTTTATTTATACAGGCCAGGTCACATGGTGAGCCGGCAAATCCCAGCAATGACATGCCTGTGATGGCCGGCTCTGTAAGTGCAGAGCAGCCAATCAATGAACTTTATTCTGTATCTGAACCTACACAGTACAAAGGAATACATGGAAACATCCATATTAGGAGTACTGCACTGGACACTAGGTATTTGTTATGAACCCTGAACTACAGAGTTCGGGTTCGCTCATTTGTAACGGTAAGGGAAAAAAATTAAGAATGCAAAATTAATTTTTTTGGTTGCTGCAATTCCACAAAAAACACTGTAACAAATAAGCCATTTACAAAGCTCCACTGACTGACAAATAATAAGGTTACAGGTCCCAGGAAAGTGGCGAGTCTTTTACACTAAAATGAATGTATTACATACACATACCACCTGCAGCCATCCATATAACATCAAGAATTTTATCTAAAATGTAAAGTAAGTAGTTTTACTGGGGAAGAGGATGTGGAGGCGTATCTTGCCACTTAAGAGCACACCAGCATTATAAATGATATCTTACATGGTAAGTTGGGGGTCCCATTATAGATATTGTATTTGGAGCCATTAGTTTAGGTGTGACTAGGAATTTTACTTATGTGGCCTAAAAGCAAAAATAAGTATGCAAAAATAGTTATACATTAATTTGTGATGCTTCTATATATTTTTGCTATTTGTGAATACCAGTGAATATAAGACTACAATTAAAGTGTAGAACATATTTTACTTTACATATACAGTGGAGAAAATAAGTATTTGATACACTGCAAATTTTGTAAGTTTTACCACCAACATAGAATGGAGAGGTCTGTAATTTTTATCGCAGGTACACTTCAGCTGTAAGAGACAGAATTTATATGTAATAACTAGAACATCACATTGTATGATTTTTAAAAAAATGATTTGCATTTCAATGCAAGAAAAATGAATTTGAACACCAACCAACTAGAAAGAATTCTGGCTCTCACAGACCTGTTAGCTTTTATTTAAGATGCCCTCCTACCCTATAGTCATTACCTGTATTAATTGCACCTATTTAAACTCATTAGCTGTGTAAAAGACACCAGTTTTAAGGTACTGTCACACTTAGCGATGCACCAGCGATCCCGACCAGCGATATGACGTGGTCAGGATTGCTGGTACATCGCTAAGCGGTCAGTAGTGAGCTGCCACACAGGCAGATCTCACCAGCGACATCACAGGGGTCGGGGGTCGCTACTTACCTGTCAGACGAGGCGATCCTGACATCTTCCCGCCTGCGTCCACACATCGCTCGTCGTCACAGCAGGAAGCCCAGCAGGAAGCTGATGAAGAAACATTCCAGGACGTTCTCGCGCGATCAGCGATATCCAGCGGGGGAGCGGTCGGAGGTAAGTATCAGACATAGCGATATCACTAGCGATATCGCTATAACGTCACAAAAACCAGTGACGTTATAGCAATATTGCTAGCGATATCGCATAGTGTGACAGGCCCTTTAATCAATCACATTCCAACCTCTCCACCATGTCCAAGACCAAAGAGCTGTTTAAAGACATCAGGGAAAAAATTGTAGACTTGCACAAGGCTGGGATGGGCTACAGAACAATAGGCAAGCTTGATGAGAAGGCAACAACTGTTGACACACTCATTAAAAAATGGAAGAAACACAAGATAACTGTCAATCTTCCTCGGTCTGGAGTTCCATGCAAGATCTCGCCTCGTGGGTTAAGGATGATTGTGAGAAAGGTCAGGAATCATCCCAGAACTACAGAAAAGGACCTGGTCAATGACCTGAAGTGAGCTGGGACCACAGTCTCAAACATTGCTGTTAGTAACACACTATTACGCCTTGTTTTAAAATCCTGCATGGAACGCAAGGTCCCCCTGCTCATGCCAGCACATGTCCAGACCCATTTGAAGCTCATTACTGACCATATGAATGTTCCACAGGAAGCATGGGAGAAGGTCATATGGTCAGATGAGACTAAAATAGTACTTTTTGAAATCAACTGCTTTGACTATGTTTGGGGGGAGAAGAAGGATGAAACAACACCAAGAACACTGTCTCAACCATGAAGAATGGTTGGGTAAACATCTTAGTTTGGGGATGCTTTTCTGTAAAGGGGACAGGACAATTTTGGACTACAGCCTCCTTCCCTCAGTAAGAGCATTGAAGATGGGTCATGGCTGGGTCTTCTAGCATAACAATGACCTGAAACACACAGCCAGAGAAACTAAGGAGTTGCTCTGTAAGAAGAATGTCAGGATCCTGGAGTGGCCTAGCCAGCCTCCAGACCTGAACCCAATAGAAAATATATGGAGGGAGCTGAAGCTCAATGTTGCCCAGCAACAGCCCCGAAACCTGAAAAATCTGGAAAAAATGTATATGGAGGAGTGGGCCAAAATCTCTGCTGCAATGTGTGCAAACTTGGTCAAGAACTACAGGAAACATTTGACCTCTGTAATTGTAAAGAAATGTTTTTCTGCTTTCCTCTTGCATCAAAAACTTCTTTCATGCAATTCAAAGAAAATGAATTATGCAAAAATCATACAATGTGATTTTCTGGATTTTTTACTTAGATTATGTCTCTCACAGTGGAAGTGTGCCTTCCACAGGTGGGAAAACTTGCAAAATTGGCCACTGTATTAAGCAAAATTTGATTTTATTCTCTTCTGTAAAAAGCATGATATACTATACTAGATTATGGCCCGATGCTATCGCATCGGGAGGATGCGATAGCATCACACCTCTTGCCATGTTAACCCTCAACACACACACTCCTCAACACACACTCCTCTCACCTTTCACCATCTCCACTCACTCTTTCACTCCACATACGACCCCTTCTCTCACTCCGTCTCTCATACTCACGCCGTCATCGCCGCTGCTCCACGATCCCCGACATCTTCTTCCGCCGGCGCCATCCTGGATCCAGACGTTGTCCACGCCGGCGACATGTTCTTACGGCGACGCCATCTTGAGTATCGTGAAATCCCGCGAGTTTTCGCCGATGCCATTTTGGATCCCGACGTCGTCCTCGCCGGCGACATGTTCTTGCGGCGACGCCATCTTGACTATCGTGGGATTTTGCCGATCCAAAATGGCGTCGCCGCAAGAACATGTCACCGGCGTGGACGACATCGGGATCCAAAATGGCATCGGCGTAATCTCGCAAGATTTCACCGACGCCATCTTTTTGGATCCCGAGTCGTCCACGCCAGCGACATGTTCTTGCGGCGACGCCATCTTGAATCTCGCGGGATTTCATGAAATACAAGATGGCGTCGCCGCAATAACATGTCGGCGGCCTGGAGAACGTCTGGATCCAGGATCGCGGCGGCGGAGGAAGATGTCGGGGCAGCGACGATGACGGTGTGAGTATGAGAAACGGAGTGAGAGAAAGGAACGTATGTGGAGTGAAAGAGTGAGTGGACGTGAGTGGAGGTGAAAGGTGAGAGGAGTGTGTGTTGAGGCGGTGTGGTGTGTTGAGGGTTAACATGTGCGTGTGTGTGGTGACGTCACCGGTTACAACTGGACAGAAGTTGTTACAATCGGAAGCTGCTTAGGGCATTTATTATTATAGATGATGAGGAAGAAGCCGTCTGTTGTTGGCGGTGATGGCATGTAGAGGCTTCTTCAGCCAAATGTAATAGATTTAGAGTTAGGGGATTCGTGTGTGAGACGACGACGTTTATAAGCCTTAATCTTGTCAAGTCGATGCTGTTTTTCCTCAGGAGTCTCATTAGCACGGCGTTGTTTTTGTCGTAGTGCTAAAGCTGCTTTCCTTTCACTGGCATTGGCATACTGTGCATCGGTATTGAATGGTGGTATTGATAGGGCAGAAACAGATTGCTGATTAGTTATGTCAGTGAACGGCATATGGGATGAAGTGTAGCAGTAAATTGTTCCACATGCTGATGTGGAAGCATCCTGTTGTGAGTCTAATAATAATGATGAGGAAGAGGCCGTCTGTTGTCGGAGGTGACGGCGTGCAGAGACTTCTTCAGCCAATCTTATGGATTTAGAGTTAGGGGATTCGTGTGTGAGGCGACGGCGTTTATAAGCCTTAATCTTCTCAAGGCGATGGTGTTTTTCCTCAGGAGTCTCATTAGCACGGCGTTGTTTTTGTCGTAGTGTTAAAGCTGCTTTCCTTTCACCGGCATTGGCATACTTTTTGTTATGACTCATGTTGGCACAGGTAAAGGAGTCTATTTGGCAGTTATCTGGCAGTGAAGAAGGCGTCCTGGAGTATTGTAGAGTAAACAGATACTAATTGACCCTGTAATTGCCCAGCAGTAGTTATGAAGTGGTAGTGGCAAATTGGCCCTGTAGTTAGACACCGGCAGAGGAGCAAGGCAGCAGTAGTTATGGCGGTAGAGGCAAATTGGCCCTGTAATTAGACACTGACAGAGGAGCAAGGCAGCAGTAGTTATGGCGGTAGAGGCAAATTGGCCCTGTAATTAGACACTGGCAGAGGAGCAAGGCAGCAGTAGTTATGGCGGTAGAGGCAAATTGGCCCTGTAATTAGACACAGGCAGTGAACAGTCAGAGGAGCAAGGCAGCAGTACTTATGGCGGTAGAGGCAAATTGGCCCTGTAATTAGACACCGGCAGAGGAGCAAGGCAGCAGTAGTTATGGCGGTATTGGCAAATTGGCCCTGTAATTAGACACCAGCAGAGGAGCAATGCAGCAGTAGTTATGGCGGTATAGGCAAACTGGCCCTGTAATTAGACACCGGCAGAGGAGCAAGGCAACAGTAGTTATGGCGGTAGAGGCAAATTGGCCCTGTAAATTAGACACCGGCAGAGGAGCAAGGCAGCAGTAGTTATGGCGGTAGAGGCAAATTGGCCCTGTAATTAGACACCGGCAGAGGAGCAAGGCAGCAGTAGTTATGGCAGTAGAGGCAAATTAGCCCTGTAATTAGACACCGGCAGAGGAGCAAGGCAGCAGTAGTTATGGCGGTATAGGCAAATTCGCCCTGTAATTAGACACCGGCAGAGGAGCAATGCAGCAGTAGTTATGGCGGTAGAGGCAAATTAGCCCTGTAATTAGACACCGGCAGAGGAGCAAGGCAGCAGTAGTTATGGCGGTAGAGGCAAATTAGCCCTGTAATTAGACACCGGCAGAGGAGCAATGCAGCAGTAGTTATGGCGGTAGAGGCAAATTGGCCCTGTAATTAGACACCGGCAGAGGAGCAAGGCAGCAGTAGTTATGACGGTAGAGGCAAATTGGCCTTGTAATTAGACACCGGCAGTAAACAGGCAGAGGAGCAAGGCAGCAGTAGTTATGGCGATAGAGGCAAATTGGCCCTGTAATTAGACACCGGCAGAGTAGCAATGCAGCAGTAGTTATGGCGGTAGAGGCAAATTAGCCCTGTAATTAGACACCAGCAGAGGAGCAAGGCAGCAGTAGTTATGGCGGTAGAGGCAAATTGGCCCTGTAATTAGACACCGGCAGAGTAGCAATGCAGCAGTAGTTATGGCGGTAGAGGCAAATTAGCCCTGTAATTAGACACCGGCAGAGGAGCAAGGCAGCAGTAGTTATGGCGGTAGAGGCAAATTAGCCCTGTAATTAGACACCGGCAGAGGAGCAAGGCAGCAGTAGTTATGGCAGTACAGGCAAATTGGTCCAGTAATTAGACACCGGCAGTAAACAGGCATAGGACCAAGGCAGCAGTAGTCATGGTGGTACAGGCAATGCCAAGCGTCCGCACAGCAAGTCGGCGTGAGGTAAATGACGCAATTTCACGAATGCAAGATGGCGGACGTCGTTAACACCTCTTGCCGTGTTAACCCTCAACACACCACACCGCCTCAACACACACTCCTCTCACCTTTCACCTCCACTCATGTCCACCCACTCTTTCACTCCACATACGTTCCTTTCTCTCACTCCGTTTCTCATACTCACACCGTCATTGTCGCTGCCTCGACATCTTCCTCCGCCGCCGCGATCCAGGATCCAGACTTTCTCCAGGCCGCCGACATGTTCTTGCGGGACGCCATCTTGGATTTCGTGAAATCCCGCGATATTTAAGATGGCGTCGCCGCAACAACATGTCGCTGGCGTGGGCGACATCGGGATCCAAAAAGATGGCGTTGGCGAAATCTCGCGAGATTACGCCGACGCCATTTTGGATCCCGATGTCGCCCACGCCAGCGACATGTTCTTGCGGGACGCCATCTTAGATTTCGTGAAGTCCCGCGATATTCAAGATGGCGTCGCCGCAACAACATGTCGCTGGCATGGGCGACATCGGGATCCAAAATGGCGTCGGCGTAATCTCGCGAGATTTCGCCGACGCCATCTTTTTGGATCCCGATGTCGTCCACGCCAGCGACATGTTGTTGCGGCGACGCCATCTTAAATATCGCGGGATTTCACGAAATCTAAGATGGCGTCCCGCAAGAACATGTCGGCGGCCTGGAGAACGTCTGGATCCTGGATCGCGGCGGCGGAGGAAGATGTCGGGGCAGCGACGATGACGGTGTGAGTATGAGAAACGGAGTGAGAGAAAGGAACGTATGTGGAGTGAAAGAGTGAGTGGACATGAGTGGAGGTGAAAGGTGAGAGGAGTGTGTGTTGAGGCGGTGTGGTGTGTTGAGGGTTAACGTGCGTGCGTGCGTGTGTGTGTGGTGACGTCACCGGTTACAACTGGACGGAAGTTGTTACAACCGGAAGCTGGTTAGGGCATTTATTATTATAGATTAAGTGTCTATGCTTAAGTAAATAAAACAAAATCACAAAATCCATAGAAATTAGTACATGGAATCAGGATTTTCCAAATGTAATTTCCATAACTTTTATGTACAAATGATAATTACATTATAAATTTCCTCTACTAAGACATATCTTATTTTTATATTTATTAGAATTTTATGCTCACCTTTGTCCACATGTCTTCCGTGGTATCAAATATTGGTCCAACAAATGGATTTACAGCAGCATTACAGACAAGAATGTCAATTTTACCATATACTTCAAGAGCCTAACAAAGGTAGCAACAAATTAAAACATTTTGGAGCTTAAACACCTTGTTGCATAACTTCATTACCAAACAATAAATGATAGTAATAATAGTAATAAATGAAAAAAATATTTTCACTGGATAAAACAAAATCTACTTATTTTATTTATATACAGTTTATATATATATATATATATATATATATAGTTTATATGCATATAGATCTATACTGAATATAATATATTTACGATGCATAATGTACCGTATATATACTCTCTCTCTCTATATATATATATACACCCTTTTTTAAATGGGTATTTTATATTAAATATTCATAGTATGTTTATAGGATATCTCATATTCATCTTACAAACATAGGTCACATGCACTACATTCTAGGCTGCCTCTCCAGGTGGGGTGGGATTGGGATCAGGGATTCTATTTTGAAGAAAGATGTCCCAGATTGTTGTGGATATGTCATGAATATCAGATGAGAATGACACTTAACTATATAGAAAAGCACAGTAAAACCATGCTTTTCATTATATACAGTATATACAATATATAGAAAAAGGAAAAATAGGAAAAATTATAGGAAAAATGAAGAAAAAAAAGAATTTCTTGACTAAGCTTCAGAGCTAAAGACCCACCAGAAGCAGAAGAGATTCAATATATTCCACATCCCAGTTCTCTTACTTTTGCCACTAATCTTTCTCTGTCTTCTTTATTGCCAACATGACACTGCATAGCATAAGCACTTAGTCCCTCGTCCTTTAGTTGTTCAGCAGCTTTTTCAACATTTTCTTGCTTACGACTGCATATTAAGACATGAGCACCATCCTGAGCTAGGCGTCGGGCTATGGCAAAGCCGATTCTAAGAAAAAAAAAGAAGTTTGCACTATATCACTAGTTAAAAAAAATGGAACAAATGTTTTTGTGTTTTCAATTTTTTTTTTAATAATAATATCAGAACTTTTATCTGACCACAGACATACCCATATGTGGCTCCTGTCACAATTGCAACCTTTTCATGTAATTTGTTTTTGCTTTCATTGCACGGTTTTATTTTCACTTCGGAATGCATAGCTAAGCTATAAAGATTGAGAAGAAGGAAAAAATAAAAATATTTTATATATAGGAATAAAAAAATAAATCCCAATATATTGATTATATTAGATTACTATAATATACTTTCTCAGTTCAAAAAGAGGATCTAAAAAAATAAATTTGAAATCAATTTTAATACACATTAAACATTTAAATCAACTGGATCTAGTATCACTCGATTATAACTGAGAATGACCTGTAAAACTCTTTAAATTGCAGGATACTACTATCAGGATAATTTCTGCAATACCTAAGGCAAAGATACAAAAAATACCTGATTCTGATCAGAGATTGAATTCCAGCAGTCTGTGGTTTGAAAGCTGCTCTCTGACTATTTAACACATCTGACAAAATAAAATCAGGAAGGAAAAAAGAAATCCACACCTACTACAAGGAATCAGCCCACATGCAAAGCAAAATGACACATACAGTTGTGGCCAAAAGTATTGACACCCCTGCAATTCTGTCAGATAATACTCAGTTTCTTCCTGAAAATGATTGCAAACACAAATTCTTAGGTATTATTATCTTCATTTAATTTGTCTTAAATGAAAAAACACAAAAGAGAATGAAGCAAAAAGCAAAACATTGATCATTTCACACAAAACTCCAAAAATGGGCCAGACAAAAGTATTGGCACCCTCAGCCTAATACTTGGTTGCACAACTTTTAGCCAAAATAACTGCGACCAACCACTTCCGGTAACCATCAATGAGTTTCTTACAATGCTCTGCTGGAATTTTAGACCATTCTTCTTTGGCAAACTGCTACAGGTCCCAGATATTTGAAGGGTGCCTTCTCCAAACTGCCATTTTTAGATCTCTCCACAGGTGTTCTATGGGATTCAGGTCTGGACTCATTGCTGGCCACCTTAGAAGTCTCCAGTGCTTTCTCTCAAACCATTTTCTAGTGCTTTTTGAAGTGTGTTTTGGGTCATTGTCCTGCTGGAAGACCCATGACCTCTGAGGGAGACCCAGCTTTCTCACACTGGGCTCTACATTATGCTGCAAAATTTGTTGGTAGTCTTCTGACTTCATAACGCCATGCACACGGTCAAGCAGTCCAGTGCCAGAGACAGCAAAACAACCCCAAAACATCAGGGAACCTCCGCCATGTTTGACTGTAGAGACCGTGTTCTTTTCTTTGAATGCCTCTTTTTTTGTCCTGTAAACTCTATGTTGATGCATTTGCCCAAAAAGCTCTACTTTTCTCTCATGTGACCAGAGAACATTCTTCCAAAACATTTTAGGCTTTTTCAGGTAAGTTTTGGCAAACTCCAGCCTGGCTTTTTTATGTCTCGGGGTAAGAAGTGGGGTCTTCCTGGGTCTCCTACCATACAGTCCCTTTTCATTCAGACGTCGACGGATAGTACGGGTTGACACTGTTGTACCTTCGGACGGCAGGGCAGCTTGAACTTGTTTGGATGTTAGTCGAGGTTCTTTATCAAACGTCCGCACAATCTTGCGTTGAATTCTCTTGTCAATTTTTCTTTTCCATCCACATCTAGGGAGGTTAGCCACAGTACCATGGTCTTTAAACTTCTTGATGACACTGCGCACGGTAGACACAGGAACATTCAGGTCTTTGGAGATGGACTTGTAGCCTTGAGATTGCTCATGCTTCCTCACAATTTGGTTTCTCAAGTCCTTAGACAGTTCTTTGGTCTTCCTTCTTTTCTCCATGCTCAATGTGGTACACACAAGGACACAGGACAGAGGTTGAGTCAACTTTAATCCATGTCAACTGGCTGCAAGTGTGATTTAGTTATTGCCAACACCTGTTAGGTACCACAGGTAAGTTACAGGTGCTGTTAATTACACAAACTAGAGAAGCATCACATGATTTTCGAACAGTGCCAATACTTTTGTCCACCCTCTTTTTATGTTTGGTGTGGAATTATATCCAATTTGGCTTTAGGACAATTCTTTTTGTGTTTTTTCATTTAAGACAAATTAAATGAAGATAATAATACCAAAGAATTTGTGTTTTCAATCATTTTCAGGAAGAAACTGAGTATTATCTGACAGAATTGCAGGGGTGTCAATACTTTTGGCCACAACTGTATTCTATCCTAACCTGTCATTCTGTGATTAAACTGTATGCGGCAGATCATTTGCTGGCTTTTAATCTATCTATCTATCTATCTGTGTGTTTTGAAGAATATTTCATTTGAAAATGACACCTCACCACCAGAATAGCAGGGGTGTCGATACTTTTGGCCACAACTGTAGGTCATCAAGTTTAACCCTGAACACACTAGGTATGATAGATCACATACAGGATATTGAAATATGATTTTAATACAATACGGATGTAGCCTCTCTCAGTGCTGCCACTAGGAATTTCGAGGCCTCATACTGGCAAAATTTTCGGGGCCCCCTTTACACTCCGCCCAGGCTCGACCCCATCCCCGCCTCCACCCCTCAAACTGTCCACAGTCCCACCGCCCTCTCTTGGAAAAACTCCACTTCTCATCAATCACACATTAACAGTTCCCATCACCAGATCACACATATAGCCGGCATCTTTTGTTTTGGCCAAAAGATTTTTTAAGCCGCCATCACAACACTGTAGACACTTTTAGCTGAGCGCTACTCTACGCTAACCTATTAAATATTTTTTAAAATATACAATACAATTTAGGCATATTTTTATTTATTTTTCAATTTTTAAAACGACCAATAATATCACATAGAAGGGACAAATATCACCTGTCACGATCCATTTTTGGATCTGTGGTAGATCCAGGCTCATATATAACCTTTTTTTTCTTTCAAGCCTCTGGCTTGATGTCAGTTTTTGCCCCCGGTGGCCACCGGTGTTACTACAACCTTAGTTGCTCTGCTAATGGGTTTTGCCCCCAGTGGCCACTGGGGTTGCTACACATTTAAATTAGCCAGCAGGTGTTATCACCCTCCTCCCTTCCTATAAAAGGTTGTCAGGTGCTCTGGATCACTGTTGGTGATACTGGTCATTCCCTAACCAACCTTGGAGGAGAGAGGAGCTATTTGGAGCAATTCTGTTGCTGCTCATCTGAGAGCCTTGGTGTTTCAGCTGGAAGCTGTGTCCGGGTGCCGTACTCTGCTGCCTCAGGAGCATTGGCAGCAGAGCAAGCTAAGTTTTATTATTTTTCTCTGTCTGTTGTGTTTTCCTTGGTGTTAATTAGTACAGCAGAGGAAATAGTGTCCGCACTAGCCAGTTCCCTAGTAAGGGATAGGTGCAGGGCTAGTGAGGGACTGAGGTATCCTGGTCGGCGACAGGTTGAAAGAACCTGTATAGGGAACGTTAGGAGTGTTCAGGGACACAGCCTCAGGAGAGTGCAGGAGGTGTCCACGTTCCTGTTCCCTATTATAGGGCCCACCGTTGTAATTGTGTCCCCGGTGTCCCCTTGTTTGTCTTGTTGTTTTAATTACCGACCGATCGGCTGCTCGTGTCACACAGGGCAAGACACTTCGTGACACCACCACACCATGTCCAGACCACCTATTACCACCACATAGTGACCTATAAAACCACATACAAGGAACAAATACCGCCACACCATGACCAGACCATGTATTACTACCATAGTGACCAAATAATATTACATAGAAGGAACAAATACCACCGCACCATGACCAGACCATATACAGTATTACCACCACAAAGTGACCAAATAATAGCACATACAAGGGAAAAATACGGCAACACCATGTCCAGACCACATATTACCACCACATAGTGACTAAATACTACAACACTGATCAGTAATAAAAAAAACACAATACTATCACCATAAGTGCCATTATACACAGGGAATCTGTACTTAGTATGCAGTGTCTGTCTACAGGTAATACAGTGATCAATGACATTATACACAGGAGCTCTGTATATAATTTACAGGTAATACAGTGATCACTGGTGACATTATACACATGACCTCTGCATACAGTATACAGTGTATATTGTCAGTGTATAGGTAACACACTAACTCACCAGTTATGTCTCTAGGTGAAGTCCTTCATCATTGCTTTTCATCTTTCATCTAGCACAGACCGCCATCACGTCTTCAAGTCAGGGCTCGTCTCTGCAGGAAATAACACAGTTATCTAGAGCTCTGCTTGCAGAACACATTACTTATTTTTTCCCAACTTCTATATTACATCACATGAAGAAAAAAAGGCAACATAGCATCACTCTACACAGTAACAGGACCTTCCCCCATTTAAAACAGTATACTCAAAAAATAAAATAAACAATGCAGTAATAATATCACTTAATTATCCCCTATGGTAATAATATTCCCCATCCTGGCCCCCGTGTGTCTCATTCCTGGCTTCAGCTATATGTTCTCCCATCCTGCCCTCATGAGTATCCATTGTGCCCCATATGATCTCCCCATCTGTCTCCATCGTATCCATCCTGCCCCATGATCCTACACCATGTGTCTCCCATCCTGCCTCCTCCTGTGTCTCACATTCTGCCCCCTCCTGTATCTGCAATTTGCCCCCATGTCCAGCATTCTGTTCCCATAATGTCAGCATTCTGCCTTCATCATGTCTGCATTCAGCCCCAAGGTCTGCATTCTGCCCCAATGTCTCACAGTCTGCCCCATCATGTTTCACATTCTGCCGCATGTCTAGCATTCTTCCCCCATGTCCAGCATCCTGCCCCCATCATGTCTTGCATTCTGCCCCATCATGTCTGCATTCTTCCCCCATGTCCAGCATTCTGCCCCCATGTCTGCAATCTGCCCCATGTCCAGCATTCTGCCCCCATGTCTGCATTCTGCCCCATCATGTCTGCAATCTGCCCCATCATGTCTGCAATCTGATCCCATGACTCACAGTCTGCCCCATCATGTCTGCATTCTGCCTCATCATGTCTTGCATTCTGCACCCATGTCCAGCATTCTGCCCCATCATGTCCAGCATTTTGCCCCCATCATGTCTTGTATTCTGCCCCATCATGTCCAGCATTTTGCCCCATCATGTCAAGCATTTTGCCCCATCATGTCTTATATTCTGCCCCGTGTCTGCATTCTGCCCCTTTCATGTCCAGCATTCTGCCCCCTTCATGTCCTGCATTTTACCCACATGTCCAGCATTCTGCCCCATCATGTCCTGCATTCTGACCCCATCATGTCCTGCAATCTGCCCCCATGTCTGCAATCTGCCCCCATGTCTGCAATCTCCCCCATGTCTGCAATCTCCCCCATGTCTGCAATCTGCCGCGACCCCCCGGTTCACCACTTTCAATTGAAAAAAAACAAGTTCTTACCTGGCCGCACTCCAGTGGCGACGCTCGCCCTCCCTCCACGCTGCTGAAGCGTGCACTCGCCGGTGACTGACAGTGACGTCAGACGCCGGTGACATGCACGCTGTGACTGACGTCAGCTGCCAGCCTCCGATTGGCTGACAGCTGTTAACTATTGGCTGGCTGCATGTCAACAGCGTTCAGCTGCCGCAGCGCTGCTAAGGGCCCTGTTTCGCCTGCTGGTAGGGGCCCTGTGAGCAGATGAGACAGGGCCCAATGCGATCTGTTATGAATGGGTCACCGAGGAGAAAAAGACTAAACAAGCTAAGTCACAAAAAACCAGAGAGGTTGGTAACTATGCAGATTGCAGATCCCTGATCCTAACCACACAACTAGCAGCAGCCGTGGAGCGTACCTACGATGGTCCTAGTTGCTTCATCACAGCCAGAGGACTAAATAAGCCTAAAGCAAGAAAAGGGGAAAACTAACTGCCCCAGAGCAGACCCCAAAGGAAAGACAGCCCCCTCACATGTATTGATGTTGAAAAAAGATGAAAGCACAAACACAGGCAGGAAAATAGGCTGAGTAAATGATGGGGTCCAAACTAACTAGAAAGCATAGGAAAGGAAAGACACTGTCTGCAATCTGCCAAAAGCCCTGCAAAAATAATGTCCAACACATGTGATAGCAAAATTAACCCTGAAGTCACTAAACTTCTCCCACTATATCAGCACTCTGAAATATTCTGAGACAGAGCAAAAAGAGGCCAATCTAATAAGGGACAAAAAGCAAATTGACAAATACAGATAAATAAGAGTGGAAATTCAGCACAGCCCCAGCCGGGGCTGGCTGACCACACAAAAAACTGAATAGACCAGCAAAATCAAGTGTTAACATTAGCAGAAAAACTTAGCTTGAAATGACTGGAACAGAGCTGAAAACCAAGACCTGAAAAGCCAGAAGGAATCACCAGCACCAGAATAGGGTGTCGGTTGTCTTAAATCCAGTCTGAGATTCCTGAGGTCCAATCATCATCCTCATTATCAGGTGGCAGATCTCTACTGATTAAATCAGCCTCACTACCTCCAATTACCACCAGAGGGAGCCTGGAAGGAGAACTCACAACTGGTGGACCGGAAAATGAACTCACAACAGTACCCCCCCTTGAGATGGGGTCACCGAACCCTCATCCATGCCACCAGGCCGTTCAGGATGGGCCCGGTGAAAAGCACGAACCAATCTATTGGCATGAATATCAGAGGCAGAGACCCAAGAATTATCCTCCTGGCCATAACCCTTCCATTTGACCAAATACTGGAGTCTCCGTCTAACCAAACGAGAATCCAATATTTTCTCTACCTCATATTCCACATTGCCTTCAACCAACACAGGGTCAGGAGGTGCTGCCAGAGGAACCACTGGCTCAACAAACCTCTTCAACAGAGACTTGTGAAATACGTTATGGATCTTGAACGTAACTGGAAGAGCCAATCGAAAAGAAACAGGATTAAGAATCTCCAAAATCTTATAAGGTCCAATAAATCTTGGCTTAAATTTTGGAGATGCATCCTTCATAGGAATATTCTTAGATGACAACCAAACCATATCACCCACTTTAAACCGGGGACCAATGGTCCTATGCTGGTTGGAAAAACGATGGGCCTTTTCCTGAGAGAGTGACAACTTATCCACCACTTGGTCCCATATCTGCTACATTCTCTCAACCACAGTGTCCACACCTGGGCAGGACGAAGATTCCACTTGCCCTGAAGAGAATCGAGGATGAAACCCAAAATTACAGAAAAAGGGTGACATCAAAGTGGCAGAACTAGCGCTATTGTTCAGTGCGAATTCGGCCAAGGGCAAAAATGAGACCGACTCATCCTGATCAGCAGATATAAATCATCTTAAATAAGACTCCAAGGTCTGGTTTGTTCTCTCAGTCTGTCCATTGGTCTGGGGATGAAACGCGGAGGAGAAGGATAACTGAATTCCCAGATTGGAACAAAAGGCTTTCCAGAATCTGGAAACAAACTGGACTCCTCTGTCGGACACAATGTTCTCAGGAATCCCATGTAACCAAACCACCTGTTGTAAAAACAAGGGCACCAACTCAGCGGAAGATGGCAATTTTGGGAGTGGTACAAGATGGACCATCTTCGAAAATCTATCACAAATCACCCAGATAACAGCCATTCTCTGAGAGACAGGAAGATCAGAAATAAAATCCATTGAGATATGGGTCCATGGCCTCTTGGGCACCGGCAGGGGCATCAGCAACCCAGTAGAATGAGAATAGGGTTTAGACCAAGAACAAGTCCCACAGGACTGTACAAAATTCCTGACGTCACGAGATAAGGCAGGCCACCAAAAAGACCGACTCACCAAATCTCTGGTACCAAAAATACCTGGATGACCAGCCAATGCGAAGCAATGAATTTCAGACATCACTCTCTTTCTCCACTGGTCAGGAACATACAATTTTCCCATAGGGCAACACTCAGGTTTATCCTCCTGTAATTCCTCCAGGGCGCGTCTCTAATCGGGTGAAATGGTAGAAAGAACTACCCCCTCACCTAGGATGGTAGTAGGCTTGGTCACATTAAGAGAATCGTCAAAGAAACTCCTTGAAAGGGCATCTGCCTTAACATTCTTAGTGCCCGGAAGAAAAGAGACCACAAAATCAAAACGCGTGAAAAACAAGGCCCATCTAGCCTGCCTAGGATTCAAGCATTTGGCCGACTCCAGATAAATTAAATTTTTGTGATCGGTGAGGACCAGAACTTGATGTCTAGCTCCCTCCAACCAATGTCTCCACTCCTCAAATGCCCATTTCATGGCCAACAATTCCCGATTTCCCACGTCATAGTTGCATTCAGATGGGGAGAACTTTCGAGAAAAGAAGGCACAGGAATTAATCTTAGAAGTCACAGGGTCTTTTTGGGACAAAACAGCTCCTGCACCAATCTCAGAAGCACCTACCTCCACCTGAAATGGAAGTGAGACATCAGTTTGCCGTAAAAATGGAGCTGAAGTAAATCTCCACTTAAGCTCCTGAAATGCTGAGACAGCCTCAGGAGACCAATTCAGCACATCAGCGCCCTTCTTGGTCAGATCAGTCAGTGGTTTGACAATACCAGAAAAATTACCAATAAATTTACAATAGAAATTGGTAAAACCCAAAAACTTCTGGAGGGCCTTCAAAGAAGTAGGCTGAACCCAATCATAAATGGCCTGTACCTTGGCCTGGTCCATTTCAATAGTCGATGGAGACAAGATAAATCCCAAAAATGAAATCCTCTGTACACTAAAGAGGCATTTCGATCCCTTAACAAACAGGGAATTCTCCCTCAAAATCCAGAACACAGTCTGGACGTGTTCCACATGAGAATCCCAATCACTAGAAAAGATCAAAATATCATCCAGATAGATGATCAAAAACTTATCCACAAAGTCACGGAAAATATCATTCATAAAGGTGTTGTGAGCTCATCTGTTCATTCACCTTTTGTGTCCGAGGATCTTCCTCTTCTGGTGAAGGAAGGTAGTGAGGGTGATTTGGATGAAATAAACCAAACACCTGATCAGGTGGATTGTGACTGGGTAAGGCTACTTTCACATTTCCGTTTTGAAGCATCAGGCGCGATGCGGCGAAAAATGGAAAAACCGGATCCGGCGCCTGCTGCCACCGGATCCGGCTTTTTTCCCATAGACTTACATTATCACCGCATTGCGCCTGATGGCCATGCGGCGTGTCCGGCTTTAGCCGGAAACGGCAAAAAATGCCTGTCCGGCGTCTGCAAAAAAAGTTCCATGCAACGTTTTTTGACAGCGCCAGACCGCTTTTTTGCAGAGCGCATGCGCGAAGACTCTCTTCCCTCTCCCTCTCCTGCACCGTATCCGGCAAAAACAGATCATCCGGCGGGCTGCGGCTCCTACCGGATCAGGTTTGACAACTTTTCGCCGCAGCCCGCCGGATTTAAAATCCAGAAATGTGAAAGTAGCCTAACAGGAACTTCAGACTGGATATAAGGCAGCCGACGCCCTTCTGAGTGGCTGGTGATTTCTCTGCTGGATTCTTGGAGACCAGTCTGATTCTTGCTTCCCAAAGATAAGTTTTTGCTCTGCTATTGAACTTATTAGTTTTGGTTTTGTTTACCTTGTTTTGGAGTTCAGCCATCCCCGTCTGGGGGTGTGCTGGATTCTTATTCCTTGATCAGTGTTCTCTTTTGCTCTGCTTTCATAATATTCTGAGTGCTGATATAGGGTTTGAAGTCTAGTGACTTCAGGGTCCTTTTTGCTTATCAGTTGTGTTGGTAATATTTTTAGCAGGGTTTTCTCAGATTGCAGACAGCAGCTTTTCTGTCCTGTCCTTTTTAGTTAGCTTGGGCCCCATCGTTTGCTCATCCTATCTTTCTATCTGTGTTAGTGTTTTCATCTTGCTTCACCGTCATTATATGTTGGGGGCTGCCTATTGCTTTGGAGTCTGCTCTGGGGCAGTCAGTTTTTCCCTTTTCTCTCTTTAGGCTTATTTAGATCTCCGGCTGTGACGAGGTGTCTAGGATCACCGTAGGAACACTCCACGGCTACTGCTAGTTGTGTGATAGGATTAGGGGTCTGCAATCCGCTAGTTTCCAACCTCTCTGATTTTCTGGGCTGAGCTTGCAATTTTGTTTTTTCCTCCTCGGTGACTCAATCATAACAGAATCACCAGCCATACCGCAGATTCTAGGGTACTCAACAGTAGGAAAGAATTGTAAAAAAAAAAGTGATGGAATTTTTTTTGTGTGTATATTTTTTCCTCTTTTTCTCTGAGGCCGTAGGAGGAATATTTTTTTTTCTGATGGAGTTTAAGCAATTGTCTGATCGTGTGGAGCAGCTTGCTGCTGAAGTGCGAGGAATTTCCGCCTATCTTTCTCATTCACACACTGCTGAACCAAAAATCCCCACTCCTGATGTGTTTTTTGGGGATCTGTCTAATTTTTGAATTTTAAGAATAATTGTAAATTATTTCTTGCCTTGAAGCCTAACTCATCGGGGAACTCTGCGCAGCAGGTTAAAATTGTCATCTCCTTGCTGTGCGGCGATCCCCATGATTGGGCGTTTTCTTTAGTACCAGATGATCCTATTTTAACAAATGTGGATGCATTTTTTCAGGCCTTGGGGTTGTTGTATGATGAACCTAATGCGATTGATCAAGCTGAAAAGACCCTGTTGGCATTGAGCCAGGGTCAAGATTCTGCAGAACTCTACTGTCAAAAATTCCGAAAGTGGGCGGTCCTCACCACTTGGAATGATGGTGCCTTGGCAGCTCTCTTTCGGAAGGGTTTGTCAGAAACCGTAAAAGATACTATGGTGGGATTTCCTGTTCCCTCTGGTCTTGACAATTCTATGTCATTAGCCATTCAGGTTGATCGGCGTTTACGTGAACGTAAAATTACACGGGAAATGCTGCCACCTGTTGAACAAATGTCTGAACCTATGCAATGTGATAGAGTTTTGTCTAGGGCGCAATGTCAGGAGTTTAGAAGACGTAATAAGCTGTGTTTTTTCTGTGGAGATGCCTCTCATGTTATTTCTGTCTGCCCTAAACAAGAGAAACGTTTTGCACACACATTTGCTGTAGGTGGTGTACAACCTAAGTTTCTTCTGGCAATTACTCTGATCTGCTCCCTGTCCACATTTTCCGCTAAAGCCTTTGTGGATTCAGGAGCGGCCTTGAACCTAATGGATTTGGATTTTGCTAAACGTTGTAGTTTCCCTATGACACCCCTGCGGATGCCTATTCCTTTAAGGGGTATTGATGCTACTCCGTTGGCGAAGATTAAACCTCAGTTTTGGACCCAGGTGGTAATGCGGGTCGCCCCAGACCATCAAGAAAATTGCAGATTTTTGGTGTTGCATAATTTGCATGATACCATCGTTCTGGGGTTCCCCTGGTTGCAAATCCATAATCCAGTTTTGGATTGGAAATCTGTGTCTGTGGTGAGTTGAGGTTGTCGGTATGCTCTTAGTGACACTCCTGTTTTCTCCACCTCTCCCCAGTCACATGAGGTTCCTGACTATTTGGCTGATTTTTATGATGTGTTTAGTGAGAGTAAGTCTGCGTCTTTGCCTCCTCATAGGAGTTATGACTGTGCAATTGAGCTGAGTCCGGGGTGTAAATTTCCCAAGGGTCGACTTTTTAGTTTATCTGTACCCAAGCACGAGGCTATGCAATCTTATATTAAGGAGTCATTGGAGAAGGGTCATATTAGACCATCCTCTTCACCCTTGGGTGCTGGTTTTTTTGTGGCCAAGAAGGATGGTTCATTAAGGCCCTGTATTGAATATCGCTCCCTTAACAAAATTTCTGTTAAATATCAGTATCCGTTACCCCTGATTTCTGACCTATTTTCTAGAGTTGAAGGTGCTTGCTGGTTTACCAAGCTTGACCTCAGGGGGGCGTATAATCTTATTCGCATTAAGCATGGGGATGAATGGAAGACAGCGTTTAATACTCCGGAGGGACATTTTGAGTACCTGGTGATGCCTTTTGGGCTCACTAACGCCCCTTCTGTCTTCCAGTGCTTCATGAATGATATTTTCCGGGACTTTGTGGATAATTTTCTGATCATCTATTTGGATGATATTTTTATCTTTTCCAGGGATTGGGACTCTCATGTGGAACATGTTCGGACTGTGTTCCGGATTTTGAGGGAAAACTCCCTGTATGTTAAGGGATCGAAATGTCTTTTTGGTGTACAGAGGATTTCATTTTTGGGATTTATTTTGTCTCCGTCAACTATTGAAATGGACCTGGCCAAGGTACAGGCCATTTATGATTGGGTTCAGCCCACTTCTTTGAAGACTCTCCAGAAGTTTTTGGGGTTTGCTAATTTTTATCGTAAGTTTATAGCTAATTTTTCTGTTATTGCCCAACCATTGTCTGATTTGACTAAGAAGGGAGCTGATTTGCTGAATTGGTCTCCAGAGGCTGTTTCTTCTTTTCAGGAGCTGAAGCAGAGGTTCACTTCTTCTCCGGTTTTGCGACAACCCGATGTCTCACTTCCATTTCAGGTGGAGGTGGATACTTCAGAGACTGGTGCAGGAGCTGTTTTGTCCCAAAAGGATCCTGTAACATCTAAAATGAACCCCTGTGCCTTATTTTCCCGAAAGTTCTCTCCTTCGGAGCGCAACTATGATGTGGGGAATCGAGAACTGTTGGCCATGAAGTGGGCATTTGAGGAGTGGAGACATTGGTTGGAGGGAGCTAGACATCAAGTTGTGGTCCTCACTGACCACAAGAATTTGATCTACCTTGAGTCGGCTAAACGCTTGAATCCGAGACAGGCCAGGTGGGCCTTGTTTTTCACGTGTTTTGATTTTGTGGTCTCCTTTCTTCCGGGCACTAAGAACGTTAAGGCTGATGCCCTCTCTAGGAGTTTTTTGGCTGATTCTCCTATTGTGACCAAGCCTGCTACCATCTTAGGTGAGGGGGTGGTTCTTTCTGCCATCTCGCCCGATTTTAGACGTGCTCTGGAGAAGATTCAGGAGGATAAGCCTGAGCGTTGTCCCAGTGGTAGGTTGTATGTTTCTGACTAGTGGAGGAGGAAAGTGATGTCTGAGGTTCATTGCTCCGTGTTGGCTGGTCATCCAGGTATTTTTGGTACTAGAGATTTGGTGAGTCGGTCTTTTTGGTGCCTGCCTTGTCTCGTGATGTCAGTAATTTTGTGCAGTCCTGTGGGACTTGCTCCCGATCTAAGCCTTGTTCTCGTTCTAGTGGGTTGTTGATGCCCTTGCCGGTGCCCAGGAGGCCATGGACCCATATTTCAATGGATTTTATTTCTGATCTGCCTGTCTCTCAGAGGATGACTGTTATCTGGGTGATTTGTGATAGATCCTCTAAGATGGTCCATCTTGTACCACTCCCTAAGTTATCTTCCTCAGAGTTGGTGCCCTTGTTTTTGCAACAGGTGGTTCACTTGCACGGGATTCCTGAGAACATTGTATCGGACAGAGGAGTTCAGTTTGTCTCTAGATTCTGGAGGACCTTTTGTTCCAAGTTGGGAATTCAGTTGTCCTTCTCCTCTGCATTTCACCCTCAGACCAATGGGCAGACAGAGAGAACAAACCAGACTTTGGAGGCTTATTTGAGATGTTTTATATCTGCTGATCAGGATGATTGGGTCTCATTTTTACCCTTGGCCGAATTTGCTTTAAATAATAGAGCTAGTTCTGCCACTTTGATGTCACCCTTTTTCTGTAACTTTGTGTTTCATCCTCGATTTTCTTCAGGGCAGGTGGAGTCTTCTGCCTGTCCAGGGTTTGACACTGTGGTGGAAAGAATGCAGCAAATTTGGGACCAAGTGGTGGATAAGTTGTCTCTTTCCCAGGAAAAGGCCCAGCGGTTTTCTAACCGGCATAGGACCATTGGTCCCCAGTTTAAGGTGGATGATATGGTCTGGTTGTCATCAAAGAATATCTCTATGAAGGTGGCTTCTCCAAAGTTTAATCCTAGATTTATTGGACCTTACAAGATTTTGGAGATTATTAATCCGGTCTCTTTTCGGTTGGCTCTTCCTGTCACATTTAAGGTTCATAATGTGTTTCATAAGTCCTTGTTGAAGAGGTTTGTTGAACCAGTGGTTCCTATGGCAGCACCTCCTGATCCTGTGTTGGTTGAAGATAACATGGAATATGAGGTAGAGAAGATACTGGATTCCCGTCTGGCTAGACGGAGACTCCAGTAATTGGTTAAGTGGAAGGGTTATGGTCAGGAGGATAATTCCTGGGTCTCTGCCTCTGATATTCATGCCGAAAGATTGGTGCGTGCTTTTCATCGGGCTCATCCTGATCGGCCTGGTGGCTTGGATGAGGGTTCGGTGACCCCTCCTCAAGGGGGCGGTACTGTTGTGAGCTCATCTGTTCATTCACCTTTTGTGTCCGAGGATCTCCCTCTTCTGGTGAAGGAAGGTAGTGAGGCTGATTTGGATGAAAGAAACCAAACACCTGATCAGGTGGATTGTGACTGGGTAACAGGAACTTCAGACTGAATATAAGGCAGCTGACGCCCTTCTGAGTGGCTGGTGATTTTTCTGCTGGATTCTTGGAGACCAGTCTGATTCCTGCTTCCCAAAGATAAGTTTTTGCTCTGCTATTGAACTTATTAGTTTTGGTTTTGCTTACCTTGTTTTGGAGTTCAGCCATCCCCGGCTGGGGGTGTGCTGGATTCTTATTCCTTGATCAGTGTTCTCTTTTGCTCTGCTTTCAGAATATTCTGAGTGCTGATATAGGGTTTGAAGTCTAGTGACTTCAGGGTTCTTTTTGCTTATCAGTTGTGTTGGTAATATTTTTAGCAGGGTTTTCTCGGATTGCAGACAGCAGCTTTTCTGTCCTGTCCTTTTTAGTTAGCTTGGGCCCCATCATTTGCTCATCCTATCTTTCTATCTGTGTTAGTGTTTTCATCTTGCTTCACTTTCATTATATGTTGGGGGCTGCCTATTGCTTTGGGGTCTGCTCTGGGGCAGTCAGTTTTTCCCTTTTCTCTCTTTAGGCTTATTTAGATCTCCGGCTGTGACGAGGTGTCTAGGATCATCGTAGGAACACTCCATGGCTACTGCTAGTTGTGTGATAGGATTAGGGTTCTGCAATCTGCTAGTTTCCAACCTGTCTGATTTTCTGGGCTGAGCTTGCATTTTTGTTTTTTCCTCCTCGGTGACTCAATCATACCATAAAGGACTGGAAGACAGAATGGGCATTAGTGAGCCCAAAAGGCATCACCAGGTACTCAAAATGTCCCTCCGGAGTATTAAACGCCATCTTCCATTCATCCCCGTGCTTGATGCGAATAAGATTATACGCCCCCCTGAGGTTAAGCTTAGTAAACCAGCAGGCACTCTTAACTCTGGAGAATAAATCAGACATCACAGGTAACAGGTACTGATATTTAACCGTCATAGAATCATAGAATCATAGAATCGTAGAGTTGGAAGGGACCTCCTGGGCCATCTGGTCCAACCCCCTGCTCAAAGCAGGATTCGCTAAATCATCCCAGATAGATGTCTGTCCAACCTCTGTTTGAAGACTTCCATTGAAGGAGAACTCACCACTTCTCGTGGCAGCCTGTTCCACTCATTGATCACTCTAACTGTCAAAAAGTTTTTTCTAATATCTAATCTGTGTCTCCTCCCATTCAGCTTCATCCCATTGCTTCTAGTCTTTCCTTGTGCAAATGAGAATAAAGTTGATCCTTCTACAATGTGACAGCCCTTTAGATATTTGTAGACAGCTATTAAGTCTCCTCTCAGTCTTCTCTTTTGCAAACTAAACATTCCCAAATCCTGCAACCTTTCCTCATAAGACAGGGTTTGCAGACCGGTCACCATTCTGGTCGCTCTTTTCTGAACTTGCTCCAGTTTGTTGATGTCTTTTTTAAAATGTGGTGCCCAAAATTGGACACAATATTCCAGATGAGGTCTGACCAAAGAGGAGTAGAGGGAAATAATTACTTCACGTGATCTAGACTGTATGCTTCTGTTAATACATCCTAGAATTGCATTTGCCTTTTTTGCTGCTGCATCACACTGTTGACTCATATTCAGTCTGTGATCTATTAGTATACCCAAGTCTTTTTCACATGTGCTGTCACTTAGCCCTATTCCTCCCATTCTATATATGCTTTTTTCATTTTTATTGCCCAGATGTAGTACTTTGCATTTCTCCCTGTTAAAAACCATTCTGTTAGTTGCTGCCCACTTCTCCAGTTTATTTAAATCTTTTTGAATCCTCTCTCTCTCTTCTCTAGTATTAGCTATCCCTCCTAGCTTTGTGTCATCAGCAAATTTAATCAGTTTACCCTCAATTCCTTCATCTAAATCATTGATAAAGATGTTGAACAATACAGGGCCCAGGACAGAGCCCTGTGGTACCCCACTTGAGACATTCTTCCAACTGGATGTGCAGCCATTTACGACCACTCTTTGGGTCCGATCACTAAGCCAGTTATGAATCCACCTAACAGTTGCCTTGTCCATTCCATACTTAGTCATTTTTTCAATAAGGATTGTATGAGAGACTTTGTCAAATGCTTTGCTGAAGTCAAGATATACTATATCTACAGCATTTCCTTGATCCACCCAATCAGTAATACCATCAAAGAAGGAAATTAAGTTAGTCTGACATGACTTATTAGTTACAAACCCATGCTGACTCTGTTTAATCACTTCATTCTTATCCAGGTATTGACATACATGTTGTTTAATAATTTGTTCAAAGATCTTTCCTGGTATAGAAGTCAGACTCACCGGCCTATAGTTGCCTGGGTCCGCCTTCTTCCCCTTTTTGAAAATAGGAACAACATTTGCTCTTCTCCAGTCTTCTGGCACTTCTCCTGTTCTCCAAGAATTTTCAAAGATTATGGAGAGGGGTTCAAAAATTTCTTCTGCTATCTCCTTCAGTACTCTGGGGTGTAATTCATCTGGACCTGGAGACTTGAATACATTTAGGTTAGCTAAGTGTTTCCTCACTATCTTTCTGTTTATAGATATCCTGGATTATTCTATTCCCTTAATAGGACAGTGAATAACAGTTGATGTTACATTTCCTTTCTGAGAGAAAACAGATGCAAAATAGGAATTTAAAAGTTCAGCCTTCTCAACATCCTGTCTTACCATTTCATCATTTTCATCCTGTAAAAATCCTATAGCATCTTTGACTTTTCTTTTACTTTTGACATATCCCCAAAATCCTTTATTATTGCTTTTGACATCTCTTGCAAGCCTCAATTCATTTTCAGCTTTAGATAATCTGATTTGTGCCTTGCAGGTTCTGCAGACAGCATTATATTCTTCTTTAGATATGCCTCCTTCTTTCCATTTTATAAACATTTTTTGCTTCCTTTTTAGCATGTGCTTAAGTTCTGTGTTCATCCATCCTGGTTTCCTTAAATGCTTCCTATTCTTCCCTCTTTTCGGAATTGTTAACAACTGTGCTTTGAGAATTTCATTTTTCAAGATTTCCCATCCTTCCTGGACATTTTTGTCTTTAAGGATATCCAGCCATTGGATCCCTCCAATTCTCTTTCTGAATCCCTTAAAATCTGCCTTTCTGAAATCTAACCTTGACGTCTGAGTCTTCACAGGTCTTCCGCCTCTAGTTATCCAAAATTCTAAAATAGCATGGTCGCTACCTCCTAGGGTCCCAGCCACTTTTACCTCCTCAACCATTTCCTCCCTGTTTATAAGGATTAGATCCAAGGTAGCAGTTCCCCTTGTTTTCTCCTTTACCTTTTGGAAGATAAAGTTGTCAGCAAGAGAGGATAAGAATCTCCTTGACCTGTTAGTTTTGCCTGAGAGAGATTCCCAACAAATGTCTGGATAGTTGAAATCTCCCATGACAACTATGTCATATTTTTTGGAGAACTTGGCCATTTGATGCATAAAGAGTTCATCCATATCTTCAGCTTGCACAGGCGGCCTGTAGTAAATGCCTACATGGTGTCCTTTCCATTGTTCTGTCCTTGTATTCTTACCCAAACAGTTTCCACAGAACTCCCAGTCTCTGAAGCTTCAATCTCTGTGCAGATATACGCATTTCTAACATACAATGCGACACCCCCTCCTCGTTTATCAAGTCTGTTTCTTGCAAATAAGTTGTATCCTTCTAGTCTTGTATTCCAATCATGTGTATTGTCCCACCAAGTTTCAGTGATTCCAATGACATCATATTTCTTTTCCTGTGTTAGTAGTTCCAATTCTCCTTGTTTGTTGCCCATGCTTTGTGCATTAGTATAGAAACATTTTAGTTTGTGATTGGTTTCTCTTTCTCCAATATTTTTTTTAATTAGATTCTTTCGTCTTTGTTCTTCCTTTCCACTTCTAATAGCAGAGTTCTCAGTAGCATGTGTCAGGTGTATGGCTTTTTCTGGTCTTTTGCTTCCCTTCCCATGTTGTTCTAGTTTAAAGCTCTCCTTACAAGTGTAGCATCTTGTTAAGGGAACGATAATCAATACACGGTCTTAATGAACCATCTTTTTTGGCCACAAAAAAAGGCCAGCACCTAAAGGTGAAGAGGATGGTCTAATAAGACCCTTCTCCAACGACTCCTTAATATAGGACCGCATAGCATCATGCTCGGGTACACCCAGGCATCAACTCAATTACACAGTCATAACTCCTATGAGGAGGCAAAGACGCAGACTTACTCTCACTAAATACATCAGAAAAATCAGCTAGATAATCAGGAATATCATGAGACTGAGGAGAGGTGGAGAAAACAGGAGTGTCCCTAAGAACACACTGACAACCCCAACTCACCACAGACCCAGACTTCCAATCCAAAACTGGATTATGAGTTTGCAACCAGGGAAAACCCAGAACAATAGTATCATGCAAATTATGCAGCACCAAAAATGTACAATTTTCTTGGTGGTCTGGGGCAACTCGCATTATCACCTTGGTCCAAAACTGAGGTTTATTCTCCGCCAAAGGAGTAGCATCAATACCCCTCAAAGGAATAGGCGTCTGCAGAGTCGTCATGGAAAAACCACAACGTTTAGCCAAGTCCAAATCCAACAGATTCAACGCTGCTCCTGAATCCACAAAAGCCTTAGTAGAAAACGTGGATAAGGAGTAGATCAGAGTAATTGCTAAAAGGAACTTAGGTTGTACACTGCCCACAGCAAATGTGTGTGCAAAACTTTTCTCTCGTTTAGGGAAGACAGAAATAGTATGAGAAGTGTCTCCATGGAAAAAACACAGCTTATTATGCCTTCTGAACTCCTGATGTTGCGCCCTATGCAAAACCCCATCACATTGCATAGGTTCAGACGTTTGTTCAAAAGGTGACAGCGCCTCCCGTGTAGTCTTACGTTCACGTAAACGCCGATCAACTTGAATGGCTAATGACATAGAATCATCCAGACCAGCGGGAACAGGAAATCCCACCATAACATCTTTTACGGTCTCTGATAAACCCTTCCGAAAGAGAGCTGCCAATGCACTATCATTCCATGTAGTAATGACCGCCCACTTTCGGAATTTTTGACAGTGTAACTCTGCAGAATCCTAACCCAGGTTTAATGCCAACAGGGTTCTCTCAGCTTGATCAACAGCATTAGGTTCATCATATAACAACCCCAAGGCCTGAAAAAATGCATCCACATTAGTCAGAACAGGATTTTCAGGTGTCAGAGAAAAAGCCCAATCCTGGGGATAGCCGCGCAGCAAGGAGATGACAATTTTAACCTGCTACACAGAGCTCCCCGATGAGTTAGGCTTCAAGGCAAGAAATAATTTACAATTATTCTTAAAATTCAGAAATTTAGACCGATCCCCAGAAAACACATCAGGAGTAGGGATCTTAGGTTCAGCAGCATGTGACTGAATGAGGTAGGTGGAAATTCCCTGTACTTCAGCAGCAAGTTGCTCCACACAATCAGACAATTGCTTAATCTCCGTTAGGAAAAAAAAATCCTCCTACGGCCCCAGAAAAAAAGAGGAAAAAATAAATAAAACAAAAAAATTCTGACACTTTTTTTCTTTTTCAACAACTTTTTCCTGCTTTTGAGTACCTTAGAATCTGTGGTATGGCTGGTGATACTGTTGTGAATGGGTCATCGAGGAGAAAAAGACTAAACAAGCTAAGTCACAGAAAACCAGAGAGGTTGGTAACTATGCAGATTGCAGATCCCTGATCCTAACCACACAACTAGCAGCAGCCGTGGAGCGTACCTACGATGGTCCTAGTTGCTTTGTCACAGCCGGAGGACTAAATAAGCCTAAAGCAAGAAAAGGGGAAAACTAACTGCCCCAGAGCAGACCCCAAAGGAAAGACAGCCCCCTCACATGTATTGACGGTGAAACAAGATGAAAGCACAAACACAGGAAGGAAAATAGGCTGAGCAAATGATGGGGCCCAAACTAACTAGAAAGGATAGGAAAGGAAAGACACTATCTGCAATCTGCCAAAAACCCTACAAAAATAATGTCCAACACTTCTGATAGCAAAATTAACCCTGAAGTCACTAGACTTCTCCCACTATATCAGCTGTTGTGAGTTCATTTTCCCCTTCACCTTTGATGTCTGATGAACTCCCTCTGCTGGTGAAGAGAGGTAGTGAAATTGATTGGGATGGGAAGAACCTGTTATCTGAACAGGTGGAGTGTGATTGGACATCTGGAATTTCTGAGTGGATATAAGGCAGCCGACACCCTGCAGTGTTTGCTGGTGATCCTTTCTGCTCTGAGCTCTGGCATCCAGTTTTAGTTCCTGTCTACTAAAAGCTAAGTTTTTGCCCTGCTATTATTCCATGAGATTTTGTCTGGTTTCCTTAGTGTTTGTATTCAGCCAGTCCTGGTTGGGACTGGCTGAATTCCATTTTTGTCTCTGATCAGTTGATCTCTTTGCTCTGTTTTCAGAATATACCTGAGTGCTGATATAGTGATTTTGAAGTCTAGAGACTTCACAGCCTTTTTTCCTATCAGACGGTTGGGACATTTTTGTAGGGTTTTTTGCGGATTGCAGCCAGCATCTTTTCTGTCCTGTCCTATCTAGTTAGTTGGGCCCCATCGTTTGCTCAGCCTGTCTATCTGTCTGTGTTTGTGTTTTCATCTGTTTTTCACCGACAATACATGTTGGGGGCTGTCTATTGCTTTGGGGTCTGCTCTGGGGCAGTTTAGATTTCCCCTTTCTTTCTTTAGGCTTATGTAGTTCTCCGGCTGTGATAAGGGGTCTAGGGCCCGTAGGAACCCCCCACGGCTACTGTTAGTTGTGGTGAATAGGATCAGGGGTCTGCAATCCGATAGCTACCAACCTCTCCAGTTTTCTGGACTTAGCTTGTATTTTTGTTTTCTCCTCCTCCGGTGACTCATTCATAACAATCAGCACTCTGAAATATTCTGATACAGAGCAAAAAGAGGCCAATCTAATAAGGGACAAAAGCAAATTGGCAAATACAGATAAATAAGAGTGGAAATTCAGCACAGCCCCAGCCAGGGCTGGCTGACCACACAAAAAACTGAATAGACCAGCAAAATCAAGTGTGAACATTAGCAGAAAAGCTTAGCTTGAAATGACTGGAACAGAGCTGAAAACCAGGACCTGAAAAGCCAGAAGGAATCACCAGCACCAGAATAGGGCGTCGGCTGTCTGAAATCCAGTCTGAGATTCCAGAGGTCCAATCGTCATCCTCATTATCAGGTGGCAGATCTCTACTGATTAAATGAACTCACAACAGCGAGCCCCCTCTTCCCACCGGGCCCCATACAACAGTCAGGGCAGTAATGCCCTGATGGCGGCCCTGGCCTTTCTTAAACTAACACACAAAATATAATGATGCAGAAATTCAACCTTGAGGATCTGTTCCCATGATGAAAATTTGGTGAGATTTTGTTGTTCCAGATGTTCTGTAGTATTTCTGCAACTGTTTGCTGAATTAAGTTACCGTATTATCTGGCGTATATGACGACTGGGCATATAAGGTGACCCCCAACCTTTCCACTTAAAATATAGAATTTGGGATATACTCGCCCTATAAGTCAGGGGTCATCTTATACGCTGGGTGTCGTCTTATAAAGCATGTGCGGAGCTCTGCGGTCGCCGCATATGGTGCTGGGAGCAGTCCCGATGACAGGGTGCCTCACCCGGGAAGGTGTAAGTGAATCAAGCCTGTCCTTGTACGCTATTACCTCCTTCTTTCACCTGTCCAGGATGCCCTTCTTTGCCTCTCAAGTCTCTGGAGGATGATAAGAAGCCACTCCTTCTCTTTCACCCATCTGGCCCGCCCTTCTCTGCCTTTCAAGTCTCGCGAGGATGGAAGTGTTGTGGCACATGCGTGCCTGCGCCACTTCACTTCCATCCCCGTGAGATTTGAAAGGCAGAGAAGAGCGGGCCGAACAGATGAAAGCGAAGGAGCTGCTACACTTTCATCCTCCAGATTCTTGAGAAGCAGAGAAGGGCGGGCATGACAAGTGAAAGAAGGAGGTAATAGGATACAGGGGCAGGCTTGATTCACTTATACCTTCCCGGAGAGGCACCTTGTCATCGGGACCACTCCCCGCACCATATGCGGGAACCGCAGAGCTCTGCACAAGCCGTATAAGATGACACCCGGCATATAAAACGACCCCCGACTTTTGAGAAGATTTTCAGGGGTTAAAAAGTCGTGTTATACTCTGGAAAATACGATACTTGCATTTTTTTCATTGCATTTGTGTGTGTGCATAGTATAGATACGGTGGTAGTATAGAGAGGAGGCATAGTATAAAGAGGATGCAGTATAGAGAGAATGTATATAGAGAGGTAGAGTGGGGAAGAGTATTGAATTAGTGAAGTAAAGAGAAGGCTCAGTGGACAGAGGAGGCACGGTACGGACAAGGGACAGTACAGAGAAGAGGCATATTTTAGATATGGTTGCAGTATAAATAGGGTGCAGTATAGAGAGGAGACACAGCATAGGCAGGGGGCAGTACAGAGAGGAGGCATAGTATAGAAATTGGACATAGTATAGATAAAGAGCACAATATGGGCAAAAGGAAGTATAAAGATGGTGGTATAGCATAAACAGGGGGCAAAGGATAAACAGGGCATAATATAGACCATGGGTCCTCAAACTACAGCCCACGGGCCACGTACAGCTCACCAAGGACATTTATAAAGCCTGCCGGGTTCTTTTGCCACCGCTGCCTATCCTGCTTAGCAGTCGACTTGTCCCAGGCCCGCAGTGCGCATGTGTGGAATGTGCACTGCATTCTCCAACTCCCCTCCTTCTCTCTGTCTCTCGACCAGGGGCGGAACTACTGGGGTAGCAGACATAGCAGCTGCTTTGGGGCCCGTGGTCTCAAGGGGCCCAGAGCAGCTGTTGCTCCTACCTCTGCTACACCGGTAGTTAACTTCCACGGCCACACCTGGACCAGACTGACATTGAACTTCACTACAGTTCAGTGTTGGCATGCCCTGTAATCACAGGCGGAACGACAAGACAGCGAGGAAAAGCAATATGCTGCCACTCCGGAAGACTTGCGGCCCTCCATATGCAGCACAGATGACATGATTGTCATCATGCCGCCTGCATGGCCTGATGATGTCACGCCGCCTGCGCCAGAAGAAGATAGAGTTGAGCGGCTTTGGTCTGATCGGGTTTCGTGAAACCCGAAGGAAACAAAATTTGAATCGGATAAAACTGGTCCGACTAGGGCAAAAAAAGTCGGAGTTTCGTCCGAAACTCGACCCCAATGCAAGTCAATGGGGAATAAAAGTCGGCATTGAGTGGATGAATGTCATCTGCTCAATGCCGACTTTTATTTCCCATTGACTTGCATTGGGGTCGGGTTTCAGACGAAACTCCGACTTTTTTTGCCCTAGTCGGACCAGTTTCATCTGACTCAAATTTTGTTTCATTCAGGTTTCACGAAACCCGATCCGACCAAAGTCACTCAACTCTAGCGGGCACCTCTTCAGAGCAGCAGGGGACATAGGTGAGTACTGTTTTTTTTTTATGCTGAGTCCAGTCTATCATGCCTATTGGGGACCTATGCTGCCTATTGGGGACATTTAACTACTTATTCGGGACATTTATTTGCCTATTGGCGACTCTCGCACCACACCAGTCTGAGCCTGAAGTAAAAGCGGAGTTCCACCAATATGGGAACTGGTGAGACTGAAATGGTATGGACTGGCAAGGCTACATTGATGGGCACTGATCAGACTGCATTGATGGACAGTCTGCATGTCTCTGTGTGGGCTATTTCGTTGCTGGTATATTGTTTTTGTAGCGCTGTATATATATTGGTATTTTACTAATAGCAATTTGGAATCACTAGGAAACAATGATATCAAGAAAGAGAAAAATTGACTTGGAGTGTAGGATATTCAAAGAACAGTGGACTTGTAAAGAGGAAGACCGGGCTGCAAGTACCTGTATTGAGCTGGGTCCAAAACTGCTGAGGCTGCGTACCATGTTGGGAAAAAATAAGGGACAGGACAGGTCAGTTTCACGATGGGAAATGAAATGCTAGGTGAAATTCCAAGAGACAAAGAAAACCCTATATTAACCCCCTAAGGACCAGGGGTATTTCTGCTTTTGTGTTTCCATTTTTTGCTCCCCTTCTTCCCATAGCCATATCTTTTTTATTTTTCCATAAATATGGCCATATTAGGGCTTGTTTTTTGCAGGACGAGCTGTACTTTTGAGTGGCACGATTAATTTTACCATATTGTTTACTAGAAAATGGTAAAAAAAAATTCCATGTGCGGTGAAATTGCAAAAAAAAGTGCAATTCCACAATTTTTTGGGGGGATTTTTTTTCAACATGTTCACTAAATGCTAAAACTGACCTACCATCATGACTCTCCAGGTCATTACGAGTTGCCATTTTCCGAGACACGTAGAGTCTCCATTTTTCGTGATCTGGGGCTGGGTGATGACTTACCTTTTGCATGATGAGCTGACATTTTTAATGATATCATTTTGGTAGGTATACGATCTTATGATCGCCTGTTATTGCATTTTAATGCAATGTTGCAGTGACCAAAAAAAGTAATTCTGACATTTGGTTTTTTTCTTGCTAGATCATTTACCGATCGAGAATCGCTCGATTGATAGATCATGCGATTCTGAACACGGCGATACCAAATATGTGTATATTTGATTTTTTTTATTGTTTTATTTTGAATGGGGGTGATTTGAACTTTTAATTTTTTTTATTTTTTTTTACTATTTTAAAATTTTTACTTGCTTCAATAGTCCCCATGGGAGACTAGAAGCTGCGATCATTCAATTGCTTGTGCTACATAGAGGAGGGCTGCAACCCTGATCTATGTAGCAGAAATGCTCATTTGCTATGAGTGGTGACCATTGGGTGGTGCTCATAGCAATCCGGCTATGAAAACCACAGGGATTCTGCTGCAGACCCCGGGATGTCATGCCAACCCATCGGCTACCCGCGGTCATGTGACATGGGGGCCGATAAGGGGAGATAATTATGTGCTACCTGTGCGTGCATGTTAAATGCCGCTGTAAGAGCTTGAGAGGGGAAATTAGCATGTTAACGGCTGCGGGTGAATCACGATTCCAGCCACAGTTGCTATTTGCACATTTCAGTTTCTCAGATCAGCTGTCATGTGCCGGAAAAAGTGTGGGCTCATCGCTGGAGCCAACAGCAAACAGGGGGAAGCATCCAAAATTGGATATATCCATCATTGGACATTAAGGGGTTAAGGGTCACCAATCTAACCCAAGAAGAGGTGCGAAACCAGCTAAATAAGATTAAAATAGATAAATCTCTGGGTCCGGATGGCATACACCCACGAGTACTAAGAGAACTAAGTATTGTAATAGACAAGCAATTATTTCTTATATTTAGAGACTCTATAGCGACAGGGTCTGTTACACAGGACTGGCGCACAGCAAATTTGGCACCAATATTCAAACAGGGCTCTAAAAGTGAACCTGGAAATTATAGGCCATTAAGTCTAACCTTTATTGTTGGTAAAATATTTGAAGGGTTTCTGAGGGATGTTATTCTGGATTATCTCAATGAGAATAACTGTTTAACTCCATATCAGCATGGGTTTATGAGGAATCGCTCCTGTCACACCAATCCAATCAGTTTTTATGAAGAGATAAGCTATAGACTGGACCAAGGTGAGTCAATGGACGTGGTAAATCTTTAATTTTCCAAAGCGTTTGATACCCTGCCACACAAGAGGTTGGTACACAAAATGAGAATGGGGGAAAATTTGTGTAAGTGGGTAAGTAACTGGCTTAGTGATAGAAAGCAGAGGGTGGTTATAAATGGCATATTCTCTAACTGGGTCACTGTGACCAGTGGGGTACCGCAGGGGGTCGGTGTTGGGACCTATTCTATTCAACATATTTATTAACGATCTGGTGGAAGGTTTACACAGTAAAATATTAATATTTGCAGATGATACAAAACTATGTAAAGCAGTCAATACAAGAGAAGATATTATTCTGCTACAGATGGATCTGGATAAGTTGGAAAATAGGGCTGAAAGGTGGCAAATGCGGTTTAACAATGATGAATGTAAGGTTATACACATGGGAAGAAAAAAATCAATATCACCATTACACACTCAATGGGAAACCACTGGGTAAATCTGACATGGAGATGGACTTGGGGATCCCAGTTAATGATAAATTTACCTGGATCAGCCAGTGCCAGGCAGTAACTGCCAAGGCAAACAGGATCATGGGGTGCATTAAAAGAGGTCTGGATATACAGTGCATGATGAGAGCATTATACTGCCTCTGTACAAATCACTGGTTAGACCGCACATGGAGTACTATGTACAGTTTTGGGCACCAGTGCTCCGGAAGGATATAATGGAACTAAAGCGGGTACAAAGGAGGGCAATAAAATTAATAATGGGGATGGGGGAAAAAGACGACTAAGGAGCGATCTAATAACCATGTATAAGTATATAAGAGGACAATACAAATATCTCTCTGAGGATCTGTTTATACCAAGAAAGGTTTGCTCACAAGGGGGCATTCTCTGTGTCTGGAGGAAAGAAGTATTTTTCCACCAACATAGAAGAGGATTCTTTACTGTTAGTGCAGTGAGAATCTGCAATTCCTTGCCTGAGGAGGTGGTGATGGCGAACTCGGTGGAGGAGTTCTAGAGAGGCCTAGATGTCTTCCTTAAGCATAACAATATTGTATCTTACAATTATTAGAATCTTTATAAGGATGCAGATCTGGGGATTTATTCTGATGGAATATAGGCTGAACTGGATGGACAAATGTATTTTTTCTGGCTTGCTAACTATGTTACTACGTATGACAGGCCCCATCACACAGGAAGAGGGGGTATAACTAAGCCAAGAAGTGAGGAGAAAAAGCGTGAAGAAACAATTAGTTTCCTACTGGCAGCACTTGCAGGGTGACAGACAGTGCGAAGACGAGCCATGGCAGAGATTAAGCGTGTGCTCCAGAAAGACAGTGTGTGTGCAGAGCCCCGTGCACCAAGCTAGACAGAGTGCTATGCTCGAGCGGAGGATCAGGGGCCTGGTGCAGGACTCTGAGGTGCGTTCTCCATTACTGATAGGCTCACAGCAGCATCCATGTGGAACAGAGACTATTGCGGCGATCCTCAGTTTGGCTAGAGCATAGAGGAGCGCATGCCGAGCAGAGCCGTGCAGAGTAGCCATTCGGGTGACAGCATCTGCCAGAGATACACATGCCACGAGGAACCTTGCGGAGAGCTCTGCAGTTAAATGGAATAGGGGCTCAGTGGGCAAAACCGGAGGCCACCCGTTGCTGCCAGAAGTTGGACTCTGAGCTGTGGAGCTTCATCTGAGGAAATTTTGCAGGCCGTTGTTGGGACTACAACCCTCACCGGATCATCTGCGACTGAGAAAGCCAAGGACACGATAAGTTGACAAAGTGGACTGCTGTTATATTGCCATTTCTTTTCTCTATTTTCTCATTTAACAGTTTATCTCCCTGCGAGGAGTACCTTTACTGTCAATTAAATAGTTAACCCTTGCTCTGTCTGCCTTGTGTCACTGCATCCAGCAACCTACTTACAGACTTATGATTACTTTTTCATGCAGTACAAGGAAAGAGTAGAGTTGAGCAAAACGGGTCGAAAAATTTCAAAAGTCGCCGACTTTTGGCAAAGTCGGGTTTCATGAAACGAAACCCGACCCTAGGATGAGGTCGGCGACGAGGTCGGCGACTTACGCACCAAAGTCGCGTTTCAAAAGTTTGTTTTGCGCTCTTTTTCAGCCAATCAGGATCCACGGACACTGTGGGCAACGTGATGACATAGGCATGGGTCACCACCATCTTTCAGAAGGGCATGCAAGTGATTGGCTTGCTTTGGTGGGCGTCACAGGGGGTATAAAAGGGCGTGCACGCCGACCGCCATCTTACTTCTGCCGATCTTAGCATAGGGAGAGGTTGCTGCTGATTCTGTAGGGAGAGTGTTAGGCAGGGAAGAAGAAAAAAAAACTGCTTCTGCTGCTAGCGATTGTGCCTGTACAACACACCAGTCACTGTGTGTGCAGTGCAAGGGGAGGCTATATTGTGGTGTATCAGTGGTGTTGGTTGTTGGGCTGCCTTCTAAGGCTTCCTGACAGCTGCATTGCTGTTTACCCACTGCTCTGCAAACTGCTTTTTTAAAAGCAATCCCAATTTTTTTTTTGTCCTGCTGAGGTACTGAGCTGCAAACTGCTTTTTTAAAAGCAATCCCAATTTTTTTTTTTTGTCCTGCTGAGGTACTGAGCATGCATTTTTTCACACCATACAGCGGTGTACGCTCCTCACACAGTACCGTGTAACGGCTGTTATCACAGCCGCAGTGTAGCTATCTGTGTCACTCTGTGAGAATAAGTCGAGGACATGTTCCGTTCTTACAGACCTGCACTCTAGGGAGATTCCTACTCTGCCCAATTCTACATACACCTTGTAGTTTGTGATACACTAGCCAATTTCTGCCTGTGACATAGAGCTGTGATATTCAGTGGGCCTCACACAATCCAAAAGTGTCCAGTGTCCACAAGTGTCTGCAGAAATTCAAAATCTCCCTTATCCTCTAGTCACTTTGGTCACAGCTGTGCCATCGAGCCTGTGACATAGCGCTCAGATATTCAGTGGGCCTCACACAATCCAAAAGTGTCCAGTGTCCACAAGTGTCTGCAGAAATTCAAAATCTCACTTATCCTCTAGTCACTTTGGTCACAGCTGTGCCATCGAGCCTGTGACATAGCGCTCAGATATTCAGTGGGCCTCACACAATCCAAAAGTGTCCAGTGTCCACAAGTGTCTGCAGAAATTCAAAATCTCACTTATCCTCTAGTCACTTTGGTCCCAGCTGTGCCATCGAGCCTGTGACAGAGCGCTCAGATATTCAGTGGGCCTCACACAATCCAAAAGTGTCCAGTGTCCACAAGTGTCTGCAGAAATTCAAAATCTCACTTATCCTCTAGTCACTTTGGTCACAGCTGTGCCATCGAGCCTGTGACATAGCGCTCAGATATTCAGTGGGCCTCACACAATCCAAAAGTGTCCAGTGTCCACTAGTGTGAGCAGAAATTCAAAATCTCACTTATCCTCTAGTCACTTTGGTCATAGCTGTGCCATCGAGCCTGTGACATAGCGCTCAGATATTCAGTGGGCCTCACACAATCCAAAAGTGTCCAGTGTCCACTAGTGTGAGCAGAAATTCAAAATCTCACTTATCCTCTAGTCACTTTGGTCACAGCTGTGCCATCGAGCCTGTGACATAGCGCTCAGATATTCAGTGGGCCTCACACAATACAAAAGTGTCCAGTGTCCACAAGTGTCTGCAGAAATTCAAAATCTCACTTATCCTCTAGTCACTTTGGTCACAGCTGTGCCATCGAGCCAGTGACATAGCGCTCAGATATTCAGTGGGCCTCACACAATCCAAAAGTGTCCAGTGTCCACAAGTGTCTGCAGAAATTCAAAATCTCACTTATCCTCTAGTCACTTTGGTCACAGTTGTGCCATCGAGCCTGTGACATAGCGCTCAGATATTCAGTGGGCCTCACACAATCCAAAAGTGTCCAGTGTCCACAAGTGTCTGCAGAAATTCAAAATCTCACTTATCCTCTAGTCACTTTGGTCACAGCTGTGCCATTGAGCCTGTGACATAGCGCTCAGATATTCAGTGGGCCTCACACAATCCAAAAGTGTCCAGTGTCCACTAGTGTGAGCAGAAATTCAAAATCTCACTTATCCTCTAGTCACTTTGGTCACAGCTGTGCCATCGAGCCTGTGACATAGCGCTCAGATATTCAGTGGGCCTCACACAATCCAAAAGTGTCCAGTGTCCACTAGTGTGAGCAGAAATTCAAAATCTCACTTATCCTCTAGTCACTTTGGTCACAGCTGTGCCATCGAGCCTGTGACATAGCGCTCAGATATTCAGTGGGCCTCACACAATCCAAAAGTGTCCAGTGTCTACAAGTGTCTGCAGAAATTCAAAATCTCACTTATCCTCTAGTCACTTTGGTCACAGCTGTGCCATCGAGCCTGTGACATAGCGCTCAGATATTCAGTGGGCCTCACACAATCCAAAAGTGTCCAGTGTCCACAAGTGTCTGCAGAAATTCAAAATCTCACTTATCCTCTAGTCACTTTGGTCACAGCTGTGCCATCGAGCCTGTGACATAGCGCTCAGATATTCAGTGGGCCTCACACAATCCAAAAGTGTTCAGTGTCCACAAGTGTCTGCAGAAATTCAAAATCTCACTTATCCTCTAGTCACTTTGGTCACAGTTGTGCCATCGAGCCTGTGACATAGCGCTCAGATATTCAGTGGGCCTCACACAATCCAAAAGTGTCCAGTGTCCACTAGTGTGAGCAGAAATTCAAAATCTCACTTATCCTCTAGTCACTTTGGTCACAGCTGTGCCATCGAGCCTTTGACATAGCGTTCAGATATTCAGTGGGCCTCACACAATACAAAAGTGTCCAGTGTCCACAAGTGTCTGCAGAAATTCAAAATCTCACTTATCCTCTAGTCACTTTGGTCACAGCTGTGCCATCGAGCCTGTGACATAGCGCTCAGATATACAGTGGGCCTCACACAATCCAAAAGTGTCCAGTGTCCACAAGTGTCTGCAGAAATTCAAAATCTCACTTATCCTCTAGTCACTTTGGTCACAGCTGTGCCATCGAGCCTGTGACATAGCGCTCAGATATTCAGTGGGCCTCACACAATCCAAAAGTGTCCAGTGTCCACAAGTGTCTGCAGAAATTCAAAATCTCACTTATCCTCTAGTCACTTTGGTCACAGTTGTGCCATCGAGCCTGTGACATAGCGCTCAGATATTCAGTGGGCCTCACACAATCCAAAAGTGTCCAGTGTCCACTAGTGTGAGCAGAAATTCAAAATCTCACTTATCCTCTAGTCACTTTGGTCACAGCTGTGCCATCGAGCCTTTGACATAGCGTTCAGATATTCAGTGGGCCTCACACAATCCAAAAGTGTCCAGTGTCCACAAGTGTCTGCAGAAATTCAAAATCTCACTTATCCTCTAGTCACTTTGGTCACAGCTGTGCCATCGAGCCTGTGACATAGCGCTCAGATATTCAGTGGGCCTCACACAATCCAAAAGTGTCCAGTGTCCACAAGTGTCTGCAGAAATTCAAAATCTCACTTATCCTCTAGTCACTTTGGTCACAGCTGTGCCATCGAGCCTGTGACATAGCGCTCAGATATTCAGTGGGCCTCACACAATCCAAAAGTGTCCAGTGTCCACAAGTGTCTGCAGAAATTCAAAATCTCACTTATCCTCTAGTCACTTTGGTCACAGCTGTGCCATCGAGCCTGTGACATAGCGCTCAGATATTCAGTGGGCCTCACACAATCCAAAAGTGTCCAGTGTCCACAAGTGTCTGCAGAATTTCAAAATCTCACTTATCCTCTAGTCACTTTGGTCACAGCTGTGCCATCGAGCCTGTGACATAGCGCTCAGACATTCAGTGGGCCTCACACAATCTAAAAGTGTCCAGTGTCCACAAGTGTCTGCAGAAATTCAAAATCTCAATTATCCTCTAGTCACTTTGGTCACAGCTGTGCCATCGAGCCTGTGACATAGCGCTCAGATATTCAGTGGGCCTCACACAATCCAAAAGTGTCCAGTGTCCACTAGTGTGAGCAGAAATTCAAAATCTCACTTATCCTCTAGTCACTTTGGTCACAGCTGTGCCATCAAGCCTGTGACATAGCGCTCAGATATTCAGTGGGCCTCACACAATCCAAAAGTGTCCAGTGTCCACAAGTGTCTGCAGAAATTCAAAATCTCACTTATCCTCTAGTCACTTTGGTCACAGCTGTGCCATCGAGCCTGTGACATAGCGCTCAGATATTCAGTGGGCCTCACACAATCCAAAAGTGTCCAGTGTCCACTAGTGTGAGCAGAAATTCAAAATCTCACTTATCCTCTAGTCACTTTGGTCACAGCTGTGCCATCGAGCCTGTGACATAGCGCTCAGATATTCAGTGGGCCTCACACAATCCAAAAGTGTCCAGTGTCCACTAGTGTGAGCAGAAATTCAAAATCTCACATATCCTCTAGTCACTTTGGTCATAGCTGTGCCATCGAGCCTGTGACATATCGCTCAGATATTCAGTGGGCCTCACACAATCCAAAAGTGTCCAGTGTCCACTAGTGTGAGCAGAAATTCATAATCTCACTTATCCTCTAGTCATTTTGGTCACAGCTGTGCCATCGAGCCTGTGACATAGCGCTCAGATATTCAGTGGGCCTCACACAATCCAAAAGTGTCCAGTGTCCACAAGTGTCTGCAGAAATTCAAAATCTCACTTATCCTCTAGTCACTTTGGTCACAGCTGTGCCATCGAGCCTGTGACATAGCGCTCAGATATTCAGTGGGCCTCACACAATCCAAAAGTGTCCAGTGTCCACAAGTGTCTGCAGAAATTCAAAATCTCACTTATCCTCTAGTCACTTTGGTCCCAGCTGTGCCATCGAGCCTGTGACATAGCGCTGAGATATTCAGTGGGCCTCACACAATCCAAAAGTGTCCAGTGTCCACAAGTGTCTGCAGAAATTCAAAATCTCACTTATCCTCTAGTCACTTTGGTCACAGCTGTGCCATCGAGCCTGTGACATAGCGCTCAGATATTCAGTGGGCCTCACACAATCCAAAAGTGTCCAGTGTCCACTAGTGTGAGCAGAAATTCAAAATCTCACTTATCCTCTAGTCACTTTGGTCACAGCTGTGCCATCGAGCCTGTGACATAGCGCTCAGATATTCAGTGGGCCACACACAATCCAAAAGTGTCCAGTGTCCACAAGTGTCTGCAGAAATTCAAAATCTCACTTATCCTCTAGTCACTTTGGTCACAGCTGTGCCATCGAGCCAGTGACATAGCGCTCAGATATTCAGTGGGCCTCACACAATCCAAAAGTGTCCAGTGTCCACAAGTGTCTGCAGAAATTCAAAATCTCACTTATCCTCTAGTCACTTTGGTCACAGCTGTGCCATCGAGCCTGTGACATAGCGCTCAGATATTCAGTGGGCCTCACACAATCCAAAAGTGTCCAGTGTCCACAAGTGTCTGCAGAAATTCAAAATCTCACTTATCCTCTAGTCACTTTGGTCACAGCTGTGCCATTGAGCCTGTGACATAGCGCTCAGATATTCAGTGGGCCTCACACAATCCAAAAGTGTCCAGTGTCCACAAGTGTCTGCAGAAATTCAAAATCTCACTTATCCTCTAGTCACTTTGGTCCCAGCTGTGCCATCGAGCCTGTGACATAGCGCTCAGATATTCAGTGGGCCTCACACAATCCAAAAGTGTCCAGTGTCCACAAGTGTCTGCAGAAATTCAAAATCTCACTTATCCTCTAGTCACTTTGGTCACAGCTGTGCCATCGAGCCTGTGACATAGCGCTCAGATATTCAGTGGGCCTCACACAATCCAAAAGTGTCCAGTGTCCACTAGTGTGAGCAGAAATTCAAAATCTCACTTATCCTCTAGTCACTTTGGTCATAGCTGTGCCATCGAGCCTGTGACATAGCGCTCAGATATTCAGTGGGCCTCACACAATCCAAAAGTGTCCAGTGTCCACTAGTGTGAGCAGAAATTCAAAATCTCACTTATCCTCTAGTCACTTTGGTCACAGCTGTGCCATCGAGCCTGTGACATAGCGCTCAGATATTCAGTGGGCCTCACACAATACAAAAGTGTCCAGTGTCCACAAGTGTCTGCAGAAATTCAAAATCTCACTTATCCTCTAGTCACTTTGGTCACAGCTGTGCCATCGAGCCAGTGACATAGCGCTCAGATATTCAGTAGGCCTCACACAATCCAAAAGTGTCCAGTGTCCACAAGTGTCTGCAGAAATTCAAAATCTCACTTATCCTCTAGTCACTTTGGTCACAGCTGTGCCATCGAGCCTGTGACATAGCGCTCAGATATTCAGTGGGCCTCACACAATCCAAAAGTGTCCAGTGTCCACAAGTGTCTGCAGAAATTCAAAATCTCACTTATCCTCTAGTCACTTTGGTCACAGCTGTGCCATTGAGCCTGTGACATAGCGCTCAGATATTCAGTGGGCCTCACACAATCCAAAAGTGTCCAGTGTCCACTAGTGTGAGCAGAAATTCAAAATCTCACTTATCCTCTAGTCACTTTGGTCACAGCTGTGCCATCGAGCCTGTGACATAGCGCTCAGATATTCAGTGGGCCTCACACAATCCAAAAGTGTCCAGTGTCCACTAGTGTGAGCAGAAATTCAAAATCTCACTTATCCTCTAGTCACTTTGGTCACAGCTGTGCCATCGAGCCTGTGACATAGCGCTCAGATATTCAGTGGGCCTCACACAATCCAAAAGTGTCCAGTGTCCACAAGTGTCTGCAGAAATTCAAAATCTCACTTATCCTCTAGTCACTTTGGTCACAGCTGTGCCATCGAGCCTGTGACATAGCGCTCAGATATTCAGTGGGCCTCACACAATCCAAAAGTGTCCAGTGTCCACAAGTGTCTGCAGAAATTCAAAATCTCACTTATCCTCTAGTCACTTTGGTCACAGCTGTGCCATCGAGCCTGTGACATAGCGCTCAGATATTCAGTGGGCCTCACACAATCCAAAAGTGTCCAGTGTCCACAAGTGTCTGCAGAATTTCAAAATCTCACTTATCCTCTAGTCACTTTGGTCACAGCTGTGCCATCGAGCCTGTGACATAGCGCTCAGATATTCAGTGAGCCTCACACAATCTAAAAGTGTCCAGTGTCCACAAGTGTCTGCAGAAATTCAAAATCTCAATTATCCTCTAGTCACTTTGGTCACAGCTGTGCCATCGAGCCTGTGACATAGCACTCAGATATTCAGTGGGCCTCACACAATCCAAAAGTGTCCAGTGTCCACTAGTGTGAGCAGAAATTCAAAATCTCACTTATCCTCTAGTCACTTTGGTCACTGCTGTGCCATCAAGCCTGTGACATAGCGCTCAGATATTCAGTGGGCCTCACACAATCCAAAAGTGTCCAGTGTCCACAAGTGTCTGCAGAAATTCAAAATCTCACTTATCCTCTAGTAACTTTGGTCACAGCTGTGCCATCGAGCCTGTGACATAGCGCTCAGATATTCAGTGGGCCTCACACAATCCAAAAGTGTCCAGTGTCCACTAGTGTGAGCAGAAATTCAAAATCTCACTTATCCTCTAGTCACTTTGGTCACAGCTGTGCCATCGAGCCTGTGACATAGCGCTCAGATATTCAGTGGGCCTCACACAATCCAAAAGTGTCCAGTGTCCACTAGTGTGAGCAGAAATTCAAAATCTCACTTATCCTCTAGTCACTTTGGTCAAAGCTGTGCCATCGAGCCTGTGACATAGCGCTCAGATATTCAGTGGGCCTCACACAATCCAAAAGTGTCCAGTGTCCACTAGTGTGAGCAGAAATTCAAAATCTCACTTATCCTCCAGTCACTTTGGTCATAGCTGTGCCATCGAGCCTGTGACATATCGCTCAGATATTCAGTGGGCCTCACACAATCCAAAAGTGTCCAGTGTCCACAAGTGTCTGCAGAAATTCAAAATCTCACTTATCCTCTAGTCACTTTGGTCACAGCTGTGCCATCGAGCCTGTGACATAGCGCTCAGATATTCAGTGGGCCTCACACAATCCAAAAGTGTCCAGTGTCCACAAGTGTCTGCAGAAATTCAAAATCTCACTTATCCTCTAGTCACTTTGGTCACAGCTGTGCCATCGAGCCTGTGACATAGCGCTGAGATATTCAGTGGGCCTCTCACAATCCAAAAGTGTCCAGTGTCCACAAGTCTCTGCAGAAATTCAAAATCTCACTTATCCTCTAGTCATTTTGGTCACAGCTGTGCCATCGAGCCTGTGACATAGCGCTCAGATATTCAGTGGGCCTCACACAATCCAAAAGTGTCCAGTGTCCACAAGTGTCTGCAGAAATTCAAAATCTCACTTATCCTCTAGTCACTTTGGTCCCAGCTGTGCCATCGAGCCTGTGACATAGCGCTCAGATATTCAGTGGGCCTCACACAATCCAAAAGTGTCCAGTGTCCACAAGTGTCTGCAGAAATTCAAAATCTCACTTATCCTCTAGTCACTTTGGTCACAGCTGTGCCATCGAGCATGTGACATAGCGCTCAGATATTCAGTGGGCCTCACACAATCCAAAAGTGTCCAGTGTCCACTAGTATGAGCAGAAATTCAAAATCTCACTTATCCTCTAGTCACTTTGGTCATAGCTGTGCCATCGAGCCTGTGACATAGCGCTCAGATATTCAGTGGGCCTCACACAATCCAAAAGTGTCCAGTGTCCACTAGTGTGAGCAGAAATTCAAAATCTCACTTATCCTCTAGTCACTTTGGTCACAGCTGTGCCATCGAGCCTGTGACATAGCGCTCAGATATTCAGTGGGCCTCACATAATCCAAAAGTGTCCAGTGTCCACAAGTGTCTGCAGAAATTCAAAATCTCACTTATCCTCTAGTCACTTTGGTCACAGCTGTGCCATCGAGCCAGTGACATAGCGCTCAGATATTCAGTGGGCCTCACACAATCCAAAAGTGTCCAGTGTCCACAAGTGTCTGCAGAAATTCAAAATCTCACTTATCCTCTAGTCACTTTGGTCACAGCTGTGCCATCGAGCCTGTGACATAGCGCTCAGATATTCAGTGGGCCTCACACAATCCAAAAGTGTCCAGTGTCCACAAGTGTCTGCAGAAATTCAAAATCTCACTTATCCTCTAGTCACTTTGGTCACAGCTGTGCCATTGAGCCTGTGACATAGCGCTCAGATATTCAGTGGGCCTCACACAATCCAAAAGTGTCCAGTGTCCACAAGTGTCTGCAGAAATTCAAAATCTCACTTATCCTCTAGTCACTTTGGTCCCAGCTGTGCCATCGAGCCTGTGACATAGCGCTCAGATATTCAGTGGGCCTCACACAATCCAAAAGTGTCCAGTGTCCACAAGTGTCTGCAGAAATTCAAAATCTCACTTATCCTCTAGTCACTTTGGTCACAGCTGTGCCATCGAGCCTGTGACATAGCGCTCAGATATTCAGTGGGCCTCACACAATCCAAAAGTGTCCAGTGTCCACTAGTGTGAGCAGAAATTCAAAATCTCACTTATCCTCTAGTCACTTTGGTCATAGCTGTGCCATCGAGCCTGTGACATAGCGCTCAGATATTCAGTGGGCCTCACACAATCCAAAAGTGTCCAGTGTCCACAAGTGTCTGCAGAAATTCAAAATCTCACTTATCTTCTAGTCACTTTGGTCACAGCTGTGCCATTGAGCCTGTGACATAGCGCTCAGATATTCAGTGGGCCTCACACAATCCAAAAGTGTCCAGTGTCCACTAGTGTGAGCAGAAATTCAAAATCTCACTTATCCTCTAGTCACTTTGGTCACAGCTGTGCCATCAAGCCTGTGACATAGCGCTCAGATATTCAGTGGGCCTCACACAATCCAAAAGTGTCCAGTGTCCACTAGTGTGAGCAGAAATTCAAAATCTCACTTATCCTCTAGTCACTTTGGTCACAGCTGTGCCATCGAGCCTGTGACATAGCGCTCAGATATTCAGTGGGCCTCACACAATCCAAAAGTGTCCAGTGTCCACAAGTGTCTGCAGAAATTCAAAATCTCACTTATCCTCTAGTCACTTTGGTCACAGCTGTGCCATCGAGCCTGTGACATAGCGCTCAGATATTCAGTGGGCCTCACACAATCCAAAAGTGTCCAGTGTCCACAAGTGTCTGCAGAAATTCAAAATCTCACTTATCCTCTAGTCACTTTGGTCACAGCTGTGCCATCGAGCCTGTGACATAGCGCTCAGATATTCAGTGGGCCTCACACAATCCAAAAGTGTCCAGTGTCCACAAGTGTTTGCAGAAATTCAAAATCTCACTTATCCTCTAGTCACTTTGGTCACAGTTGTGCCATCGAGCCTGTGACATAGCGCTCAGCTATTCAGTGGGCCTCACACAATCCAAAAGTGTCCAGTGTCCACTAGTGTGAGCAGAAATTCAAAATCTCACTTATCCTCTAGTCACTTTGGTCACAGCTGTGCCATCGAGCCTTTGACATAGCGCTCAGATATTCAGTGGGCCTCACACAATCTAAAAGTGTCCAGTGTCCACTAGTGTGAGCAGAAATTCAATATCTCACTTATCCTCTAGTCACTTTGGTCACAGCTGTGCCATCGAGCCTGTGACATAGCGCTCAGATATTCAGTGGGCCTCACACAATACAAAAGTGTCCAGTGTCCAGAAGTGTCTGCAGAAATTCAAAATCTCAAATATCCACTAGTCACTTTGGTCACAGCTGTGCCATCGAGCCTGTGACATAGCGCTCAGATATTCAGTGGGCCTCACACAATCCAAAAGTGTCCAGTGTCCACAAGTGTCTGCAGAAATTCAAAATCTCACTTATCCTCTAGTCACTGTGGTCACAGCTGTGCCATCGAGCCTGTGACATAGCGCTCAGATATTCAGTGGGCCTCACACAATCCAAAAGTGTCCAGTGTCCACAATTGTCTGCAGAAATTCAAAATCTCACTTATCCTCTAGTCACTTTGGTCACAGCTGTGCCATCGAGCCTGTGACATAGCGCTCAGATATTCAGTGGGCCTCACACAATCCAAAAGTGTCCAGTGTCCACAAGTGTCTGCAGAAATTCAAAATCTCAATTATCCTCTAGTCACTTTGGTCACAGCTGTGCCATCGAGCCTGTGACATAGCGCTCAGATATTCAGTGGGCCTCACACAATCCAAAAGTGTCCAGTGTCCACTAGTGTGAGCAGAAATTCAAAATCTCACTTATCCTCTAGTCACTTTGGTCACAGCTGTGCCATCGAGCCTGTGACATAGCGCTCAGATATTCAGTGGGCCTCACACAATCCAAAAGTGTCCAGTGTCCACAAGTGTCTGCAGAAATTCAAAATCTCACTCATCCTCTAGTCACTTTGGTCACAGCTGTGCCATTGAGCCTGTGACATAGCGCTCAGATATTCAGTGGGCCTCACACAAACCAAAAGTGTCCAGTGTCCACAAGTGTCTGCAGAAATTAAAAATCTCACTTATCCTCTAGTCACTTTGGTCACAGCTGTGCCATCGAGCCTGTGACTTAGCGCTCAGATATTCAGTGGGCCTCACACAATCCAAAAGTGTCCAGTGTCCACAAGTGTCTATAGAAATTCAAAATCTCACTTATCCTCTAGTCACTTTGGTCACAGTTGTGCCATCGAGCCTGTGACATAGCGCTCAGATATTCAGTGGGCCTCACACAATCCAAAAGTGTCCAGTGTCCACTAGTGTGAGCAGAAATTCAAAATCTCACTTATCCTCTAGTCACTTTGGTCACAGCTGTGCCATCGAGCCTTTGACATAGCGCTCAGATATTCAGTGGGCCTCACACAATCTAAAAGTGTCCAGTGTCCACTAGTGTGAGCAGAAATTCAAAATCTCACTTATCCTCTAGTCACTTTGGTCACAGCTGTGCCATCGAGCCTGTGACATAGCGCTCAGATATTCAGTGGGCCTCACACAATCCAAAAGTGTCCAGTGTCCACAAGTGTCTGCAGAAATTCAAAATCTCACTTATCCTCTAGTGACTTTGGTCACAGCTGTGCCACCGATCCTGTGACATAGCGCTCAGATATTCAGTGGGCCTCACACAATCCAAAAGTGTCCAGTGTCCACAAGTGTCTGCAGAAATTCAAAATCTCACTTATCCTCTAGTCACTTTGGTCACAGCTGTGCCAACGAGCCTGTGACATAGCGCTCAGATATTCAGTGGGCCTCACACAATCCAAAAGTGTCCAGTGTCCACAAGTGTCTGCAGAAATTCAAAATCTCACTTATCCTCTAGTCACTTTGGTCACAGCTGTGCCATCGAGCCTGTGACATAGCGCTCAGATATTCAGTGGGCCTCACACAATCCAAAAGTGTCCAGTGTCCACAAGTGTCTTCAGAAATTCAAAATCTCACTTATCTTCTAGTCACTTTGGTCACAGCTGTGCCATCGAGCCTGTGACATAGCGCTCAGATATTCAGTGGGCCTCACACAATCCAAAAGTGTCCAGTGTCCACAAGTGTCTGCAGAAATTCAAAATCTCACTTATCCTCTAGTCACTTTGGTCACAGCTGTGCCATCGAGCCTGTGACATAGTGCTCAGATATTCAGTGGGCCTCACTCAATCCAAAAGTGTCCAGTGTCCACTAGTGTGAGCAGAAATTCAAAATCTCACTTATCCTCTAGTCACTTTGGTCACAGCTGTGCCATCGAGCCTGTGACATAGCGCTCAGATATTCAGTGGGCCTCACACAATCCAAAAGTGTCCAGTGTCCACAAGTGTCTGCAGAAATTCAAAATCTCACTTATCCTCTAGTCACTTTGGTCACAGCTGTGCCATCGAGCCTGTGACATAGCGCTCAGATATTCAGTGGGCCTCACACAATCCAAAAGTGTCCAGTGTCCACAAGTGTCTGCAGAAATTCAAAATCTCACTTATCCTCTAGTCACTTTGGTCACAGCTGTGCCAGCGAGCCTGTGACATAGCGCTCAGATATTCAGTGGGCCTCACACAATCCAAAAGTGTCCGGTGTCCACTAGTGTGAGCAGAAATTCAAAATCTCACTTATCCTCTAGTCACTTTGGTCACAGCTGTGCCATCGAGCCTGTGACATAGCGCTCAGATATTCAGTGGGCCTCACACAATCCAAAAGTGTCCAGTTTCCACAAGTGTCTGCAGAAATTCAAAATCTCACTTATCCTCTAGTCACTTTGGTCACAGCTGTGCCATCGAGCCTGTGACATAGCGCTCAGATATTCAGTGGGCCTCACACAATCCAAAAGTGTCCAGTGTCCACAAGTGTCTGCAGAAATTCAAAATCTCACTTATCCTCTAGTCACTTTGGTCACAGCTGTGCCATCGAGCCTGTGACATAGCGCTCAGATATTCAGTGGGCCTCACACAATCCAAAAGTGTCCAGTGTCCACTAGTGTGAGCAGAAATTCAAAATCTCACTTATCCTCTAGTCACTTTGGTCACAGCTGTGCCATCGAGCCTTTGACATAGCGCTCAGATATTCAGTGGGCCTCACACAATCTAAAAGTGTCCAGTGTCCACTAGTGTGAGCAGAAATTCAATATCTCACTTATCCTCTAGTCACTTTGGTCACAGCTGTGCCATCGAGCCTGTGACATAGCGCTCAGATATTCAGTGGGCCTCACACAATACAAAAGTGTCCAGTGTCCACAAGTGTCTGCAGAAATTCAAAATCTCACTTATCCTCTAGTCACTTTGGTCACAGCTGTGCCATCGAGCCTGTGACATAGCGCTCAGATATTGAGTGGGCCTCACACAATCCAAAAGTGTCCAGTGTCCACAAGTGTCTGCAGAAATTCAAAATCTCACTTATCCTCTAGTCACTTTGGTCACAGCTGTGCCATCGAGCCTGTGACATAGCGCTCAGATATTCAGTGGGCCTCACACAATCCAAAAGTGTCCAGTGTCCACAATTGTCTGCAGAAATTCAAAATCTCACTTATCCTCTAGTCACTTTGGTCACAGCTGTGCCATCGAGCCTGTGACATAGCGCTCAGATATTCAGTGGGCCTCACACAATCCAAAAGTGTCCAGTGTCCACAAGTGTCTGCAGAAATTCAAAATCTCACTTATCCTCTAGTCACTTTGGTCACAGCTGTGCCATCGAGCCTGTGACATAGCGCTCAGATATTCAGTGGGCCTCACACAATCCAAAAGTGTCCAGTGTCCACAAGTGTCTGCAGAAATTCAAAATCTCACTTATCCTCTAGTCACTTTGGTCACAGCTGTGCCATCGAGCCTGTGACATAGCGCTTAGATATTCAGTGGGCCTCACACAATCCAAAAGTGTCCAGTGTCCACAAGTGTCTGCAGAAATTCAAAATCTCACTTATCCTCTAGTCACTTTGGTCACAGCTGTGCCATCGAGCCTGTGACATAGCGCTCAGATATTCAGTGGGCCTCACACAATCCAAAAGTGTCCAGTGTCCACAAGTGTCTGCAGAATTTCAAAATCTCACTTATCCTCTAGTCACTTTGGTCACAGCTGTGCCATCGAGCCTGTGACATAGCGCTCAGATATTCAGTGGGCCTCACACAATCTAAAAGTGTCCAGTGTCCACAAGTGTCTGCAGAAATTCAAAATCTCAATTATCCTCTAGTCACTTTGGTCACAGCTGTGCCATCGAGCCTGTGACATAGCACTCAGATATTCAGTGAGCCTCACACAATCCAAAAGTGTCCAGTGTCCACTAGTGTGAGCAGAAATTCAAAATCTCACTTATCCTCTAGTCACTTTGGTCACAGCTGTGCCATCAAGCCTGTGACATAGCGCTCAGATATTCAGTGGGCCTCACACAATCCAAAAGTGTCCAGTGTCCACAAGTGTCTACAGAAATTCAAAATCTCACTTATACTCTAGTCACTTTGGTCACAGCTGTGCCATCGAGCCTGTGACATAGCGCTCAGATATTCAGTGGGCCTCACACAATCCAAAAGTGTCCAGTGTCCACTAGTGTGAGCAGAAATTCAAAATCTCACTTATCCTCTAGTCACTTTGGTCACAGCTGTGCCATCGAGCCTGTGACATAGCGCTCAGATATTCAGTGGGCCTCACACAATCCAAAAGTGTCCAGTGTCCACTAGTGTGAGCAGAAATTCAAAATCTCACTTATCCTCTAGTCACTTTGGTCACAGCTGTGCCATCGAGCCTGTGACATAGCGCTCAGATATTCAGTGGGCCTCACACAATCCAAAAGTGTCCAGTGTCCACTAGTGTGAGCAGAAATTCAAAATCTCACTTATCCTCCAGTGACTTTGGTCATAGCTGTGCCATCGAGCCTGTGACATATCGCTCAGATATTCAGTGGGCCTCACACAATCCAAAAGTGTCCAGTGTCCACAAGTGTCTGCAGAAATTCAAAATCTCACTTATCCTCTAGTCACTTTGGTCACAGCTGTGCCATCGAGCCTGTGACATAGCGCTCAGATATTCAGTGGGCCTCACACAATACAAAAGTGTCCAGTGTCCAGAAGTGTCTGCAGAAATTCAAAATCTCAAATATCCTCTAGTCACTTTGGTCACAGCTGTGCCATCGAGCCTGTGACATAGCGCTCAGATATTCAGTGGGCCTCACACAATCCAAAAGTGTCCAGTGACCACAAGTGTCTGCAGAAATTCAAAATCTCACTTATCCTCTAGTCACTGTGGTCACAGCTGTGCCATCGAGCCTGTGACATAGCGCTCAGATATTCAGTGGGCCTCACACAATCCAAAAGTGTCCAGTGTCCACAATTGTCTGCAGAAATTCAAAATCTCACTTATCCTCTAGTCACTTTGGTCACAGCTGTGCCATCGAGCCTGTGACATAGCGCTCAGATATTCAGTGGGCCTCACACAATCCAAAAGTGTCCAGTGTCCACAAGTGTCTGCAGAAATTCAAAATCTCAATTATCCTCTAGTCACTTTGGTCACAGCTGTGCCATCGAGCCTGTGACATAGCGCTCAGATATTCAGTGGGCCTCACACAATCCAAAAGTGTCCAGTGTCCACTAGTGTGAGCAGAAATTCAAAATCTCACTTATCCTCTAGTCACTTTGGTCACAGCTGTGCCATCGAGCCTGTGACATAGCGCTCAGATATTCAGTGGGCCTCACACAATCCAAAAGTGTCCAGTGTCCACAAGTGTCTGCAGAAATTCAAAATCTCACTCATCCTCTAGTCACTTTGGTCACAGCTGTGCCATTGAGCCTGTGACATAGCGCTCAGATATTCAGTGGGCCTCACACAAACCAAAAGTGTCCAGTGTCCACAAGTGTCTGCAGAAATTAAAAATCTCACTTATCCTCTAGTCACTTTGGTCACAGCTGTGCCATCGAGCCTGTGACTTAGCGCTCAGATATTCAGTGGGCCTCACACAATCCAAAAGTGTCCAGTGTCCACAAGTGTCTGTAGAAATTCAAAATCTCACTTATCCTCTAGTCACTTTGGTCACAGTTGTGCCATCGAGCCTGTGATATAGCGCTCAGATATTCAGTGGGCCTCACACAATCCAAAAGTGTCCAGTGTCCACTAGTGTGAGCAGAAATTCAAAATCTCACTTATCCTCTAGTCACTTTGGTCACAGCTGTGCCATCGAGCCTTTGACATAGCGCTCAGATATTCAGTGGGCCTCACACAATCTAAAAGTGTCCAGTGTCCACAAGTGTGAGCAGAAATTCAAAATCTCACTTATCCTCTAGTCACTTTGGTCACAGCTGTGCCATCGAGCCTGTGACATAGCGCTCAGATATTCAGTGGGCCTCACACAATCCAAAAGTGTCCAGTGTCCACAAGTGTCTGCAGAAATTCAAAATCTCACTTATCCTCTAGTGACTTTGGTCACAGCTGTGCCACCGATCCTGTGACATAGCGCTCAGATATTCAGTGGGCCTCACACAATCCAAAAGTGTCCAGTGTCCACAAGTGTCTGCAGAAATTCAAAATCTCACTTATCCTCTAGTCACTTTGGTCACAGCTGTGCCAACGAGCCTGTGACATAGCGCTCAGATATTCAGTGGGCCTCACACAATCCAAAAGTGTCCAGTGTCCACAAGTGTCTGCAGAAATTCAAAATCTCACTTATCCTCTAGTCACTTTGGTCACAGCTGTGCCATCGAGCCTGTGACATAGCGCTCAGATATTCAGTGGGCCTCACACAATCCAAAAGTGTCCAGTGTCCACAAGTGTCTTCAGAAATTCAAAATCTCACTTATCTTCTAGTCACTTTGGTCACAGCTGTGCCATCGAGCCTGTGACATAGCGCTCAGATATTCAGTGGGCCTCACACAATCCAAAAGTGTCCAGTGTCCACAAGTGTCTGCAGAAATTCAAAATCTCACTTATCCTCTAGTCACTTTGGTCACAGCTGTGCCATCGAGCCTGTGACATAGTGCTCAGATATTCAGTGGGCCTCACACAATCCAAAAGTGTCCAGTGTCCACTAGTGTGAGCAGAAATTCAAAATCTCACTTATCCTCTAGTCACTTTGGTCACAGCTGTGCCATCGAGCCTGTGACATAGCGCTCAGATATTCAGTGGGCCTCACACAATCCAAAAGTGTCCAGTGTCCACAAGTGTCTGCAGAAATTCAAAATCTCACTTATCCTCTAGTCACTTTGGTCACAGCTGTGCCATCGAGCCTGTGACATAGCGCTCAGATATTCAGTGGGCCTCACACAATCCAAAAGTGTCCAGTGTCCACAAGTGTCTGCAGAAATTCAAAATCTCACTTATCCTCTAGTCACTTTGGTCACAGCTGTGCCAGCGAGCCTGTGACATAGCGCTCAGATATTCAGTGGGCCTCACACAATCCAAAAGTGTCCGGTGTCCACTAGTGTGAGCAGAAATTCAAAATCTCACTTATCCTCTAGTCACTTTGGTCACAGCTGTGCCATCGAGCCTGTGACATAGCGCTCAGATATTCAGTGGGCCTCACACAATCCAAAAGTGTCCAGTTTCCACAAGTGTCTGCAGAAATTCAAAATCTCACTTATCCTCTAGTCACTTTGGTCACAGCTGTGCCATCGAGCCTGTGACATAGCGCTCAGATATTCAGTGGGCCTCACACAATCCAAAAGTGTCCAGTGTCCACAAGTGTCTGCAGAAATTCAAAATCTCACTTATCCTCTAGTCACTTTGGTCACAGCTGTGCCATCGAGCCTGTGACATAGCGCTCAGATATTCAGTGGGCCTCACACAATCCAAAAGTGTCCAGTGTCCACTAGTGTGAGCAGAAATTCAAAATCTCACTTATCCTCTAGTCACTTTGGTCACAGCTGTGCCATCGAGCCTTTGACATAGCGCTCAGATATTCAGTGGGCCTCACACAATCTAAAAGTGTCCAGTGTCCACTAGTGTGAGCAGAAATTCAATATCTCACTTATCCTCTAGTCACTTTGGTCACAGCTGTGCCATCGAGCCTGTGACATAGCGCTCAGATATTCAGTGGGCCTCACACAATACAAAAGTGTCCAGTGTCCACAAGTGTCTGCAGAAATTCAAAATCTCACTTATCCTCTAGTCACTTTGGTCACAGCTGTGCCATCGAGCCTGTGACATAGCGCTCAGATATTGAGTGGGCCTCACACAATCCAAAAGTGTCCAGTGTCCACAAGTGTCTGCAGAAATTCAAAATCTCACTTATCCTCTAGTCACTTTGGTCACAGCTGTGCCATCGAGCCTGTGACATAGCGCTCAGATATTCAGTGGGCCTCACACAATCCAAAAGTGTCCAGTGTCCACAAGTGTCTGCAGAAATTCAAAATCTCACTTATCCTCTAGTCACTTTGGTCACAGCTGTGCCATCGAGCCTGTGACATAGCGCTCAGATATTCAGTGGGCCTCACACAATCCAAAAGTGTCCAGTGTCCACAAGTGTCTGCAGAAATTCAAAATCTCACTTATCCTCTAGTCACTTTGGTCACAGCTGTGCCATCGAGCCTGTGACATAGCGCTCAGATATTCAGTGGGCCTCACACAATCCAAAAGTGTCCAGTGTCCACAAGTGTCTGCAGAATTTCAAAATCTCACTTATCCTCTAGTCACTTTGGTCACAGCTGTGCCATCGAGCCTGTGACATAGCGCTCAGATATTCAGTGGGCCTCACACAATCTAAAAGTGTCCAGTGTCCACAAGTGTCTGCAGAAATTCAAAATCTCAATTATCCTCTAGTCACTTTGGTCACAGCTGTGCCATCGAGCCTGTGACATAGCACTCAGATATTCAGTGGGCCTCACACAATCCAAAAGTGTCCAGTGTCCACTAGTGTGAGCAGAAATTCAAAATCTCACTTATCCTCTAGTCACTTTGGTCACAGCTGTGCCATCAAGCCTGTGACATAGCGCTCAGATATTCAGTGGGCCTCACACAATCCAAAAGTGTCCAGTGTCCACAAGTGTCTACAGAAATTCAAAATCTCACTTATCCTCTAGTCACTTTGGTCACAGCTGTGCCATCGAGCCTGTGACATAGCGCTCAGATATTCAGTGGGCCTCACACAATCCAAAAGTGTCCAGTGTCCACTAGTGTGAGCAGAAATTCAAAATCTCACTTATCCTCTAGTCACTTTGGTCACAGCTGTGCCATCGAGCCTGTGACATAGCGCTCAGATATTCAGTGGGCCTCACACAATCCAAAAGTGTCCAGTGTCCACTAGTGTGAGCAGAAATTCAAAATCTCACTTATCCTCTAGTCACTTTGGTCACAGCTGTGCCATCGAGCCTGTGACATAGCGCTCAGATATTCAGTGGGCCTCACACAATCCAAAAGTGTCCAGTGTCCACTAGTGTGAGCAGAAATTCAAAATCTCACTTATCCTCCAGTCACTTTGGTCATAGCTGTGCCATCGAGCCTGTGACATATCGCTCAGATATTCAGTGGGCCTCACACAATCCAAAAGTGTCCAGTGTCCACAAGTGTCTGCAGAAATTCAAAATCTCACTTATCCTCTAGTCACTTTGGTCACAGCTGTGCCATCGAGCCTGTGACATAGCGCTCAGATATTCAGTGGGCCTCACACAATCCAAAAGTGTCCAGTGTCCACAAGTGTCTGCAGAAATTCAAAATCTCACTTATCCTCTAGTCACTTTGGTCACAGCTGTGCCATCGAGCCTGTGACATAGCGCTGAGATATTCAGTGGGCCTCACACAATCCAAAAGTGTCCAGTGTCCACAAGTCTCTGCAGAAATTCAAAATCTCACTTATCCTCTAGTCACTTTGGTCACAGCTGTGCCATCGAGCCTGTGACATAGCGCTCAGATATTCAGTGGGCCTCACACAATCCAAAAGTGTCCAGTGTCCACAAGTGTCTGCAGAAATTCAAAATCTCACTTATCCTCTAGTCACTTTGGTCCCAGCTGTGCCATCGAGCCTGTGACATAGCGCTCAGATATTCAGTGGGCCTCACACAATCCAAAAGTGTCCAGTGTCCACAAGTGTCTGCAGAAATTCAAAATCTCACTTATCCTCTAGTCACTTTGGTCACAGCTGTGCCATCGAGCATGTGACATAGCGCTCAGATATTCAGTGGGCCTCACACAATCCAAAAGTGTCCAGTGTCCACTAGTATGAGCAGAAATTCAAAATCTCACTTATCCTCTAGTCACTTTGGTCATAGCTGTGCCATCGAGCCTGTGACATAGCGCTCAGATATTCAGTGGGCCTCACACAATCCAAAAGTGTCCAGTGTCCACTAGTGTGAGCAGAAATTCAAAATCTCACTTATCCTCTAGTCACTTTGGTCACAGCTGTGCCATCGAGCCTGTGACATAGCGCTCAGATATTCAGTGGGCCTCACACAATCCAAAAGTGTCCAGTGTCCACAAGTGTCTGCAGAAATTCAAAATCTCACTTATCCTCTAGTCACTTTGGTCACAGCTGTGCCATCGAGCCAGTGACATAGCGCTCAGATATTCAGTGGGCCTCACACAATCCAAAAGTGTCCAGTGTCCACAAGTGTCTGCAGAAATTCAAAATCTCACTTATCCTCTAGTCACTTTGGTCACAGCTGTGCCATCGAGCCTGTGACATAGCGCTCAGATATTCAGTGGGCCTCACACAATCCAAAAGTGTCCAGTGTCCACAAGTGTCTGCAGAAATTCAAAATCTCACTTATCCTCTAGTCACTTTGGTCACAGCTGTGCCATTGAGCCTGTGACATAGCGCTCAGATATTCAGTGGGCCTCACACAATCCAAAAGTGTCCAGTGTCCACAAGTGTCTGCAGAAATTCAAAATCTCACTTATCCTCTAGTCACTTTGGTCCCAGCTGTGCCATCGAGCCTGTGACATAGCGCTCAGATATTCAGTGGGCCTCACACAATCCAAAAGTGTCCAGTGTCCACAAGTGTCTGCAGAAATTCAAAATCTCACTTATCCTCTAGTCACTTTGGTCACAGCTGTGCCATCGAGCCTGTGACATAGCGCTCAGATATTCAGTGGGCCTCACACAATCCAAAAGTGTCCAGTGTCCACTAGTGTGAGCAGAAATTCAAAATCTCACTTATCCTCTAGTCACTTTGGTCATAGCTGTGCCATCGAGCCTGTGACATAGCGCTCAGATATTCAGTGGGCCTCACACAATCCAAAAGTGTCCAGTGTCCACAAGTGTCTGCAGAAATTCAAAATCTCACTTATCCTCTAGTCACTTTGGTCACAGCTGTGCCATTGAGCCTGTGACATAGCGCTCAGATATTCAGTGGGCCTCACACAATCCAAAAGTGTCCAGTGTCCACTAGTGTGAGCAGAAATTCAAAATCTCACTTATCCTCTAGTCACTTTGGTCACAGCTGTGCCATCAAGCCTGTGACATAGCGCTCAGATATTCAGTGGGCCTCACACAATCCAAAAGTGTCCAGTGTCCACTAGTGTGAGCAGAAATTCAAAATCTCACTTATCCTCTAGTCACTTTGGTCACAGCTGTGCCATCGAGCCTGTGACATAGCGCTCAGATATTCAGTGGGCCTCACACAATCCAAAAGTGTCCAGTGTCCACAAGTGTCTGCAGAAATTCAAAATCTCACTTATCCTCTAGTCACTTTGGTCACAGCTGTGCCATCGAGCCTGTGACATAGCGCTCAGATATTCAGTGGGCCTCACACAATCCAAAAGTGTCCAGTGTCCACAAGTGTCTGCAGAAATTCAAAATCTCACTTATCCTCTAGTCACTTTGGTCACAGCTGTGCCATCGAGCCTGTGACATAGCGCTCAGATATTCAGTGGGCCTCACACAATCCAAAAGTGTCCAGTGTCCACAAGTGTTTGCAGAAATTCAAAATCTCACTTATCCTCTAGTCACTTTGGTCACAGTTGTGCCATCGAGCCTGTGACATAGCGCTCAGCTATTCAGTGGGCCTCACACAATCCAAAAGTGTCCAGTGTCCACTAGTGTGAGCAGAAATTCAAAATCTCACTTATCCTCTAGTCACTTTGGTCACAGCTGTGCCATCGAGCCTTTGACATAGCGCTCAGATATTCAGTGGGCCTCACACAATCTAAAAGTGTCCAGTGTCCACTAGTGTGAGCAGAAATTCAATATCTCACTTATCCTCTAGTCACTTTGGTCACAGCTGTGCCATCGAGCCTGTGACATAGCGCTCAGATATTCAGTGGGCCTCACACAATACAAAAGTGTCCAGTGTCCAGAAGTGTCTGCAGAAATTCAAAATCTCACTTATCCTCTAGTCACTTTGGTCACAGCTGTGCCATCGAGCCTGTGACATAGCGCTCAGATATTCAGTGGGCCTCACACAATCCAAAAGTGTCCAGTGTCCACAAGTGTCTGCAGAAATTCAAAATCTCACTTATCCTCTAGTCACTGTGGTCACAGCTGTGCCATCGAGCCTGTGACATAGCGCTCAGATATTCAGTGGGCCTCACACAATCCAAAAGTGTCCAGTGTCCACAATTGTCTGCAGAAATTCAAAATCTCACTTATCCTCTAGTCACTTTGGTCACAGCTGTGCCATCGAGCCTGTGACATAGCGCTCAGATATTCAGTGGGCCTCACACAATCCAAAAGTGTCCAGTGTCCACAAGTGTCTGCAGAAATTCAAAATCTCAATTATCCTCTAGTTACTTTGGTCACAGCTGTGCCATCGAGCCTGTGACATAGCGCTCAGATATTCAGTGGGCCTCACACAATCCAAAAGTGTCCAGTGTCCACTAGTGTGAGCAGAAATTCAAAATCTCACTTATCCTCTAGTCACTTTGGTCACAGCTGTGCCATCGAGCCTGTGACATAGCGCTCAGATATTCAGTGGGCCTCACACAATCCAAAAGTGTCCAGTGTCCACAAGTGTCTGCAGAAATTCAAACTCTCACTCATCCTCTAGTCACTTTGGTCACAGCTGTGCCATTGAGCCTGTGACATAGCGCTCAGATATTCAGTGGGCCTCACACAATCCAAAAGTGTCCAGTGTCCACAAGTGTCTGCAGAAATTAAAAATCTCACTTATCCTCTAGTCACTTTGGTCACAGCTGTGCCATCGAGCCTGTGACTTAGCGCTCAGATATTCAGTGGGCCTCACACAATCCAAAAGTGTCCAGTGTCCACAAGTGTCTGTAGAAATTCAAAATCTCACTTATCCTCTAGTCACTTTGGTCACAGTTGTGCCATCGAGCCTGTGACATAGCGCTCAGATATTCAGTGGGCCTCACACAATCCAAAAGTGTCCAGTGTCCACTAGTGTGAGCAGAAATTCAAAATCTCACTTATCCTCTAGTCACTTTGGTCACAGCTGTGCCATCGAGCCTTTGACATAGCGCTCAGATATTCAGTGGGCCTCACACAATCTAAAAGTGTCCAGTGTCCACTAGTGTGAGCAGAAATTCAAAATCTCACTTATCCTCTAGTCACTTTGGTCACAGCTGTGCCATCGAGCCTGTGACATAGCGCTCAGATATTCAGTGGGCCTCACACAATCCAAAAGTGTCCAGTGTCCACAAGTGTCTGCAGAAATTCAAAATCTCACTTATCCTCTAGTCACTTTGGTCACAGCTGTGCCACCGATCCTGTGACATAGCGCTCAGATATTCAGTGGGCCTCACACAATCCAAAAGTGTCCAGTGTCCACAAGTGTCTGCAGAAATTCAAAATCTCACTTATCCTCTAGTCACTTTGGTCACAGATGTGCCAACGAGCCTGTGACATAGCGCTCAGATATTCAGTGGGCCTCACACAATCCAAAAGTGTCCAGTGTCCACAAGTGTCTGCAGAAATTCAAAATCTCACTTATCCTCTAGTCACTTTGGTCACAGCTGTGCCATCGAGCCTGTGACATAGCGCTCAGATATTCAGTGGGCCTCACACAATCCAAAAGTGTCCAGTGTCCACAAGTGTCTTCAGAAATTCAAAATCTCACTTATCTTCTAGTCACTTTGGTCACAGCTGTGCCATCGAGCCTGTGACATAGCGCTCAGATATTCAGTGGGCCTCACACAATCCAAAAGTGTCCAGTGTCCACAAGTGTCTGCAGAAATTCAAAATCTCACTTATCCTCTAGTCACTTTGGTCACAGCTGTGCCATCGAGCCTGTGACATAGTGCTCAGATATTCAGTGGGCCTCACTCAATCCAAAAGTGTCCAGTGTCCACTAGTGTGAGCAGAAATTCAAAATCTCACTTATCCTCTAGTCACTTTGGTCACAGCTGTGCCATCGAGCCTGTGACATAGCGCTCAGATATTCAGTGGGCCTCACACAATCCAAAAGTGTCCAGTGTCCACAATTGTCTGCAGAAATTCAAAATCTCACTTATCCTCTAGTCACTTTGGTCACAGCTGTGCCATCGAGCCTGTGACATAGCGCTCAGATATTCAGTGGGCCTCACACAATCCAAAAGTGTCCAGTGTCCACAAGTGTCTGCAGAAATTCAAAATCTCACTTATCCTCTAGTCACTTTGGTCACAGCTGTGCCAGCGAGCCTGTGACATAGCGCTTAGATATTCAGTGGGCCTCACACAATCCAAAAGTGTCCGGTGTCCACTAGTGTGAGCAGAAATTCAAAATCTCACTTATCCTCTAGTCACTTTGGTCACAGCTGTGCCATCGAGCCTGTGACATAGCGCTCAGATATTCAGTGGGCCTCACACAATCCAAAAGTGTCCAGTTTCCACAAGTGTCTGCAGAAATTCAAAATCTCACTTATCCTCTAGTCACTTTGGTCACAGCTGTGCCATCGAGCCTGTGACATAGCGCTCAGATATTCAGTGGGCCTCACACAATCCAAAAGTGTCCAGTGTCCACAAGTGTCTGCAGAAATTCAAAATCTCACTTATCCTCTAGTCACTTTGGTCACAGCTGTGCCATCGAGCCTGTGACATAGCGCTCAGATATTCAGTGGGCCTCACACAATCCAAAAGTGTCCAGTGTCCACTAGTGTGAGCAGAAATTCAAAATCTCACTTATCCTCTAGTCACTTTGGTCACAGCTGTGCCATCGAGCCTTTGACATAGCGCTCAGATATTCAGTGGGCCTCACACAATCTAAAAGTGTCCAGTGTCCACTAGTGTGAGCAGAAATTCAATATCTCACTTGTCCTCTAGTCACTTTGGTCACAGCTGTGCCATCGAGCCTGTGACATAGCGCTCAGATATTCAGTGGGCCTCACACAATACAAAAGTGTCCAGTGTCCACAAGTGTCTGCAGAAATTCAAAATCTCACTTATCCTCTAGTCACTTTGGTCACAGCTGTGCCATCGAGCCTGTGACATAGCGCTCAGATATTGAGTGGGCCTCACACAATCCAAAAGTGCCCAGTGTCCACAAGTGTCTGCAGAAATTCAAAATCTCACTTATCCTCTGGTCACTTTGGTCACAGCTGTGCCATCGAGCCTGTGACATAGCGCTCAGATATTCAGTGGGCCTCACACAATCCAAAAGTGTCCAGTGTCCACAATTGTCTGCAGAAATTCAAAATCTCACTTATCCTCTAGTCACTTTGGTCACAGCTGTGCCATCGAGCCTGTGACATAGCGCTCAGATATTCAGTGGGCCTCACACAATCCAAAAGTGTCCAGTGTCCACAAGTGTCTGCAGAAATTCAAAATCTCAATTATCCTCTAGTCACTTTGGTCACAGCTGTGCCATCGAGCCTGTGACATAGCGCTCAGATATTCAGTGGGCCTCACACAATCCAAAAGTGTCCAGTGTCCACTAGTGTGAGCAGAAATTCAAAATCTCACTTATCCTCTAGTCACTTTGGTCACAGCTGTGCCATCGAGCCTGTGACATAGCGCTCAGATATTCAGTGGGCCTCACACAATCCAAAAGTGTCCAGTGTCCACAAGTGTCTGCAGAAATTCAAAATCTCACTCATCCTCTAGTCACTTTGGTCACAGCTGTGCCATTGAGCCTGTGACATAGCGCTCAGATATTCAGTGGGCCTCACACAATCCAAAAGTGTCCAGTGTCCACTAGTGTGAGCAGAAATTCAAAATCTCACTTATCCTCTAGTCACTTTGGTCACAGCTGTGCCATCGAGCCTGTGACATAGCGCTCAGATATTCAGTGGGCCTCACACAATCCAAAAGTGTCCAGTGTCCACTAGTGTGAGCAGAAATTCTAAATCTCACTTATCCTCTAGTCACTTTGGTCACAGCTGTGCCATCGAGCCTGTGACATAGCGCTCAGATATTCAGTGGGCCTCACACAATCCAAAAGTGTCCAGTGTCCACAAGTGTCTGCAGAAATTAAAAATCTCACTTATCCTCTAGTCACTTTGGTCACAGCTGTGCCATCGAGCCTGTGACTTAGCGCTCAGATATTCAGTGGGCCTCACACAATCCAAAAGTGTCCAGTGTCCACAAGTGTCTGCAGAAATTCAAAATCTCACTTATCCTCTAGTCACTTTGGTCACAGCTGTGCCATTGAGCCTGTGACATAGCGCTCAGATATTCAGTGGGCCTCACACAATCCAAAAGTGTCCAGTGTCCACAATTGTCTGCAGAAATTCAAAATCTCACTTATCCTCTAGTCACTTTGGTCACAGCTGTGCCATCGAGCCTGTGACATAGCGCTCTGATATTCAGTGGGCCTCACACAATCCAAAAGTGTCCAGTGTCCACAAGTGTCTGCAGAAATTCAAAATCTCAATTATCCTCTAGTCACTTTAGTCACAGCTGTGCCATCGAGCCTGTGACATAGCGCTCAGATATTCAGTGGGCCTCACACAATCCAAAAGTGTCCAGTGTCCACTAGTGTGAGCAGAAATTCAAAATCTCACTTATCCTCTAGTCACTTTGGTCACAGCTGTGCCATCGAGCCTGTGACATAGCGCTCAGATATTCAGTGGGCCTCACACAATCCAAAAGTGTCCAGTGTCCACAAGTGTCTGCAGAAATTCAAAATCTCACTCATCCTCTAGTCACTTTGGTCACAGCTGTGCCATTGAGCCTGTGACATAGCGCTCAGATATTCAGTGGGCCTCACACAATCCAAAAGTGTCCAGTGTCCACTAGTGTGAGCAGAAATTCAAAATCTCACTTATCCTCTAGTCACTTTGGTCACAGCTGTGCCATCGAGCCTGTGACATAGCGCTCAGATTTTCAGTGGGCCTCACACAATCCAAAAGTGTCCAGTGTCCACTAGTGTGAGCAGAAATTCTAAATCTCACTTATCCTCTAGTCACTTTGGTCACAGCTGTGCCATCGAGCCTGTGACATAGCGCTCAGATATTCAGTGTGGCTCACACAATCCAAAAGTGTCCAGTGTCCACAAGTGTCTGCAGAAATTAAAAATCTCACTTATCCTCTAGTCACTTTGGTCACAGCTGTGCCATCGAGCCTGTGACTTAGCGCTCAGATATTCAGTGGGCCTCATACAATCCAAAAGTGTCCAGTGTCCACAAGTGTCTGCAGAAATTCAAAATCTCACTTATCCTCTAGTCACTTTGGTCACAGTTGTGCCATCGAGCCTGTGACATAGCGCTCAGATATTCAGTGGGCCTCACACAATCCAAAAGTGTCCAGTGTCCACTAGTGTGAGCAGAAATTCAAAATCTCACTTATCCTCTAGTCACTTTGGTCACAGCTGTGCCATCGAGCCTTTGACAAAGCGCTCAGATATTCAGTGGGCCTCACACAATCTAAAAGTGTCCAGTGTCCACTAGTGTGAGCAGAAATTCAAAATCTCACTTATCCTCTAGTCACTTTGGTCACAGCTGTGCCATCGAGCCTGTGACATAGCGCTCAGATATTCAGTGGGCCTCACACAATCCAAAAGTGTCCAGTGTCCACAAGTGTCTGCAGAAATTCAAAATCTCACTTATCCTCTAGTGACTTTGGTCACAGCTGTGCCACCGAGCCTGTGACATAGCGCTCAGATATTCAGTGGGCCTCACACAATCCAAAAGTGTCCAGTGTCCACAAGTGTCTGCAGAAATTCAAAATCTCACTTATCCTCTAGTCACTTTGGTCACAGCTGTGCCATCGAGCCTGTGACATAGCGCTCAGATATTCAGTGGGCCTCACACAATCCAAAAGTGTCCAGTGTCTACAAGTGTCTGCAGAAATTCAAAATCTCACTTATCTTCTAGTCACTTTGGTCACAGCTGTGCTATCGAGCCTGTGACATAGCGCTCAGATATTCAGTGGGCCTCACACAATCCAAAAGTGTCCAGTGTCCACAAGTGTCTGCAGAAATTCAAAATCTCACTTATCCTCTAGTCACTTTGGTCACAGCTGTGCCATCGAGCCTGTGACATAGTGCTCAGATATTCAGTGGGCCTCACACAATCCAAAAGTGTCCAGTGTCCACTAGTGTGAGCAGAAATTCAAAATCTCACTTATCCTCTAGTCACTTTGGTCACAGCTGTGCCATCGAGCCTGTGACATAGCGCTCAGATATTCAGTGGGCCTCACACAATCCAAAAGTGTCCAGTGTCCACAAGTGTCTGCAGAAATTCAAAATCTCACTTATCCTCTAGTCACTTTGGTCACAGCTGTGCCATCGAGCCTGTGACATAGCGCTCAGATATTCAGTGGGCCTCACACAATCCAAAAGTGTCCAGTGTCCACTAGTGTGAGCAGAAATTCAAAATCTCACTTATCCTCTAGTCACTTTGGTCACATCTGTGCCATCGAGCATGTGACATTGCGCTCAGATATTCAGTGGGCCTCACACAATCGAAAAGTGTCCAGTGTCCACTAGTGTGAGCAGAAATTCAAAATCTCACTTATCCTCTATTCATTTTGGTCACAGCTGTGCCATCGAGCCTGTGACATAGCGCTCAGATATTCAGTGAGCCTCACACAATCCAAAAGTGTCCAGTGTCCACAAGTGTCTGCAGAAATTCAAAATCTCAATTATCCTCTAGTCACTTTGGTCACAGCTGTGCCATCGAGCCTGTGACATAGCGCTCAGATATTCAGTGGGCCTCACACAATCCAAAAGTGTCCAGTGTCCACTAGTGTGAGCAGAAATTCAAAATCTCACTTATCCTCTAGTCACTTTGGTCACAGCTGTGCCATCGAGCCTGTGACATAGCGCTCAGATATTCAGTGGGCCTCACACAATCCAAAAGTGTCCAGTGTCCACTAGTGTGAGCAGAAATTAAAAATCTCACTTATCCTCTATTCATTTTGGTCACAGCTGTGCCATCGAGCCTGTGACATAGCGCTCAGATATTCAGTGGGCCTCACACAATCCAAAAGTGTCCAGTGTCCACTAGTGTGAGCAGAAATTCAAAATCTCACTTATCCTCTAGTCACTTTGGTCACAGCTGTGCCATCGAGCCTGTGACATAGCGCTCAGATATTCAGTGGGCCTCACTCAATCCAAAAGTGTCCAGTGTCCACAAGTGTCTGCAGAAATTCAAAATCTCACTTATCCTCTAGTCACTTTGGTCACAGCTGTGCCATCGAGCCTGTGACATAGCGCTCAGATATTCAGTGGGCCTCACACAATCCAAAAGTGTCCAGTGTCCACAAGTGTCTGCAGAAATTCAAAATCTCACTTATCCTCTAGTCACTTTGGTCACAGCTGTGCCAGCGAGCCTGTGACATAGCGCTCAGATATTCAGTGGGCCTCACACAATCCAAAGTGTCCAGTGTCCACTAGTGTGAGCAGAAATTCAAAATCTCACTTATCCTCTAGTCACTTTGGTCACAGTTGTGCCATCGAGCCTGTGACATAGCGCTCAGATATTCAGTGGGCCTCACACAATCCAAAAGTGTCCAGTGTCCACAAGTGTCTGCAGAAATTCAAAATCTCACTTATCCTCTAGTCACTTTGGTCACAGCTGTGCCATCGAGCCTGTGACATAGCGCTCAGATATTCAGTGGGCCTCACACAATCTAAAAGTGTCCAGTGTCCACAAGTGTCTGCAGAAATTCAAAATCTCACTTATGCTCTAGTCACTTTGGTCACAGCTGTGCCATCGAGCCTGTGACATAGCGCTCAGATATTCAGTGGGCCTCACACAATCCAAAAGTGTCCAGTGTCCACAAGTGTCTGCAGAAATTCAAAATCTCACTTATCCTCTAGTCACTTTGGTCACAGCTGTGCCATCGAGCCTGTGACATAGCGCTCAGATATTCAGTGGGCCTCACACAATCCAAAAGTGTCCAGTGTCCACTAGTGTGAGCAGAAATTCAAAATGTCACTTATCCTCTAGTCACTTTGGTCACAGCTGTGCCATCGAGCCTGTGACATAGCGCTCAGATATTCAGTGGGCCTCACACAATCCAAAAGTGTCCAGTGTCCACAAGTGTCTGCAGAAATTCAAAATCTCACTTATCCTCTAGTCACTTTGGTCACAGCTGTGCCATCGAGCCTGTGACATAGCGCTCAGATATTCAGTGGGCCTCACACAATCCAAAAGTGTCCAGTGTCCACTAGTGTGAGCAGAAATTCAAAATCTCCCCTGTCCTATAGACACCTTGTACCTTGTTTTACATTACTATATAGTTTGTTGGATTTTGTCTACATTTCTACCAAAAATGAGGAAGGCTGGTGGAAGAGGCCGTGGAATTGGGCAGGGGTTGGCAGCTGGTAATGATGGTGTTGGTGGTGGATCTGATGGTAGTGGCAAGAGCAAAATAGGACCGAATGCAGGAGGTGTTGAGCCTGCGTCATCGTCTGGCTCCATAAGGCTTCGAAGGCTTAGTTTTCTAGGAGTTGGCAAACCGCTTTTAAAGCCAGAGCATCAGGAAAAAGTTTTGTCTTACATTGCTGACAGCCTCCAGCTCTATCGCCTCCTCTTCTTCAGTTGTAAAAAGTAAAAGCACTGAGTATTCATTGGAGGCTCATGTTCATGAACCACACCTTTCCTTGTGTCCTTCACCCCAACCAAGATTGAAGGATGACGCAGGCCATACTACTGATTACTCCATGGAGCTGTTTTCACATACCATGCCTGGATTATCAAGTCAAATGGTGAATTACCCAGGCCAAGATGAATCTGACATGGAGTGCACTGATGCACAGCCGCTGATGGATGATTCTGCTGGTACATTCACTCAGAGCACTACATTGTCCTCGCAGTGTACAGAGCCAGATTCTGACCCTGATGAGACTCAGGTGCCCCTTCCCACACACTATACCACCATACACGGTGACACAGAGGAAGGTGCACATGACATTGAAGAGGAGGTGATGGATGACCCAGTTGTTGACCCAGATTGGCATCCATTGGGGGAAGAGGGTGCTGCTTCCAATAGCTCAGATGAGGAGCATCCACAGCAGACATCGACATCGCAACAGCTGTTATCTGGCAGGCCCGGAGCACTCCAAAGACAGGTTCCAAAAATCAAAAGAGTTGCTGGACAGCTTGTCCAGAGGGTCAAAAGATCACAGCGTGCTATGCCGCAAAATGTCTGCCAAAGTAGGAAGAGTGCAGTGTGGCACTTTTTTGAACAAAATCCTCATGATCAGGCCAAGGTTATCTGTAAGAAGTGCGCAAAGACCTTTAGCCGAGGGAAAAATCTGAATACCAGTTGCATGCTTAGACATTTAAACACCATGCACTTGCAAGCGTGGACACAACACCTGTTAGGCGTCAGGGTCCTGACTCTGCACAACAGGAATCCAGAGCCAGACATCCGGTGGTCTCCCATTTTCCTCCGACCGCTCCGGGTGTTGCTCAGCAATCACGGCGAGCCAGGTCTGCTGCTCACTCTCGTTCTGACAGCCTGGATGATGCTGCCACCTCTGGTGCAGCAATGGTGGTGCAACCTGCTTTGCAGGGAACCACTCTAGAGGCTAAGTCCTCATGCCGTGCTACTGGGCATGCCCGCAAGGTGACCTCTCACTGGAGAGCAGGGGTCACATGTTCAGGTCCTGTGTCGGATCTGATTGGTTCTTTCCAGGGCACTGGAAGGTCCCGGAAGCGCATGGCTATAAAAAGCCCGCATGGCGGCTCGACCATGCGCTAGTGTAGCATATTATGCAGTGTGTGTATGGTGATGGATGCATGCACTGGTGACTGACTCATTTGAAACCCCTTCCCTCGGTTAATACGAATGGTGACAGATTGTTGGGTAGTCAGCTCCAGATTGTGGCAAGCTACACGCCACTGTGCCTCCTGCACTGCACACTAGTGTCCGACGGTGCTCGGTCATTCCGGCGCCATCGTTCAGCGGCCATAGTTATTGCCGCGCTGCGGTAGCAGCCTCCTTGGCGTCTGCGGTTGCAACGCCACTCGCTGGGTATCCTGTGAAGTGAACAGGGCCAGCGTCCTCATACGTCTCTGTTGTTTAAGCGACTCTGTGTGGGAACAGAGCCGCTCTTAGCGCTCGGGTGACGTTAACCCGAGCACAGTACTTCACCTTTTGGTGCATCCGCCATTACTCAGCAGCGGTCTTGTCACCTACCGCACGGTGGACCCCGGATGGCGAACGCACCTCCTATTATTTATATCTGGTGCGTTCCGTCGACCCTAACACCAAACCTCAAGTGCCACATGTGCAACTGATCACAAAGAAGGTAGTCAGCAACGCTACATTGTTTCCCCCACTGTAAGCCCACCGGTTAGCACAGCAGCAAATGTTGAGGTGTCGTTGCAAGACCACAGCAGTCAGGGAATCCCACTGTTATATCAACGAAAGACTGATTCTAGGTCATCAGAAAGAACACCAACTCCATCACCATCATCAACCCTCTCTTAGTCCGCCCTGTCCACCGCTACTTCCACCATATGCAGCTCTCAAGTCCAGCTAACCCTCCCAGACACTATGAGTAGGTCAAGAAAGTACTCAGTCTCTCATCCGCGTACACTGGGTTTGAACGCCCACATTGCCAAACTAATCTCGTTTGAGATGATGCCCTTTCGGTTGATGGAAAGCACAGCTTTCCGCGAACTCATGGCCTATGCAGTACCACGCTATGACCTACCCAGTCGCCACTTCTTCTCTCGCAAAGCTATCCCAGCCCTCCACCATCATGTGAAAGACCGCATTGTCCATGCACTCAAGCAGTCAGTGAGCGGAAAGGTGCGCCTCACAACTGATGCATGTTCCAGTCGGCATGGCCAGGGCCGTTACGTGTCCATAACTGCGCACTGGGTTAATGTGGTGGATGCAGGGTCCACAGGGGACAGCGGTGGTGGGACAGTGCTGCCTAGCCCACGGTATAGGAAACAGTTGGCTGTAGGCGTTCGACCCTCCTCCTCCTCCTCCAGAAGCGAAAGCTCGTCCACAGAGCGCAGTCGTACGAGCACTCCATCTGCAGCTGCCACTGTTGCACACGAGGTGTCCCCCTATCGAGCAGCTAGTGGAAAGCGTCATAGGCTGTGTTGCAGATGATGTGTTTGGGCGACAGACACACCGCCGAGGTGCTGGCCGAGTACTTGAAGCGACAAACTGAGTCATGGCTGGGCAGTGTACATCTTGAGGCAGGCAAGGTAGTTAGTGATAACGGCCGTAATTTTGTGGCAGCCATAGCCCTTTCAAAACTCAGCCACATACCTTGCTTGGCTCACACCTTGAACCTGGTGGTGCAGTGCTTCCTCAAAAATTATCCGGAGTTAACAGCCCTGCTCCAGAAGGTGCGAAGACTGTGCGCGCACATCCGCCGGTCGCCTGTACACTCCGTTCGTATGCAGAAGCTGCAGTGATTGCTCCACCTTCCAAACCACCGCCTCAATATCGACATTGCAACAAGGTGGAACTCCACCCTGCACATGGTGGAGCGGCTGTGCGAGCAGAGGCAGGCCATAATGCATTTGTGGGAGGATACACGGCCAGGCAATTTGAGAGCAGACATGGAGTTGACAGGTGTGCAGTGGTCGAAGCTGAAAGACCTCTGTAAAGTCCTTCAGTGTTTTGAGGAATGCACACGGCTGGTAAGCGCAGACAACGCCATCCTAAGCATGAGCATCCCACTTATGTGTCTGCTCATGCAAACTTTGACGCACCTTAAGGAGCAGGCTTCTGCAGCCACTGTTGATGAGGAGGAATAGGAGGAGGGAATCCTTGATGACATTCAGCCATTGTATGCTCAGGGACCTCTCCTGGACGAGGTGGAGGAAGAAGAGGAGGAGGAGGAGGAGGAGGATGATGGGGATGATTACTTAGGGGAGGAGGATGCATCTCGTGGGGCAAGTGAAAATGTTGGCGTGGCAAGGTCTGGTACAGGGTTTGTGCGTGACTGGAGGGATGTGGATTTGCCAGAAAGTGCTCCTCCAACCAGCACTCGCAGTGCATCATTGACACTGGGAACATTGGCCCACATGTCAGATTATGCCTTGCAGATCCTAAAAAGGGACCCCCGCATTGCCAAAATGATGAACGATGACGACTAGAGTTGAGCGACTTTTGGTTTTTTAGGGTCGCGTTTCGTTTCGTGAAACCCGACTTTTCCAAAAGTCGGGTCGAGCAAGATCGTCCGATTATAGGGAAAAGTCGGGGTCGTCCCGAAACACGAAACCCAATGTAAGTCAATGGGGAATAAAAGTCGGCAGTGAGAGGAGGACAGGAAACACACCTACAGTGCCCATTTGAATGCCAAAAGCATCAATTCTTCTTTCTAAAGCTTGTCAACCTTAATTAACTTCATAATACAAGTTACGCACTGAAAAATGGGGGTTATTTGGCTACAAACTGTGGGGGGGGAGGGCTGGCTCCAGGTTTTCATGTGCCCTGGGCGAAAGAGCGCCCCTTTAACACATACCACAACTCATCATGCTCCGATACGGCAGAGAAATAGCGGTATAGTACAATGAAAAATACCTCACTTTTTACATCTCATGATGAGGCCCATCTATTTCTCCATACAGAATCATTGGTCCCATATAATGTTTGAAACAGTATATGATGAGCTCCACATAATGCTACAGTATATGTTGGTCCCCATGGATGAAGCTCCACTGTCTTATGGGCCCAAATAATGCTCCAAACATAATGGGCCCCATTTCTAATGCTCTAGTGTATAATGGGCCCTGTAAATGCTGCTCCGGTGTCTGATGTCCACCTTTGGAATGTTCCAGAGTATGGTGGGCCCCATCTATCATTCTCCAGAGTATAGTGCTCCCCAAAAATTGCTGTCCCAACATTGAAAACAATCAAATAAGTCTCCTCGCTAGGGAATCCCTGTACTTGTCTGGACAGGTGCTGTAGCTTGCTTAACAGCTCGCCAGCCGTTCTCACGCCCAGTATGGATTACACGTGATTGCACAAAGGTGAGAAAGGGTACCGTATCCCCAGATAACATGTATGGATAGCGTACACATTCAAAATATATGTCTCAGGAGGCAGGCTCAGACGGTGTTAGGCCCAGTATGGATTGCACGTGATTGCACAAAGGTTAGAAAGGGTACCGTATCACCGGATAACATGTATGGATAGCGTACACATTCAAAATATATGTCTATACAGCATGAGGCAGGCTCAGACGGTGTTAGGCCCAGTATGGATTGCACGTGATTGCACAAAGGTTAGAAAGGGTACCGTATCCCTGGATAACATGTATGGATAGCGTACACATTCAAAATATATGTCTCAGGAGGCAGGCTCAGACGGTGTTAGGCCCAGTATGGATTGCACGTGATTGCACAAAGGTTAGAAAGGGTACCGTATCCCCGAATAACATGTATGGATAGCGTACACATTCAAAATATATGTCTATACAGCATGAGGCAGGCTCAGACGGTGTTAGGCCCAGTATGGATTGCACGTGATTGCACAAAGGTTAGAAAGGGTACCGTATCCCTGGATAACATGTATGGATAGCGTACACATTCAAAATATATGTCTATACAGCATGAGGCAGGCTCAGACGGTGTTAGGCCCAGTATGGATTGCATGTGATTGCACAAAGGTTAGAAAGGGTACCGTATCCCCGGATAACATGTATGGATAGCGTACACATTCAAAATATATGTCTATACAGCATGAGGCAGGCTCAGACGGTGTTAGGCCCAGTATGGATTGCACGTGATAGCACAAAGGTTAGAAAGGGTACCGTATCCCCGGATAACATGTATGGATAGCGTACACATTCAAAATATATGTCTATACAGCATGAGGCAGGCTCAGACGGTGTTAGGCCCAGTATGGATTGCACGTGATAGCACAAAGGTTAGAAAGGGTACCGTATCACCGGATAACATGTATGGATAGCGTACACATTCAAAATATATGTCTATACAGCATGAGGCAGGCTCAGATGGTGTTAGGCCCAGTATGGATTGCACGTGATTGCACAAAGGTTAGAAAGGGTACCGTATCACCGGATTACATGAATGGATAGCGTACACATTCAAAATATATGTCTATACAGCATGAGGCAGGCTCAGACGGTGTTAGGCCCAGTATGGATTGCACGTGATTGCACAAAGGTTAGAAAGGGTACCGTATCCCTGGATAACATGTATGGATAGCGTACACATTCAAAATATATGTCTATACAGCATGAGGCAGGCTCAGACGGTGTTAGGCCCAGTATGGATTGCACGTGATTGCACAAAGGTTAGAAAGGGTACCGTATCACCGGATAACATGTATGGATAGCGTACACATTCAAAATATATGTCTCAGGAGGCAGGCTCAGACGGTGTCAGGCACAGTATGGATTTGACGGCCCAGATTACACAGCAGAGGAGCAGGGAGAGGTAAAGATTGCGAATGCTGGGGCCCTGCCCAAGCAAGGGGGGCCCACTCGTGGGCGTCGGTACTGGCACTGGGCCCCTCATAGTACAGCGGTGTGTCTGACGGCGGGTGTGCACCACCACCATCAGAGACACTTGATTTCACTATGAGGGACCCTGTGCCAGTGTCCGCGCCCAAGAGTCGGCCTACCCACCTGTCCAGGGCAACGGCACTCGCACGGTGTCGTGCGGTAGGTGGTGACCCCGGCCATGGGGGGGGAGGCAGCACAGTTAGGGAGTTTTAGAAAGTGGCATATGTTGATGTTGGACATTCAGCTGATGCAAAAGGCGAAATAGGTGAAGTACCAGGAAGAGGTGGACCAAAGCAAGCCATTTTTCTGTCACCCTATGTGTCATCAGGGGAAGGTGGGACAAAATCCTTGGAAACTCATGCGTGGTTCATTTTAATGAAGGTTAGATCATCCACATTTTGGGTTGACAGACGGGTCCTTTTTTCTGTCAGGATTGATCCAGCTGCACTGAAGACTCTTTCCGATAGCACACTTGCAGCTGAGCAAGCGAGCTCCTGTAAGGCATATTGGGCCAATTCAGGCCAGGTGTCCAGTTTAGCGGTCCAATAGTCAAAGGGGAATGACCTGTGTGGGAGAACATCGATATGGGAGGAAAAGTAGTTTGTAACCATAGTTGACAACTGCTGTCTCCTGTCACTTTCCATCGATGCAGTATTACCAGTTGTGTGAGCGGTATTTGAAAAATCAGTCCACAACATTGTCATGAAACCCCTGTCTCCAACGCCACTTCTGCTGTGTGCACCACGAACACCTCTGCCAAGCTGCCCCCGGCCCGTACGGCTCGTGTGAGAACCATCACCGCTGCTGTGTGCTGGGAATGCCTCAAGCAACCGATTTACCAGAGTTGCTTGTTTATTAGCCAATATTAGGTCAAGGTTCTCCTGTGACATGATGTTTTGTAATTTGCCTTTATAGCGTGGATCCAGGATGCTGGCCAACCAGTAGTCATCATCGTTCATCATTTTGGCAATGCGGGGGTCCCTTTTTAGGATCCGCAAGGCATAATCTGACATGTTGGCCAATGTTCCCGGTGTCAATGATGCACTGCGAGTGCTGGGTGGAGGAGCACTTTCTGGCAAATCCACATCCCTCCAGTCACGCACAAACCCTGTACCAGACCTTGCCACGCCAACATTTTCACTTGCCCCGCGAGATGCATCCTCCTCCCCAAAGTAATCATCCCCATCATCATCCTCCTCCTCCTCTTCTTCCTCCACCTCGTCCAGGAGAGGTCCCTGAGCAGACAATGGCTGAATGTCATCAAGGATTCCCTCCTCCTCTTCTTCCTCATCAACATTGGCTGCAGACGCCTGCTCCTTAAGGTGCGTCAAAGTTTGCATGAGCAGACGCATAAGTGGGATGCTCATGCTTAGGATGGCGTCGTCTGCGCTTACCAGCCGTGTGCATTCCTCAAAACACTGAAGGACTTTACAAAGTTCTTTCAGCTTCAACCACTGCACACCTGTCAACTCCATGTCTGCTCTCAAAGTGCCTGGCCGTGTATCCTCCCACAAATGCATTATGGCCTGCCTCTGCTCGCACAGCCTCTCCACCATGTGCAGGGTGGAGTTCCACCTTGTTGCAATGTCGATAATGAGGCGGTGGTTGGGAAAGTGGAGCAATCGCTGCAGCTTCTGCATACGAACGGAGTGTACAGGCGACCGGCGGATGTGCGCGCACAGTCTTCGCACCTTCTGGAGCAGGGCTGTTAACTCCGGATAATTTTTGAGGAAGCACTGCACCACCAGGTTCAAGGTGTGAGCTAAGCAAGGTATGTGGCTGAGTTTTGAAAGGGCTATGGCTGCCACAAAATTACGGCCGTTATCACTAACTACCTTGCCTGCCTCAAGATGTACACTGCCCAGCCATGACTCAGTTTGTCGCTTCAAGTACTCGGCCAGCACCTCGGCGGTGTGTCTGTCGCCCAAACACATCATCTGCAACACAGCCTGCTGACGCTTTCCACTAGCTGCTCGATAGGGGGACACCTCGTGTGCAACAGTGGCAGCTGCAGATGGAGTGCTCGTACGACTGCGCTCTGTGGACGAGCTTTCGCTTCTGGAGGAGGAGGAGGAGGAGGAGGGTCGAACGCCTACAGCGAACTGTTTCCTATACCGTGGGCTAGGCAGCACTGTTCCACCACCGCTGTCCCCTGTGGACCCTGCATCCACCACATTAACCCAGTGCGCAGTGATGGACACGTAACGGCCCTGGCCATGCCGACTGGACCATGCATCAGTTGTGAGGTGCACCTTTCCGCTCACTGACTGCTTGAGTGCATGGACAATGCGGTCTTTCACGTGATGGTGGAGGGCTGGGATGGCTTTGCGAGAGAAGAAGTGGCGACTGGGTAGGTCATAGCGTGGTACTGCATAGGCCATGAGTTCGCGGAAAGCTGTGCTTTCCACCAACCGAAAGGGCATCATCTCAAACGAGATTAGTTTGGCAATGTGGGCGTTCAAACCCAGTGTAAGCGGATGAGAGACTGAGTACTTTCTTGACCTACTCATAGAGTCTGGGAGGGTGAGCTGGACTTGAGAGCTGCATATGGTGGAAGTAGCGGTGGACAGGGTGGACTGAGAGAGGGTTGATGATGGTGATGGAGTTGGTGTTCTTTCTGATGGCCTAGAATCAGTCTTTCGTTGATATAACAGTGGGATTCCCTGACTGCTGTGGTCTTGCAACGACACCTCAACATTTGCTGCTGTGCTAACCGGTGGGCTTACAGTGGGGGAAACAATGTAGCGTTGCTGACTACCTTCGTTGTGATCAGTTGCACATGTGGCACTTGAGGTTTGGTGTTGTGTCCACGCTTGCAAGTGCATGCTGGTTAAATGTCTAAGCATGCAACTGGTATTCAAATTTTTCAGATTTTTCCCTCGGCTAAAGGTCTTTGCGCACTTCTTACAGATAACCTTGGCCTGATCATGAGGATTTTGTTCAAAAAAGTGCCACACTGCACTCTTCCTACTTTGGCAGACATTTTGCGGCCTAGCACGCTGTGATCTTTTGACCCTCTGGACAAGCTGTCCAGCAACTCTTTTGATGTTTGGAACCTGTCTTTGGAGTGCTCCGGGCCTGCCAGATAACAGCTGTTGCGATGTCGATGTCTGCTGTGGATGCTCCTCATCTGAGCTATTGGAAGCAGCACCCTCTTCCCCCAATGGATGCCAATCTGGGTCAACAACTGGGTCATCCATCACCTCCTCTTCTATGTCATGTGCACCTTCCTCTGTGTCACCGTGTATGGTGGTATAGTGTGCGGGAAGGGGCACCTGAGTCTCATCAGGGTCAGAATCTGGCTCTGTACACTGCGAGGACAATGTAGTGCTCTGAGTGAATGTACCAGCAGAATCATCCATCAGCGGCTGTGCATCAGTGCACTCCATGTCAGATTCATCTTGGCCTGGGTAATTCACCATTTGACTTGATAATCCAGGCATGGTATGTGAAAACAGCTCCATGGAGTAATCAGTAGTATGGCCTGCGTCATCCTTCAATCTTGGTTGGGGTGAAGGACACAAGGAAAGGTGTGGTTCATGAACATGAGCCTCCAATGACGACTCAGTGCTTTTACTTTTTACAACTGAAGAAGAGGAGGCGATAGAGCTGGAGGCTGAGTCAGCAATGTAAGACAAAACTTTTTCCTGATGCTCTGGCTTTAAAAGCGGTTTGCCAACTCCTAGAAAACTAAGCGTTCGAGGCCTTATGTAGCCAGACGATGACGCAGGGTCAGCACCTCCTGCATTCGGTCCTATTTTGCTCTTGCCACTACCATCAGATCCACCACCAACACCATCATTACCAGCTGCCAACCCCCGCCCAATTCCACGGCCTCTTCCACCAGCCTTCCTCATTTTTGGTAGAAATGTAGACAAAATCCAACAAACTATATAGTAATGTAAAACAAGGTACAAGGTGTCTATAGGACAGGGGAGATTTTGAATTTCTGCACACACTTTTGGACACTGGACACTTTTGGATTGTGTGAGGCCCACTGATATCTGAGCGCTGTGTGACAGGCTCGATGGCACAGCTGTGACCAAAGTGACGAGAGGATAAGGGAGATTTTGAATATCTGCACACACTTTTGGACAGTGGACACTTTTGGATTGTGTGAGGCCCACTGATATCTGAGCGCTATGTGACAGGCTCGATGGCACTGCTGTGACAAAAGTGACTAGAGGATAAGGGAGATTTTGAATATCTGCACACACTTTTGGACACTGGACACTTTTGGATTGTGTGAGGCCCACTGATATCTGAGCGCTATGTGACAGGCTCGATGGCACTGCTGTGACAAAAGTGACTAGAGGATAAGGGAGATTTTGAATTTCTGCACACACTTGTGGACAGTGGACACTTTTGGATTGTGTGAGGCCCACTGATATCTGAGCGCTATGTGACAGGCTCGATGGTACTGCTGTGACAAAAGTGACTAGAGGATAAGGGAGATTTTGAATATCTGCACACACTTTTGGACACTGGACACTTTTGGATTGTGTGAGGTCCACTGATATCTGAGCGCTATGTGACAGGCTCGATGGCACTGCTGTGACAAAAGTGACTAGAGGATAAGGGAGATTTTGAATATCTGCACACACTTTTGGACACTGGACACTTTTGGATTGTGTGAGGCCCACTGATATCTCAGCGCTATGTGACAGACTCGATGGCACTGCTGTGACAAAAGTGACTAGAGGATAAGGGAGATTTTGAATTTCTGCACACACTTGTGGACAGTGGACACTTTTGGATTGTGTGAGGCCCACTGATATCTGAGCGCTATGTGACAGGCTCGATGGCACAGCTGTGACAAAAGTGACTTGAGGATAAGGGAGATTTTGAATTTCTGCACACACTTGTGGACAGTGGACACTTTTGGATTGTGTGAGGCCCACTGATATCTGAGCGCTATGTGACAGGCTCGATGGCACTGCTGTGACAAAAGTGACTAGAGGATAAGGGAGATTTTGAATTTCTGCACACACTTGTGGACAGTGGACACTTTTGGATTGTGTGAGGCCCACTGATATCTGAGCGCTATGTGACAGGCTCGATGGCACAGCTGTGACAAAAGTGACTAGAGGATAAGGGAGATTTTGCATTTCTGCACACACTTGTGGACAGTGGACACTTTTGGATTGTGTGAGGCCCACTGATATCTGAGCGCTATGTGACAGGCTCGATGGCACTGCTGTGACAAAAGTGACTAGAGGATAAGAGAGATTTTGAATATCTGCACACACTTTTGGACACTGGACACTTTTGGATTGTGTGAGGCCCACTGATATCTGAGCGCTATGTGACAGGCTCGATGGCACTGCTGTGACAAAAGTGACTAGAGGATAAGGGTGATTTTGAATATCTGCACACACTTTTGGACACTGGACACTTTTGGATTGTGTGAGGCCCACTGATATCTCAGCGCTATGTGACAGGCTCGATGGCACTGCTGTGACAAAAGTGACTAGAGGATAAGGGAGATTTTGAATTTCTGCACACACTTGTGGACAGTGGACACTTTTGGATTGTGTGAGGCCCACTGATATCTGAGCGCTATGTGACAGGCTCGATGGCACAGCTGTGACAAAAGTGACTAGAGGATAAGGGAGATTTTGAATTTCTGCACACACTTGTGGACAGTGGACACTTTTGGATTGTGTGAGGCCCACTGATATCTGAGCGCTATGTGACAGGCTCGATGGCACTGCTGTGACAAAAGTGACTAGAGGATAAGGGAGATTTTGAATTTCTGCACACACTTGTGGACAGTGGACACTTTTGGATTGTGTGAGGCCCACTGATACCTGAGCGCTATGTGACAGGCTCGATGGCACAGCTGTGACAAAAGTGACTAGAGGATAAGGGAGATTTTGCATTTCTGCACACAATTGTGGACAGTGGACACTTTTGGATTGTGTGAGGCCCACTGATATCTGAGCGCTATGTGACAGGCTCGATGGCACAGCTGTGACAAAAGTGACTAGAGGATAAGGGAGATTGGATTGCTTTTAAAAAAGCAGTTTGCGGAGCAGTGGGTAAACAGCAATGCCAGCCTGTCAGGAAGCCTTAGAAGGCAGCCCAACAACCAACACCACTGATACACCACTATATAGCCTCCCCTTGCACTGCACACACAGTGACTGGTGTGTTGTGCAGGTCAAATTGCTAGCAGCAGAAGCAGTTTTTTTTTCTTCTCAGCAGGACAAAAAAAAAATTGGGATTGCTTTTAAAAAAGCAGTTTGCGGAGCAGTGGGTAAACAGCAATGCCAGCCTGTCAGGAAGCCTGAAAAGGCAGCCCAACAACCAACACCACTGATACACCACTATATAGCCTCCCCTTGCACTGCACACACAGTGACTGGTGTGTTGTGCAGGCCAAATCGCTAGCAGCAGAAGCAGTTTTTTTTGTCTTCTTCCCTGCCTAACGCTCTCCCTACAGAATCAGCAGCAACCTCTCCCTATACTAAGATCGGCAGAAGTAAGATGGCGGTCGGCGTGCACGCCCTTTTATACCCCCTGTGACGCCCACCAAAGCAAGCCAATCACTTGCATGCCCTTCTGAAAGATGGTGGTGACCCGTGCCTATGTCATCACGTTGCCCACAGTGTCCGTGGATCCTGATTGGCTGAAAAAGAGCGCAAAACAAACTTTTGAAACGCGACTTTGGCGCGTAAGTCGCCGACCTCGTGGCCGACCTCATCCTAGGGTCGGGTTTCGTTTCATGAAACCCGACTTTGCCAAAAGTCGGCGACTTTTGAATTTTTTCGACCCGTTTCGCTCAACTCTAATGACGACTACTGGTTGGCCAGCATCCTGGATCCACGCTATAAAGGCAAATTACAAAACATCATGCCACAGGAGAACCTTGACCTAATATTGGCTAATAAACAAGCAACTCTGGTAAATCGGTTGCTTGAGGCATTCCCAGCACACAGCAGCGGTGATGGTTCTCACACGAGCCGTACGGGCCGGGGGCAGCTTGGCAGAGGTGTTCGTGGTGCACACAGCAGAAGTGGCGTTGGAGACAGGGGTTTCATGACAATGTTGTGGACTGATTTTTCAAATACCGCTCACACAACTGGTAATACTGCATCGATGGAAAGTGACAGGAGACAGCAGTTGTCAACTATGGTTACAAACTACTTTTCCTCCCATATCGATGTTCTCCCACACAGGTCATTCCCCTTTGACTATTGGGCCGCTAAACTGGACACCTGGCCTGAATTGGCACAATATGCCTTACAGGAGCTCGCTTGCCCAGCTGCAAGTGTGCTATCGGAAAGAGTCTTCAGTGCAGCTGGATCAATCCTGACAGAAAAAAGGACCCGTCTGTCAACCCAAAATGTGGATGATCTAACCTTCATTAAAATGAACCACGCATGGGTTTCCAAGGATTTTGTCCCACCTTCCCCTGATGACACATAGGGTGACAGAAAAATGGCTTGCTTTGGTCCACCTCTTCCTGGGACTTGACCTATTTCACCTTTTGCATCAGCTGAATGTCCAACATCAACATATGCCACTTTCTAAAACTCCCTAACTGTGCTGCCTCCCCCCCCATGGCCGGGGTCACCACCTAGCACACGACACCGTGCGAGTGCCGTTGCCCTGGACAGGTGGGTAGGCCGACTCTTGGGCGCGGGCACTGGCACAGGGTCCCTCATAGTGCAATCAAGTGTCTCTGACGGTGGTGGTGCACACCCGCCGTCAGACACACCGCCGTACTATGAGGGGCCCAGTGCCAGTACCGACGCCCACGAGTGGGCCCCCCTTGCTTGGGCAAGGCCCCAACATTTGCAATCTTTACCTCTCCCTGCTCCTCCACTGTGTAGTCTGGGCCGTCAAATCCATACTGTGCCTGACACCGTTTGAGCCTGCCTCCTGATGTATAGACATATATTTTGAATGTGTACGCTATCCATACATGTTATCTGGGGATACGGTACCCTTTCTCACCTTTGTGCAATCACGTGCAATCCATACTGGGCCTAACACCATCTGAGCCTGCCTCCTGATGTATAGACATATATTTTGAATGTGTACACTATCCATACATGTTATCTGGGGATACGGTACCCTTTCTCACCTTTGTGCAATCACGTGCAATCCATACTGGGCCTAACACCGTCTGAGCCTGCCTCCTGATATATAGACATATATTTTGAATGTGTACGCTATCCATATATGTTATCTGGGGATACGGTACCCTTTCTAACCTTTGTGCAATCACGTGCAATCCATACTGGGCCTAACACCGTCTGAGTCTGCCTCCTGATGTATAGACATATATTTTGAATGTGTATGCTATCCATACATGTTATCTGGGGATACGGTACCCTTTCTAACCTTTGTGCAATCACGTGCAATCCATACTGGGCCTAACACCGTCTGAGCCTGCCTCCTGATGTATAGACATATATTTTGAATGTGTATGCTATCCATACATGTTATCTGGGGATACGGTACCCTTTCTAACCTTTGTGCAATCACGTGCAATCCATACTGGGCCTAACACCGTCTGAGCCTGCCTCCTGATGTATAGACATATATTTTGAATGTGTACGCTATCCATACATGTTATCTGGGGATACAGTACCCTTTCTCACCTTTGTGCAATCACGTGTAATCCATACTGGGCGTGAGAATGGCTGGCGAGCTGTTAAGCAAGCTACAGCACCTGTGGTTTGCATACGTAAGTTTTTCATTTTTTCAGGAATGACGGTTAGGCCTAATTCCGGAACTGCGGTTGACCTGCACTTACTGGGAAATCATTGTTCGCGGGTAATAATTGTAATCAGTGATCCCCATCACTAACGTTGTTCAGCGGGTTATCTGCACTTGTAAGCGACAAACGCTGGCCTTTTCAGTGTAGCGCACATGCAGCCACGGACATGTAAGGGCATGACACACCAGTTATTGGCCAATCTCATGTGCCAGAGCCTCACGTGTCACTCTAGTAAGCCAGACTCGGACCGCGGGGCATGAAAGAGTCTCGTTTGTTAACGGAATTAAGCTTGCAATGTGTGCATCTGTTCTGTAGCTGGCATGGTTGAGGTTTCCCAGGTGGAGTCGAATTTATCCGTAGGCTCCACTCCTGGTGGTGCCCTTCTGGACATTCCTTTAATGTTCAGCTTTGCAACCATACTGCCCACGTAAAACAAACACTTTGCCTTCATGAACGCTGTTTGGAGGGTCATGACTCGTGGGAATAACGCCGCTCAATCAGTTAACCTGCTAGAGAGATCGTTCATTGCTCGCAAGCATGACATCACACTCCCTAGGAAGAAGGTAATGCCACTGTGGTGACCGTACTCCTTGGGGCGACACAAGTGCACTGATGCCCAGCCACTGCTCGATGAATCTGCTGGTACATTGACCCAGACCACTACATTCCCCTCGCAGGCTACCCGGCCTGAATCTGACCCTGATGAAACTCAGGTTACCCTTCCCATATACAGTTCCATCTTACACGGTGACAAAGAGGAAGCTGCAGATGAAAGTGCAGGTTCGGCCCACCCGCCATCAGACACACCACCGTACTATCAGGGGCCCTGTGCCAGTGCCGTCGCCAACGAGTGGGCCCCCCTGCTTGCTCAGGATCACAGCACTTGCAAAGTTGAAATACTGTGCAGTGAGATGGAAGATGGGGACGACGAGGAGTCCAGACAAGTACAGGGATTCCCTAGCGAGGAGACTTATTTGATTGTTTTCAATGTTGGGACAGCAATTTTTGGGGAGCACTATACTCTGGAGAATGATAGATGGGGCCCACCATACACTTGAACATTCCAAAGGTGGACATCAGACACTGGAGCAGCATTTACAGGGCCCATTATACACTAGAGCATTAGAAATGGGGCCCATTATGTTTGGAGCATTATTTGGGCCCATAAGACAGTGGAGCTTCATCCATGGGGACCAACATATACTGTAGCATTATGTGGAGCTCATCATATACTGTTTCAAACATTATATGGGACCAATGATTCTGTATGGAGAAATAGATGGGCCTCGTCATGAGATGTAAAAAGTGAAGTATTTTTCATTGTACTATACCGCTATTTCTCTGCCGTATCGGAGCATGATGAGTTGTGGTATGTGTTAAAGGGGCGCTCTTTCGCCCAGGGCACATGAAAACCTGGAGCCAGCCCTCCCCCCCCACAACTGTAGCCAAATAACCCCCATTTTTCAGTGCGTAACTTGTATTATGAAGTTAATTAAGGTTGACAAGCTTAAGTAAGAAGAATTGATGCTTTTGGCATTCAAATGGGCACTGTTGGTGTGTTTCCTGTCCTCCTCTCACTGCCGACTTTTATTCCCCATTGACTTACATTGGGTTTCGTGTTTCGGTACGACCCCGACTTTTCCCTATAATCGGACGATCTTGCTCGACCCGACTTTTGGAAAAGTCGGGTTTCACGAAACGAAACGCGACCCTAAAAAAACAAAAGTCGCTCAACTCTAGGAAAGAGCTGTGTGTGTTTGATAGGCCAGAATATAGTGTCTGTGTTCAAAGAATACAATTTGCATCAACAATATCAAACTCAACATAAAGATAAATATGATTGTTTTGTCGGAGAAGTGAGAAAATATAAAATATTAAAACTGAAAAATATATTGACAACTAAATACTTTTGCGAAGCAGAAGCAGCTAAATATTTCATCACTGTGAGCAAGTTTTCAAGTTGCCAAGCTAATAACGTGCACTGGCAGACCGTTTGTGGAGGGAGAATTTGTTACAGAATGCCTTTTTTCTGTTGCCAAAAATATGTGTCCAGAGAAGGCCGATTTATTTAGTACAGTGAGTCTTTCATCAGGACTTACAATTACACGAAGGATTGAAGTAATGTGAGACAATTTGCATCAGCATTTGCAAAACTCCGCAAAAAAACTTTCCTATTTTTCTTTGGCACTCAATGACAGTAATGATATTCGTGATTCTGCACAACTTCTAATTTTTATTCGTGGGAAGAATTACTATTTCAAAGTCACAAAAGAGCTTGCTGCACAGCAAAGCATCAAAGGAACAACTGCAGGAGAGAATATCTATGAAAAGGTTTGCTAAACTGTGCATGGTTTGGAGCTGGACTGGGCTAAGCTAGCCAGTGTGACAACTGATGGTGTTGCTAGTATGGTGGGGTCTATGAAAGGATTAATTGCTCGCATTAACCAAGAGATGAACAAACATAACCATTCTCATACAATAGCCATACACTGCCTCATTCAACAACAGGTGCTGTGTAGTAAATCACTGAAGTGGGACTCTGTTATGAAAATTGTGGTATCTTGTGTTAACTTCATTAGAGCTAATGCATTAACCCCTTAGTGACCGCCGATACACCTTTTAATGGTGGTAGTTAAGGGTACTTAAACCACTGCGCTGACAGCCGAGGCCCCAGAGAACATGATTTGGGTCGGTTTTTACCGACCCCGCTTTTGCGTTCGCTGTTATTAACCATATAATGGCATCCGCAAAAAGAAAGCTGCAATTTTGCATTGAATTCCTCTCTCCTTTGATGTGACCGCACATCAGAGGAGAGAGAAATAGGGTCCCGATCCCCCCTGGTACCTCCTGGTGGTCTTTCCGGTCTTTGTGCCCTCCTGCCTCCTCCGGTGGGCGCCATCATTTTGGTCCGGGAAGAAAAAGGCGGGGACATGCGCAGTACGCCCGCCGAATCTGCCGGCCGGCAGATTCCATTCATTCATTCAATGTACATTTTGATCACTGTGATAAACTCTATCACAGTGATCTAAATAAAAAATAGTAAATAACCCCCCCTTTATCACCCCCTTAGTTAGGAAAATTTAAATAAAGAAAATATATTTATTTTCATTTTTCCATTAGGGTTAGAATTAGGGTTAGGGTTGGAATTAGGGTTAGGGTTGGCATTAGGGTTAGGGTTAGATTTAGGGTTATGGTTAGAATCAGGGTTAGGGTTGGAATTGGTTAGGATTAGGGTAGGGATTAGGTTTAGGGATTAGCTTTAGGGTTAGGGTTGGGGTTAGGGTTAGAGGGTGTGTTGGGGTAGATTTGGAGCTAGAATTGAGGGGATTCCACTATTTACCAAGTTTGGGGTCTAATTTCTCCTGGTATTCTTGGGAAAATAATAAAATTGGTGGCTAAAAAAAAAATCACTTTTGTGGAAAAAAAGTATTTTTATTTTCATGACTCTGCGTTATAAACTTCTGTGAAGCACTTGGGGGTTCAAAGTGTACATCACACATCTAGATAAGCTCCTTGGGGGGTGTAGTTCCCAAAATGGGTTCACTTGTATGGGGTTTCTACTGTTTAGGCACATCAGGGGCTCTGCAAACGCAACATGATGCTCGCAGAACGTTCCATCAAAGTCTGAATTCCAAAATGGCGCTCCTTCCCTTCCGAGCTCTCCCATGCACCCAAACAGTGGTTTCCCCCCAAATATGGGGTATCAGCATACTCAGGACAAATTGCACAAAAACATTTGTTGTCCAATTTCTCCTGTTACCCTTGGGAAAATGAAATATAGCGGGATAAAAAATCATTTTTGAGGAAAAATTTTTTTTTTTTATTTTCATGGCTCTGAATTTATAAACTTCTGTGAAGCACTTTGGGGTTCAAAGTGCTCACCACACATCTAAATAAGCTTCTTGGGGGAGTCTAGTTTCCAAAATGGGTTCACTTGTATGGGGTTTCTACTGTTTAGGCACATCAGGGGCTCTGCAAAGCAAAATGACACCCGCAGAACATTCCATCAAAGTCTGCATTCCAAAATGGTGCTCCTTCCCTTCCTAGCTCTCTGATGCACCAAAACAGTGGTTGCTCCCCCACATTTGTAGTATCCGTGTACTCAGGACAAATTGCACAACAACTTTTATAGTCCAATTTCTCCTGTTAGAATTGTGAAAATAAAAAATAGTGGGCTAAAAAATCACTTTTGAGGAAAAAAATGATTTTTTTTATTTTCACTGCTCTGCGTTATAAACTTTTGTGAAGCACTTGGGGTTTCAAAGTGCTCACCACACATCTAGATAGGCTCCATAAGGGGTCTAATTTCCAAAATGGTGTCACTTGTGGGTTTTTTTCACTGTTTAGGCACATCTGGGGCTCTCCAAATGTGGCATGGCATCCAATCTCAATTCCAGCTAATTCTGCATTAAAAAAGTCATACAGAGCTCCTTCCCTTCTGAGCTCTGCCGTGCGCCCAAACAGTGGTTTACCCCCACATATGGGGTATGGACATACTCAGGACAAATTGCACAACAACTTTGGGGGACTAATTTTTCCTGTTACCCTTGTAAAAATAAAAATTTGGTGGCGAAAAAATCATTTTTGTGGAAAAAATGATTTTTTATTTTCATGGCTCTACGTTACAAACTTCTGTGAAGCACTTGGAGGTTCAAAGTGCTCAACACACATCTAGATAAGTTCCTTAATGGGTCTAGTTTCCAAAATGGGGTCACGTGCAACTTGCAACATGGCGTCGGATCGCAATTCTACATTGAAAAGGTCAAACAGCGCTACTTCCCTTGTGAGCTCTGCCGTGCGCCCAGAAAGTGTTTTACCCCCACATATGGGGTGTCGGCGTATTCAGGAGAAATTGCACAACAAATTTTGTGGTTCATTTTCTCTTTTAACACTTGAAAATAAAAAAATTGGTTCTGAAGTAAATTTTTTGCAAAAAAAAGTTAAATGTTAATTTTTTCCTTCCACATTGCGTCAGTTCCTGTGAAGCACGTAAAGGGTTAATAAACTTCTTGAAAGTGATTTTGAGCAACTTGAGGGGTCAAGTGTTTAGAATGGTGTCACTTTTGGGTATTTTCTGTCATGCACACTCCTCAAAATGACTTTAAATATGATGTCCCTAAAAAAAATGATTTTGTAAATTTTGTTGGAAAAACGAGAAATCGCTAGTCAACTATTAACCCTTTTAACTTCCTAACAAAAGAAAAAATGTTTCCAACAGTGTGCTGATGTAAAGTAGACATGTGGGAAATGTTATTTATTAAGAAATTTTTGTGACATATCTCTCTGATTTAAGGGCATAAAAATTTAAATTTTGAAAATTGCAACATTTTCAAAAATGTTTTCCATATTTCCGCTTTTTTTCGTAACTAAACACAAGTCATATGGTAGAAATTTTACCACTAACATGAAGTAAATTATGTCATGAAAAAACATTCTCAGAATCAGCAGGATCCGTTAAAGCAATCCAGAGTTATAACCTCATAAAGTGACAGTGGTCAGAATTGTAAAAAATTGGCCTGGCCATTAAGCTGCAAAATGGCTCTGTCACTAAGGGGTTAAACCACGGACAATTTCAGGAATTTCTGAAATTCTGTTGCCTATGAAGATGTTCTGTACCACACAGAAGTCCATTGGCTGAGTCAAGGGACAGTTTTGTAACATTTTTATGACTTTCTTCCACAGATTATAGCTTTTCTGCTTTCAAAAAAACAAAGAAGTACCAGAGCTCAATGATGCAGAATGCAAATGGCACCTTACCTTTCTGAAAGATGTAACAGATTTATTTATCTCCAACCAGATCTAGACTAACTTATGCACACTTGCATCACTTGTTATGACTAGCAGTGACAAATATGGAACCGGACATTGACCATCTCATTAGGCAAAAGCAGGCCCAAAGTTCCCATTGAAATACCGGTAAGTTTATTGATTTAACTTTAATTGTTTTTCATATTAAAAAATTGTATTTGTTCCGGTTTTATTTTTTTACTTCAAAATAAGATATGTGCAGTGTGCATAGGAATTTGTTCATAGTTTTTATAAACTATATTCTGGCCCTCCAATGGTCTGAAGGACAGTGAACTGGCCCCCTGTTTAAAAAGTTTGAGGACTCCTAATATAGACAGTGGGTATAGTTTAGACAGAGAGCATAGTAAAGAGAGGGGATGTATAGAGAGGGAACACAGTATGGACGGGGCATGGTATAGACAGATGATCTAGTAAAGAGAGGGGATGTAGAGAGGGAGTACAGTATGGTCAAGGAGCATTGTTTTGACAAGGGGCAGTATAGAGAGGCGACAGTATAGAGCAGGGAAATAGATAATGAGCCCACAACAATGTAGAATAACAAATAAATATAGGAAAACAAGCTTTATTCTGCTGAGATGGCATTGCCCCCAAACAGTGTGCCAAAATGCATGTTGGGGCTGGCGTTGCAGCAGAACAGTACCATTATGATTTTTTTATGGCATGCTTGATTTTGTAATTACTTACTAAACTTGCTTACAGCCTTATTTCACTATCATCTTTTACATATCATGATTATGTATGACTTCGACTATAACGATATAGTACACTGTGTGGTCCATTATTTGTCCTCTCCTGCTGTTTGTGATGCCTGCATTTTCCTGTTGGACTCGTGCCTGGACTGAGATTATTTAATAAAGGTTGTCTTTCTACATTGAGTGATTTTGATTCAGTACAGAGTAGAGGTGTAGTATACGCAGTGCGGCACAGAATAGACAGGGAGCACAGTATAGGTAGGGGGAATATTATAGACGGGAATCGCTATGGAAAGGGAGCACAGTATAGAGGATGGGAATTATTATAGAGAGATAAAAGTTGAGAGTATGCACAATATATTGAGGGAGAATTACAGAAAGGAGGCACAATATAGACAGAGGACCGTATAGAGAGAACAAACCACCACTGCCACCTCCAACTCCCCTCATCTCTGCTGAGGACTTTGCCACCTACTTCAAAAACAAAATTGACCAAACAAGGCAAACCTTTACAGTTCCACCACCCCAACCGCTCCACATACCAGACCTCTGCCCTTCCCTAATAACCTCCCTCTCCAACATCACTGAAGGAGAGCTTATTCATCTCTAGGGATGAGCTTTCCGATTTTGAAATATCGGAAATCGGCCCGATATTTGCGATATCGGAATTCCGATTCTGATATTTTTTTTCATATCAGAAATCGGAAATCCCATAATCCTTCAGCCTCTGAGCACTCCGTGGAGCCAATCCGGAGCTGAAGAATTGCTGACAACATTGTGTAACTCCCCTAAGCTTGGTAGGAGGCGTCCAAACTTGCTAGCTAGGGGCTGCGCTGCGATTGGCTGGCCGGATGGTGTGATCAGGCAGTATAAAAGGCTGTGCCTGCCATTTTAGCCTCACTCTACTGTGAAAGCAGATAGGGATAGGTTGCTGTTGGAGATAGAGAGAGATCTCGGATCTTATAACGATACAAATTGTTTTTCAGCAACTGTTGCAGCCCCTGTGTGTTACAGAAGCAGTCTTTTTCCTCACTGACCCCGCTCAGTTTCATTTTTGTGCTGTGCAGGCACTCAGTGAGGTGCTTAGTGAGACAGTGCAGAGCACATTCACTGCAGCTGCTGCAGCTTCTCTTGCTGCAGCACTGTGTGGTGTGTGTCTCACTGCCTTTTCTTTTCATCCCTTAAATCCCCTTCCCCTATTTTTTCCTAAAAGTTAAAAAGTTATAGGGATTGTGCTGTGAGGGACCCAAACAACCTCTGTGGCTGGTGCCACACAGCACATGGCCCAGTCCCGGAGAATCCTTTTTTTTTGGTATCACAGCAGTGTCATTTACTGCGCTGTGACAACCGACCGTAACATGTACACCAATACCACAAACACACGTTACTCTTTGTGTAGGCCACACTAGATTCAAATAAAGCGTAGCAGACACACCATCATCATACAGTGCCATTAGTGTTTCTATACCTGTTTGTAGTCCTACAGGAATAAGCACACTAATTCCTAATCATTACTTTCTTGCCATTCTGAATCCATCGATAGAGATGAAGAAGGCAGGGAGTAAGGGACGTCCCCGCGGTGGCCGCGGAAGAGGTGCATCAGCAGCTAGACATGGTGCACATCCAGAGCAAGCAGCAGGCCCAAGTCACTCAGCACCTACTTTCACCCAGCAGCAGTCATTTATTCGCAGCTTGATAGGAGCGCAGGGCCATAGGCTGATAAGAGAGGATCAAGTAGAAACCGGTGTTGGTTGGATGGCAGCTGAGGAATCCACCTCAATGAGCACAGCATCCTCCCAGGACCTCTCCACCACATCGGGTCAGGCCACTGAAGAGCAGCACCCATCTGCTTCTTCACCACCCAGTAAATTGCCCAGACATACAGAGGGCCAGGATCCAACCTTAATCCTCTTCTCAGAATCTGTTGGCTTGGAATCTGTGTGCCATCCAGACAGCACTCCTGCAGCTGAAGAAGAGGTAGTGTGCACAGATGCACAACCACTCTGTCCGTCTAAGGAAGAAGTGGAGGGTGGGCCAGTGCCCACAGTGACCAGACCCCAGTCAGCAGATGATGATGAAACTCAGCTGCCAGTTTCTGCTGACGAAAGTGTACTGGATGACGAGGTCCTTGACCCATCATGGCATGCTGAGGGGCAGCAAGCAAGTGGGGATAGCTCAGAGGAAGAGCTTGCAGGTGTGGCGCAGCATGGCCGTCCACGTGGGCGAGGAAGAGGGAAAGATTGGTTGTCAGCTCCCTCAACTTCAGCACCCATTAGGAGCAGGGCTCTTTTAAAGAACACAAGGGGTGCGCCCAAGAGTTGTGGTGCATGGGCCTTTTTTGACCAAGTTGCAGATGACGTTACAGTAGTCAGATGCAAGCTTTGTCGACAAACTGTGCAGAGAGGGAAGAACGTCAGCAACCTTAATACCACCAATATGTTGACGCATGTCAGGAAGAGGCACCCTGTGGAGTGGCAGCATCACACCCAAGATGATTCGCCACCTGCAGCTGGTTCCCCACCTTCCACCTCTTCAGCCATAGCGGCCACCTCTTACTCCAAACAGCTGCTCCCGCTTCCTCGCCAGAATGCCAGGGTGCATCTGCAGGCAGTGTTTTGCGGCGGCACACTGTCTGTACTTCGTCAGCATCAGCATCCCAATCGCTGGCATCCTCACACTCCCAATCCAGTGTGCAGCCATCTGTCATACAGGTGTGGGAGAAAAGGCGCCCGTACTCGGCAAACCACCCACGAGCACAGGGCATGAATTCTCGCATTGCCAAACTGCTTGCAGTGGAAATGCTACCATTCTGGCTGGTGAGCAAGCCAGCCTTTACCGATATGTTAGGGTTTGCCATCCCACAATACAGCGTTCCCAGCCGATTCTACTTCAGCAGACAAGCCGTCCCCGCCCTGCAACAGCATGTTAAGCGTAAAATTAAGCATGCGCTACAAAATGCAGTTAGTAGCAAGGTCCACCTGACCACCGAAGCATGGACCAGTCAGCATGGCCAGGGATGCTACATTTCCATCACCGCCCATTGGGTAAATTTAGTTGAGCCTGGAACTGAAGTAGACAGTGCAAGTGCGCGGGTCCTGCCAACTCCATGGATTGCAGACCTCTCCTCCCTACAAATTGACTCCTCCTCATACTCCTCGTCAGAATCGCCTGCACCCAGACGTACCACAACAACCGATTTCAGCACTGCATCGGCCAAACATCAACAGGCCGTGTTGAAATTGGTTTATCTGGGTGATGTTAGCCACACCGCAACTGAGCTGTGGAACACGCTCAAGGAGCAGAGCGACATGTGGCTTGCGCCACTCAACCTCCAGCCAGGTATGGTGGTGTGTGACAACAGCCAAAACCTGGTTGCAGCTCTTGGCCTAGGTGGTCTGACTCACATTCCATGCCTTGCCCATGTCCTAAACTTGGTGGTGCAGAGTTTCCTTAGGAACTATCCTGACCTTGAGGAGCTGCTGCACAAAGTCAGATACGAGTGCTCTCATTTGTGGCGTTCAAGCATGGCTGCATTGCGCCTTTCAGCCATGCAGCGCAGATTGGGCCTGCCCGAGCACCGCATCATTGTTGACCTCCCCACCAGTTGGAATTCGACTTTGCATATGCTGCAGAGGTTGTGTGAGCAGCAACCTGCAATTATTGAGTTGCAGCTGCAGCAGGCGCAAAGTAGGCGACACACATCTCAGCCCTCCCACTTTACAACCACAAAGTGGGCATCCATGAAGGACATATGCACCATTTTGAAGTGCTTCGAGGACTCCACTCTGATGGTGAGCGCGGATGCTGCCCTACTCAGCCTGACTATTCCCCTTATATGCCTTATAGAATCATCACTTAAAGGACTAAGGGATGAGGTTTCTCTGGAGGAGGAGGAGTATGATGAGTCACTTGGACCAACCAGGCAATCTTCATCGGCCCGGTTGGTACAAAACTCTGTGGGTGCCTCACAAAGGTCCAGGCAGGACACAGCAAGCAAGGAGGATGAGGAGGACTATGAGGATGAGCCAGAGGAGGAAAGTACACAGCGCTCTACTAGTAGTCACCAGATAGAGCGTGGATGGGGTGATGCAGAGCAGCCAGAGCACATTCCTCCAGCTGGTGACAGCAATGCATGGCCAGTTGAGTGACTTCATGCTGCAGTGTCTGAGAAAAGACCCACGCGTGGCTCGTATTCTCCACACAAATGACTACTGGGTGGCCACCCTCTTACTCTTAGATCCACGTTACCGGGACAGCCTTCAAAGCCTAATTACACCGTTGAACCGGGCGCGTAAATTGCAGGAGTACCAAGATGCACTGGTTAATTCACTCATGTACTCTTTTCCACCGCATAGCAGTGATGCGCGTGCACTAGCAGGCACCTCAGTGCGTCCTGGGCCCAGCAGAATCTGTTCAGAAGCCGTTAGCAGAAGCAGTACATCTGCTACTGACAGGTTGAGTATACCCAACCTGTTCCAACGGTTTCTGAACCCGCAAACAGTTCGGGCACCATCAGCACAGACAGTGCAACGCACTAGGAGGCAACGTTACCGTGACATGGTGGCACAATACCTCTCCACCCCTGTCAGTGTGCTTCAGGATGGATCTGCCCCCTTCAAGTTTTGGGTCTCCAAGGTGGATACATGTCCCGAGCTTAGCCAGTATGCCTTGGAGGTCCTGGCTTGTCCTGGTGCCTGTGTGATTTCTGAACGTGTCTTTAGTGCAGCTGGCAATGTACTAACAGACCAACGTACCAGACTATCTGATGCAAATGTGGACCAGCTTACATTCCTAAAAATGAACCAGGCCTGGATTTCTGGTGACTTTTGCTGCCCTGGGCCAGAGTAGACTGGTTACATGCATGGTTGGTAGCAGTATGCATGCTCTGTCATGTGCCTATGTTTCACACAGTGTCATCTGTTATGCCAGCTCCTGGTTCTGTGACTGACTCTTTCACCTCATAGTGTTTTCCATGGGCTCTAGTACCGCCAGCTAGTGCCCATTTCCGTGACTGCCACTTTCACAGCATGCTGTGTTTCTGGGCAACAGTAACGCCAGCTGTACCTCGTTAGACCAAAGTGGAAAAAAAGGATGACAGATGCCAAACACCTATAGGCAGATGCACAAGAGGCGGGATCCAGCCACGCCGGCTGGTTCCTGGCAGTGAAGTGCGGACACAGGTGCCTCCCCAGAGGGGTAAACCGAGTTCCAGCATCGCCACTCCAGCTGGTTCTCAGGAGTGTCCAAGGGCACGGGTACCTCCAGCTCCAAACCGTGTTTTGACAACGCTCGCCGTTACACAATTGTGTCCGCCGCACTGTTCCACGCCCCCGCTGTACATCATTCTGGTGAAGTTTGCTGTTATCCGTGGTGTCGACAGTGTAGAAGCCCCCTACGTGGACTCCGGGACCTGGCGCTCAAGGCTGGTCTCAACAGTGCCAGTAGGCCCTCCTTCTCCGCTGCTGCAACTGCGGAGTAAAGAAGACTGTGTCCGGGTTGCGGGGGCAAATGTGGCTCTTGCACCTTCTGCCGAGAAGACATTACTCCAGTAGAAGACCCAAGACAGGAAGACAGATGCAGAAGACCCAAGACAGGAAGACAGATCCAGAAGACCCAAGACAAGAAGACAGATGGAGATGTCCCGGACTCCTTTCTTTTTGTTCTTGAACTTGCCTCTTTGTGTGTTTTTTTTGGGCTTCTCGGCAGTGCTTTTGGCTTATGTCACTACTACATTGAGGTATCCGGGCTACAGTAATGTCAGCTGTTGCCCAGTACAGCCACTGGCACTTTTACCTTCTGCTGCTTATCTGGGTTCCAGTAACATCAGCTGGTTCTCAGTAGAGTCAATGGCTTAGGTCCCTCCTTTGTGGTATCCGAGTTCCAGTAACGTCTGCTGGTCCTTGGTAGTGCATTCTGGCACAGGTACCTTCTGCTTAGTTATCGGCCTCCGGTAACGTCAGCTGGTGCCCGTTAGTTCCTTTGGCTCTTATGCTGATTTCTGCTGCCTATACGGGTTCCAGACTCATCAGCTGGTTCTCTCAAGTTCCTGTGCCTACTGTTACTTCTGCGTATTTCCTCTGGGTTTGGGAAATTCTGCGACCAGCCAATAGCAGGATAACCATAGACAGAGGTTTAGGAAGCAGTAGGAGCAGATGTACATGAACCAAAAGCAGAATATCAATATGCAGAATTACTGAATAACACTAATATAATCAGCAGAAGAAGACTAAGCATGGTTTAAAGGGAGTGTATCCGCTCCTCCACAGGGTGCTCCTGGAAACTCCCTGCAAAGCAAGGTGAGCTGAACGCGGACACATGTCAGTCAAAGGGCATATTGACACAACCACGGGCAGTTTTAATTTAATAATGTAAAATCACTAACACTAACTATCCCTAACCCCTAACCCTTACCCTACTAACCATAAACCCTAACCCTACCCCAACTAATCCTAACCCAAAGAAAAAACACAGCTGTTAAGAAGATGTTTTCCTGCTACAGCTTTCGCTCTGTGCATTTTTCTAGCGATTTTTTTTGCTCCTCTGCCTCTGCAAACTCCTTCCCCATTATCCTGAGGTGTTTCCCCTCCATTTTATCCATTATATAGCACTGTAGTGGTCATTTTGTAATTACAATTTTTTTTCTCCCATTGACTTGCATTGATATCGGAAATCGGAAATTCCGATATCCGATATATTTTCAATATCGGAAATCGGAATTCCGATACGATATCGGGCAATATCGCTCATCCCTACTCATCTCCTTTCCAAATCACACCTCACCACCTGTGCACTTGACCCCATCCCTTCTCACCTGCTCCCCAACCTCACTAACATGATCATTCCAGCCCTAACCCATCTCTTCAACCTATCCCTAACTTCGGGTACCTTCCCCTCTGCCTTCAAACATGCCACCATAAAAAAATCAAACCTTGACCCAACTATCACTGCTCCCATTTGCTTTCAAACTCCTTGAACAGCATGTCCATGCTCAACTTTCCTCCCACCTCTCATCTAACTCCCTCCTTGACATCCTGCAATCTGGCTTCCACCCCCACCACTCCACTGAAACTGCCCTGACCAAAATTACTAAAGACTTACTCAGCCAAAGCTAACAGACAGTTCTCCATCCTCCTCCTTCTTGACCTGTCCTCTGCCTTTGACACAGTTGACCACTGCCTACTGCTACAGATTCTTTCTTCCCTTGGCATCAAAGACCTCGCCCTGTCCTGGATTTCCTCATACCTTTCTGACCGTACATTCAGCGTTTCCCACTCCCACACTACCTCCTCTTCCCGCCCCCTCTCTGTTGGAGTCCCCCAAGGCTCTGTCCTGGGGCCCCTACTTTTTTCCATCTATACTCTTGGCCTTGGACAACTCATAAGGTACCATGGCTTCCAGTACCACCTGTATGCAGATGACACTCAGATCTACCTCTCTGGCCCAGATGTCACCTCTCTGCTGTCCAGAATCCCGGAGTGTCTATCAGCCATATCCTCCTTTTTCACCTGTCGCTTCCTAAAACTCAACATAGACAAAACTGAACTCATTATCTTTCCTCCACCTCACGTATCTTCCCTACCCAATCTATCTATTATGGTAAATGGCATCACACTCTCTCCCGCACCTGAAATCCGCTGTCTCGGAGTAACTCTTGACTGCCCTGTCCTTCAAACCGCACGTCCAAACTCTTGCCACCTCCTGTCGCCTCCAACTCAAAAATATTTCCAGAATCCGTCCCTTCCTCAATCCTCAATCTACTAAAACTCTTGTACATGCCCTCATCATCTCCCGCCTTAACTACTGCAACACTCTCTTCTGTGGCCTCCCTGCTAACTCTCTTGCACCACTCCAGTCTGTCCTCAATTCTGCTGCCTGACTAATCCACCTCTCTCCTCGCTACTCCCCTGTCTCTCCCCTCTGCAAATCCCTCCATTGGCTCCCAATTCCCCAAAGAATCCAGTTCAAACTATTAACACTGACCTACAAAGCCATCCACAACCTTTCCCCTCCCTATATCTCTGAACTAATCTCCCAATATCTTCCCTCACGTACTCTTCGATCCTCCCAAGACCTCCTATTCTCCTCCACACTTATTCGTTCCTCACACAACCGCCTCCAAGATTTCTCCCGAATATCCCCTATCCTCTGGAATGCCATGCCTCAGCACGTCTGATTATCCACCATTCTGCAGCCTCACCACCGCCTGAGCTGCCACCTCATCACCACCAGAGCTGCTGCACCCCCGACCTTCTGTCTCTTCCCCACTATTCAGTAGAATGTAAGTCCGCAAGGACAGGGTCCTCTCTCCTCTGTACCAGTCTGTCATTGTAAATTTGTTGTGGAAATTTGTTTAATGTTAACGATATCTATAACTTTGTATGTAACCCCCCCTTCTCATGTACAGCACTATGGAATTTATGGAGCTATATAAATAAATAATAATAATAATAATAATAAAATAGAGAGGTGCAGATTACAGAGGTCACAGAATAAAGAAGTAGTATAGAGGAGGACACTATATATACAGGTAGCAGTATAAAGAATTGTCACAGTATAGAGAGGGTGCATAGGAGAGTATGAGCACAGAATAATCATTGTAGTATAGAGAGGGAGCACATTATAGTCATTTAACAGTATATAGAGGAGGCAATATAAAGAGAAGATGCAGTATAAGGAATAAGGGCATATTATAGACAGGGAGAAGTATAGGGTGAGGCAGTATAGAGAAGTAGCAGAGTACAGAAAGGTGCCAGAGTAAAGAGAAAAGTTACAATTTAAGGAGGAGGAACAGTGTTGAAAAAGGGCACGGTTAGAAAGGGGACAGTTTTGTATAGCGAGAAGGTACAGTATAAAGAGGGGGCAGTAGAGAAAACAAGCACAGTATAGAGAGGAGGCAGTATAAAGAGGAAGCACAGTATAGAAAATGAAACATACAGAGGTCACATTATAAAGAAGGAGCAGTATAGAAAGGGGAAACAGTATTGAGAGGGGGCAGTGTAAGATGGGGACTCGAAGGAACAAATTGAGAAGCAGTGTGACAATAGGGACAGTGTGGGGCAAAAAATGGAGAGGGAACATAGTAACATCATTATTGAGGTTGAAGGAAGATTTTAAGTCCATCTAGTTCATCTCATATCCTATCCTAACATGTTGATCCAGAGGAAGGTAAAAAAACATGTGGTCAACAGCTTCACATTGGGGAAAAAATTCCTTCCCAACTCCACATACGGCAATCTGACTTTCTCCCTGGATCAACGCAATATTAAGGAAACCAGTGTATATACCCTGTAATATTATACTTTTCAAGAAAGGCATCCAGACCCTTCTTAAATTTTAGTAGGGAATCACTCATTACAACATCATATGGCAGATAGTTCCATAGTCTCACTGCTCTTACAGTAAAGAATCCACGTCTGTGATCATGCTTAAACCTTCTTTCCTCCAGACGTAGAGGATGCCCCCTTGTCCCCGTCACAGGTCTAAGAGTAAAAAGATCATTAGAAAGGTCTTAGTACTGTCCCCGCATATATTTATACATTGTAATCAGATCACCCCTAAGCCTTCGATTTTCCAAACTAAATAGCCCCAAATGTAATAACCAATCTTGGTATTGCAGACCCCCAGTTACCTTGGTCACTTTTCTCTGCACCAGCTCCAGTTCAGCTATGTATTTCTTATACACCGGAGACCAGAACTGTACACAGTATTCCAAGTGTAGCCGCACTAGTGACTTATATAGAGGTAAAATTATGTTCTCCGCATGAGCATCTATTACTCTTTTAATGCATCCCATTATTTTATTTGCCTTTGCAGCAGCTGCCTGACACTGGCCACTAAATGTGAGTTTGTCGTCCACTCATACACCCAGGTCTTTTTCAGTGACAGTTTTGCCAAGTGTTTTACAATTAAGCACATAATTATACATCTTATTTGCTCTACCCAAGTGCATGACCTTAATTAAATCCACATCCCCATTAAAGCTCATTTGCCATTTATCAGCCCAAGCTTCTAGTTTACATAAATCCTCCTGTAATATAAAATTGTCCTCCTCTGTATTGATTACCATGCAGAGTTTAGTGTCATCTGCAAATATTGAAATTCTACTCTCTATGCCCCCTACAAGGTCAATAATAAATATGTTAAAAAGAAGCGGGACGAATACTGACCCCTGTGGTACCCCACTGCTAACCGTGACCCCGTCCGAGTGTGCTCCATTAATAACCACCATTTGTTTCCTATACCTGAGTCAGCTCTTAACTCATTTACACATATTTTCCCCTATCCCCATTGTTCTCATTTTATAATCAACCTTTTGTGTGGCACCACATCAAAAGCTTTTGAAAAGTACATGTACACCACGTCCACTGCATTCCCTTGGTCCAGTCCGGAACCTACCTCTTCATGAAAGCTTATCAGATTAGTCTGACAGGAACGGTCCCTTGTAAACCCATGTTGATATTGGGTCATGAGGTTATTCTTCTCCAGATACTCCAGTATAGTATCTCTTAGAAAACCCTCCAGGATTTTACCCACAGTTGAGGTTAAACTTACTGGCCTATAATTTCCTAGTTCAGTTTTTGTCCCCTTTTTGAATATTGGCACCACATTTGCCATACGGCAGTCCTGTGGTACAGACCCTGTTATTATGGAATCTTTAAAGATTAAAAATAATGGTCTATCTATGACTGTGCTTAATTCCTGCAGTACTCGTGGGTGCACCCCATCCGGGCCCGGGGATTTGTCAATTTTAGTGATTTTTAGACGCCGCTGCACTTCCTGCTGGGTTATGCAGGTGACATTTAATGAAGAATTTTTTTTATCACTGATCATTTTATCCGTCATGGGATTTTCTTGTGTAAATACTGTTGAAAAAAAGTCATTTAGCATATTGGCTTTTTCCTCATCCTCATCCACCATTTCACCCAGACTATTTTTAAGGGGGCCAACACTATCATTTTTCAGTCTCTTACTATTTATGTAGTTAAAGAATATTTTAGGATTATTTTTACTTTCTCTGGCAATGAGTCTCTCTGTCTCAATCTTTGCTGCCTTGATTTGCTTTTTACAGAATTTATTTAATCTGCTGTATTTATTTAATGCCTCCTCACTACTTGCTTGCTTTAATTCTCTAAATGTTTTCTTTCTGTCACTTATTGCACCCCTTACAGCTCTATTTAACCATAGTGGTTTCCTCCTATTGCTAGTATGTTTATTCCCATACGGTATATAATGTGCACAGGTCCTATTCAGGATGCTAATAAACGTCTCCCATTTTCTTTGTGTATTTTTATGTCTCAGGATATCGTCCCAGTTAATTGCACCTAGATCATCTCTCATACACTGGAAATTTGCCTTCCTGAAGTTTAGTGTCCTTGTAACCCCTCTACTACACATCTTATTAAAGGATACATGAAAACTTATTATCTTGTGATCACTATTACCCAAGTGACCCTCAACCCTTACATTTGATATGCGGTCTGGCCTGTTGGTTAATATTAGGTCTAGCAGTGCCCCCCCTCTTGTTGGGTCCTGGACCAGTTGTGAAAGATAATTGTCTCATAGTTGTCAAAACAGCATAACATAAGTGCAGTGTGGTGATTATAGTTCATAAGGGAGGGCAGAATATACGTTATAGGTCAAAAGGGGTGATGGCATGCATCAAAAGGGCGAACAGTGATTATAGTTCATAAGAGCAGACGATGTGGAGGATTCAACTCAGAGACCAACAGTATGGAAATTATAGTTCATAATATTTGAACAGTGTGGAGATATTGCTTATAAGGACATAAAGTTTACAGACTATAGCTCATGAGGACAGATAGATAGTTTGGAGGCCAAAATACATAAGGGTAAATGGTCAGGAAGCTACAGTCTATATTGGAAGGCGGTGTTAAGATTATAAGGGGTGTGATGTATTACAGTTCATAAAGGATGGTGATGTTGAGGCTATATTTTAAAGGAAATGTCCACACTGAACTTTTCTCCCACCTCTCATCTAACTTGCTCTTTGACAATCTACAATCTGGCTTCCGCCCCATCATTCCACTGAGACAGCCCTGACCAAAATTACCAACGACCTACATACAGCCAAAGCTAACGGACAATACTCTATACTCCTGCTTCTAGACCTGTCCTCTGCTTTCGACACAGTTGACCACTGCCTCCTACTACAGATCCTCTCCTCCTTTGGCATCAAAGACCTCGCCCTATCCTGGATCTCTTCATACCTTTCCAACCGCACATTCAGCGTCTCCTACTCCCACCCTAACTCCTCATCCCACCCTCTCTCTGTTGAAGTCCCCCAAGGCTCTGTTCTAGGACCCCTACTCTTCTCAATCTACACACTTAGTCTAGGGGCAACTCATAACGTCCCACGGATTCCAGTACCACCTTTATGCCGATGATACTCAGATCTACCTCTCTGGCCGAGACATCACCTCTCTGCTCTCCAGAATCCCAGAGTGTCTATCAGCCATATCCTCCTTCTTCTCCTCTCGTTTCCTCAAACTCAATGTGGACAAATCTGAACTGATCATCTTTCCCCCATCTCACAGATCTTCCTTACCCGACCTTTCTATAACAATTGACAACATCACGCTTTCCCCCGTACCGGAGGTCACTTGCCTCGGAGTAACCCTTGACTCTGCCCTGTCCTTCAAACCGCACATCCAAGCTCTCTCCACATACTGTCTCCTCCAGCTCAAAAATATTTCCAGAATCCGTTCCTTCCTCAACCCTCAATCTACTAAAATGCTTGTGCATGCCCTCATCATCTCCCGCCTCGACTATTGCAACATCCTTTTCTGTGGCCTCCCTGCTAACACCCTTGCACCTCTCAGTCCATTCTCAACTCTGCCGCCTGACTAATTCATCTCTCTCCTCGCTACTCCTCCACTTCTCCCCTCTGCAAATCTCTTCACTGGCTCCCATTCCCTCAGCATATCCAGTTCAAATTACTAATACTGACCTACAAGGCCATCTACAACCTGTCTCCTCCATACATCTCTGAACTAATCTCCAGATACTTTCCCTCAAGGAATCTCCGTTCCTCCCAAGACCTCCTTCTCTCCTCCACACTTATTCGCTCCTCACCCAACCGCCTCCAAGACTTCTCCGGAATAGCCCCCATCCTCTGGAATTCCCTGCCCCAACACGTCCGGCTATCAACCACACTCAGATCCTTCAGATGGAACCTGAAAACCCACTTCTTCTGGAAAGCCTACAGCCTGCAGTGATCCCCGCTGCCTCCTCACCACTATTGGAGCTACCACCTCACCATCACTGGAACTACTGTAACCCCCCAACCTACTGTCTCCTTCCCCACCATCCTGTAGCATGTAAGCCCGAAAGGGCAGGGTCCTCTCTCCCCTCTATATCAGTTTGTGATTGTTAGTTTGTTTGCTGTAAGTGATATCTCTAATCTATATGTAACCCCTTCTCATGTACAGCACCATGGAACCAATGGTGCTATATAAATAAATAATAATAATAAATAAGGAAAGTGACAGTGTGGAGGCTGTGTACCATAAGAAGGACAGTGTAGGAGTCATATTTTATACACAGAGCATAGAGATCGGTAATTACTATTCAGGTGCTTAAAGTAGGACAGACGTTTTAATTCAGGGACATTAGAATGACATTTATTTTTTAACCCCTTTACCCCCCAAGGGTGGTTTGCACGTTAATGACCGGGTCAATATTTAGAATTCTGACCACTGTCCCTTTATGAGGTAATAACTCTGAAACACTTCCATGGATCCCGGTGATTCTTGTGACATATTGTACTTCATGTTAGTGGTAAAATTTCATTGATATAACTTGTGTTTATTCGTGAAAAAAATGGAAATTTGGCGAAATTTTTGAAAATTTTGCAATTTTCCAAATTTGAATTTTCATGCCTTTAAATCACAGAGATATGGCACACAAAAAACTTAATAAGTAACATTTCACATATGTTTACTTTACATCAGCACAATTTTGGAACCAAAATTATTTTTGTTAGGACGTTATAAGGGTTAAAAGTTGACCAGCAATTTCTCATTTTTGCAACACCATTTTATTTTTACAGACCACATCACATTTGAAGTCACTTTGAGGGGTCTATATGATAGAAAATACCCAAAAGTGACACCATTCTAAAAACTGCACCCCTCAAGGTGCTCAAAACCACATTCAAGAAGTTTATTAACCCTTCAGGTGCTTCACAGGAATGTTTTGGATGTTTACAAAAATGAACATTTAAATTTTTTTCACAAAAAAATTACTTCAGGTCCAATTTTTTTTTATTTTACCAAGGGTAACAGGAGAAATTGGACTGCAAAAGTTATTGTGCAATTTGTCCTGAGTACGCAGATACCTGATATGTGGGGGTACCACTGTTTCGGCGCATGGCAGAGCTCAGAAGGGAGGGTGCACCGTTTGACTTTTTCAATGCAAAATTGGCTGGAACTCAGATGGGACCCCATGTCACGTTTGGAGAGCCCCTGATGTGTCTAAACAGTGGAAACCCCCCACAAGTGACCCCATTTTGGAAACTAGACCCCCCAAGAAACTTATCTAGATATGCGGTGAGAACTTTCAACCCACAAGGGCTTCACAGAAGTTTATAACAACCGAACAATTAAAAAATCATATTTCTTCCAAAAAAATGATCTTTTCACCCTCAATTTTTATTTTTCCAAGGGTAACAGGACCCCAAAAGTTATTGTGCAATTTGTCCTGAGTATGCTGATACCCCATATGTGAGGGTAAACCACTATTTGGGCACATGGCAGAGCTCAGAAGGGAAGCAGCGCCATTTGACTTTTATGGCTGGAATTGAGATCGGACGCCATGTCGTGTTTGGGAAGCACCTGATGTGCCAAAACAGTGGAAACCCCCAACAAATGACACCATTTTGGAAACTAGACCCCCCCAAGGAACTTATCTAGATGTGTGGTGAGAACTTTGAACCTCACAGTGCTTCACAGAAGTTTATAACGTACAGCCGTAAAATTTAAAAAAATCACATTTTTCCACAAACATGATCTTTTAGTCCCCAATTTTTTTATTTTCCCAAGGGTAACAGGAGAAATTGGACCCCAAAAGTTGTTGTCCAATTTGTCCTGAGTACGCTGATACCCCATATGTTGGAGAAAACTACTGTATGGGGACACGTTGGGGCTCGGAAGGGAAATGGTGACGTTTTGGAATGCAGACTTTGATGGAATGGTCTGCGGGTGTCATGTCGCGTTTGGAGAGCCTCTGATGTGCCTAAACTGTTGAAACTCCCCATAAGTGACCCAATTTTGGAAACTAGACCCCCCACTGAACTTATCTAGATGTATGGTGAGCACTTTGAACCCCCAAGTGCTTCACAGAAGTTTATAACGCCCGGGCGTGAAAATAAAAAAATACATATTTTTTTCCACAAAAATGATATTTTTGCCCAAAATGTTTTATTTGCCTAAGGGTAACAGGAGAAATTGGACCCCAAAAGTAGTTTTGCAATTTGTCCTGAGTAAGCTGATACCCCATATGTGGGGGTAAAACACTGTTTGGGCGCATGGCAGAGCTTCGAAGAGAAGGAGCACCATTTGACTTTTTCAATGCAGAATTGGCTGGAATTGAGATCAGACGCCATGTTGCATTTGGAGAGCCCCTGATGTGCCCAAACAGTGGAAACCCCCAATTATAACTCCAACCCTAACTCCAACACACCCCTAACCCTAATCTGAACCCTAACCCTAGCCCTAACCCTAACCCTAGCCCTAACCCTAGCCCTAACCCTAGCCCTAACCCTAACCCTGATGTGCCCAAACCATGGAATTCTATCTCCAACCCTAACCCCAACACACCCCTAACCCTATCTCAGCCCTAACCCTAACCCTAGCCCTAACTCTAACCCTAGCCCTAACGGGAAAATGGAAATACATTTTTTTTTAAATGTATTACTTTTCCCTAACTAAGGGGGCTTGATTAACTATTTATAGCAGGTTTTTATGTTTGACAGCTGTGACATGCTAAAAGACGCTTTTTATTGTAAAAATAGTTTTTGCATCACCACATTTTGAGAGCTATAATTTTTCCATATTTTGACCCACCGAGTCATGTGAGGTCTTATTTTTTGCGGAACGAGTTGACGTTTTTATTGGTACCATTTTCAGGCACGTGACATTTTTTGATCGCTTTTTATTCTGATTTTTGGGACAAAAAAAGACCAAAAACCAGCATTTCAAGAAATTCTTTTGGGGGGTGCATTTACACCATTCCACATGCGGTAAAATTGATAAGGCGGTTTTATTTTTCGGGTCAGTATGATTACAGCGATACCTCATTTATTTCTTTTTTTATGTTTTGGCTCTTTTATGCAATGAAAACAATTTTATATAAAAAATAATTATTTTTGCATCGCTTTATTCTACGAGCTATAACTTTTTTATTTTTTCGCTGAAGATGCTGTATGGTGGCTCGTTTTTTGTGGGACAAGATGACGTTTTCAGTGGTACCATGGTTATTTATATCCGTCTTTTTGATTGCGCGTTATTGCACTTTTTGTTCTGCGGTATGATAATAAAGCAATTGTTTTTTGCTTTGTTTTTTACTTTTATTTTTAAGGGGTTCGCTAAAGGGGTAACTAATGGGACAGTTTTATAGGGTGGGTTGTTACGGACACGGCAAAATTAAATATGTATACTATTGTTTTTTTTTTTTATTTCCAAAAAATGAATTTATTAGGGAATATTCTTTTTTTATTTATTTAGCAATTTTTTAGAAATTGTTTTTACACTTTTTTTTTAACTTTATTACATTGTCCCAGGGGGGTCATCACTGTCCTGTGACAGATCGCTGATCTGGCACATCACAGATCGCTGTGACAGATCAGCGATCTGACACAGGCACTGCAGCAGGCTTCCTCATGCCTGAACTCTGCAGTCAGTGAGGAAGCCGGCTCCCTGCAGGCCCCCGCCACCATATTGAATCCGGGGACCTGCAGAGAAGGAGGGTCTCTGGGAAGCACGGTGGGAGCCCCCCCGCCGATGCTTCCCTAATCCCCCGGTACACTGCAATCATGTTTGATCGCAGTATGCCATGGGTTAACGTGTTGGGGGCGGTCTGTGACCGCCCCTGACACATAGTGCCGGGTGTCAGCTGTGATAATAAGCTGACACCCGGCCGCGATCGCTATGACGTACTATCCCGTCCATGGGCGTAGGGACCCGGGTCCCATGGGCGGGATAGTATGTCAGATGTCAGAAACGGGTTAATGGCACCATGTTGGGGTGTGCAGCATGAGATCAGATAAGAAGGAAGTTTTCAGAGATGAGCAGTAGATGTCCAAAGTCATCATGACATCTGGACCAGATGAAAACTAAAGGATGAGAAGGTCTCAAATCGGAGAAGACATCACCTATAAGGTAACTGGATGTAAATATGGATTTGTGATACTGCCTGAATCTAATCAGTTCTGAGTAGTGTAGTTTCTGTATGGACCGGTATGCCTGGTAATAACTTCCAGTATCTCCTTACCATTGTAATGACATACTGAGATTTGTAGGTTTATCTGCTACAAATGTTTATTGTAGGGGCTGACATGACATTGTAATTGACTGCTGCCCTGAGCTTGGTTATGAATAAATGTTCTGATGGTGGTTCCAGTGATGTATTTCTTTACTGATGGTGGTTCTAGTGACATATTCCTGTAATGATAATGTTTCTAGTACTCTATTCCTACATACGAGTGAGCGATTTCTTTTATATACTTCAGTACTGTTGTATTGCAGTATATAGGACAAGTGATGAGATGATTTTAGCTTCAAGTTTCCTAAGGCGACTAAATAATCATGAGTGAATACTATGAAAATCAACCCCCAAAAAACAGTGATAAAATTGCATTTGTTTACTGAAGGTTTACAGTATGTTGCCCTGCAGAAAGGGAAGCCATTTCAGCTTTCATTTAAGGCAGTAGAAAACCTAGAATTGGCTACAACCACTGTGATAACTCTGAGTACATTTTTTTTTGCAGTTATTATATCTGTCAGCCAAAGAGCTCTCTAAGAATTGGTACATCAATTAGCATGTTTTGTACCTCCAGGAATGTGCATAATATGTACTAATAAGTTAGCAAGTTTCTCCACATAGTATTAACACTTTAGACACACACTTTTAGCTCTGCTACATTCAGCAACTATTTAAAGCGCAAGAATACTTCAGGTACACATTCAGCATTTTGAAGTCTATTCAAACTCTGTTTTTAGCCGCCAACTAATAAACTCAGAAAATGGACCATGAGCCCGATTCAGTGTTGTTTTTGCACCTGATTATTGGCTAGTTTGGGTTGTTTGTCTTCTTTTTTTCATTTGCACCTCATCCTTAGGGTATGTTCCCATGGTCAGTAAATGCTGCGGGTTGGACGTTGCATACATCCGCAGCATCCAACCTGCAGCAGCCAGATGTTACAGCATAGTGGATGGGATTTCATGAAATCCCAAGTCCACTATGCATGCAGGGATGCCTCCAGCATCCCTGCGTAGACACACCTGCGGTGCATCTTTCTAGACCCCAGCAAGTCTATTTATCTTGCGATTCTGCACCTATTGACTTGCATTGAGTTAGGCATATCCACAGCAAAACCGCAGATGTAAAAAGATCTGTGGATTTGCCGCGGATGTGGGTGCGAGAAACGCTGCAGATCGGGACGAGGTAAGTGTGTGGGCGGAGCTATGTGCATGTCTGTGTGCGCATGGGTCTGCATGTATTTGTGTGTGCCGATGTCTGCGTGAATCTGTGTCTGTGTGCGGGAGTCTGTAGGTCTGTGTGTGGGTCTGTGGGGCTATGTGTGTGTCAGTGTGTAAGCAGGCATCGTCCAATGGGACTACTAGTCCCATCCGGCTATGCCTGCTACAGTGACACCATTAGTCAATGATGGTCAGTAGTAGTCCCATCATCAGGCTAATGTAGTCCCATCATCAGGCTAATATGTTGAATGTAGAAAAAAGAAAAAAAAACACATACACATATATAGTACATACTTACCATATACTGCTAATCCCCGAAGCTCTCGCTCACCTGAAAGAAAAATTAAAAAAAATAAACAAACGTTATGCTCCCCATGTCCAACGTACTCCATATAATAATGATTGTACTATGATGATCTCCCGTGGAAAACTGTCACATCAGCAGATGCGACCGCTCTCCAGGGGCTCCAGTGATACAGTGACGGAGATAATCCTCCGCATTGTATCACTCCGCTGCCGACAGGTCACCGGAGTTCATCCTGTCACTTTGCAGCACTACAGTGTGAGAATTTTCTGCCGTAAAGTGAGAGGCTTAATTCCGTTGACACACTGCGGGAGGGTTATCTCTGGTCAGTGGGTCATCGGAGGCCTATAGGGCGGTCACATCTGCTGATTTGACAGCTCTATAGTGGAGATCATTGTGGGACATTCGTCATTAAAAAGGGACTACGTCGGATCAGGGAGTATACTGTTGGCTTGTTTTTTTAATTTTTTTGCAGGTGATTGATGGCTTTGAATGGATTATGCGTTAAATAAAAATTATGAAAAACTGTGTAGTGTTTTATTTAACTAAAATACTTTTTTCTTATGTGTTTGTATTTTTTTTAACCCTTTCTTACTATAAGATTAATAATGGAGCGGTGTCTCATTGACACCTCTCCATTATTAACTGGGCTTTTTGTCATCTTACAATAGCAAGGTGATATTAACATCTTATTACCCCATATGCCACCGCTATATGGCAGTGGTGTCAGGAACACCGCACTGCACTTGCTCACTGAGCCAGAGGGCGTGTCCTGAGTACAAAGACTGTGCACAAAGATACCTGCGGAGCGGGCAGCAGTGGTGACAATGCATGCTCCAGGACCTGAATCATGTGACTGCTGGGGGCGTGGCCTAAGCTCCACAAAGCTAGGAGCTGCAGGGAAACTCCTAGAAAGGTAACTACAGGACAATGTTACCAAGGGGCATAGACAGAGACGGAAACCAGATCAAGCCGAGGTCAAAGCACGAGATAGCAATACAGTATCAAAGGATTAGACAGAATGGATAGTCAGGACGTAGCAATAGATCAGAAAACCAGAACGGGCATAAGACGGTACAATAGGGGTAAACTGTAACAGAGTAACAATAGCCAAGCCAGGAGGTCAGAACCAGAAAAGACAATGGTACAAAAACGAGAGATGGAGTACAGAGTGAAGGAACAAGCCGGGTCATACATGGGAAGCAAACAAACAACGCAGAGTACACACACACCAGGGGTCAGACACACCAGAATAGCAGTATAACTGACAGAGAATGGTAGTTTGGAGTGAGTATAAATACCCTCCCAGATCCAAAGAGAGGCCGGAAAAAGTTAACCCTGTGAGAACAGGACATTAACCATGTCCTAACCATGGCAAGTGGGAAGAGAGGGACTGAGTGCCGGAATTGGCGCATCATACAGATGCGCCAATTCTGGGGTGGCTGGGTGCTGGTATTTTTAGCCGGGGAAGGCAATATCCATGGCCCCTTCCTAGGCTATGAATATCAGCCAACAGCTGTCTGCGTAGCTTTTCTGGCTATTATTTATAGGGGGACCCCACATCATTTTTTGGGGGGGTCCTCCTATTTTAATAGCCAGTAAAGGCTAGCTGCGGGATGATATTCATAGCCTGGGAAGCTCCATGGGTATTAACCCCTTCCCAGGCTAGAAATATTGGCCCCAGCCATTGGCTTTCCCTCTCTGGTGCTGAAAATTGCGTGGGAGCCCACACCATTTTTTTTTTTATTAAAGATATTGTGTGCAGATTGTGTGTCTGTCTTTATCTATTTATGTACCATTTTATCTATCTATCCCATATCTATGTATCTGTGTGTATGTGTAATGGAGTATGAGTTGGACAAATGTAAAAGAGGAGGCTGGACAAGAAATGACATCATAAATTTTTTTTTTTGTTAAATAACATATCTTTAGTTAGCTTACAAAAACGCAGACAAATCCACATGAAAAAACGTATCAACAAATCCGCATCAAAAATGCATAAAAAACGCATCTGCATTGTCTGCCAAGAGGTGCAGATTCTTTGCAGAAAATTTTGCAGGCAAATCTGCAACATGTGCACACACCCTAATTCATTTTTTCAATAAATTTATAAAACCTGTTTCCTTAGGAATCTATTCTTTAATTAGACTTTGAGGGGTCTATATATTGGAAACTGATCAAAAGTGATTTTAAATAACGCACACTTTTTTCTCTTTTGCAACTGACAGCACAACAAAATGTACCCCACAATATGTTACCCAGTTTCTTATGGCACTCTTATACCCCATAACAAACCTCTGTTTGGACAAATGGTGGTACTCAGAAGGAAAAGAGCACCTCTTCAATTTTGTAACAGAAATTTGACTGAAATATATTGTGGGTGCATATAATACTTACAGGGCCCTTACGGTAACTAAACAGCAGAAATCCCCGCAAGTAAAATCTTTTTGGAAACTACAACCCGCAAGGATTTTACTCACATAGACTATACTTGTCATGGAGTGACTGACAGTGTGACACGACCCAATGGTTGGTCGGTCACCAAACAGCACAACAAGCCAGGGAACACCAGGGAAACTATAACAACGGTGGGCCCTGTTGATAGGGAACAGGGGAATGGACACCTCCTGCACTCACTTAAGGATGTGCCCTGATCTCACTATCATCCCTATACCGGTTCTTTCGCCCCGTCACAGAGCATGATACCTAATCCTTCACTTGCCTTGCTCTTATATGTAGGGAACTAGCAGGCGAGAGCACTTGTACCACTGCTGCACTAATACAACAAAAGGAATGGAAAGACAGACACCAAAAGGGACTGGGTAGCAAAGAATGACACACTTAGCTTTCTCTGCTGCAAAGCATCGCACAGCAGGATAAAGACACCAGATCAGCAAACTCAGCAAAGCACCACTGCACCCAGCCAATTCCTTACTCCAGTTTGGTCACTGTAGAATCCTCTAACACCAACATTCAGCTGATGCATCATGTGACCTCATGAAGGATGGTAGGAGTGGTCACCACCCACATCAGCAGACCCAGCAGCAATGCAATTACACCAGCAGGCCAGTGGGGAAAAACTGACATTAACCCTCAATGGCCAGAAAGGAACAAAGTTTTAATCTGAGAAGCCAATCTGCCACAGATCCAAAAATGGATTGTGACAGTACCCCCTTTTAATGAGGGGCCTCTGGACCCTCAACACCGGACCTCACCAGAAAACAACCTATGGTGAGGACGCCTTGATCCACCAGAGTTCAACTTGGCAGTCACCTGACCCTCAGGTTTAGGCAAATGCAGACTAATCGAAATGACAACAATGTAGGCTCCGGAGGCGCCACAAATCTCCAGAGCAATGACCTGGGGAATGAGTTGTGAACCTACATTACTGGGGTAACTCCAGCTGGAAAGTCCCTGGGATGAGAATGGCGGACACCTGATATGGCCCAATAACCCTGGAACTCCAGACCCCAGTAGCACCCTTCCACTGGATGTTTTTCGTGGACACCCACACATACTCATCCGCACACAGGTCCAGACCTGAATATTTATTGCCACGCATACGTTTGCCACTAGATGTACACTCATTGAGGAACTGACAACAGAGGCATCCCCCTATGTCGCCACACTCACACCCCCACAAAGCTCAGAGGAAACCACCACCCTCCCTGACCCCTTCTCCTAAGAGGACTTTGACACTCTGGGTTAGCTTGTGGTGAGGGTTGAAACTTTCCCCTACTCCCTGGCAGCACCTCTGCTGCCCCCACCGGAGAAGAAGGGGACAGTTGTAGAAAGACAGCAGAGACAGTAGCCCCCAGGTAGCAGCCCTCACACAACTGATCCCAGCTGTCTTCTCAACCAAGGGAGGCCTAAAACGATGGGTGTTGGCATTCACTCCAAGACATAGCACAACAGGGACTTTTGATGATGAGTCCCTATACGCAGGTGTATATCATCTATGACTTTGGTCACCCTCCCCTGGTTGAGTGGGACAGTGTCAATGGCCTTGACGCTTAGGGGTTTTGCAAGCGTCCTATACCTCAGGCCATGAGTCTGGACAAGGTGAGCATCCACCAGATTGACACCTGCTTTACTGTCCACAAGCACTGGTATACTCTCAGTTACCCAGCCAACCATCACTTCTGCATGTAAGGTACACTGAGAAGACAATATGGAGGAAATATACACACGCTGATTGCCTCCCTCCACATGACCAGGGGGACATGGCTTCTTAGATGGTGCAGGTACTTTGGCATGCCTTGGGCAGACATTGATAAAATAACAATTCTGCCCACAGTAGAAACATGCCCCCACACCACGGCGAACCGCAGACAACCCTGTTTGAGAAGCAACTCCTCCTACCTGCATGGGATCGTCCTTCAGCACCAGTGTGTTCTCCTCCCTAGCAAGGACATTAGAAGGCACATTTGGTGTATGCCTCTCCCTGAGGCATCTATCCACCCAGATAGCAAGAAACATGGCTGCCTCCAATGACCTGGTGGCGGTGTACTACACATGAGTATCCTGCAACCTAGGGGACAGACCCTGATTAGAATGGCTCCTAAGGGCAGGGTCATTCCACTGCGTGCCAGTGGCACACCTTCAGAACTCTGAGCAGTACTCCTCAGCCGGACAGCCCCCTGCTTGATTTTATGCAGTCAGGATACTGCCAGGGATGCATCAGGTAACCTCTTGAAGGATGGTGGGAGTGGTCACCACCGACATTGCAAGACCCAGCAACAATGCAATTACACCAGCAGGCCACCGGGGAAAAAAATGACATTAACCCCCGATGGCCTGAAAGGAGAAAAAAGTTTTAATCTGAGAAGCCAGCGCTGCCACAGATCCAAAAATGGATTGTGACAATACTGTACTTATAAAATTGAGGTCCTTTGCCGCTACAGTTTTGACTTGTCTATAATGCAATCAGAGCATCTTGTATTTGTTCACATTTGCTTCATTCTGTGAGGACTCGTTCATACGAGTTTATAATTGATACTTGTATCGTACTTGTATCGTTGGTTGGTGCCATATACAACACATGGAGCGCAATTATGTTCATTATAGACAGTGCACCAATCTACGTGGACAGTTTTCCACGTGAAGATAGTCTGCTTTGATGAGTACACAGATCTGCACATGAGGCCGGTTATACAGTCATGTTCACAATATGCAGCCATGACAGAATGTCTTTTTCCAGTAACACTCTAATCCCAGCCTTATGTTCTGCTGGGTAGTTTTTATTTTTTTAGCAATATCCAAATGGAGGTGGTGACTGCCTCCACATTTAGCTAATCACTCTTCCCTTCCGCCTATGTTCTCATTCAGACAAGTGTATTTTATAAATGTGTAAGGTCCATGTTGCCATCAAATAGAGGATAACAAACAGATCAACGTTATCCAGTAGGGCTGTTCAAATGACATCTATGGCACATAAACCAAGTATCTGTATAAAAAAATTTTTAAAAAAAATTGCCACATGCTCTAGTATTTTCCATGTTCTAGATGAGACTCACCTCTTCTATGAAGAATATGCCAAAAGATAATATCTGTTTTTTACTGGTACTTTACAATTATTCAAATAGGATAATGTATTTAGTCTTTTAGACTTTTTTAACCCTTTAATGACCGTCAAGACGTCTTTTAACTGACGTGAGATATGAAAGAATAGCATCCCCATACAGGTGGCAATCCAGCAGCTGTCGGCTTTACACTATAGCTGACAACTTGCTGTATCAGCCACAATCAGTGTTTGCACAGTCGAAATCTTTTTAACCCTTTAGATGCTGTTCTCAATAGTGGCAACATCATATAAATGATTAACAGAGTGTGGGGGCTTCCTCTTTATCCCCATCCGCACTCTAAGATCATGATTGTGTGGTCCTGATGTTTGCCATGGCAATTCAGGACCAAATAGCGGCCTTAGAGTCTGACAGCTGTTGTAACCTGTTCAGAAGTCAGCGACATTTAGGTGGTAAAACTACACTTTTTCATTTCTGTCATGCCACTTTGCATTAACTCCTGAAAATCACCTGAAGAGTAGAGTTGAGCGATACCGTCCGATACTTCAAAGTATCGTATCGGATGGTATCGGCCGATCTTTAAAAAAAGTATCGGTATCGCCGATTCCGATACCGGAAGTCCCATTCAAGTCTATGGGACTTCCGGTATCGGAATAAGAAAAACCCTTTCCTGCCCTTGTACAGCCTCTCTGGGGTCTGTACGGGCCTTTCGGGGGGCTGTGCCGGCCTGCCAGGGGGTCTGTGCAGGCTCCGGTGGTTTGTGCCGGCCTGCCGGTGGTCTGTGCAGGCTCCGGGGGGCTGTGCCGGCCTGCCGGGGGGCTGTGCAGGCTCCGGGGGGCTGTGCCGGCCTGCCGGGGGGCTGTGCCGGCCTGCCGGTGGGCTGTGCCGGCCTGCCGGTGGTCTGTGCAGGCATCGTCCGATGGTACTACAAGTCCCATCGGGCGATGCCTGCTACCATGACAGTGATTGACACATTAGCCAATGATGGGACAGTAGTAGTCCCATCATCCGGCTAATGTGTTAAATGTAAAAAAAAAAAAAAAAATTACATGCTACATACATACTACATGCATGCTACATACATACTACATATATACTACATGCATGCTACATACATACTACATGCTACATACATACTACATATATACTACATGCATGCTACATACTACATGCTACATACATACTACATATATACTACATGCATGCTACATACATACTACATGCTACATACATACCACATACATACTACATATATACTACATGCATGCTACATACATACTACATATATACTACATGCATGCTACATACATACTACATGCATGCTACATACATACTACATGCTACATACATACCACATACATGCTACATATATACTACATGCATGCTACATACATACTACATATATACTACATGCATGCTACATACATACTGCATGCTACATGCATGCTACATACATACTACATGCTACATACATACCACATACATACTACATACATACTACATACATACTACATGCTACATACATACTACATATATACTACATGCATGCTACATACATACTACATATATACTACATGCATGCTACATACATACTACATGCTACATGCATGCTACATACATACTACATACATACTACATGCTACATACATACCACATATATACTACATACATACAATACATTCATACAATACATACATAGACATACAGTACATATAACATAGAGTAACATACTTACCAATACTTGTCACATTGTTCCCCGAAGCCATTGTCGTCTACGGAATAAATATTAACATAACAAATCACAAAAATACTCACCCACGATCCGAAGCAGTCCACGAGTGTGTCCCACGACGATCTTGGGTAGAGAACTGCAGCATCAGCTGTTGCTGCCGTTCTCTACGGGCTGCAGGAATCCAATGACGGAAGGTAGGTATCCTTCCGCACTGTATTCCTCCGCCACTTAAAAAAAAAAAGTCCCTAGTCTCACTTTATGCCATTGCTGTGTGGGAAATTCCCACGCAGCAATGGCATAAAGTGAGACTAGGGACTTTTTTTTTTTTAAGTGGCGGAGGAATACAGTGCGGAAGGATACCTACCTTCCGTCATTGGATTCCTGCAGCCCGTAGAGAACGGCAGCATCATCTGATGCTGCAGTTCTCTACCCAAGATCGTCGTGGGACACACTCGTGGACTGCTTCGGATCGTGGGTGAGTATTTTTGTGGTTTGTTATGTTAATATTTATTCCGTAGACGACAATGGCTTCGGGGAACAATGTGACAAGTATTGGTAAGTATGTTACTCTATGTTATATGTACTGTATGTCTATGTATGTATTGTATGAATGTATTGTATGTATGTAGTATATATGTGGTATGTATGTAGCATGTAGTATGTATGTAGTATGTATGTAGCATGCATGTAGCATGTAGTATGTATGTAGCATGCATGTAGTATATATGTAGTATGTATGTAGCATGCATGTAGTATATATGTAGTATGTATGTAGCATGTAGTATGTATGTAGTATGTATGTGGTATGTATGTAGCATGTAGTATGTATGTAGCATGCATGTAGTATATATGTAGTATGTATGTAGCATGTAGTATGTATGTAGTATGTATTGTATGTATGTAGTATATATGTGGTATGTATGTAGCATGTAGTATGTATGTAGCATGCATGTAGTATATATGTAGTATGTAGTATGTATGTAGTATGTATGTGGTATGTATGTAGCATGTAGTATGTATGTAGCATGCATGTAGTATGTATGTAGTATGTATATAGTATGTATGTAGTATGTAGTATGTATGTAGCATGCATGTAGTATATATGTAGTATGTATGTAGCATGCATGTAGTATGTATGTAGTATGTATGTAGTATGTATGTAGCATGCAGTATGTATGTAGCATGTATGTAGTATATATGTAGTATGTATGTAGCATGCATGTAGTATGTATGTAGCATGTATGTAGTATGTATGTAGTATATATGTAGTATGTATGTAGCATGTAGTATGTATGTAGCATGCATGTAGTATGTATGTAGTATTTTTTTTTTTTTTTTTTTTTTTTAACATTAAACACATTAGCCGGATGATGGGACTACTACTGTCCCATCATTGGCTAATGTGTCAATCACTGTCATGGTAGCAGGCATCGCCAGATGGGACTTGTAGTCCCATCGGACGATGCTTGCACAGACCCCCGGACATCAGCACAGCCCCCCGGCAGGCCGGCACAGCCCCCCGGCAGGCCGGTACAGACCCCCACAGGGTGCACAGACCACCGGCAGGCCGGCACAGCCCCCCGGCAAGCCGGTACAGACCCCGGGCAGTCCACACAGCCCCCCGGCAGGCCGGCACAGCCCCCCGGCAGGCCGGCAGAGACCCCCGGAAGGCCCGAAATGACGGCGCATCATGATGCGCACACACCGCGCATCATGATGACGTCAGGCCGTCAATCAACTGAACTTCCGATTCCGATGCCGAATTCCGATATTGAAAAAATATCGGAAGTCGGTATCGGAATTCCAATACAGCAAGTATCGGCCGATACCCGATACTTGCGGTATCGGAATGCTCAACACTACTGAAGAGTTAATAAACTACCTGACTGCAGTTTTCAATATGTCAGGGGGTGCTGTTTTTAAATTGGTATCATGTTTGGGGTTTCCCAATATGTAGCACCCCAAAAGTCACTTCAAACCTGGATAGGTCCCGAAAAAAATAAATTTGATAAATTTCCTTGATGAAATGAAAAATTACTGCTACATTTTTAAACCTCCTAAAATGCTAACAAAATAAAAGAACATTTTACAAATGGTGCTGATGTAAAGCAGACATGCGGAAAACGTTATTTATGAATTTGTTTGTGTGGTATGACTATCTGGATTAAAGGGATAATCATTCAAAGTTTGAAAATTGCTAATTTTATAAAATTTTTCTCAAATTTCTGATATTTTTTATAAATAAAAACAAAATGTATTGACCTAAATTTACCATTGTCATAAACTACAATGTGTCATGAAAAAACATTCTCAAAATCACTGGGGTTTGTTGAAGCGTTCCAGAGTTATTACCACATAAAGTGACACTGGTCAGATTTAAAAAATTTGACTCTGTCACTAAGGGGTTAAATTGCTAATGTATAATAACGGATGAAATTTAAATGTCAAAAGAATGTAAATTATCAACATACTCAAGACACACGGTGTTAAGGACTAACCTGATTTGAAGTAGTGATATTGCAACCACTAGGGGCAGCACTGGCATGTAGTGTCATCATCAGGATATAGCCAGAGGTCCATACATGGAGCAGCAGCGTAGTTGGAAGGATAAGCAGGAATCGTAGTCAGGATATAACCAGAGGTCGGTAAACGTAGCAGCAGTAAGATCTTGAGGATAAGCGGGAATTGTAGTCAGGATATAGCCAGAGGTCGGTACATGGAGCAGCAGTATAGTTGGGAAGATAAGCAGGTAACGTAGGCATGATATAGCCAGAGGTCGGTACACGGAGCAGCAGTAAGATCTTGAGGATAAGCGGGAATTGTAGTCAGGATATAGCCAGAGGTCGGTACACGGAGCAGCAGTGAGATCTTGAGGATAAGCGGGAATTGTAGTCAGGATATAGCCAGAGGTTGGTACACGGAGCAGCAGTAGGATCTTGAGGATAAGTATCAGGTGGGAAGAAGCTATACTAAAGGCTGGGAGCTCAATAATCTCACAATGAAGGAAGTGCAGTGCCAGGTTCAAGTAGGGTGCTCAATTAGGAGGGTGAGCCAATCAGGAAATTGGAGTGGAGATATCAGGAATTCAGGAACAACACATACTAGTATCATCTGATTTAGCAAGGACCTGTCCAGCGAGCTGAATAGCTCAGAGGGAAGAGCTGCTGCCTGTTGCACAAGAGTTGCTGGGTTGGAATCCTGACAAACGGATGGCACACATATGGAACATGAATGATGATACAAATAAGAATCATGTGGGGTTATTTTTGCACAATTCAGATAAGCATAATAAAAAATGACTAATATTCATCTAGCAAAAAAAATCAAATGATTTGTATCCATATTGTCATCTGTATTTCATCCACATGCACCTGTATATCCATTTTTTTACATCCATATGATGTCCGTTTTTATGCGGTACATTGGCAGTACATAAAATGTGTAAGACCAAAATTGTTTCTGGTTTGAACCACTTCTTGCATCCTGTTGTCCATGTACACCATGTTGAAATGTTAATTACCCCACTAAGCTGTACATGTATGGTGTGGGAATGGGGTAGGGACAAAAACCCATTAAATCTGATTAATATTTTTGCATGTCTTCTTTATCCTTTAACTGTGCCCATTGGAAATCAAAGTCAGCATATATCAACCTCTTCTACATGCATGACTTTTACCTTTCAATTTCCCTTAACCTTCTAGCTCTTTTTGAAACATGGATCCAGCAGTCAGCGGCCACTGCTGCTCTGTGATATGGTGGCTTACATTTTTCACATATCACTAAACCTGACAACAGACCAGGTGGAGGTGTTGGTGTGTTCTTTTCAACAAAAAGTATTTTTCAGGCTATCTCACTGTACCCTCATTTATCTTCCCTTAGACAGCATAATAGCTCAGGCATTGAGGTCCTGAGTTCAAATCCCACCAAGGACAACATCTGCAAGGAGTTTGTATGTTTTCCTCGTGTTTGCGTGGGCTTCTTCTAGGTACTCCGATTTTCTCCCACATTCCAAAGAAATACCCATAGCTAATTTAGACTCTGAGCCCTGCTAATGTGCAGTATGTAATGCATTGTGTAATATGATATTGAAATATAAACAAAGCATAATAATCAGAGTTGGACTAGCCTATTGGACAACTGCAGGATTCTCAGTTGGCTCAAGCATTGACATCTGCTGGCATACAGGACTGGCAGCTGCCTAGGGCCCCCGCTGCTCCAGGGGCCCCCATCCAGTAGCATGTCACTAGTAGCGGCACACCATGAAGCTTCTGTGGGGCCCTTGAATCATTGCAGAGCAGCAGTGAGTGACAGGAAGCAGGAGCCTGTGCCTGCTGCTAAAGTGAAATCTATATTCACTGTTCCTCCAACGCATGGACATGGAGAACTGTGAATATTCATTTCACTTTAATAACAGGCAGTGTTAGCAGTCTGTGGCTAACAGTGCCCGCTATCAGATCGGCAGACAAGGGCCCCCAGCTCCCACAGGGGTCCCCAGCCCACGTGACTGCTATGAGGCTCGTAAGACACGGGGATCTGTCACCAGCGCTGCCGCCAATGCGCTCCGCATTCAACTGCATCAGCATCATAGATGCCAATGTAGTTAACAGCAATAATGGAGAGATGATGGTCAGATGACGCTCCCTCTCCCATCATTCCCCTCTGCCTCTGCAGGTGCGCAATGACGTCACTTCATTGCGTACCCTCTGAATGAAGGGCAGACTGTAGTGCAGCTGCTGATACCAGAGCAGAGAATGAGGTGAGTATTGTGTTTATATATATATATATATATACAGTATATATATAATCAGTGAGCAGGGCTGCCACTGGGAATTTCAGGGCCCCATACTGGCAAAATTTTCGGGGCCCCCTTGAGACTCCGCCCAGACTCCACCCTTCAAACTGTCCACAGCTCCACCACTCTCTCTTGGAAAAGCTCCACTTCTCACCAATCACACATTAACAGTTTCCATCACCAGATCAAACATATAGCCAGCAGCTTTCGTTTTGGCTAAAAGATTTTTTAAGCCGCCACCATGACAAGGTAGACTCTTTTGGCCAATCACTACTCTATCCTATTAATCATTTGTTAAAATATCCAATACAATTTTGTTATATTTTTATTTACTTTTCAATTTTTAAAATGACTAATAATATCACATACAAGGGACAAATACCACCGCACTATGACCAGACACCATATTACCACCACATAGAGACCTATAGTACCACATACAAGGAACAAATACCACCACACCAGGTCCAGATGACATATTACCACCACAGTGACCCAGTAATATCACATACAAGGAACAAATACCACCACACCATGTCCAGACCACAAACTACCACCACATAGTGACCAAATATCAGCACATACAAGGAACAAATACCATTACACCATGGCCGGACATCATATTACCACCACATAGTGAATGAATACTACAATACTGATCATTCATAAAAAAAACAAATACTAATATCACCATAAGTGCCATTATACCCAAGAGATCTGTACTTAGTATGTACTGTAGCGTCTGTGTACAGGTAATACAGTGATCACCAGTGACATTATACACAGGAGGTCTGTATACAGTATCAATGTACAGGTAAAAAAATATTTAGAATTGAGAGTCCTCAGTGGTTGATACCTTTTAATGGCTAACTGAAAAGATGGTAACACATTGCAAGCTTTCGAGGCTACTCAGGTCTCATCATCAGGCAAAAACTAATAAATATCTGAAGAATCACATATTTATGCACAAAATAGCACAGAAATAACCCAATAGATTAGACAAGTGACGTGAAGCAGAATTGTCATTATGGGAGAGGGATAAACATAAATATTAGAACAGTTCAAAGATAAGGAGTCTGAATGTTTTATTGTCCTCTAATTGGGGTCTGGTTCTGTGTTGTGTGATGCCCCCAGAAGGACTCAAGAGCAAATTCCTTATTTGATGGAAAAAGACATAAAACCATGCAATACATTCATTCCTGCACTGTGTCAAAGGTTGTCATAAATTTATAGTCCCAGACCCTCCTGTCTCTCTGAGACTTGAAGCTACCTTTTAATACAAGTAATTTAATGTCCATCATGCTATGACCGGGGATACAAAAATGTTTTGCCACAGACAGATCCATTCTTTTTTTCTCTTATTGTGTGGTGGTGAGAATTCATCCTTGTTCTCAGTTTTTGCCCGGTTTCCCCCACATTCAGACCCCCAGTTGAACATTTAGTACAAATAATTAGGTACACCACATTAGATGTGATGCAGCTGAAAGTACCTGGGATCTTGTAGTCCTGATGTGAGTTGGAGATCTTTATCTTGTTCATGGTCATTATAAATGGACAAGTTTTACATTTTTTCTGGTTGCAAGGAAAGGTTCCTGCAGCTGTTGGGGAGGACAGGGAGCATCTGACAATGATGCTTCTTAAATTTGGAGGCTAAAACACAGCAGTGGGGGGGTCTGGAAATATGGATTGTAATTGGGCATTTTTTTGTAGTAAAGGTTGTAATTTCCGTGCAGCTCCCCTTAGCACCTACAGATTTGGATTGTTGGTAACCACTAGAGTCACCCAGTTATTTTCATCTTTGGCTTTGTAATGTAGCAGGTGATTCCTTGATATTCTGGTGGCTCTTGTAATTTGGTTTTCAATTGTTCTTGGATGGTGGCCCTGATTCAAAAAGGTCTTTCTGAGGTGACCAAGGTGTTTGTCTCTATCCATGGGGTTGGAACATATACGATTGTATCTGATGGCTTGGCTGTAGACAATAGAGTTTTTTATGTGTTTTTGGTGGAAGCTGACTCATTTAAGGTATGTTGGACAGTCGATTGGCTTTTGATACAGGGATGTCTGTTTCATTGTTCTTTAGCTTAATGATGGTGTCTAAAAAGTTTATTTCATTGCTGGAGTAGTTGACTGTTAAGTTGATGGTGGGATGAAATTGATTAAACTGTTCGTGGAACATCTTTAGCTGTTGCTCAGACTCCGTCCAGATGAAATATCATCAATGTAGCGGTACTAGGCCAGAGGCCTGATGGGACATGAGGACAAAAAGTCACTTTCAAGCTTGGCCATGAAAAGATTTGCATACTGTGGAGACATTTTATTTCCCATAGCTGTGCCAGTCTCCTGTAGAATTTTGTGAGTTTCATCACGGAATCAGCATCATTCCCGATGTTTTCCATTAAGACTTTGCAGGCATTAAATCCATCATGGTGTGGGATATTAGTGTACAAAGATTCCACATCCATGATGGCCTGGATGGTTTCTTCTGGTAGAGGACCTATTGCTGCTAGTTTATTCAATAGGTTAGTTGTGTTCTGAATGTAGCTGAGTGTATCCTTTATCAGGGGTTTGAGAACACCGTCTACCTATCCAGATACCTGCTCAGTAAGGGTGCCCACACATGAAATAATCGGCTTTCCTGGATATCCAGATTTATGGATTTTGGGAAGCATGTAGAATGTCCGTATTCCAGGGTCTTTCCAGTGTAAGGTAATACATTGATCAACAATGACATTGTACACACGAGCACTGTATATATTGCACAGATTATACATTGATCAATGACATTATACACAGGAGCTCTATATATAGTGTCAGTGTAAAGGCATTACAGTGATCACTGTTGACATTGTACACAGGACCGCTGTACATAGTATATAGTGCATAGTGTCAGTGTACAGATAACACACTGACTCACCAGTGATGTCTCTAGGTGAAGTCCTTCATCCTTGCTTTTCTCTTCATCCAGCACAGACCTCCATCACTTCTTTCAGCCAGGGCTCATCTCTGCAGGAAATAACACAGTTATCTAGAGCACCGCTTGCAGAACAGATTACTTAATTTTTCCCAACGTCTACACTACACCAGATGAAGAAAAAAAGGCAACATAGTGTCGCTCTGCCCAGTAACAGGACCGCCCCCCATTTAAAACAGTATCCTCAAGAAATAAAATAAATACATGACTGCAGTAATAATATCCCTTAATTAGCCCCAATAGTAATAATATCCCCCATCCTGGCCCCCGTGTGTCTCATTCCTGGCTCCAGCCATATGTTCTCCCATCCTGCCCTCATGATGAGTAGCCATTCTGCCCCCATATGACGTCCCATGATCCTACCCCATCTGTCCCGTGATCCTGTCCCATCTGTCCTGTGATCCTGCCCCATCTGCTCCATGATCCTGCTCCATCTGTCCCATGATCCTGCCCCATCTGCCCCATGATCCTGCCCAATTTGTCTCCATTGTATCCATCTGGCACCATGTGTCTCCATCCTGAACCACGATCCTACACCATGTGTCTCAATACAGTCCCATGATCCTGCCCCATCTGCCCCCCTGTGATCCTGCCCCATGATCCTGTCCCATCTGCCCCATGATCCTGCTCCATCTGTCCCATGATCCTGCCCCATCTGCCCCAGGATCCTGCCCCATTTGTCTCCATTGTATCCATCTTGCACCATGTGTCTCCATCCTGCCCCATGATCCTGCACCTTGTTTCTCAATACAGTCCCACGATCCTGCCCCATCTGTCTCCATCCTGCCCTGAGTCTCCATCCTGCCCCCTGTGTCTCCATTCTTTCCCCCTGTGTCTCTCATCCTGCCCCCCATGCTACTTTCAATAAAAATAAAAAAACACAAAGTTTCTCCTTACCTTGCCAAGCTCCTGCAGCAAATTTCCCTCCAGGCAGTTCATGCACGCACTCACCGGCGAATGGCAATAACATCATGCGCTGGCGACATGCGAGCTGATATCAGCTGCCAGCCTCTGATAGGTTGGCGGCTTTTAACTATTGCCGAGCAGGCCCTGGCCCGCACGACGGCAATAGAGTTTAACTGCACCTGCCTTTCGGACGAAGGTTCAGTTTCTGCACCGGAAGAATCATGCCGCTGGGGTCCGATGACCAGAAAAGATGGGCCGACCTCTGCTGATCGGGCCCCATATTCCAGTCAGGGCAGTAATGCCCTGATGGCGTCCCTATCAGTGAGTCAGTCCTGGTAGCCATAAGACTGTAGGACTGTGGGGCTGGGTTATATTCTATGGGGTGGCTACATTTTATTCTATGAGGATCTACATTATATTCTGTAGGGGGCTGCATTTTACTATATGTGGGACGTTGCAATATACCCTATGAGGGGGGCTGCATTATAGTATATGAGGGCTGCATTATATTCTATAAGGGAGGCTACCCCAAGCCCTGCTGTATCATTAAGGGTATGTTCCTATGGTCAGTAAATGCTGTGGGTTGGACGCTGCGTATTATATCTGCAGCGTCCAATCCGCAGCGGTCAGATGTTACAGCATAGTTGATAGGATTTCATTAAATCCCATCTCCACTATGTGTGCAGGGACACCCACGACTTCCATGCGTAGGCGCACATACGGCGTGTCTTTCTAGATGCTCATTCTCCACAAGATAAAGTCACAGGTACAATGTATTGGGATGCGGTGATTCCGCATGGTTCAATGAACACATGTGGAATTACCTGCATTCAAAAGCCAGCAGCGCTTTGGACGGAGCAGACATGTGCTGCGTCCAAAGCACCGTCGGTTTCTGCCCGTGGGAAGATACCCTCAGATGTCTACTACCTCATATAATTCCCTGATATTAGCGTGTTTTATCGCACAATGGATGGTCTTGTATTTATTTCTATGTAGCTACATAATTGGCCCCAAGAATGATTTTCTCTGGTGGGCACAAGGTGCTCTAGTCAGACACTGATAATAAATAAATTCCCTTCTTTTGAGGTCCACACTGTTAGACTTTCACCCTGCAAGTGCCCTCCAGTCAGTTCCTTGATCACTTTGCCACCTGGCATCCACACTTGTAGTTAGCACTGCCAAAGGTGTGGAAAAATGAGATACTACTGGAGGGTTCTCATAAAATAAGTCTTTTGTTATTGAATGCTAAGCATTTTAGAGCTGATCTAGCGCCTTTTTCTGGCAGGTAAACATACACAATGCTGTCGGGTAGTTATATGCACTTCACAAAATGCGCTACCAAACAAGCTTGACATTGCAATTGATTAATTACCACCTGTGGTGTGCAACTGATAAATAGCACATTTAATTAGACTAAGTTGGTGTATGAGAAATTGCACAACATATTTTGTGGTCCATTTTCTGCTGTTACCCTTGCAAAAATAAAAAAAAATTGGGTGTAAAGTAAATTTTTTTGAAAAAAGGTTTAATGTTCATTTTTCCCCAATTCCATTCATTCCTATGAAGCACCAGAAAGGTTAATAGACTTCTGGAATGTGGTTTTTAACACCTTGAGGGGTGCCAGTTTTAGGCTAGGTTCACATTTGTGTAGGGCAAAGCTGCAGAGGGCTGCATAGTTCCTCCGTGAAGCCCAGCCCACTGCCGCACCTCTTCCATTCAGCTCCGCCTATGTCAGCATGCGTCCTGCATACCTATCTTTAACATTGAGTACGCAGGCCATGCGAATATATGCGGATGCCTCTGCATGTGTCGTTTTGACGCTGCACCGAAAGCAACATGTTGCATTTGGTTGCGGTCAGTGTAGCGCTATATTGCTACTGCAGTGTAACAAGATGAATAAGGTGGGCAAATTTTCCTGCGATTCTAATCATACAAAGTATTCCCAACAGGGAAATGTCAAACTTAATTTAAAATGGGCAAGTTGCGTGGTAAGGAACAGGGAAGTGGACATAATGCTGATGGTGAGCGCAAAGGCCGAGGCAATGGGCAAGGTGAAACTGTGCTTGCTGCGGGATAACAACAAACACACACCTCATGTTGACCTACCTTCCTGTCCCACTTTGTAGAACACCACTCTTGAAGCCAAAAACCTATGTACCATGCCAGCACCCACAATATATAATGTAAGTCAAGAAATCAACATATTTATGACTCTATAGTGATGTACTCTGTAGCACTATGCACATGCACTTTTAGAGCTGATTGATGTTTGCAACTATTTACCCTGCCTGAGGTTTCTTTATCTTTGCCTGTTTTATTACTGTGAATCCAACGTTTCTTTGGCTCACCATTGTCATCTCCTTATGTATTTTTTCAATGTTTTCACGTTATGTGTTTTATTGTTATCTCAATAAAGTCTTTTACTTTTAGCTATTTTTGTTCTACTGGTGCTTTTCTTTTGATATGATTTTCATTGTTTCTGCACTGAACCTTTCCTATACATCCTTGTACCCCTATATATTGATTTCTTGACTTACATTATATATTGTGGGTGCTGGCTTGGTACATAGATTTTTGGCTTCAAGAGTGGTGTTCTACAAAGTGGGACAGGAAGCTAGGTCAACATGAGGTGTGTGTTTGTTGTGATTCCGCAGCAAGCACAGTTTCACCTAGCCCATGACCTCGGCCTTTGCGCTCACCATCAGCATTATGTCCACTTTCCTGTCCCTTACCACGCAACGTGCCCATTTTAAATTAAATATGACATTTCCCTGTTGGGAAAACTTTGTATGATTAGAATCACAGGAAATGTGCCCACCTTAATAGCCTTGTTACACTGCAGTAGCAATATAGCGATGCTATTGCAAATCAACATAGTCTGGCTGCATGTTTTTAGCACACAACTGGCACAATATAAATGTCACATAATATTTCCCTGCTGAAATAACTTTGCAGGACTACTACTGCCAAAAATTTGCACACCTCAGATGGACTTGTTACACTGGAGTAGCAATATAGCCATGCTATTGCTAAAATCCAAGTCTGGCTGTATGCTTTTGGCGCACAACTGGCACAATATAAATGTTGTATATTTCCCTGCCGAAAAAACTTTGCAGGATTAGAATCACAAGAAAATGTACCCACCTCAGATGTACTTGTTACGCTGCTTGCACTAGATAGCGATGCTATTGCAAGCAATCAAGTCTGTGTGATGCTAGTCAAAAGCCACGGCTAGGCCATGAATCGGCGCAGTCAGTTGTTCCAGGGACAATACCAAAATATCACATACTAAACCGAGGGAAAATATGAAGTCACAAGTCAGGTCACATGCCAGGGTCAGAATGCCAGAGAAATAGCGGATAAGCAAAAGGGGCAATAACAAAAAGGTAGTCTGGACATGGTCCAAAGGTCAGCAATGGAATGTCAGATGCAAAGGGGCAATAACAAATGGGTAGTCTGAACATGATCAAAAGGTGAGCAGCAGAAGAAGATCAGAACTTACAGCAGAGGATACAGGCAAACACACCAGAGAGCACAAGCTTAGAACAAGCTTTTGACTGGCAACGATCTGGGCCAGACAGATCTTAACATAAATAGCAGGGCAATTACCAAGTACATGGAGCACCTGTGGCAAACTCAGCACCTTGCAGTCAATGAGTTGTTAATCAAAGCATGGACAGCTCAGCATGCCCCAGCACAGACAGAGCTGTCTATCACAGAGTCCCAGACACTCTGAGCAGCGGAATCATGACAGTCTGGCTGTATGCTTTTGATGCACCATTGGCACAGTATAAAGGCATATAATATTTACCTGCTGAAAAATCTTTGCAGGATTACTATCACAGGAAGATTTGCATTATATAGCAATGCTATTGCAACCAACCAAGTCTTGCTGTATGCTTTTTCGCACAACTGCCGCAGTATAAATGGCGTGTAAATTTTCCTTGCTCAGAGCAATTTGCAGGATTAAGAAGCAAAAATAATATTATTATCCCTAAGAAGGGCTTTCAGAATGACTAGAAGCATAAAGGATGTGCAATTCACCCCATCCTGTCCTAAACGATTCCACAATCTCTCCCTAAGTGCTGCTAACAGCAGTATTAATATTGAATATAATTAGCCTTAACAAGGGCTGTTGTTGCAGTTGAAAGAAATATACATGGTGTTTAATTCCTATCTATAAGCAGCAAAAACTCTGTCCCTAGGCCTGCAGCACCTCTTCCTGCTTTGTCTGTTTCCATTGGTACACTGTGCCAAGCATAGCGTCTGGGTTTGATAAAGACCTGATGTGACTTTGCGGCCAGCCAATCACAGTAATGTCATTACCAACATCACTACAGCATTACAGTGACTGTCAAGCAAACTCTGAATGTTTATTGGCTGTTTGACAAGTGCCAAACTTGCAAGAGGGGACTTAAGCTTGCGCGCAAGCATTAAAAAAGCTCGCTGAGTAACGAGCATGTCGAGCATCCTTATGCTAAAGCAAGTAATGAGCAGTGACGAGCACGCTCGCTCATCACTAGACATTTTGAATATCTTGTGTTATATTAAAACTCATCTGTCCCCAGATTTCCTTTTACAAACTGCATATATTATTAAAGACCCCATGATAGCCTTAGAACTCATAGTCCTGTTGAGGCTTGTGTACTTACTTTGATAATCTATGTCAGAATGGCTTCATAATCTATTATTAAAGTTTAAACTTCATATAACCCAAATGACAGTTCTTATGTGTCACTCTGAATTCTACTACTCCACATTTCAAGCTGGACATGTCAATCAGGCTGTCTTGAAAGAGACTGACTCATGAGCTCTAGCAAACATTGAGTTGAACACCATTGAATACCTTTGGGATGAACTAGAATAGAGATTATGAACTAAGCTTTCTTGTCCAATATCAGTGTCAGGGCAAATGTTCTTCAGGATAAAAGGGGAAAAAAAATCCCACCCACACAAAATTTTTATCAAACTGTATGATACATGCTATCATGCTGCTATCAATGCAACTTCCATTTGTGGGCATGCCCTTTTACTTCAATTTGTGAGCATTCCATGGTTGTACTATATTTTGGTTATATTGGTGGTCATTGGTGTTCTGTAGTTGAATGAGTTAATAGTGTGAAGGTAATACTTGTTTCTTTTATAGTGGTATTAATAAATGTATGTATTATTCTTTCATTCTAGTGAATTTATTTGGCAATGACTAGAGATGAGATGATCAATTGGCAGAGGATTGAGTTTGAGATGAATTTCCTGAAATTCTTGCCTCCTTTCCAATTTTAATTCTTTGTGACTTGATTCATGATTTGCCAAACATAAAATATAAAAATTGCTCAGGCACTATTTTGCTTCACTAATTAGAGCAGAAGTTGAGGAAAATCCTTAATTTTTGTTACTGTAAGCACAGCATTGAACACTGTATCAGAAGCATTAAATGAATACGTCCTGTCAGAACGTACTCAGTGGGATGAGTTAGCCTGCAATGCACTCCCATGCTGTAGATGAAGACAGCAGTGGCAGACACCAGCATCACCTATGATGTCTCTGCTCCTGTCCCAGTGTATACTGTGATGTCTCTGCTCCTGCCCCAGTATTACCTGTGATGTATTTGCTCCTGCCCCAGTATCACCTGTGATGTCTCTGCTCCTGCCCCAGTGTATCCTGTGAAGTCTCTGATCCTGTCCCAGTGTATTTTGTGATGTCTCTGATCCTGTCCCAGTGTATTCTGTTATGTCTCTGCTCCTGTCCCAGTGTAACATTTGATGTCTCTGCTCCTGCCCCAATATCACCTGTGATGTCTCTGCTCCTGCCCCACTTTCACCTGTGATGTCTCTGCTCCTGCCTCAATGTATCCAGAGATGCCTCTGCTCCTGCCCCTGTGTATTCTGTGATGTCTCTACTACTGCACCAGCATATCCTATGACGTCTCTGCTCCTGCCCCAGTGTAACCTGTGATGTCTCTTCTCCTGTCCCAGTGTATCCTGTGATGTCTCTGCTCCTGCCCCAGTATCACCTGTGATATCTCTGCTTCTGCTTCAGTGTTTCCAGTGATGCCTCTGCTCCTATACCCATGTATCCTGTGATTCCTCTGTTCCTGCCCCAGTGTAACCTGTGATGTCTCTGCTCCTGCCCCAGTATCACCTGTGATGTCTCTGCTCCTGTCCCAGTGTATCCTATGATGCCTCTGCTCCTGCCCCTGTGTATCCTGTGATGTCTCTGCTCCTGCCCCAGTATCCCCTGTGATATCTCTGCTCCTGCTTCAGTGTTTCCAGTGATGCCTCTGCTCCTGCCCCAGTGTAACCTGTGATGCCTCTGCTCCTGCCCCAGTGTAACCTGTCATGTCTCTGCTCCTGCTCCAGTGTATCCTGTGATGTCTCTGCTCCTGCCCCTGTGTATCCTGTGATGTCTCTGCTCCTGCCCCAGTATCACCTGTGATGTCTCTGCTCCTGCTCCAGTGTATCCTGTGATGTCTCTGCTCCTGCCCCAATGTAACCTGTGATGTCTCTTCTCCTGTCCCAGTGTATCCTGTGATGTCTCTGCTCCTGCCCCAGTATCACCTGTGATATCTCTGCTTCTGCTTCAGTGTTTCCAGTGATGCCTCTGCTCCTATACCCATGTGTCCTGTGATTCCTCTGTTCCTGCCCCAGTGTAACCTGTGATGTCTCTGCTCCTGCTCCAGTGTATCCTGTGATGTCTCTGCTCCTGTCCCAGTGTATCCTATGATGCCTCTGCTCCTGCCCCTGTGTATCCTGTGATGTCTCTGATCCTGCCCCAGTATCACCTGTGATATCTCTGCTCCTGCTTCAGTGTTTCCAGTGATGCCTCTGCTCCTGCCCCAGTGTAACCTGTGATGCCTCTGCTCCTGCCCCAGTGTAACCTGTGATGCCTCTGCTCCTGCCCCAGTATCACCTGTGATGTCTCTGCTCCTGCTCCAGTGTATCCTGTGATGTCTCTGCTCCTGCCCCTGTGTATCCTGTGATGTCTCTGCTCCTGCCCCAGTATCACCTGTGATGTCTCTGCTCCTGCTCCAGTGTATCCTGTGATGTCTCTGCTCCTGCCCTAGTGTAACCTGTGATGTCTCTGCTCCTGCTCCAGTGTATCCTGTGATGTCTCTGCTCCTGCCCCTGTGTATTCTGTGATGTCTCTGCTCCTGCCCCAGTATCACCTGTGATGTCTCTGCTCCTGCTCCAGTGTATCCTGTGATGTCTCTGCTCCTGCCCCAGTGTAACCTGTGATGTCTCTGCTCCTGCCCCAGTATCACCTGTGATGTCTCTGCTCCTGTCCCAGTGTATCCTATGATGCCTCTGCTCCTGCCCCTGTGTATCCTGTGATGTCTCTGCTCCTGCCCCAGTATCCCCTGTGATATCTCTGCTCCTGCTTCAGTGTTTCCAGTGATGCCTCTGCTCCTGCCCCAGTGTAACCTGTAATGCCTCTGCTCCTGCCCCAGTGTAACCTGTCATGTCTCTGCTCCTGCTCCAGTGTATCCTGTGATGTCTCTGCTCCTGCCCCTGTGTATCCTGTGATGTCTCTGCTCCTGCCCCAGTATCACCTGTGATGTCTCTGCTCCTGCTCCAGTGTATCCTGTGATGTCTCTGCTCCTGCCCCAATGTAACCTGTGATGTCTCTTCTCCTGTCCCAGTGTATCCTGTGATGTCTCTGCTCCTGCCCCAGTATCACCTGTGATATCTCTGCTTCTGCTTCAGTGTTTCCAGTGATGCCTCTGCTCCTATACCCATGTGTCCTGTGATTCCTCTGTTCCTGCCCCAGTGTAACCTGTGATGTCTCTGCTCCTGCTCCAGTGTATCCTGTGATGTCTCTGCTCCAGTCCCAGTGTATCCTATGATGCCTCTGCTCCTGCCCCTGTGTATCCTGTGATGTCTCTGATCCTGCCCCAGTATCACCTGTGATATCTCTGCTCCTGCTTCAGTGTTTCCAGTGATGCCTCTGCTCCTGCCCCAGTGTAACCTGTGATGCCTCTGCTCCTGCCCCAGTGTAACCTGTGATGCCTCTGCTTCTGCCCCAGTATCACCTGTGATGTCTCTGCTCCTGCTCCAGTGTATCCTGTGATGTCTCTGCTCCTGCCCCTGTGTATCCTGTGATGTCTCTGCTCCTGCCCCAGCATCACCTGTGATGTCTCTGCTCCTGCTCCAGTGTATCCTGTGATGTCTCTGCTCCTGCCCTAGTGTAACCTGTGATGTCTCTGCTCCTGCTCCAGTGTATCCTGTGATGTCTCTGCTCCTGCCCCTGTGTATTCTGTGATGTCTCTGCTCCTGCCCCAGTATCACCTGTGATGTCTCTGCTCCTGCTCCAGTGTATCCTGTGATGTCTCTGCTCCTGCCCCAGTGTAACCTGTGATGTCTCTGCTCCTGCTCGAGTGTATCCTGTGATGTCTCTGCTCCTGCCCCTGTGTATTCTGTGATGTCTCTGCTCCTGCCCCAGTATCACCTGTGATGTCTCTGCTCCTGCTCCAGTGTATCCTGTGATGTCTCTGCTCCTGCCCCAGTGTAACCTGTGATGTCTCTGCTCCTGCTCGAGTGTATCCTGTGATGTCTCTGCTCCTGCCCCTGTGTATCCTGTGATGTCTCTGCTCCTGCCCCAGTATCACCTGTGATGTCTCTGCTCCTGCCCCAGTGTAACCTGTGATGTCTCTGCTCCTGCTCGAGTGTATCCTGTGATGTCTCTGCTCCTGCCCCTGTGTATCCTGTGATGTCTCTGCTCCTGCCCCAGTATCACCTGTGATGTCTCTGCTCCTGCCCCTATGTATCCTGTGATGTCTCTGCTCCTGCCCCAGTATCACCTGTGATGTCTCTGCTCCTGCTCCAGTGTATCCTGTGATGTCTCTGCTCCTGCCCCAGTGTAACCTGTGATGTCTCTGCTCCTGCTCCAGTGTATCCTGTGATGTCTCTGCTCCTGCTCCAGTGTATCCTGTGATGTCTCTGCTCCTGCTCCAGTGTATCCTGTGATGTCTCTGCTCCTGCCCCTGTGTATCCTGTGATGTCTCTGCTCCTGCCCCAGTGTCACCTGTGATGTCTCTGCTCCTGCTCCAGTGTATCCTGTGATGTCTCTGCTCCTGCCCCAGTGTATCCTGTGATGTCTCTGCTCCTGCCCCAGTATCACCTGTGATGTCTCTGCTCCTGCTCCAGTGTATCCTGTGATGTCTCTGCTCCTGCCCCAGTGTAACCTGTGATGTCTCTTCTCCTGTCCCAGTGTATCCTGTGATGTCTCTGCTCCTGCCCCAGTATCACCTGTGATATCTCTGCTTCTGCTTCAGTGTTTCCAGTGATGCCTCTGCTCCTATACCCATGTGTCCTGTGATTCCTCTGTTCCTGCCCCAGTGTAACCTGTGATGTCTCTGCTCCTGCTCCAGTGTATCCTGTGATGTCTGTGCTCCTGTCCCAGTGTATCCTATGATGCCTCTGCTCCTGCCCCTGTGTATCCTATGATGTCTCTGCTCCTGCCCCAGTATCACCTGTGATATCTCTGCTCCTGCTTCAGTGTTTCCAGTGATGCCTCTGCTCCTGCCCCAGTGTAACCTGTGATGCCTCTGCTCCTGCCCCAGTGTAACCTGTGATGTCTCTGCTCCTGCTCCAGTGTATTCTGTGATGTCTCTGTTCCTGCCCCTGTGTATCCTGTGATGTCTCTGCTCCTGCCCCAGTATCACCTGTGATGTCTCTGCTCCTGCTCCAGTGTATCCTGTGATGTCTCTGCTCCTGCCCCTGTGTATCCTGTGATGTCTCTGCTCCTGCCCCAGTATCACCTGTGATGTCTCTGCTCCTGCTCCAGTGTATCCTGTGATGTCTCTGCTCCTGCCCTAGTGTAACCTGTGATGTCTCTGCTCCTGCTCCAGTGTATTCTGTGATGTCTCTGTTCCTGCCCCTGTGTATCCTGTGATGTCTCTCCTCCTGCCCCAGTATCACCTGTGATGTCTCTGCTCCTGCTCCAGTGTATCCTGTGATGTCTCTGCTCCTGCCCCTGTGTATCCTGTGATGTCTCTGCTCCTGCCCCAGTATCACCTGTGATGTCTCTGCTCCTGCTCCAGTGTATCCTGTGATGTCTCTGCTCCTGCCCTAGTGTAACCTGTGATGTCTCTGCTCCTGCTCCAGTGTATCCTGTGATGTCTCTGCTCCTGCCCCTGTGCATTCTGTGATGTCTCTGCTCCTGCCCCAGTATCACCTGTGATGTCTCTGCTCCTGCTCCAGTGTATCCTGTGATGTCTCTGCTCCTGCCCCAGTGTAACCTGTGATGTCTCTGCTCCTGCACGAGTGTATCCTGTGATGTCTCTGCTCCTGCCCCTGTGTATTCTGTGATGTCTCTGCTCCTGCCCCAGTATCACCTGTGATGTCTCTGCTCCTGCTCCAGTGTATCCTGTGATGTCTCTGCTCCTGCCCCAGTGTAACCTGTGATGTCTCTGCTCCTGCTCCAGTGTAACCTGTGATGTCTCTGCTCCTGCTCCAGTGTAACCTGTGATGTCTCTGCTCCTGCTCCAGTGTATCCTGTGATGTCTCTGCTCCTGCCCCAGTGTATCCTGTGATGTCTCTGCTCCTGCCCCAGTGTATCCTGTGATGTCTCTGCTCCTGCTCCAGTGTATCCTGTGATGTCTCTGCTCCTGCCCCAGTGTATCCTGTGATGTCTCTGCTCCTGCTCTAGTGTATCCTGTGATGTCTCTGCTCCTGCTCCAGTGTAACCTGTGATGTCTCTGCTCCTGCCCCAGTATCACCTGTGATGTCTCTGCTCCTGCTCCAGTGTATCCTGTGATGTCTCTGCTCCTGCCCCAGTGTAACCTGTGATGTCTCTGCTCCTGCTCGAGTGTATCCTGTGATGTCTCTGCTCCTGCCCCTGTGTATTCTGTGATGTCTCTGCTCCTGCCCCAGTATCACCTGTGATGTCTCTGCTCCTGCTCCAGTGTATCCTGTGATGTCTCTGCTCCTGCCCCAGTGTAACCTGTGATGTCTCTGCTCCTGCTCCAGTGTAACCTGTGATGTCTCTGCTCCTGCTCCAGTGTAACCTGTGATGTCTCTGCTCCTGCTCCAGTGTATCCTGTGATGTCTCTGCTCCTGCCCCAGTGTATCCTGTGATGTCTCTGCTCCTGCCCCAGTGTATCCTGTGATGTCTCTGCTCCTGCTCCAGTGTATCCTGTGATGTCTCTGCTCCTGCCCCAGTGTATCCTGTGATGTCTCTGCTCCTGCTCTAGTGTATCCTGTGATGTCTCTGCTCCTGCTCCAGTGTATCCTGTGATGTCTCTGCTCCTGCTCCAGTGTATCCTGTGATGTCTCTGCTCCTGCCCCAGTGTATCCTGTGATGTCTCTGCTCCTGCTCCAGTGTATCCTGTGATGTCTCTGCTCCTGCCCCAGTGTATCCTGTGATGTCTCTGCTCCTGCTCCAGTGTAACCTGTGATGTCTCTGCTCCTGCTCCAGTGTAACCTGTGATGTCTCTGCTCCTGCCCCAGTGTATCCTGTGATGTCTCTGCTCCTGCTCCAGTGTAACCTGTGATGTCTCTGCTCCTGCTCCAGTGTATCCTGTGATGTCTCTGCTCCTGCCCCAGTGTATCATGTGATTTCTCTGCTCATGCAGCAGTGTATCTTGTGATGTCTCTGCTCCTGCCCCAGTGTATCATGTGATTTCTCTGCTCATGCAGCAGTGTATCTTGTGATGTCTCTGCTCATGCAGCAGTGTATCTTGTGATGTCTCTGCTCCTGCTCCAGTGTAACCTGTGATGTCTCTGCTCCTGCTCCAGTGTAACCTGTGATGTCTCTGCTCCTTCTCCAGTGTATCCTGTGATGTCTCTGCTCCTGCTCCAGTGTATCCTGTGATGTCTCTGCTCCTGCCCCAGTGTATCATGTGATTTCTCTGCTCATGCAGCAGTGTATCTTGTGATGTCTCTGCTCCTGCCCCAGTGTATCATGTGATTTCTCTGCTCATGCAGCAGTGTATCTTGTGATGTCTCTGCTCATGCAGCAGTGTATCTTGTGATGTCTCTGCTCCTGCTCCAGTGTAACCTGTGATGTCTCTGCTCCTGCTCCAGTGTAACCTGTGATGTCTCTGCTCCTGCTCCAGTGTATCCTGTGATGTCTCTGCTCCTGCTCCAGTGTATCCTGTGATGTCTCTGCTCCTGCCCCAGTGTATCTTGTGATGTCTCTGCTCCTGCCCCAGTGTATCCTGTGATGTCTCTGCTCCTGCTCCAGTGTAACCTGTGATGTCTCTGCTCCTGCCCCAGTGTATCCTGTGATGTCTCTGCTCCTGCCCCAGTGTATCATGTGATTTCTCTGCTCATGCAGCAGTGTATCTTGTGATGTCTCTGCTCCTGCCCCAGTGTATCCTGTGATGTCTCTGCTCCTGCTCCAGTGTAACCTGTGATGTCTCTGCTCCTGCCCCAGTGTATCCTGTGATGTCTCTGCTCCTGCCCCAGTGTATCATGTGATTTCTCTGCTCATGCAGCAGTGTATCCTGTGATGTCTCTGCTCCTGCCCCAGTGTATCATGTGATTTCTCTGCTCCTGCAGCAGTGTATCTTGTGATGTCTCTACTAATGATTAGCAAATTTGTTCGGAAAATGATCGCCAAACATAAATTCGGCACAAATATTGCACATTCGGATTAATAATCGGAAACACAAGCAAAATTTTATAAAATAAGAAAAAAAAATGGTAACATTCGGTAAAAAGTGTAAAATTTTTGCGCTGCCATAAAAGTATTTTCAGCACTTTAGCAATGATAATGCTAGTGTATCATGAGCGTTTGCACGTGTTTAATGATGGTAGGGGAAGGGGGTTTGCAGAGCTCAGAGGCACTGCATTCTTGTAAACAGTATTTTTTTCCCCCTAACTTTATGTGTGCACATTGCAGCTAGCCAATCAGGGAGTAGGAAACACCGACAATGTCCTGACACAATCGCTGTTGAAATCACATGTTCCTCTCCATATAAACAGCAGACATCTTGTTTTAGCGCCATTTTGACACTGTAACAGCGCAGAGAGGCTGCTGCTGACACTGGCTCTGTTATCAACAAGATTTTAGCTAGTAAACTAGGTGGTTGTATATCAGTCAGATTGTGTAGCTAGATAGTGTCTAGTGTGGCTATTAAATTAACCTTCCAGCACTTTTTTTTGTCCATTACGGAGGTCCACAGACAAAGCCAATGTCCTACAAGTGTGTTGTGCACTGCTTCTGTTGTGCTCCACGAATGAGTATAGCATTCTATATAAACTGTTTTCACTAGCTATATGTTAAACAGCCTAATTTAGTGCTATGGTGATATGAAACTTTCTGCAGACATAAGGCACATTAAAAAAACGTATAATTTTTCAGGTGCAAAAAGTTAGTCAACTGCCAAAATCACACTTTGTAATTTTGTTGTGTTGAAATTAAGCTCTAGAAGCCTGATCCCGAGGCCAAAAAAAATCTTATGTTCCTAGTGTCATAGAGTAGGGGACCTGACTTTAAATTAGTTTGCAGTGGGACTCCAACAGATAGTGGGGGAGGTGATGTGCGAGTGGGTTACACTGAATGTACGGTCTGTTAGGTATGACGTGATCCAAGATAGGGTCAACTTTATGATGCCAAGAGTGAGAGGGTCTGTAGTAATTGGGAATGGTCCACTGTTTCAAAGGCAGAGGACAGGTCAAGGAGGAGGAGGACAGAGTAGTGTCGCTTGGCTTTGGCAGACAGTAGGTCATTGGTGACTTTTGTTAGGGCAGTTTCAGTGGAGTGACGTGATTGGAAGCTAGGTTGTAAGCAGTTGAGAGGGAGCAGGAAGAGAGGTGGGAGGACAGTTCAAAATAGACATGTTGTTACAGTAGTTTTGAGGCATAGGGAAGAAGTAATATGGGACGATAGCTAGATACATAGGCTGGATCAAGAGAGGGCTTTTTGAGGATGGGTGTGATTGAGGCATGTTTGAAGAATGAGGGGAAAACACCAGTTGTTAGTGATTGGTTGAAGATATGGGTTAGGGTTTGGATGAAGACTGTGGTGAGGTTTGGAATGAAGTGGGATCGGATCAGGTCTAGTGCGCAGGTGGTGAGATGTGATCTCGAGAGTAGGGCAGAAAGTCGGTCTTCTGTAATGGTGGAAAAGATGGCTTTGGAGGAGGAGGGCTGAGTAGGTAGGAGGATGGACTATGGGGGTTGTAGGCGAAATCTTTCTCTGATGTTATCAATCTTCTGTTTGAAGAATGAGGCAAAGTCTACAGCTGAGATAAATGGAGAGGTAGGAGGTGCTGGAGGACGGAGCAGAGAATTGAAGGTGTTGAATAGCTGTTTAGGGTTGTGAGACGGGGAGGATATGAGAGAACAGAAGTAGTTTTGTTTTGCTGCAGTGAGTGTGATCTTGGAAGCAATGAGGGAATGTTTGAATGTGATGAAGTCCTCGTTGGAGTGTGATCATTTCCATCTCCGTTTAGCAACCCTGGAAGCCTGCCTCAGTTCTTTGATCAGGCTGGTGTGCGAGGGTTGTCTGTTGATTTTGCGAGCTTTGGCATGTGTGAGAGGGGCGACCAATTCAAAAGCTGCAGCTATTTACATTATGTAGGGAATTTATGTCTGTAAGAGGGACAAGGCATTCAGAAAGTGAGTATGAGTATAGATTGAGGTGTTTGATTTCTGCGAGGGTGTGCAAGTTTTTTGGGGTGTGGATTGTAGACCTGGAGAGGAACAGGAAGAGAATGTAAGTAGGTTGTGGTCAGAAAGAGGGAGAGGTGAGTTAGAGAGGTTAGATAGGGAGCAGAGGTGGGTGAAGATGAGGTCCTATGTGTGGCCATCTTTGTGAGTGACTGCAGTAGACTATTGAGAGAGACCGAAAAAGAAAGTAAGAGATAGAAGTTTAGTGACAGCTGAGTGGGGTGTGTCAATGGGTATGTTGAAGTCACCCATCATGATATTGGGGATGTCACCAGAGAGGAAATGAAGTAGCCAGATGGTGAAGTGTTTGAAGAAGGTGGTGGCTGGCCCTGGAGGGTGGTAAATGACAGCCAGTTGGAGGTTGGTGGGGAAGTATATGTGCACAGAGTGCACCTCAAAGGAATAACAGAGGGTGGCAGTGGAATGTGAATGGAGTAGTTATCTGACAGGAGAAAACAAACTCCTCCACCATGCTTGGTGCTGGGCAGGGGGTGTGGGAAAGGTGGAATCTACCATATGAAAGTGCAGCTGGAGAGGCTGTGTCAGAAGGGGTTAGACAGGTTTCGGTGATAGCGAGGAAGGAAAGTTTGTTAGTAATGAAAAGATATTGGATGTAGGAAAGTTTGCTGTAGAGTGAGCATTCCATTGAGCTCCTGTTAGTGGGGCTGGGGAAATGGGGCTGGGGAAATGGGTCTAAGGTTAGAAAGGTTACAGAAATTTGTGATAGATTGTGGATGCGAGGTAGAAAGGACTGTGGGGATATGCAGAGGAGGACCAGGATTTGGAGAAATATCACCAGCAGTGAGGAGGAGCAGGGAAAGTGATAGCAGGTGGGAACAGGATAGGGCATGAGGGGGCTGTCTGTGTTTGGAGACAGGATTGTTTGTTGAGGAAAACTTCTGAGGAGGTGAGATGGATGGGGGGATGGAGAGAAAGATAACCAGTCCATTACTTGGTGTAGAGATTAGTGGGGTTAGTAGAAAGTGAAGAATTATAGGGGTGAGAATAAAAAAGACAGAAACATTGTTTATAGGACTATGTATCCAGTTACCTTCAGCTCCCTTCTGGTTCAATTCTGGATTTATTCTTTCATAGCTTCACACTTCTATGATACACTTTAATGATGCACTGGGCAGACTGACATCTTCGCAGACTTATGCTATGCAATATATGTGCTAGAAAGTGCATTCAGAAGGGAGTGGTCTGAGCTCATCTTGGTCAGATAAGTAAGAGTGAGCCAGATGCATGTGATCAAGACAGAGTAAACAAGATCATATATAACATTGGGTGTGTTGCAGGGGTTAGTTGAAAAGCATACCAAGTGGTTGCAAGGAGTTGCGGTATGGAAAAGCAATGTGGAAAGCTGGGTCACGTACCTGTAGGAAGAATAGATAAATGTATATGTTGATTAGAGTGTGATAGTGGCAGATAGCAGGGTACAGTTTGTATACATCATAGAAGTCGGTGAGCTGGCTTACACTGTTTGAATGACTGTATACATCACACATTCTGGACTAATTCTTTCACAGCTCCACACTTCTATGATACACTTTGCAGTCCCTCTTCAACCACTTACAATTTGGCTTCCGACCTCGTCACTCGACTGAAATTGCCCAAACAAAAGTCACCAATGACCTACTGACTGCCAAAGCCAAGTGAAACTACTCTATCCTCCTCCTCCTGGATCTGTCCTCTGCCTTTGACACAGTGGACCATTCCCTATTACTATTACTACAGACCCTATCATCTCTTGGCATCATAGACTTGTTCCTATTTTGGATAGCGTCATACCTAACAGACCGGGCATTCAGTGTATCCCACTCACACACCACCTCCTCACCTCGTCGCCTATCTGTCGGAGTCCAGCAAAGTTCAGTCCTATTGCCCCTGCTCTTTTCCATGCCTGGGACAGCTAATAGTATCTCACGGCTTGCAGTATCACCTCTATGCTGATGACACACAGATCTACCTCTCTGGACCAGATATCACCTTCCTACTAACCAAAATCCCACAATGTCTGTCTGCTATTTCATCCTTCTTCTCCACTAGATTTCCAAAGCTTAACATGGACAAAACAGAATTAATCATCTTTCCCCCATCTCACTCGACTCCATCAACCGACCTATCCATTAAAGTATATGGCTGCTCACTCTCTCCAGTCCCACAAGCTCACTGCCTTGGGGTAATCCTTGACTCCGATCTCTCCTTCAAACCACATATCCGAGCCCTTTCCACTTCCTGCTGACTTCAACTCAAAAATATTTCCCAGATGCAGACATTCCTCAGTCTAGAATCTGCAAAAACTCTAGTGCATGCCTTCATTATCTCCTGCATTGAGTACTGCAACCTCCTGCTCTGTGGTCTCCTCTCTAACAATCTCTTGCTCCTCCAATCTATCCTAAACTCTGCTGCCCGAATAATCCACCTGTCGCCCCGCTATTCCCCGGCCTCTGCTCTCTGTCAATCCCTTCACTGGCTCCCTATTACCCAGATACTCCAATTCAAAACCCTAACCATGACATAAAAAGCCATTCACAACCTGTGTCCTTCATGCATCTGTGACCTTGTCTCCCGGTACTTACCTGCATGCAACCTCCGATCGTCACAAGATCTCCTTTTCTATTACCCTCTTATCTCCTCTTCTCACAACCGCATATAAACATTCTCCTGTGCATCTCCCCTACTCTGGAACTCTCTACCCCAACATTTCAGACTCTCGCACAAGGTGGAAAGCTTCAAAAGGAACGTGAAGACCTACCTCTTCCATCAAGACTACAACCTGCAATAACCACCGATCCACCAAACTGCTGCATGACCAGCTCTCTCCTCACCTACTGTATCCTCACCCATCCCTGGTAGATTGTGAGCCCTAGCGGGCAGGGTCCTCTCTCCTCCTGTACCAGTCGTGACTTGTATGGTTTAAGATCATTGTACCGTACTTGTTTTTTATTATGTACACTCCTCCTCACATATAAAGCGCCATGGATTAAATGACGCTATAATAATAATCTAATGTGTTATAGTGGCCCGATCCTGAGACCACTACAAATTCTTCTGTTCCTAGTGTCATACAGTAGGGGACCTGACTTTAACCCCTTTACCCCCGATGGTGGTTTGCACGTTAATGACCGGGCCAATTGTCTTTTTGACTTTGGTGCTTAACCTGTTGATACTAGCTCGCTACAGGGCACCTTTAGTGGTCTGAACAGCTGAGTGTCCCCCATTATGCATGTATGGTTCTGTTGTCAATCAGCCCCTCTATTTTGTCTGTATATATTGAGCAATATGAGTAGCCTGACTATAAGGATGTGATAAGGATTTTTCAGTGCACTTATTCTCTGCAGCCAGTGGCTATATGTCATCAACCACCTTGTTTGTGATCTCTTGGCGACTTTTTTGTCCCTCTGTATTGATTTTAAATGCTTTTAAATAATTGTGTGCTGTTTCTTGATGCTTTTTTGCAAATAATAAAATTATTCATATTTAGCTTTGTGATTTAGCTCTTTTTTGCGTGGTGATCCCACACATATGCATAGTCTTTCTTCTTGTAATGTCACATGGTTGATTTCATGCTGCAGTGCCTGAGAAACGACCGCCGCATCGCCCACATTTTCAACACGGCTGATTATTGGGTGTACACACTCCTAGATCCTCGCTACCGGGACAACTTACAAAGCCTCATAACACCGTTGAACTGGGAGCGTAAAATGCGGGAGTACCAGGACACACTGGAGCATTCCATCATGTTCTCCATACCACCCGAGAGCAGTGCTGCTAGTGCTTTACAAAGCAGCTCTGTGTGTCGAGGCAGTGGAGGAAGCTCTGCACAAGGAGGGAGCAGAGGCAGCGCCTCAGCACAAGGCAACACCAGTATGGCCCAAATGTGGCAAAGTTTTGTGTGCCCACCACAAATGTCTACACCATCACAGACGGCTCCAGTCAGCAGGAGGCAATGTTTCCGTCAGATGGTGACAGACTACATGACTTGCCCTGTTAGTGTACTCCCAGATGGCTCTTCCCCCTTCAAGTTTTGGGTCTCTAAGCTGGATACGTGGCCAGAGCTTAGCCAGTATGCATTGGAGGTGCTGGCTTGCCCTGCTGCTAGTGTATTATCGGAACGCGTCTTTGGTGCCGCAGGTGGTGTACTAACAGACCGTCGCACGCGACTATCCTCCGATAACGTTGACCCGCTTACTTTTCTGAAAATGAACAAGGCCTGGATCTCGACAGAATTTGCCAGTCCTCTTCCAGAATAAATAATTGGTTGGCAACAGTATCCAGGTCTCCTGTTGTGTTCATGTTTCTACCACCTGAACTGTAATCCCTGGGCTCCAACACAGCCAATTGTTGCTCAGAAGTGCCATCTGCACAGAGAAAAACACATGCTCCAGTGTTAGTGGGGTTCAGTAATGCCAGCTGCTCCCCTGCTGTGTGTCCGGCAAAGTCTCCTGCTGCCTCCACATTCAAACTACATCAGATATAAAACTTGCTCCAATTAGGCCTCAGCCTAAACCCTGATTGAACTTGGGCTCCAACACCGCCAGTTGTTGCTCAGAAGTGCTGTCTGCACAGAGAAAAACACATGCTCCACTGTTAGTGGAGTTCAGTAACGCCAGCTGCTCCCCTGCTGTGTGTCCGGCAATATCTCTGGCTCCCTCCACATTCATCCCAACATCAGATATTAAACTTGCTCCAATTCGGCCTTAGCCTACTCCATGAATGACCCTGGGCTCCAACACCACCAGTTGTTGCTCAAAAGTGCTGTCTGCACAGAGAAAAACACATGTTCCAGTGTTAGTGGGGTTCAGTAACACCAGCTGCTCCCCTGCTGTGCGTCCAGCAAAGTTTCCTGCTGCCTCCACATTCAAACTACATCAGATATAAAACTTGCTCCAATTAGGCCTCAGCCTAAACCCTGATTGAACCTGGGCTCCAACACCGCCAGTTGTTGCTCAGAAGTGCCATCTGCACAGAGAAAAACACATGCTCCAGTGTTAGTGGGGTTCAGTAACGCCAGCTGCTCCCCTGCTGTGTGTCTGGAAATATCTCCTGCTCCCTCCACATTCATCCCAACATCAGATATTAAACTTGCTCCAATTCGGCCTTAGCCTACTCCATGAATGACCCTGGGCTCCAACACCGCCAGTTGTTGCTCAGAAGTGCTGTCTACACAGAGAAAAACACATGTTCCAGTGTTAGTGGGGTTCAGTAACACCAGCTGCTCCCCTGCTGTGTGTCCAGCAAAGTTTCCTGCTGCCTCCACATTCAAACTGCATCAGATATAAAACTTGCTCCAATTAGGCCTCAGCCTAAACCCTGATTGAACCTGGGCTCTAACACCGCCAGTTGTTGCTCAGAAGTGCCATCTGCACAGAGAAAAACACATGCTCCAGTGTTAGTGGGGTTCAGTAACGCCAGCTGCTCCCCTGCTGTGTGTCTGGAAATATCTCCTGCTCCCTCCACATTCATCCCAACATCAGATATTAAACTTGCTCCAATTCGGCCTTAGCCTACTCCATGAATGACCCTGGACTCCAACACCGCCAGTTGTTGCTCCGAAGTGCCATCTGCACAGAGAAAAACACTAGCTCCTGTGTTAGTGGGGTTCAGTAACACCAGCTGCTCCCCTGCTGTGTGTCCGGCAATGTCTACTGCTGCCTCAACATTCACACTACTACTGATTTCAAACTTGCTCCAATTAGGCCTCTGGCTCCACTCTGTCTCTAGTATTTACCCTGGCCTCCAACACCGCCAGTTGCTGCTCAGAAGTGCCGTCTGCACAATCAACACTTGTTCCTGTTTTACTGGGGTTCAGTAACGTCAGCTGATCCCCTGCTGTGTGTCCGTCAATATCTCCTGCTCCCTCCACATTCATCCCAACATCAGATATTAAACTTGCTTCAAGTAGGCCTCAGCCTACACCATGATTGATCCTGGGCTCCAACACCGCCAGTTGTTGCTCAGAAGTGCCAACTACACAGAGAAAAACACTAGCTCCTTTGTTAGTGGGGTTCAGTAACGCCAGCTGCTCCCCTGCTGTGTGTCCGGCAATGTCTCCTGCTCCCTCCACATTCAAACTACATCAGATATTAAACTTGCTCCATGTAGGCCTCAGCCTACACCATGATTGATCCTGAGCTCCAACACTGCCAGTTGTTGCTCAGAAATGCCGTCTGCACAGAGAAAAACACATGCTCCTGTGTTAGTGGGGTTCAGTAACGCTAGCTGCTCCCCTGCTGTGTGTCTGGAAATATCTCCTGCTCCCTCCACATTCATCCCAACATCAGATATTAAACTTGCTCCAATTCGGCCTTAGCCTACTCCATGAATGACCCTGGGCTCCAACACCACCAGTTGTTGCTCAGAAGTGCTGTCTGCACAGAGAAAAACACATGTTCCAGTGTTAGTGGGGTTCAGTAACACCAGCTGCTCCCCTGCTGTGTGTCCAGCAAAGTTTCCTGCTGCCTCCACATTCAAACTGCATCAGATATAAAACTTGCTCCAATTAGGCCTCAGCCTAAACCCTGATTGAACCTGGGCTCTAACACCGCCAGTTGTTGCTCAGAAGTGCCATCTGCACAGAGAAAAACACATGCTCCAGTGTTAGTGGGGTTCAGTAACGCCAGCTGCTCCCCTGCTGTGTGTCTGGAAATATCTCCTGCTCCCTCCACATTCATCCCAACATCAGATATTAAACTTGCTCCAATTCGGCCTTAGCCTACTCCATGAACGACCCTGGACTCCAACACCGCCAGTTGTTGCTCCTAAGTGCCATCTGCACAGAGAAAAACACTAGCTCCTTTGTTAGTGGGGTTCAGTAACGCCAGCTTCTCCCCTGCTGTGTGTCCGGCAATGTCTCCTGCTCCCTCCACATTCAAACTACATCAGATATTAAACTTGCTCCAAGTAGGCCTCAGCCTACACCATGATTGATCCTGAGCTCCAACACTGCCAGTTGTTGCTCAGAAATGCCATCTGCACAGAGAAAAACACATGCTCCTGTGTTAGTGGGGTTCAGTAACGCTAGCTGCTCCCCTGCTGTGTGTCCGGCAATGTCTCCTGCTCCCTCCACATTCAAACTACATCAGATATTAAACTTGCTCCAAGTAGGCCTCAGCCTACACCATGATTGATCCTGGGTTCCAACACCCCCAGTTGTTGCTCAGAAGTGCCGTCTGCACAGAGAAAAACACTAGCTCCTGTGTTAGTTTGGTTCAGTAATGTCAGCTGCTCCCCTGCTGTGTGTCCGGCAATTTCTCCTCCTCTGTGCACATTCACACTACTACTGATTTTAAACTTGCTCCAATTAGGCCTCAGGTTCCACTCTGCCTCTAGTATTTACCCTGGGCTACATCAACGCCAGTTGCTGCTCAGAAGTGTCGTTTGCACAATCGACACTTGCTCCTGTGTTATTGGGATTCAGTAATATCAGCTGATCCCCAGCTGTGTGTCCGGCAATTTCTCCTGCTCTGTCCACACTCACACAACTACAGATTTTAAACTTGCTCCAATTAGGCCTCGGTCTCCACTCTGTTTGTAGTATTTACCCTGGGTTCCAGTACTGCCAGCTGGTTCCCAGCAGTGTCTTTGGCACGGGTACTCCCTCCTGCCCAGCCTGGTTCCAGCACGCCAGCTGTTTCCGGGTAGTGTCATTGTCACTTTGCCACCAATACGTTGTCCTGTTGTGTTGCTGTCGGGTTAGCCGACTCTATGGTGCCTGCAGTTTACGTGCTTCCTATGTGGGCTGCGGGATCTGGCAATAAAGGCTGATTCCGTAGTGCCAATAGGACAATGTGGGTTTCAGTAACAGAGGCCGGCTCGCGACCTTGCAACTTTGTTTTTCATGGGTACCTTCTGCTACCCATCCGGGTTCCAGTACCATCAGCTGTTCCTCGGTAGTGCCATTGGCTCTTGTTCCTTCTGCTGCCCCCCTGGGTTCCAGCACCGTCAGCTGGTCCTCGGTAGTTCCATTGGCTCTTGTAGCTTCTGCTATCCATCCAGGTTCCAGCACCATCAGCTGGTTCTCAGCAGTGTCTTTGGCATGGGTACTCCCTCCTGCCCAGCCTGGTTCCAGCACGCCAGCTGTTTCCGGCTAGTGTCAACACCACTTTGCCACCAATACGTTGTCCTGTCGTGTTGCGGTCAGGTTAGCCGACTCTATGATGCCTGCAGTTTAGGTGCTTCCTATGTGGGCTGCGGGATCTGGCAATAAAGGCTGGCTCCGTAGTGCCAATAGGACAAGCACCCCCTGTAGGACTGTGGGTTTCGGTAACTGCGGCCGGCTTGCGGCCTTGCAACATTGTTTTTCATGGGTACCTTCTGCTACCCATCCGGGTTCCAGTACCGTCAGCTAGTTCTCGGCAGTGCCTTTGGCTTTGGTGCCTCCATCTCAGTATCCGAGTTCCAGCCAAGTCTGCTGGTCCTTGGTAGTGCTTTCTAGCACAGGTACCTCCTGCTTACTAACCGGGTTCCAGTACCGTCAGCTGGTCCTCGGTAGTGCCATTGGCTCTTGTTCCTTCTGCTGCCCCTCCGGGTTCCAGTACCGTCAGCTGGTTCTCGGCAGTGCCTTTGGCTGAGGTGCCTCCTTCTCGGTATCTGATTTCCAGCAACGTCTGCTGGTCCTTGGTAGTGCTTTCTAGCACAGGTACCTCCTGCTTAGTAACCGGGTTCCAGCACCATCAGCTCATCCTCGGTAGTGCCATTGGCTCTTGTTCCTTCTGCTGCCCCTCTGGGTTCCAGCACCGTCAGCTGGTTCTCGCTAGTTCCATTGGCTCTTGCAGCTTCTGCTATCCATCCGGGTTCCAGCACCGTCAGCTTGTTCTCAGCAGTGCCTTTGGCTGAGGTGCCTCCTTCTCGGTATCCGAGTTCCAGCAACGTCTGCTGGTCCTTGGTAGTGCTTTCTAGCACAGGTACCGTCTGCTTAGTAACTGGGTTCCAGCACCGTCAGCTGGTCCTCGGTAGTGCCATTGGCTCTTGTTCCATCTGGTGCCCTTCCGGGTTCCAGCACCGTCAGCTGGTTCTCGGCAGTGTCTTTGGCACAGGTACTCCCTCCTGCCCAGCCTGGTTCCAGCACGCCTGCTGTTTCCGGGTAGTGTCATTGTCACTTTGCCACCAATACATTGTCCTGTCGTGTTGCGGTCGGGTTAGCCGAGTCTATGGTGCTTGCAGTTTATGGGCTTCCTAAGTGGGCTGCGGGATCTGGCAACAAAGGCTGGTTCCTTAGTGCCATTAAAACAAGCACCACCTGTAGGACTGTGGGTTTCGGTAACTGCGGCCGGCTCGTGGCCTTGCAACTTTGTTTTTCATGGGTACCTTCTGCTACCCATCTGGGTTCCAGTACCGTCAGCTGGTTCTCAGCAGTGCCTTTGGCTTAGGTGCCTCCTTCTCGGTATCCGATTCCAGCCAAGTCTGCTGGTCCTTGGTAGTGCTTTCTAGCACAGGTACCTCCTGCTTAGTAACCGGGTTCCAGCACCGTCAGCTGGTCCTCGCTAGTTCCATTGGCTCTTGTTCCTTCTGCTTCCCATCCGGGTTCCAGCACTGTCAGCTGGTTCTCGGCAGTGCCTTTGGCTTAGGTGCCTCCTTCTCGGTATCCGAGTTCCAGCAACATCTGTTGATCCTTGGTAGTGCTTTCTAGCACAGGTACCTCCTGCTTAGTAACCGGGTTCCAGTACCATCAGCTGGTCCTCGGTAGTGCCATTGGCTCTTGTTCCTTCTGCTTCCCATCCGGGTTCCAGTACCGTCAGCTGGTTCTCGGCAGTTCCTCAGCCTTTTTGTACCTTCTGCTACATTTCCAAGTTCAAGCTTTTGGAAATGGTTTTTGGTTATCACTCTGGATCTCCCTGACGACGACCCTGAAGACGACGACCCTGAAGACCACCCCGAAGAAGACGACCACCACAAAAACGATGACCCTGAAGACGACGACCCGGAAGACCACCCTGAAGAAGACCAAAAAGATTACCCTGAAGAAGATGACCAAGAGGACAAAGAACATGAAGACAACCACCAAGATACAGAACAACAAGAGACAGAAGACCAAGAAGCAGAAGAACAAAAAGCAGAAGAACAACCCTAGAACGCATACCTGGGGCCTCGCAGACCCACCCTGTTAATTGTTTTCTATTTTCTGCAAGATTACATTAGTTAGAATTTTGATAGGTATTCCTCAGGTATAGTTGTTTGTCATTTCCAGTTGTTCATTTATTTTTATGTTACAGGCATTTCGGTATAACAACTCTTTTTTGTGAATACCCCATATTCACATACCTGGGACCTTTTAGGCCCGTACTAGGTTTACATGTGATCCTAAGTTTTTTTGTCTTCACTGTTACTGAGGAAGACTTTGACTCAGTCTTTATGACTCTGCTGTTGCTATGAAGAGTGTGAATTCTGCCTGACTACATGGTCACGTGATCTTGGGAAGGAGGCTCCCTCACAGCGTCATGCGTCCCTGACATCATCATAGGTCCTGAACACTGTTCATTGTGTGCTACTTGCTGAAGAGACTTTGGAGGAAGGAGTCAGCTTTCTTGTTTCTTGAAAAAGAAACTTTCTGAGTTCCAAAAATCCAAAAGCTTCTACTGCACCTAAAAGAACGTGGTAACCTGCTGAAGGTGAGAGGAGGGGTCTGCACTTTACCCTTAGCACACACACTAACAAAGAGTGTACAACCCTGATTGTAATCTTTTTTTTTTTTCATTTTAGTTCACTGACTTCTAAGGTTACAATGGCACAGACTACATCCAGGGGTTTGACTGACCAAGAAATCGAAGCAATCATTTTTGACAATGATGAAGACAGTGAACTTTCTTTGTCTGATGAAGAGTACATGCCATCAGCTAATGTCTCTACTTCATCGTCCAGTGATTCTTCAGATGATGAAGAAGTAATGGATCCAGCAGAACGTACAAATAGAACATCCAAAACTAATGTTTTTTGGAACAGTACTGCTGAGGTTCTTGGACGAACCCCATCACATAATATTGTAAGAGGTGCTCAAGGAACTGTAGGAATTCCACAATTCTTGTCAAAAAGAGATATGTTCTGTAAATTTTTTTCAGATGATATTGTAGAGGAGGAAGTTTTGTGTAGTAACTTAGAAGGAAAACGTATCGCTTCAGGAAGAAAAAAAACATGGAAAAATATAACAAAAGAGGAACTGTATGCTTATATTTGCCTTACTCTTCTGGCAGGGTGTACAAAATCATACGTTGTTCCTATCAGAGAAGTCTTTATGAACCCTTTTTCAGATCCACATTACAAAGCTACAATGTCAGTCAATAGATTTGAGGATATTCAGAGAAGCCTTCGTTTTGATGACTAGAGAACTCGTCCTGTCAGTTGTTGCGGTCATTAGTAAAGTAGAAAAGGAACCTTTGAAAAGAGATATTCCTGCAGCATGTTTACTGCAACTTTTATATAAAAAACTTTTAGACAAAAAAACATTATTACAAAGAGTTATATCGAATGCGTATATTGGGCGTTTTAAGCCCATTCAGTTACTCTTTTGTTTTTTTTTTTGCACATAGTAATGTTTTGAATTATTCATATCTTAGGCTGTGCTCCCACTGGCGCTGGGGTTTGCCAGGAGGTGATCCGTAATGGATCTGATCTCTTGGTAACTCCAGTTAAGGCTGCTGGAATGCCGGGATTCCGCCAGCCTTAGCTGGGGTCACCAGGAGGTCAGATTCATTACAGATCTCCTCCTGGCAGACACCAGCGCTAGTGGGAATGCATCCTTACTTTGCAATTTTCAAATAAACTTTGAAAATTATTTTTGTTTGAGTTATTCCATGTTATTTGCACACGGGCCTAAAAGGCCCCAGGTATGTGAAAGTGTAGATTTTTATGGTCATGCGTTCTAGGGTTAAGCATAAGACTAAAAATCAGAGCAAAAGATATTATCTAAATTATAAGCATAATAAGACTAAGCAGTGTATGGGGGTGAGTCCATTCCTCCTCGTGGTGCCCCTGGAAAATGCCTGCTGCTGCAGGCCAAACTGAACGCGGACAAATCCTGTTGTAAATCTTTTGTGACAGGCAGAACGGAAGGTGTAATCTTCAAACTTTTATAGATAACAACTACAGGAATGCCTGTCACAAATAAGAATATGATGAAGAAGAAGCATAGGAAGAAGATGAAGAAGTAGAATATGAAGAAGAATAATAGTTGAATAAGAAGAATATGAAGAATGTAAAAAAAAAGAATAATCGGAAGAAGGTGAAGAAGAAGAAGATGAATAAGGTGAAGAAGAAGTTGATGAAAAAGATGCTGCTGCTGCTGAGGATCATGAAGGAGAAAGTGTGGGAGAAGTAAAAAAAGAAGGTGAAGAGCATGGAAGTAGTGAAACATACATATCTGACAAAATATAAAAAAGGTTAACATAGTCAATATCTTTGTAACTCCGAACGTCTTTAAAAAAAAAAAATTATTCCAGACTTTTATGGAATGGTCTGCTGGTGTCATGTCGCGTTTGGAGAAACACTGATGTGCCTAAACTGTGGAAACCCCCCAAAAGTGACCCTATTATGGAAACTAGACCCCCCCAAGGAAGTTATCTAGATGTGTGATGAGCACTTTGAACCCCAAGTGCTTCACAGAAGTTTATAACGTAGAGCCATAAAAATAAAAAAATCATTTTTTTCCACAAAAATTATATTTTTGCCCTCAATTTTAATTTCTCCACGGAAAATAGGAGAAATTGGACCCAAAAAGTTGTTGTGAAATTGGTCTTGAGTAGGCTGATACCCCATATATGGGGGAAAACCACTGGTTAGGCACATGACAGAGCTTGGAAGGGAAGGAGCACCGTTTGACTTTTTCAATGCAGAATTGGCTGGAATTGATATCAGACGCTATGTCATGTTTGGGGAGCCCCTGATGTGCCTAAACATTGGAAAACCCCCAATTCTAACTCCAACCCTAACTCCAACACACCCCTAGCCCTAACCCTAACCTTAACCCCAACACACTCCTAACCCTAGTCCTAATGCTAGCCCTAATCCCAACCCTAACCCTAGCCGTGGAAATACTTTTTTAATCTTATTATTTTTCCCTAACTAAGGGGGTGATAAAGTAAGGTTTGATTTATTATTTATGGCGGATTTTTATGTTTGGCAGCTGTCACATGCTAAAAGACGCTTTTTATTGTAAAAATAGTTTTTGCATCACCACATTTTGAGAGCTATAATTTTTCCATATTTTCGCCCACAGAGTCATGTGAGGTCTTACTTTTTGCAGAACGAGTTGACGTTTTTATTGGTGCATTTTTCAGGCATGTGCCATTTCTGATTTATGGGAGGCAGAATGAACAAAAATCAGCATTTCATTAATTTCTTTTGGGGGGGCGTTTACATCGTTCCATGTGTAGTAAAATTGATAAAGCAGTTTTATTCTTCGGGTCAGTACGATTACAGCGATACCTCATTTATATTTTTTTATGTTTTGGCGCTTTTATACTATAAAAACTATTTTATATAAAAAAATAATTGATTTTGCATCGCTTTATTCTGCAAGCTATAACTTTTTTATTTTTTTGCTGATGACACTGTGTCATGGCTCGTTTTTTGCAGGAGAGGATGTTGTTTTCAGCGGTACCATGTTTATTTATATTCAACTTTTTGATCATGTGTTATTGCACTTTTTGATCGGCAGTCTGATCATAAAGCATTGTTTTTTGCCTTGTTGTTTTTTTTTTTGAAGGGGTTCATTAAAGGTGTTAACTAGTGGGACAGTTTTATAGGGCGGGTCGTTATGGATGCGTCGATAATAAATATGTATATTTTTATTGCTTTTTTATATTGTCCCAGGGGGGACATCACTATAAAGTGTCAGATTGCTGATCTGACGCTTTGTAGTGCACTGTGTCAGATCAGCGATCTGACAGGCACTGAGGAGGCTTTCTCATCGCCTGCTCTCAGCAGGCACTGAGAAAGCTCTCTCCCTGCAGGACCCCGAAGGCCACTGTGGCCATATTGGATCGGGAGGCCTGCAGGGAGGAGGCCCTCAGGACAGCACAATCACATCGTGCTGCTGTGAGGGTCTCAAGGAAACATGCAGGATGCCCCCTCCCTGAGCGATTCTTCCCTGTGCGCCTAGTACACTGCGATCATGTTTGATCGCAGTGTGCCAGGGGTTAATGTGCTGGGGCGGTCAGTGACCACCCCTCACACATAGTGCCGGGTGTCAGCTGTGATAAACAGCTGACAACCCGCCGCGATTAGTGGCGCTCCCCCCGTGAGAGCCGCTAATCCACTATGACGTACTATCCCGTCCATGGGATAGTACGTCATATGGCAGAAAGGGGTTAAAATAGCTTATAGCATCAAGTGTGTTATAGAGGCCTGATCCAGAGGCCAGAAAAAATTCTTCTGTTCCTAGTGTTATACAGTAGGGGACCTGACTTTCAAACCGTTTGCAGCATCTAGTGTGTTATAGAGAAGTAAGAAAAGGAAAGGATTTCTCAGGCACTCCAACGAGGTTGGTGAAAATGATTGTTTCTTTATTCAGACATAAAGTGTAGCTAAAAACAGGGGAGCGGTTTAAGAAACCTTACATGTTTCTGGCAGCCTTTGGCTATGATCTTTCTTAAGATATATTGTCTTGATTCATGACAGGTAAATATTTAGAGATGATAGATTTGATTTAATTAAATTGCGGACTGTAAGGGTTGGAAAATTTAAGAGGTAAATCATCTTTATTTACAACTGATGAAGATTTATTGGGTAGAAGTGATCTCGGTTTGTTGGCTACAAAAGTGTGTGCACATTTAGTTTCTCATTTGTTGTACCCCCACTCCCTTAGTCGCACATGAATTTTTTCACTTTCTTGGAAAATTAAATGTTCAGAAGAGCAGATATGTTTGACCCTGTTGAATTCACCATAGGGTATAGCCTGTATAGCATGCTGTGGATGTGAGGACAAGTCTGTCTCCACCCTGTTGGTCACTGAATTGCCAACCAAATAAATATCCAGAAAGAGAGTTTCAGTAGTAGGAGCATTAACTGTGGATTTTAAATTTAATTTATTGTTGTTCAAACATACTGGAAAATCAGGGAATCTCTCCAATCCACCCTGCCATACAAATATCAAATTGTCCACATACCTCCCAAACCAATATATATTATCCAAAAAAGGATTATTGTCAGTAAAAATGTATGTCTCCTCCCACCATGACATATACAGAACAGCAAAAGAAGGTGAGAATTTAGAGCCCATGGGTGCACTGAGTACTTGGAGAAAAAAGCATGAATTGAACATAAAATAATTGTGAAACAACAAATAAGAAAGTGACTTGATAATAAAGTATTGTAAATAGTGTTGAACTTTCCGATACCGCAAGTATCGGGTATCGGCCGATATTAGCTGTATCGGAATTCCGATACTGACTTCCGATACTTTTTTCATATCAGATACCGGAATCGTAAGTTCCCATAATGCTATCAGCCTGCTCGCTTTGATTCAGCCAATGGGAATCCTCAGAAGTGTGGGCACATCCTGTTAGGCATGTAGGCATGTTAACTATTGGCATGGCTGTGATTGGCTGCTGAAATGATGTCATGATGCACTATAAAAGCCACCGCCGCCGCCATTTCTGGTCACTCTGCTGTGAATTCAGTTAGGGACAGGCTGCTGTTGAAGACTGTGAGGGACAGTTAGAAATAGCGATTCTAAAAACAATATTGTGCTTTACCCAGGCTACATAAACCACCACTGTAGCTTTCTTTGCCCTAGCAGCAGTGTTCACAGCTGTCTGCAAGGGCTGTGTGAGTGCAGCTCACGCTGTGGAGTGGGTTCTGCAGCCACGTCTGGTTGTAGGCCGCCCAGCGTGCCTCACTGCTGCCTCATACATATTTTTCTTTTTGAGCTGCTTGTTTTTAAAAAATTCTATCTAGTGTGCTTCCATCCGTATCCATATACGTTGGTTGCAAACACTAGTAGTAGACAGCGGAGCCTTTCTGCAGCCTTTCAGTGCTAGTGCCCACTTAGCTGCACTGTTCATGGCTGTCTGAGAGGTCTCTGACTGTGTGAGTGCAGCTCACGCTGAGTAGTGTGTCCTGCAGCTACGTCTGGTTGTAGGCCGCTCAGCGTGCGTCACTGCCTCACACATATTTTTCTTTAATTGCAGTTCATTTTTCTTCTCCTATTAGTGTGCATCCATCCCTATCCATCTTCATTGGTTGGTTCCAAACACTATATAGGAGTAGATAGAGGAGCCTTTTTTTCTGGCTTGTGCCCTTCAGCTGCAGCCAGATTAGTATTACCCAATTTTTTTGGAGCCTCATCTTTTGCGTTGTAGGTTACCTGCCTACATTGTAATAGCTCCAGAAAGTTGATGATACTCTGACTTTCAAATCTTGGGTCACATCCTTTTAGCTTTTTTTCCAGAAAAAAAAACAACAAAGTTCACCAAAACTACATTTGAAAGTTGTGTAGGCCACATTAGCTCCCATTAAAGTGTAGTCGACACACACTTCATAAAATTAGTGTTTCTTATACCTGTAACCAGCTGTTCAGGAATAAGCACACTAAGGCCCACCTTTGTATTTTTCTGCCTATCTTTCTCAGTCTAGCAAGATGAAGAAGGCAGGGAGTAAGGCACGTGGCCGTGGGCGTGGAGTTTCAGCAGGGAGAGGACGTGGGGATTCTGCAGGGAGAGGACGTGGGGATTCTGCAGGGAGAGGACGTGGGGATTCTGTGCCTGCTGTTGGCACCAGTGAGTCAGCATCCCCCAATTTTAGCAGGCAACAGTCCTTTATGCGCAGCTTTGTAGGACCTCACCGTACCCCACTGTTGCAGGAGGAGCAAATTGAAGCCGTTGTCGGATGTATGGCAGCTAACGCATCGACTTCAATTACTTCCACATCCTCTCAGGGCCAGAGCACCGAAGAACAACCATCTGTCTCTTCACCACCTGCCAAAGTGCCCAGGCAGTCAGAGAGCCCTGGACAGGAGCCATCACAGTCTCTACTTCTGTTCTCGGAATCTGTTGGTTTGGAAAGAGGGGGCCAGCCAAGCAGCATTCCAAAATGTGAAGAAGAGGGAGTATGCAGTGATGCGCTACTTCTTTGTCCCTCTGAATCTGAAGAGGCGGATGGGCCAGTGCCTATGGTCAACACACCTCAGTACGCATCAGATGATGACGAGACTCAGTTACCACTTTCTGGTGCGTACGGTGCTGGCGAGACAACCCATGAGAAGCAGGTGTTTGAAGAGGGGAGTGTAGATGATGAGGTCCTTGACCCATCATGGCGTGAGGAACAGGAAGGTGGTGGAAGCAGCACTGAGGAAGAGATTCCCCGAACGGCCAATACCGGAGGGAGAGGGAGGTGGCAGACTTGGTTGCCTGTAGCCTCCACTTCGGCACCCGTTAGGAGCATTCCACTTTCAAAAGGCAAAACGGGCGCTCCCAAGACTTGCAGTGCGTGGTCCTTTTTTGACACAGTTGCAGATGACATTTGCTTTGTCAAATGCAAGCTGTGTCATCAGAGAGTCAAAAGAGGGAAAAATGTCAGCAACCTCAATACCACTAATATGTGGAAACAAGTGCGGACCAAGCATGAGGAGGAGTTACACAGACACACTGAAGACGTAGGCCAACGTACAGCACCACCTACCACCTCTTCAGCTCGTGTTGGGGCCTCTTCCTTCAGCTAACACACAGCTGGTTCGGCTTCCTCACAGGATCGCCAAGGAAGAACCTCTGGCACTGTTGTCTGGAGACCCTGTGACATTCCACCCACAGCACCACGTTCCAAGTCATCCTCACACTCCCAGGCCACTCGACAGCCATCGGTAGCACAGGCATGGGAGAAAAGGTGGCCATACTCGGCAAACCATCCCCGAGCACAGGCTCTGAATGCTGGCATTGCCAAACTACTGGCACTTGAAATGCTGTCATTCAGGCTGGTGGAGACAGACACCTTCCGGGACTTCATGGCATTGGCAGTCCAACAATACACCGTGCCCAGCCGCTTTTATTTCAGCAGGCGAGCCATCCTTGCCTTGCAGAAACATGTGGAGGCAAACATAAAACATGTGCTACTAAACGCCGTCAGTAGCAAGGTCCACCTGACCACCGATGCGTGGACCAGTAACCATGGACAGGGACGATACCTTTCCCTCAAAGGTCGTGCAGAGCTTTCTGAGGGACTATCCGGATCTTTATGCACTGCTACACAAGGTCCACATAGAGTGCGCTCACTTGCGTCGTTCCAGCACGGAAAGATCGCGCCTTGCTGCTCTGCAGCGCCGATTACGCCTTCCGGAACATCGCATCATATGTGACCTACCCACCAGGTGGAATTCAACGTTACATATGTTGGAGCGGTTGTGTGAGCAGCAGGCAGCAGTCATGGAGTACCAGCTGCATCAGGCGCAAACAAGTCGCAACGTGCGCCGGTCACACTTCAGAACCACTGAGTGGGCCTCTATGAAGGACATCTGCCTCGTTTTGTGTGCCTTCGATGATTCCACGCGGATGGCGAGTGCAGATGATGCACTAGTCAGCATGACTGTCCCCCTTATCTGCCTGCTTCAAAAAACACTGCAAGCACTAAGGGATGAGCTTTTGGAAGAGGTGGAGGGTGAGGAGTCCCAAATGCCATCTGCCTCTGGACAGTCTGCGCTACGTGCTTCCTCACAAAGGCCTAGTCAGGGGACACTTTGTGAGGAGGATGAGGAGGAGTCGATGGAGGAGGAAGACATCTCTCCACAGGAGGGAGGTACACAAAGCTCTAGTCAGTATGTACAGCGAGGGAGGGGTGATGCAGAGCAGGCAGAGATCACGCCTCATGCAGGGGACAGCGGTTCTTTGGCAGTTGGGAGTCTGCAACACATGGTTGACTTCATGCTGTAGTGCCTGAGAAACGACCGCCGCATCGCCCACATTCTCTACACGGCTGATTATTGGGTGTACACCCTCCTAGATCCTCGCTACCAGGACAACTTGTAAACCCTCATACCAACGTTCAACCGGGAGCGTAAACTGCTGGAGTACCAAGACACACTGGTGCAGTCCATCATGTTTTCCATTCCACCCGACAGCAGTGGTGATAGTGCTTTACAAAGCACCTCTGTGCGTCCAGCCAGTGGAGGAAACTAGGCACAAAGAGGGAGCAGAGGCAGCGCCTCAGCACAAGGCAAGACCACTATGGCCCAAATGTGGCAAAGTTTTGTGTGTCCGCCACAATTGTCTACACCATCACTGACGGCTCCAGTCAGCAGGAGGCAACGTTTCCGTCAGATGGTGACAGACTACATGTGTTGCCCTGTCAGTGTACTCCCAGATAGCTCTTCCCCCTTCAAGTTTTGGGTCTCTAAGCTGGATGCATGGCCAGAGCTTAGCCAGTATGCATTGGAGGTGCTGGCTTGCCCTGCTGCCAGTGTATTATCGGAACGTGTCTTTAGTGCCGCAGGTGGTGTACTAACAGACCGTCACACGCGACTTTGTTTCGATAACGTCGACCAGCTTACTTTTCTGAAAATGAACAAGGCCTGGATCTTCCCAGAATTTGCCAATCCTCTTCCCGACTAAATAATTGGTTGGCAACTGTATCCAGGACTCCTGTTGTGTTTATGTTTCTACCACCTGAACTATAATCCCTGGGCTTCAACACAACCAGTTGTCGCTCAGATGTGTCGTCTGCACAGAGAAAAACACTAGCTCCTGTGTTAGTGGGGTTCAGTAACGCCAGCTGTTCCCCTGCTGTGTGGATGGCAAAGTCTCCTGCTGCATCCAAACTCACACTACAACGCTTTTTCTCCTCGCTCCAAGTAGGCCTCAGCCTGCTCGGATCATTGATCCTGGGCTACATCACAGCCAGTTGTAGCCTGGAAGTGCCGTCCTCACAGATTGAAACACTCGCTTCTGTGTCTGTGGGGTTCAGTAACGCCAGCAGTTCCCCTGCTGTGTGGATGACAAAGTCTCCTGCTGCCTACACAGTCACATTACTACTGATTTTTAACCATGCTCCACTTAGGCCTCTGGCTCCACTGTCTCTAGTATTTCCCCTGGCCTCCAACCCCACCAGTGACAGCTCTGAAGTGGCATCTGCACAATCCACACTTGTTCCTGTGTTACTTGGCCTCAGTCACATCAGTTGATCCCCTGATGTGTGTCCGTAAAGGTCTTCTGCTCTGTCCACATTCCCATTACTAGTAGTGCGAATGAGGACAGAGCAGGAGACCTTGACGGCCACTTCAGAGCTGTCACTGGCGGGGTTGGAGGCCAGGGGAAATACTAGAGACAGTGGAGCCAGAGGCCTAAGTGGAGCACGGTTACAATCAGTAGTAGTCTACAACCTCTATAAAACGTGCTGCAAGTTGGCCTCAGCCAACTCCATGCCTCATCCTGGGCTCCAACAATGCCAGTTGGTGTTCAGAAGTGCCGTCTTAACAGAGAAACACACACTATCTCCTGTGTTAGTGGGGTTCAGTAATGCCAGCTGTTTCCCTGCTGTGCGGATGGCAAAGTCTCCTGCTGCCTCCAACATCACACTACATGTTATTTTCCACTTGCTCCAAGTAGGCCTCAGCCTGCTCGGAGCATTGATCCTGGGCTTCAACACAGCCAGTTGTAGCTTGGAAGTGCCGTCCGCACAGATAGAAACACTCGCTCCTGTGTCTGTGGGGTTCAGTAACGCCAGCTGTTCCCCTGCTGTGTGGATGGCAAAGTCTTCTGCTGCCTCCAACATCACACTACATGTTATTTTCCACTTGCTCCAAGTAGGCCTCAGGCTGCTCGGAGCATTGATCCTGGGCTTCAACACAGCCAGTTGTAGCTTGGAAGTGCCGTCCGCACAGATAGAAACACTCACTCCTGTGTCTGTGGGGTTCAGTAACGCCAGCTGTTCCCCTGCTGTGCAGATGGCAAAGTCTACTGCTGCCTCCAACATCACACTACTACTGACTTTTAACCTTGGCTCACTTAGGCCTCTGGCTGTACTGTCTCTAGTATTTCCCCTGGCCTCCAACCCCGCCAGTCGCTGCTCTGATGTGCCGTCTGCACAATCCACACTTGTTCCTGTGTTACTGGGGCCCAGTCACGTCATTTGATCCCCTGTTGTGTGTCCGGCAATGTCTCATGCTCTGTCCCCATTCCCATTAATGGTTGTGGGAATGAGGACAGAGCAGGACACCTTGCCGGACACACATCAGGGGATCAACTGACGTGACTGAGTCCCAGTAACTCAGGAACAAGTGTGGATTGTGCAGACAACACTACAGAGCAGCAACTGGCGTGGTTGGAGGCCAGGGGAAATACTAGAGACAGTAGAGCCAGAGGCCAAAGTGGAGCACGATTACAATCAGTAGTTGTGTACAACCAACTCGCTCCAAGTTGGCCTCAGCCTGCTGCATGATTGACCCCTGGGCTTCAACATTGCATGTTGCTGCTCAGAAGTGTGTTTGCCACGGGTACTCCCTCCTACCCAGCCAGGTTCCAGCACCATCAGCTGTTTCTCGGCAGAGCCTTTGGCCTAGGTGCCTCCTTCTTGGTATCCGAGTTCGAGCAACGTCAGCTCGTCCTTGGTAGTGCTTTTTAGCATAGGTAACTCCTGCTTAGGAACCGTGTTCCAGCACCGTCAGCTGGTCCACGGTTGTGCCATTGGCTCTTGTTCCTTTTGCTGCCCCTCCAGGTTCCAGTACCGTCAGCTGGTTCTCGGCAGTGTCTTTGGCACAGGAACTCCCTCCCGCCCAGCCTGGTTCCAGCACGCCTGCTGTTTCCGGGTAGTGTCAACGTCACTTTGCCACCAATACGTTGTCCTGTCGTGTTGCAGTCGGGTTAGCCGAGTCTATGGTGCTTGCAGTTTCGATGCTTCCTATGTGGGCTGTGGGTTCTGGTAATAAAGGCTGGTTCCGTAGTGCCAATAGGACAAGCACCCCCTGTAGGACTGTGGGTTTCGGTAACTGCGGCCGGCTCACGGCCTTGCAACTTTGTTTTTTTCCTGGGTACCTTCTGCTACCCTTCCGGGTTCCAGCACCGTCAGCTGGTTCTCGGCAGTGCCTTTGGCCTAGGTGCCTCCTTCTTGGTATCCGAGTTCCAGCAACATCTGGTGGTCCTTGGTAGTGCTTTGTAGCACAGGTACCTCCTGCTTAGTAACCGTGTTCCAGCACCGTCAGCTGGTCCACGGTTGTGCCATTGGCTGTTGTTCCTTCTGCTGCCACTCTGGGCTCCAGCACCATCAGCTGGTTCTCGGTAGTTCCATTGACTCTTGTAGCTAATGCTACCCATCTGGGTTCCAGCACCGTCAGCTGGTTCTTGGAAGTGTCTTTGGCACGGGAACTCCCTCCTGCCCAGCCTGGTTCCAGCACGCCTGCTGTTTCCGGGTAGTGTCAACGTCACTTTGCCACCAATACGTTGTCCTGTTGTGTTGCAGTCGGGTTAGCCGAGTCTATGGTGCTTGCAGTTTCGATGCTTCCTATGTGGGCTGCGGGTTCTGGTAATAAAGGCTGGTTCCGTAGTGCCAATAGGACAAGCACCCCCTGTAGGACTGTGGGTTTCGGTAACTGCGGCCGGCTCACGGCCTTGCAACTTTGTTTTTTTCCTGGGTACCTTCTGCTACCCATCCGGGTTCTAGCACCGTCAGCTGGTTCTCGGCAGTGCCTTTGGCCTAGGTGCCTCCTTCTTGGTATCCGAGTTCCAGCAACATCTGGTGGTCCTTGGTAGTGCTTTGTAGCACAGGTACCTCCTGCTTAGTAACCGTGTTCCAGCACCGTCAGCTGGTCCACGGTTGTGCCATTGGCTGTTGTTCCTTCTGCTGCCACTCTGGGCTCCAGCACCGTCAGCTGGTTCTCGGTAGTTCCATTGACTCTTGTAGCTAATGCTACCCATCTGGGTTCCAGCACCGTCAGCTGGTTCTTGGAAGTGTCTTTGGCACAGGAACTCCCTCCTGCCCAGCCTGGTTCCAGCATGCCTGCTGTTTCCGGGTAATGTCAACGTCACTTTGCCACCAATACGTTGTCCTGTCGTGTTGCAGTCGGGTTAGCCGAGTCTATGGTGCTTGCAGTTTCGATGCTTCCTATGTGGGCTGCGGGTTCTGGTAATAAAGGCTGGTTCCGTAGTGCCAATAGGACAAGCACCCCCTGTAGGACTGTGGGTTTCGGTAACTGCGGCCGGCTCACGGTCTTGCAACTTTGTTTTTTTCCTGGGTACCTTCTGCTACCCATCCGGGTTCCAGCACCATCAGCTGGTTCTCGGCAGTGCCTTTGGCCTAGGTGCCTCCTTCTTGGTATCCGAGTTCCAGCAACATCTGGTGGTCCTTGGTAGTGCTTTGTAGCACAGATACCTCCTGCTTAGTAACCATGTTCCAGCACCGTCAGCTGGTCCACAGTTGTGCCATTGGCTGTTGTTCCTTCTGCTGCCACTCTGGGCTCCAGCACCGTCAGCTGGTTCTCGGTAGTTCCATTGACTCTTGTAGCTAATGCTACCCATCTGGGTTCCAGCACCATCAGCTGGTTCTTGGAAGTGTCTTTGGCACGGGAACTCCCTCCTGCCCAGCCTGGTTCCAGCACGCCTGCTGTTTCCGGGTAGTGTCAACGTTACTTTGCCACCAATACGTTGTCCTGTCGTCTTGCGGCCGGGTTAGCCGACTCTACGGTGCCTGCAGTTTTGGTGCTTCCTATGTGAGCTGCGGGTTCTGGTAATAAAGGCTGGTTCCATAGTGCCAATAGGACAAGCACCCCCTGTAGGACTGTGGGTTTCGGTAACTGCGGCCTGCTCACGGACGCGACACTTTGTTAATCATGGGTACCTTCTGCTACCCATCCGGGTTCCAGCAACGTCAGCTGGTTCCCAGTAGAGCCTTTGGCCTAGGTGCCTCCTTGTCGTTATCCGAGTTCCAGCAACATCTGCTGGTCCTTGGTAGTGCTTTGGAGCACAGGTACCTCCTGCTTAGTAACCGTGTTCCAGCATCGTCAGCTGGTCCACGGTTGTGCCATTGGCTCTTGTTCATTCTGCTGCCACTCCTGGTTCCAGTACCATCAGCTGGTTCTCGCCAGTTCCTCAGCCTTCTTGTAACTAACTTTTCCAAGTTCAAGCTTGTGGAAATGGTTTTTGATTCTCACTCTGGATCTCCCTGACAATGACCCTGAAGACGACGACCCTGAAGACCACACAGAAGAATACCTAAAAGATGACCCTGAAGAAGATGACCAAGAGGACAAAGAACAGGAAGACAACCACCAAGATGCAGAACAACAAGAGACAGAAGACCAAGAAGCATAAAAACCAAAAGCAGAAGAACTTTAAGCATAAGACTAAAAATCTGAGCAAATTAGATTATCGAATTTATAAGCAGAAGAAGACTAAGCAGTGTATGGGGGTGAGTCCTTTCCTCCTCGTGGTGCCCCTGGAAAAGACCTGCTGCTGCAGGCCAAACTGAACGCGGACAAATCCTGTTGTAAATCTTTTGTGACAGGCTGAACGGAAGGTGTAATCTTCAAACTTTTATAGATAACAACTACAGGGAAGAAGAAGATACTGCTGCTGCTGCTGCTGAAGATGATAGAGAAAGTGTGGGAGAAGTAAAAAAGAAGGTGAAGAGCATGGAAGTAGTGAAACATACATATCTGACAAAAAATTAAAGACTTTAACATAGTCAATATCTTTGTAACTACGAACGGCTTTAAAAAAAAAAAAAAAATTCCTGCTATTCCATTTGATTGGGCTAAACCTCTATGGCTTTAATGTCTCCTACACCTCCCACAATACATTTTACATTATTATTAGTTGTTTTTCTTCATGTAGAATTAACCGACAGGGAAAGAAAGGGTTTTTTTTAATTCCGATATTTCTGTTCCATTGACTTGAATGGGACTTCCGGGATCGGAATCGGCGATACCCGATACTTTTTTTTAGATCGGCCGATCCATTCCGATACGATATTTTTCAGTATCGGGTGGTATCGCTCAACACTAATTGTAAATTATCAGAATATTTACTGTATTTCTCCAAATGGTGACACATGGTAAGGTGGTGGGGAATCGTGCAGTACAGGCCCACCACATCAGATATGATGAACCTGTAATCCCGATTCTCAATGAAATGGTCAAATACTTCAAAACTGCCGTTGTGTCCCTTAACCCCTTTCTGACATCAGACGTACTATCCCGTCCATGGGACCCGGGACCCTATGCCCATGGACGGGATAGTACGTCTAGCACGATCAGCTGTGCTCACGGGGGGAGCGCAGCTGATCGCGGCCGGGTGTCAGCTGATTTCACAGCTGACACCCGGCACTATGTGTCAGGGGCGGTCACGGACCGCCCCCGACATGTTAACCCCTTGCACACTGCGATCAAACACGATCGCGGTGTACCGGGGGTTAAAGGGAAGCATCGGCAGGGAGGGGGCTCCCTCTGTGCTTCGCTGAGGCCCCCACAGCATCACAATGTGCAGCGTTGCGGCTGGGGTCTCCTTCCCTGCAGGTCCCCGGATCCAAGATGGTGATGGGGACCTTCTGGGGCCTGCAGGGAGCTAGCTTCCTCAGTGCCTGCAAAGCGCAGGCATGAGGAAGTCTGATTCTATGCCTGTGACAGATCGCTGATCTGTCACAGTGATCTGTGATGTGACAGATCAGCGATCTGTCACATCACAGCTATGTCCCCCCTGGAACAATGTAATAAAGTTAAAAAAAGTGTAAAAATAATTTTTAAAAAAATCGCAAAATAAATAAAAAAAAAAAAAATATTCCCTAATAAATTCATTTTTTGGAAATAAAAAAAAAACAATATAAGTGCACATATTTGGTATCGCCGCGTCCATAACGACCCGCCCTATAAAACTGTCACATTAGTTAACCCCTTTAGCGAACCCCTTAAGCGAACCCCTTAAAAAATAAAAATAAAAAACGAAGCAAAAAATAATGATTTATTATCATACCGCCGAACAAAAAGTGCAATAACGCGCGATCAAAAAGACGCATATAAATATCCACAGTACCACTGAAAACATCATCTTGTCCCGCAAAAAACGAGCCACCATACAGCATCATTAGCGAAAAAGTAAAAAAGTTATAGCTCGCAGAATAAAGCGATGCAAAAATAATTATTTTTTATATAAAATTGTTTTCATTGCATAAAAGCGCCAAAACATAAAAAAAGACATAAATGAGGTGTCGCTGTAACCATACATAAAAAAAGACATAAATGAGGTGTCGCTGTAACCATACTGACCCGAAGAATAAAACAGCTTTATCAATTTTACCACACACGGAACGGTGTAAACGCACACCCCCAAATAAAATTCTTGAAATGCTGGTTTTTGTTCATTCTGCATCACAAAAATCGGAATAAAAAGCGATAAAAAAATGTCATGCACCCGAAAATGGTACCAATAAAAACGTCAACTCGTCCCGCAAAAAATAAGACCCCACATGATTCTGTGGGTCAAAACACGGAAAAATTATAGGTCTCAAAATGTGGTGATGCAAAAACTATTTTTACAATAAAAAGCGTCTTTTAGCATGCGACAACTGCCAAAAATAAAAACCTGCCATAAATAGTAAATCAAACCCCCTGTTATCACCCCCTTAGTTAGGGAAAAATAATAAAATTTAAAAAAAAAATGTATTTATTTCCATTTTCCCATTAGGGTTAGGGTTAGGGTTAGGGTTAGGGCTAGGGCTAGGGTTAGGGCTAAGGGTGTGTTGGGGTTAAGGTTGGAGTTAGAATTGGGGGGTTTCCACTGTTTGGGCACATCAGGTGCTCTCCAAACGCAACATGGCGTCTGATCTCAATTCCAGCCAATTCTGCATTGAAAAAGTCAAATGGTGCTCCTTCCCTTCCAACCTCTGCCATGCGCCCAAACAGTGGTTTACCCCCACATATGGGGTATCAGCCTACTCAGGACAAATTGCAAAACAACTTTTGGGGTCCAATTTCTCCTGTTACCCTTAGGAAAATCAAAAATTGGGGGCAAAAATATCATTTTTGTGGAAAAAAATATGATTTTTTTATTTTCACGCCCGGACGTTATAAACTTCTGTGAAGCACTTGGGGGTTCAAAGTGCTCACCACACATCTAGATAAGTTCCGTGGGGGGTCTAATTTCCAAAATGGGGAGTTTCAACAGTTTAGGCTCATCAGAGGCTCTCCAAGCGCTACATGACACCCGCAAACCATTCCATCAAAGTCTGCATTTCAAAACGTCACTACTTCCCTTCTGAGCTGTAAGGATCCCCAAGGGTGAACCCACTGGACCACGGCAACGAACCTCCCCTGGGCGAGCGGACCAGGTGGACCACCCCCTATACAGGGAGTGTTAGGGACAGGCCCAGGGGAAAGCTGGTACCCTGGGCAAACGGATGAGACCAAGCAGGTGGTAGGCTAGGCATCCGGAAGGAGCAGTGAGACCAGACTCAGGAAATGCGGAGATGTGGGCAGGCATGGCAGGAAAGACAGGAACTCGAGCTGGACGGAGACACAGGGTGGCACTCCTGGAACACCGGAGTACAGTCTGGAAAAGGACACTGGATGGCATGGCTGGAACACCGGCAGGATGGAGACACAGGGAGGCACAGCAGGGACACAGGCAGTATGGAGACACAGGATGGCACGGCAGGAACACAGGCAGTATGGAGACACAGGATGGCATGGCAGGAACACAGGCTGGAAGGAGACACAGGATGGCATGCTGGAACACTGAAACACAGGATGGTAAAGGTCACACGGATGGAGGTAAATACAAGACCGAAGGGAGCGGAGGAGGCAGCGGAGTACACCAGCAAGTGTGGGGCCAGAATCACAGGAAATACAAGTGACGATTAGGCAGCGTCATTAGGAAGCAGCGGCCTGATAAGGGAGAGTGAGAAGGAGCTTCTGGGTCAGGGTCATCCTAGTCATAGAGTGGACCGGGAGGAGCGGCCGGCTCACAAGGGAGGAAGTGCGCGGCAAGGCCTGCAGTGAGTGCACGCCTGAGAGGAAGCAAGCACCATCGTCAGGACAGGAGAACGGACGGGGACGGGCCGGGAAGCCATGGTCTGGTGAGTATGACGAGGCACGGGAGGCAGCGGCATGACAGTACCCCCTCCAAGGCTGGAAAGAAATCTTGCCAGAATCCAGGGAGCTTGAATGATCTCCCGAGGCTCCCAAGATCTCTCCTCTGGGCCAAAACCCTTCCAATCCACCAGGAAAAAGGTCTTTCCCCTTAGCTTTTTCATAGCGAGAATGTCTTTAACTTCAAAGACATCATCGGCGGAAACAGGCTGGGGAGTACGGGTAGTAGTGGCATGGAATTGGTTGAGGACCACTGCTTTCAGAAGAGAAACATGAAATGAATTGGGGATGCGAAGCGAGGCAGGGAGCTTCAACTTGTAAGAGACGTCGTTGATGCGAGTCAAGACCTCGAAGGGTCCAATATACCGGGGACCTAATTTGTGCGAAGGAACCCTAAGGAGGATGAACTTAGAGGATAGCCACACTTTGTCGCCAGGGTGGTAGTGAGGTGAGTCCAAACGCCTTTTGTCTGCGTGTTTCTTCATCTTAACACATGCTTGTTCGAGAGCAGTTTTGGTCTCCTGCCAGATCCTGGAGAACATCCCAGACAGAAGATCAGCGGCTGGCACACCCGAGACAGGAGGGACTGGTAGAGGCACGCCTGGATGTAAGCTGTAGACGATAAAGAAGGGAGACTTGGCAGACGAGTCATTGGCGTGATTGTTATACGCAAACTCGGCCCATGGGAGTAAATCTGACCAGTCGTCCTGGTGAGTGTTGGAGAAATGTCGGAGGTAATTAACCAAAATTTGGTTAGTACGCTCTGCTTGACCATTGGTCTGAGGGTGATATGCGGAGGAAAAATCCAGCGTGATGTTCATAAACTTGCAGAGCGCTCTCCAAAATCGGGAGGTGAACTGGACTTCCCTATCAGAGACAATACGTTGAAGGAAGCCATGGGCACGAAAAAGATGATGGATAAAAATCTTCGCCAATTCAGGAGCTGAGGGTAATCCAGGCAGAGGGATGAAATGAGCCATCTTGGAGAATCTATCCACAACGACTAAGATGGCAGTGCATCCAGAAGAACGAGGCAGGTCAGTGACAAAGTCCATAGCTACGTGCTGCCAGGGAGCTGAAGGGACTGGAAGCGGGTGCAAGAGTCCAGAAGGTAATTGCCTAGGGACTTTGTTTTTGGCACAGGATGGGCACGAGGTTAAAAAACTTCGAACATCTTGAGGAAGAGTAGGCCACCAATAGTAGCGCTACACAAGACAAATGGTCTTTTTAAAACCCACATAGCCTGCAATTTTGGAGGCATGGCCCCAATGCAAGACTCGCTTCCGGTTGGTCTCTGGGACGAAGGTCTTACCAGGAGGTAGGGTAGACAAACTGAGGGGTGCCACCGTGATAATCTTGGAGGGGTCCCGGATGTGTGTAGGAACTTCCCCTGAATCGACGGCAAGAAAGGATCTGGACAACGCATCAGCCTTGAGGTTCTTCCTACCCGGGCAAAAGTGCAATTCAAAATCGAAATGGGCGAAAAATAAAGACCATCTCGCTTGCCGTGGATTAAGTCTCTGTGCTGATCGAATGTATGCCAAATTCTTATGGTCCGTGTAGATCTTAAAAGGATGCACAGCTCCTTCCAATAGGTACCGCCATTCTTCCAATGCCATTTTGATGGCCAAGAGCTCCCTGTCACCAATGGAATAATTCCGCTCTGGAGTGGAGAACGTCTTTGAGAAGAAGCCGCAGGTGACCAGTCGCCTGGTAGGAGATCTCTGAGAGAGTACGGCTCCGGCCCCGATGGCAGAGGCATCCACCTCCAAAATGAAAGGTTTGTTAGTCACTGGGCGGTGAAGGACGGGGCGGAAGCAAAGGCTTGTTTCAGGGCAAGGAAGGATCCTTCGGCCTCTGAGGACCAAACATGAGGGTTGGCCCCCTTATGAATCAGAGAGGAGATTGGAGCCGTCAAGGAAGAAAAATGAGTGATGAACTGCCGGTAGTAATTGGCGAAACCCAGGAATCGTTGAATTGCCTTGACTCCATGAGGTTGTGGCCAGTTGAGTACGGCTGACACTTTCTCTGCATCCATGCTTAAGCCAGAATCAGAAACAATGTATCCCAGGAACAGAAGAGAGGTTTGTTCAAAAGAGCATTTCTCCACTTTCGCATACAGGCGATTCTCCCTTAGGCGCGACAGGACTAGCCGGACACTCTTTCTATGGGCAGACAAATCCGGGGAAAAGACAAGAATATTGTCCAGATACACTACCACACAAGAGTACAGGAGGTCTTGGAAAACGTCATTCACGAATTCCTGGAATACTGTGGGGGCATTGCACAAGCCGAAGGGCATGACCAAATATTCATAGTGGCTATCCCTGGTGTTGAAAGCGGTTTTCCATTCATCACCATGGCGAATACGGATGAGATTGTAGGCCCCCAAAGGTCCAGTTTGGTGAAAATTCGTGCCCCCCGCAACCGATCAAACAGCTCTGGAATGAGAGGGAGTGGGTACTTGTTCTTGATAGTGATATCATTGAGGCCCCGGTAGTCAATGCAAGGGCAAAGAGCCCCGTCCTTTTTCTTCACGAAGAAGAAGCCTGCGCCTGCGGGTGAAGAAGACTTCCGGATAAAGCCTCTAGCCAGATTTTCCTGGACGTATTCGGACATGGCTTGGGATTCGAGAGGATTCAAAGGGTAAATTCGGCCCCGGGGTGGAGAGCCTGGAACGAGATCGATAGGGCAGTCATATGGACGATGCGGGGCAGGCTCTCTGCCTCTTTCTTGTTAAAAACGTCCGCGAAGGACCAATAGGCTGAAGGCAAACCCACGGGCGCCGCAGGAGTCCTAGGTGACTTGGTTGGCAGAACAGGAAGTAGGCACGTAGAGTGGCACGACTGACCCCATCGAAGAATATCCCCAGATCGCCAATCGAGGACATGCTCATGAGTCCTTAAACACGGAAGACCCAACAGGAGCGTATGGGATAGCAAGGGCAGTACAAAGAAGGCAATCTTCTCCTGATGTAGAGCTCCGACTTGTAATTCTACCTCTTTGGTGACCAAGGTGACGACCTCCCACAGGGGAGCGCCGTCGACAGAAGCTAACTGCTGAGGAGACTCCAAGGATCTGACAGGTATTCGCAACTTTTTGACCGCCTCGAGCTGGATGAAGTTCCCGGCGGCTCCTGAGTCAATGTAGGCCAGCTCAGAGACGCAGGTGGAACCAAGATTCTATAGGACAGAAAGGGTCAAGTGTAGAGAGGTATCACTAACACCTAGGTAGGCCTCTCTTACCTGTCCTAGGCGAAGGCATTTCCCGGCCTCACCGGACAAGAACGCAGAAGATGGGAGGAACTGCCACAGTAAAGACAGAGACCCTTGTCGAACCTTTCCTGGCGGCGCTGTTCTGCTGGTTTGAGGCGATCTACCTGCATAGGTTCAGGCGCCGGGGCAGCGGAGGTAGAGCCAAATCACGAACCAGAGGAACTGCGTGTTGCTAGAGGAACACGGGGGAGTCTTCTCTCCCTGGCGGACTCGTAGGAGCACTCCTGGAAGCGCAAGTCCATGCGAGTCGCCAGGGAAATGAGATCCTCCAGGGACGTTGGTGCATCCCGACCCGCCAGCTCGTCCTTATTACGAGCAGACAAACCCTGCCAAAATGCTCCCACCAAGGCCTCGTTGCTCCACCCGAGCTCCGAGGACAGAGTGCGAAACTGAATGGCATATTGGCCCACAGAAAGAGTACCCTGGCGGAGATTAAATAGGGACTCTGTGGTAGAGGACAGGCGTCCCGATTCGTCAAAAACCTTGCAAAAGGTCTCTAGGACCGTGGTGAGCTGGGAGACCACCGGATCATCCCGCTCACAGAGGGGGTTTACCCAGGCCAATGCTTCACCCTCCAAGTGGGATACCATAAAGGCCACCTTGGCACGGTCAGTAGGATATTGCTGAGGCAGCAATTCAAAGTGCAATTGGCACTGATTAAGGAACTCCCGGCACAATCTGGGGTCTCCACCATACCGCGGAGGCTTAGCTAAACGGGGCGGTGGATGTGGAACCGGCACCTGAATAGGGGCAGCCGCGGCAGACTGGAGAGAGAGGAGTCGGTTATCCACCGAGGCCATATAGTTTAGAATATGGCCCTGAGTGTCGCGTTGCTGGGCGATCTCCTGCTGGAGACAGGCCAGCTGGGATGCACTTCCGGGGTCAGAGGGCGGTAGTGCTGATAGCCGGGATTCGACGATCTTTAGGAAAGTCATGATCCAGACCTGGTTGGCTTGTAGGGTCGCAAGTTCCTTCTGGGTGGTCGCTGAGGTACCAGCGGGGTTCATGGCCTGATCGTACTGTAAGGATCCCCAAGGGTGAACCCACTGAACCACGGCAACGAACCTCCCCTGGGCGAGCGGACCAGGTGGACCACCCCCTATACAGGGAGTGTTAGGGACAGGCCCAGGGGAAACTATTACCCCGGCAGCTGGTACCCCGGGCAGACGGAGGAGACCAAGCAGGTGGTAGGCTAGGCAGCCCGGAAGGAGCGGTCAGACCAGACTCAGGAAATGCGGAGATACGGGCTGGCACAGCGGGAAAGACAGGAACTCGAACTGGACGGAGACACAGGGTGGCACCACTGGAACACCAGAGTACAGTCTGGACAAGGACACTGGATGGCACGGCTGGAACACCGGCAGGATGGATACACAGGGAGGCACAGCAGGAACACAGGCAGTATGGAGACACAGGATGGCACGGCAGGAACACAGGCTGGAAGGAGACACAGGATTGCACGCTGGAACACTGAAACACAGGATGGTAAAGGTCACACGGATGGAGGTAAATACAAGACCGAAGGGAGCGGAGGAGGCAGCGGAATATGCCAGCAAGTGTGGGGCCAGAATCACAGGAAATACAAGTGACGATCAGGCAGCGTCACTAGGAAGCAGCGGCCTGATAAGGGAGAGTGAGGAGGAGCATCCGGGTCAGGGTCCTCCTAGTCATAGAGTGGACCGGGAGGAGCGGCCGGCTCACAAGGGAGGAAGTGCGCGGCGAGGCCTGCAGTGAGTGCACGCCCGAGAGGAAGCAAGCGCCATCGTCAGGAAAGGGGGACGCGCCGGGAAGCCACGGTCTGGTGAGTATGACGAGGCACGGGAGGCAGCGGCGTGACACGAGCCCCGACGTGTGCCCATACAGTAGTTTTCTCCCACATATGCGGCATCAGCAGACTCAGGACAAATTGGACAACATCTTTTGAGGTCCAATTTCTCCTGTTACCCTTGAGAAAATAAAAAAATTGGGGACTAAAAGATCATGTTTGTGGAAAAAATATGATTTTTTTATTTTCACGCCCGGGCGTTATAAGCTTCTATGAAGCACTGGGGGGTTCAAAGTGCTCACCACACATCTAGATAAGTTCCATAGGCGGTCTAGTTTCCAAAATGGGGTCACTTGTGGGGTGTTTCCACTGTTTAGGTACGTCAGGAGCTCTCCAAAGGCAACATGACACCAGCAGACCATTCCATCAAAGTCTGGATTCCAAAACATCACTACTTCCATTCCGAGCTCCGACGTGTGCCCATACAGTAGTTTTCTCCCACATATGGGGTATCAGGGTACTCAGGACAAATTGGACAACAACTTTTGGGGTCCAATTTCTCCAGTTTCCCTTGGGAAAATAAAAAAATTGGGGACTAAAAGATCATGTTTGTGGAAAAAATATGATTTTTTTATTTTCACGCCCGGGCGTTATAAGCTTCTATGAAGCACTGGGGGGGTTCAAAGTGCTCACCACACATCTAGATAAGTTCCATAGGGGGTCTAGTTTCCAAAATGGTGTAACTTGTGGGGGTTTCCACTGTTTAGGCACATCAGGGGCTTTCCAAACGCGGCATGGCGTTCAATCCCAATTCCAGCCAAAAAAGTTAAATGGCGCTGCTTCGCTTCCGAGCTCTGCCATGCGCCCAAATAGTGGTTTACCTCCACCTATGGGGTATCAGCGTACTCAACACAAAATGCACAATAACATTTGGGATCCTGTTACCATTGGTAAAATAAAAATTGAGGGTGAAAAGATCATTTTTGTGGAAAAAATATGATTTTTTAATTGTACGGCTGTACGTTATAAACTTCTGTGAAGCCCTTGGGGGTTCAAAGTGCTCACCACTAGTGTTGAGCAATACCGTTCGATACCCAAAAATATCGTATCGGATGGTATCGCCCGATACGAAAAAAAATATCGGGTATCGCCGATTCCGATACCGGAAGTCCCATTCAAGTCAATGGGACTTCCGGTATCGGAATTTAAAAAGCCCTTTATTTCCTTGTTGGCTAATTCTACGTAATTGAAAACAAGTAAGAGTCATGTAGAATGTATTGTGGGAGGTGGAGGAGACATTAAAGGCATAGTGGTTTATTCAAATCACATGGCATAGCATTAATTCCAATTTTTTTTTTCAAGACGTTCGGAGTTAAAAAGATATTGACTATGTTAACTTTTTTATTTTTTGTCAGATATGTATGTTTCACAACTTCCATGCTCTTCACCTTCTTTTGTACTTCTCCCACACTTTCTCCTTCATGATCCGCAGCAGTAGCATTTTTTTCATCAACCTTTTCTTCACCTTATTCATCTTCTTTTTCACCTTCTTCCCATTTTTTTTTCCATTCTTCATATTCTTCTTATTCAGCTATTATTAATTTTCATATGCTATTTCTTCATCTTCTTCCTATTCTTTTTCTTCATTTTCTTATGGTGACAGGCAGTCCTGTAGTACTTATCTATAAAAGTTATAAGATTACACCTTACGTTCTGCCTGTCACAAAAGATTTACAACAGGATTTGTCCACGTTCAGTTTGGCCTGCAGCAGCAGGCATTTTCCAGGGCCACCACGAGGAGGAACGGACTCACCCCCATTTACTGCTTAGCCTTCTTCTGCTTATAATTTTGATTTCTTCTATGCTGATTTTTAGTCTTATGCTTAATGTTCTTCTGCTTTCTGTTCTTCTGCTTTTGCTTCTTCTGCTTCTTGTTCTTCTGTCTTTTGTTCTGTATCTTGGTGGTTGTCTTCATGTTCTTTGTCCTCTTGGTCTTATTATTTAGGGTCATATTTCTGGTCTTCTTTGGTGTGGTCTTCAGGGTCGTCGTCATCAGGGTCGTCGTCATGGAGATCAATAAGGATTACCATAGACAATTTCAAAAAGCTTGATCTTGGAAATGTAGCAGAAGGTACAAGAAGGCTGAGAAACTGGCGAGAACCAGCTGACAGTACTGGAACCCGTAGTGGCAGCAGAAGGAACAATAGCCAATGGCACTACTGAGGAACAGCTGACGGTGCTGGACCCCGGTTACCATGCAGGAGGTACCTTTGCTAGAAACCACTACCAAGGACCAGCTGACGTTGCTGGACCTCAGATACCGAGATGGAGGCACCTAGGCCAAAGGCTCTGGCGAGAACCAGCAGACAGTGCTGGAACCCGGATGGGTAGCAGAAGGAACAAGAGCCAATGGCACTACCGAGGACCAACTGACGGTGATGGACCACGGTTACTAAGCAGAAGGTACCTGTGCTAAAAAGCACTACCAAGGACCAGCTGACGGTGCTGGACCTCAGATACCGAGATGGAGGCACCTAGGCCAAAGGCTCTGGCGAGAACCAGCAGACAGTGCTGGAACCCGGATGGGTAGCAGAAGGAACAAGAGCCAATGGCACTACCGAGGACCAACTGACGGTGATGGACCACGGTTACTAAGCAGAAGGCACCTGTGCTAAAAAGCACTACCAAGGACCAGCTGACGGTGCTGGACTTCGGATACCGAGATGGAGGCACCTAGGCCAAAGGCTCTGGCGAGAACCAGCTCACAGTGCTGGAACCCGGGTGGGTAGCAGAAGGTACCCATCCAAAGCAAAGTAGCCAGGCCGCAAGCCGGCCGCAGTTACTGAAACCCACAGTCCTACAGGGGGTCCATGTCCCATTTGCACTACGGATCCAGCCTTCAGTGCCAGTTCCCGCAGCCCACATAGGAGTCACCTAAACTGCAGGCACCGTAGAGTCGGCTAACCCGGCCGCAAGACGACAGGACAACGGATTGGTGGCATAGTGACCTTGACACTACCCGGAAACAGCTGGCGTGCTGGAACCAGACTAGGCAACAGGGAGTACCCGTGCCAAAGACACTGCCGAGAACCAGCTGACGGTGCTGGAATCCAGATGGGTAGCAAAAGCTACAAGAGCCAATGGCACTACCAAGGAACAGCTGACGTTGCTGGACCACGGTTACTAGGCAGGAGGTACCTGTGCTAGAAAGCACTACCAAGGACCAGCTGACGGTGCTGGACCTTCGGATACCGAGATGGAGGCACCTAGGCCAAAGGCTCTGGCGAGAACCAGCTCACAGTGCTGGAACCCGGGTGGGTAGCAGAAGGTACCCATCCAAAGCAAAGTAGCCTGGCCACAAGCCGGCCGCAGTTGCCGAAACCCACAGTCCTACAGGGGGTCCATGTCCCATTGGCACTATGGATCCAGCCTTCAGTGCCAGTTCCCACAGCCCACATAGGAGTCACCTAAACTGCAGGCACCGTTGAGTAGACTAACCCGGCCTCAAGACGACAGGACAACGGATTGGTGGCATAGTGACCTTGACACTACCTGGAAACAGCTGGCGTGCTGGAACCAGGCTGGGCAACAGGGAGTACCCGTGCCAAAGACACTGCCGAGAACCAGCTGACGGTGCTGGAACCCAGATGGGTAGCAAAAGCTACAAGAGCCAATGGCACTACCGAGGAACAGCTGACGTTGCTGGACCACGGTTACTAGGCAGGAGGTACCTGTGCTAGAAAGCACTACCAAGGACCAGCTGACGGTGCTGGACCTTCAGATACCGAGATGGAGGCACCTAGGCCAAAGGCTCTGGCGAGAACCAGCTCACAGTGCTGGAACCCGGGTGGGTAGCAGAAGGTACCCATCCAAAGCAAAGTAGCCAGGCCGCAAGCCGGCCGCAGTTACCGAAACCCACAGTCCTACAGGGGGTCCATGTCCCATTGGCACTACGGATCCAGCCTTCAGTGCCAGTTCCCACAGCCCACATAGGAGTCACCTAAACTGCAGGCACCGTAGAGTCGGCTAACCCAGCCGCAAGATGACTGGACAACGGATTGGTGGCATAGTGACCTTGACACTACCCGGAAACAGCTGGCGTACTGGAACCAGGCTGGGCAACAGGGAGTACCCGTGCCAAAGACACTGCCGAGAACCAACTGGCGTTGTTGGAACCCAGGGACAATCATGGTGAAGGCCGAGGCCTTCTTGGTGGCAGTTTTAGATTGTTTGTAGGCTATAACAGACTGTCAACGTGCTCCAATTAGGCATCTGTCTCCACTCTGTTTCCAGGATTTCACGTGACCACCAACACCGCCAGTTTATGCGTACTGTAGCCGTCTGCCCAATCCACTCATGTTCCTATGTTACTGGGGTTCTGTAATGTCAGCAGATCCCCTGATGTGTGTCTGCCACTGTCTCCTGCTCTGTCCACTTTCCCACCGCTTGCAGTGGGAAGGTGGACAGCGCAGGAGACAGTGCCGGACACACATTGGGGGAACTGCTCACGTAACAGAACACCAGGAACACAGGAACAAGTGTGCAATGCGTGGACGGCAACTGTGAGCAGGAACTGGTGGTGTTGGAGGTCGGGGAAATACTAGAGACAGAGTGGAGACAGAGGCCAAATCAGAGAATGTTTAAATCTGAAGTAGTTACAATTTGGAGGCAGCAGCAGTTTGCCCTCCACACAGCAGGGGATCAGCTGACGTTACTGACCCCCACTTTCACATGAACGAGTGTTTTTTTTCTGTGTGGACAGCACTTCCGAGCACCAACTGGCATTGTTGGAGCCCAGGGACAATCATGGTGCAGGCCGAGGCATACTAGGAGCCAGGTGTAAATCGGAGGTATTTTGACTTTGGAGGGAGCAGGATACTTTGCCCTCCACACAGCAGGGGATCAGCTGATGTTACTGACCCCCACTTTCACATGAACGAGTGTTTTTTTTCTGTGTGGACAGCACTTCCGAGCACCAACTGGCGTTGTTGGAGCCCAGGGACAATCATGGTGCAGGCCGAGGCCTACTAGGAGCCAGGTGTAAATCGGAGGTATTTTGACTTTGGAGGGAGCAGGACACTTTGCCCTCCACACAGCAGGGGATCAGCTGACGTTACTGACCCCCACTTTCATATGAACGAGTGTTTTTTCTGTGTGGACAGCACTTCCGAGCAACAACTGACGATGTTGGAGCCCAGGGATAGTCATTTTGTAGGCTGAGGCCTACTTGGAGCCAGGTGTAAATCTGAGGTTGTTTGACTGTGGAGGGAGCAGGACACTTTGCCATACACACAGCGGGGGATCAGCTGACGTTACCGAACTCCACTTTCACAAGAACAAGTGTTTTTTTCTGTGTGGACAGCACTTCCGAGCACCAGCTGACGTTGTTGGAGCCCAGGGACAACAATGGTGTAGGCCGAGGCCTACTTGGAGCCAGGTGTAAATCTGAGGTGGTTTGACTGTGGAGGGAGCAGGACACTTTGCCATACACACAGCAGGGGATCAGCTGACGTTACTGAACCCCACTTAAACATGAGCGAGTGTTTTGTCTGTGTGGACAGCACTTCTGAGCACCAACTGGCGGTGTCGGAGCCCAGGGAAAATCAGGTAGTAGGCCGAGGCCTACTTGGAGCCAGGTGTAAATCTGAGGTTGTTTGACTGTGGAGGGAGCAGGACACTTTGCCATACACACAGCGGGGGATCAGCTGACATTACCGAACCCCACTTACACATGAGCGAGTGTTTTGTCTGTGCGGACAGCACTTCTGAGCACCAACTGGCGGTGTCGGAGCCCAGGGAAAATCAGGTAGTAGGCCGAGGCCTACTTGGTGGCAGTTTTCGATTGTTTCTAGACTACTACTAACTGTCAACGTACTCCAATTAGGCCTCTGTCTTCACTCTGTTTCGAGTATTTCCTCTGGCTTCCAACCACGCCAGTTGCTGCTCTGAAATGCCGTCTGCACAACCCACACTTGTTCCTGTGTTACTGGGGTTCTGTAACAGCAGCTTCTCCCTAGAGGTGAGTCAGGCAATGTCTCCTGCTCTATCCAGATTTCCACTACAAGTAGTGGGAATGTAGACAAAGCAGGAGACATTGCCGGACTCACCTCTGGAGATGAGCAGATGTTACAGGACCCAGGTAACACAGGAACAAGTGTGGATTGTGCAGACGGCACTTGAGAGCAGAAACAGGCGGTGTTGTAGGCCGGAGGAAGTACTCAAAACAGAGTGGAGACAGAGGGCAAATCAGAGAACATATTAAATCAGAGGTAGTCAGAAGTTGTAGGCAGCAGGAGAGTTTGCCGTACACACAGCAGGGGATCAGCTGACGTTACCGAACCCCTCTTACACATGAGCGAGTGTTTTGTCTGTGTGGACAGCACTTCTGAGCACCGACTGGCGGTGTCGGAGCCCAGGGAAAATCAGGTAGTAGGCTGAGGCCTACTTGGAGCCAGGTGTAAATCTGAGGTTGTTTGACTGTAGAGGGAGCAGGACACTTTGCCATACACACAGCAGGGGATCAGCTGAGGTTACCGAACCCCACTTACACATGAGCGAGTGTTTTGTCTGTGTGGACAGCACTTCTGAGCAACAACGGGCGTTGCTGTAGCCCAGGAAATAAAGTTCAGGTCATAGAAACATGAACACAACAGGAGACCTGGATCCTGTTGCCAGCCAATTATTTATTCTGGAAGAGGACTGGCAAATTCAGGTGAGATCCAGGCCTTGTTCATTTTCAGAAAAGTAAGCCGGTCAACATTATCGGCGGATAGTCGCGTGCGACGGTCTCTTACCACACTACCTGCAGCACTGAAGACACGTTCCGATAATACACTGGCAGCAGGGCAACCCAGCACCTCCAATGCATACTGGCTAAGCTCTGGCCATGTATCCAGCTTAGAGACCCAATACTTGAACGGGGAAGAGCCGTCTGGGAGTACACTAACAGGGCAAGACAAGTAGTCTGTCACCATCTGACGGAAACGTTGCCTCCTGCTGACTGGAGCCGTCTGTGACGGTGTAGCCATTTGTGGCGGTCCCACAAAACTTTTCCACATTTGGGCCATACTGGCCTTGCCTTGTCCTGCGGCACTGCCTCTGCTACCTCTTTGTGCAGAGCTTCCTCCACTGCCTCTACCCACATGGCTGCTTTGAAAAGCACTACCAGCAACACTTGCGGGGGGGGGAATGGAGAACATGATGGCCTGCACAAGTGTTTCTTGGTACTCCCGCATTTTTCGCTCCCGGTTCAACTGTGGTATGAAGCTTTGTAAGTTGTCCCGGTAGCGAGAATCTAGGAGGGTGTACACCCAATATTCAGCCGTGTGGAGAATGTTGGCGATGCGGCGGTCATTTAACAAGAATTGCAGCATGAAATCAACCATGTGCTGCAGACTGCCAACTGGACCGGAAACACTGTCCCCAGCTTGAGGCAGCATCTCAGCCTGCTCAGCATCACCCCACCCTCGCTGTACACACTGACTACTAGAGCCTTGTGTACCTCCCTCCTCTGGAGAGATGTGTTCCTCCTCCATTGACTCCTCGTCATCCTCCTCACTAAGTGTCCCCTGCCTGGGCCTTTGTGTGGAAGCACGTTGCGCAGACTTGCCAGAAGCAGATGGCATTTCTGACTCCTCATCCTCAACCTCTTCAAAAACCTCCTCACTTAGTACTTGTAAGGTTTTTTGAAGCAGACAGATAAGGGGGACAGTCATGATGATTAGTGCATCATCTGCACTGGCCATCCGCGTGGAGTCATCGAAGGCACGCAAAACTTGGCAGATGTCCCTCATAGTGGCCCACTCAGTGGTGGTGAAGTGTGTCCGGCGCACAGTGCGACTTGTTTGCGCCTGATGCAGCTGGTACTCCATTACTGCTGCCTGCTGCTCACACAACCGCTCCAACATATGTAACGTTGAATTCCACCTGGTGGGGAGGTCACATATGATGCGATGTTCTGGCAGGCGGAATCGGCGTTGCAGAGATGCAATGCACGATCTTGCCATGCTGGAACGCCGCAAGTGAGCACACTCTAGGCGAACCTTGTGCATCAATGCATCAAGATCCGGATAGTCCCTCAGAAAGCTTTGCATGACCAAATTGAGCACGTGTGCCAGACATGGTATGTGAGTGAGGTTGCCTAGGCCCAGAGCTGTCACTAGATTTAGGCCATTGTCACTCACTACCAAACCTGGCTGGAGATTCGCTGGCACAAACCACACATCGCTCTCCTGCTTGATGGCATTCCAGAGCTCCTGTGCTGTGTGGCTCCGATTCCCCAAAGAAATTAATTTAAGGACAGCCTGTTGACGTTTGGCCACACCTGTGCTCATATCTGGCCTGAAAGGCTCATGCAGTGCTGATTCCGAGGAACAAGAGTAGGAGTAGGACTCAATATGTACAGACTGCATTCCTGCAATCCTTGGAGCTGGCATTATACGTACAGAGCCACTCTCCAGATCTGTACCCGGCTCCACAATATTGACCCAATGGGCAGTGAGGGAAAGGTATCGTCCCTGTCCATGGCTACTGGTCCACGCATCGGTGGTCAGGTGGACCTTGCTACTGACGGCGTTTAGTAGCACATTTTTAATTTTTACCTCCACATGCTTTTGCAGGGCAGGGACGACTTGCCTGCTGAAATAAAAGCGGCTGGGCACATTGTATTGTGGAACTGCCAATGACATCAAGTTCCGGAAGGTGTCAGTCTTCACCAGCCTGAATGACAGCATCTCAAGGGCCAGTAGTTTGGCAATGCCTGCATTCAGAGCCAGTGCTCGGGGATGGTTTGCCGAGTATGGCTGCTTTTTCTCCCATGCTTGTACTACCAATTGCTGGTGAGTGGCCTGGGAATGTGCTGATGACTGAGAACGTGGTTCAGTGGGTGGAATTTCACTGGGTCTCTGGACAACAGTGGCAGTGTTTCTTCCATGGCGTTCCAGTGAGGAAGCCGAACCAGCTGTGTGTGAGCTGGAGGAAGAGGCCCCAACACGAGCTGAAGAGGTGGTAGGTGCTGCTGAAGGTTGGCCTACATCTTCAGTGTGTCTGTGTAACTCCACCTCGTGCTTGGTACGCACATGTTTCCACATATTTGTGGTATTGAGGTTGCTCACATTTTTCCCTCGTTTCACTTTCTGATGACACAGCTTGCATTTGACAAAGCAAATGTCATCTGCAACTGTGTCAAAAAAAGACCACGCACTGCAAGTCCTGGGAGCGCCCGTTTTGTGTTTTGGAAGAGGATTGCCCCTCACGGGTGCCAAAGTGGATGCTACAGGCAACCAAGTCTGCCCCCGCCCTCTCCCTCCTCTTTTGGCCGTTCGGGGAATCTCTTCCTCAGAGCTGCTCACACCACCTTCCTGTGGCTGACGCCATGATGGGTCAAGGACCTCATCATCTCCACTCCCCTCTTCAAGCACCGGCTGGTCCTGGGTTGTCTCACCAGCACCGTACACACCAGAAATTGGCAACTGAGTCTCATCATCATCAGATGAGCACTGATGTGTGCTGACAATAGGCACTGGCCCACCCACCTCTTCAGATTCAGAGGGACAAAGCAGTTGCGCATCACTGCATACTCCCTCTTCTTCACGCTCTAGAATGCTGCTTGGCTGGCCACCTCTTTCCAAGCCAACAGATTCTGAGAACAGAAGTAAAGATTGAGATGGCTCCTGTCCAGGGCTCTCAGACTGCCTGGGCAATTTGGCAGGTGATGAAGAGACAGATGGTTGCTCTTCAGTGCTCTGGCCCTGGGAGGATGCGGAAGTCATTGAAGTGGATGCGTTAGCTGCCATTCATCCGACAACGGCTTCAATTTGTTCGTCACGCAGCAGTGGGGTATGGCGAGGTCCTACAAAGCTGCGCATGAAGGACTGCTGCCTGGTAAAAGTGGGGGATGCCGGGTCACGTCCCCACGTCCTCTCCCTGCTGAATCCCCCCGTCCTCTCCCTGCTGAAACTCCACGGCCACGACACACGTGCCTTACTCCCTGCCTTCTTCATCTTGGTAGACTGATAAAGATAGGCAGAAAAGAAAAGAAGGGGTGGCTTAGTGTTCTTATTCCTGAACACCTGCTAACCAGTATAAGAAACACTAATTTGGCTAAGAGTGTGTGTACTACACTTTAATATGATCTAATGTGGCCTACACAACTGTAAAGTGGAGTGTTTGGTGAACTTTATTTCCTTTTTTTTGGGGGGAAAAAGAAAAGGATGTGACCAAAGTTTGAAAGCTATAGTATCACAAACTTTTTGGAGCGATTACAATGCAGGAAGCTAACCTACAATGCAATTGATGAGGCTCCAAAAAATAGGGTGATACTAGTCTGGCTGGCCCTGAAGGGCACAAGCCAGCAAAAAGGCTCCTCTATCTAATCCTATATAGTGTTTGCAACCAACCAATGACAATGGATGCGAATGGAAGCACACTAATATAGGAGCAAAAATCTGGACAATTTAGCTGCAAAAAAAGAACTATGTATGAGGCAGTGACGCACGCTGAGCGGACTACAGCTAGCGGTGGCTGTAGAACACACTGCAACGTGAGCTGCACTCACACACAGAGAGACCTATCAGACAGTCAAAAACAGTGCAGAGAAATGGGCTATAGCACTGAAAGGCTGCTGAAAGGCTCCGCTGTCCACTCCTTTAATGTTTGCAACCAACGTATATGGATACGTATGGAAGCACACTATACAGGAGAAAAAAAAAGCAGCAATAAAAGAAAAATGTGTATGAGGCAGAGACACACGCTGGCCGGCCTACAAGCAGACATGCCTGCAGGACACACTACACAGCGTGGGTCTGCACTCACACAGCCCTTGCAGACAGCTATTAAAACAGTGCTGCTGGGCTACAAAAATGCTACAGTGGTGGATTATGTAGCCTGGGTAGAGAAATAGATATGTTTGATGATCGCTATTTCTAACTGTCCCTCACAGTCTTCAACAGCAGCCTGTCCCTAACTGAATTCACAGCAGAGTGAACCCGAAATGGCGGCTGCTGCGGTTTTTATAGTGCATCATGACATCATTTCAGCAGCCAATCACAGCCATGCCAGTAGTTAACATGCCTACATGCCTAACAGGATGTGCCCACACTTCTGAGGATCCCCATTGGCTGAATCAAATCGAGCGGGCTCCTAGCATTATGGGAACTTCCGATTCCGGTATTCGATATGAAAAAAGTATCGGAACTAAGTATCGGAATTCCGATACAGCGAATATCGGCCGATACCCGATACTTGCGGTATCGGAATGCTCAACACTACACACCACACATCTAGATAAGTTGCTTTAGGGGTATAGTTTCCAAATTGGGGTCACTTGTGAGGGGTTTCCACAGTTTAAGCACATTAGGGGCTCTCCAAACATGACCTGACACCCCCAGACCATTCCATCAAAGTCTGCATTCCAAAAAGTCACTATTTCTCTTCCGAGCCCCGATGTGTGCCCATACATTAGTTTTCTCCCACATATGGGAAATGTTACCCTTGGGAAAATAAAAATTGGGGGTGAAAAGATCATTTTTGTGGAAAACATATGATTTTTTTAATTGTACGGCTATACGTTATAAACTTCTGTGAAGCCCTTGGGGGTTCAAAGTTCTCACCACATATCTAGATAAGTTCCTTGGGGGGTCTAGTTTCCAAAATGGGGTCACTTCTGGGGGGTTTCTACTGTTTAGGTACATCAGGGGCTCTCCAAACGTGACATGGCGTCCGATCTGAATTCCAGCCAATTATGCTCCTTCCCTTCTTAGCTCTGCCATGTGCCGAAACAGTGGTTCCCCCCCACATATCAGGTATCAGCGTACTCAGGACAAATTGCAAAATAACTTTTGCAGTCTAATTTCTCCTGTTACCCTTGGTAAAATATAAAAAATTGGACCTGAAGTAATTTTTTTTGTGAAAAAAAGTTAAATGTTCATTTTTTTTTAAACATTCAAAAAATTCCTGTGAAGCACCTGAAGGGTTAATAAACTTCTTGAATGTGGTTTTGAGCACCTTGAGGGGTGCAGTTCTTAGAAAGGTGTCACTTTTCAGGATTTTCTATCATATAGACCCCTCAAAGTAACTTCAAATGTGATGTGGTCCGTAAAAATAAAATGGTGCTGCAAAAATGAGAAATTGCTGTTTAACTTTTAACCCTTATAACTTTCTAACAAAAAAAAATGTTGGTTCCAAAATTGTGCTGATGTAAAGTAAACATGTGGGAAATGTTACTTATTAAGTTTTTTGTGTGCTATATCTCTGTGATTTAAGGGCATAAAAATTCAAAGTTGGAAAATTTTCAACATTTTTGCCAAATTTCCATTTTTTTCACAAATAAACGCAAGTTATTTGAATGAAATTTTATGACTAACATGAAGTACAATATGTCACGAGAAAACAATGTCAGAATCACCAGGATCGATGAGAGCGTTTCAGAGTTATCACCTCATAAATGGACAGTGGTCAGAATTGTAAAAATTGGCCCGGTCATGAACGTGCAAACCACCCTTTGGGGTAAAGGGGCTAAATAACCAGGAATTCTCAAAACCAAAGGTTGGAGATGTTCATCGACCCAATGTACCGATGCCAGAGATAATGGGGCAAAGAGGAGGGGGAAAAATACTTTTGTGTGTTTTGGGGAGACCATGAAAAATAGGAAGAATGGGATGGTCAGGTAGAAGCCATGTATGGAGTATGTGACTCAAAATGCCCATTCATTTACCTGCATCTAAGATAGTGGACAAAGTACATTTGTATGACAGGGTGGGGTCCGACGGGAGCAGCTTGTATGTGAAGGAATCATTGAGTATATTAGAAACCAATGAAACATAAAGAGATGTGTCCATGACTGCAACACAACCTCCCTTGTCAGAGTATTTGATGGTGATATCGAGATTTCGTTGTAAATCAAGGACTTCTTTCTTTACTGCTGTGATTTTTATTGTTTATAGTTTGATCATGTAATAATTTTAGATCACGTTCCACCAGTGTTTGAAAGAGGTCTAAAGATAGAACCCTTATATTTAATAAGAATAGAATATCCGGCACTCAAATTAGATAGCTGCTCAAAAGTTTTTATCCAAATGACACAGGAAAGATGTATATCTTTGTACCGTGTTAGCCAGTAGATAGAAAAATATTCAGGATTGAGAGTCCTCAGTAGTTGATACCTTTTAATGGCTAACTGAAAAGATGGTAACACATTGCAAGCTTTCGAGACTACTCAGGTCTCTTCATCAGGCTAGACTAATACAAAATCTGAAGTCACATATTTATGCACAATACAGCCTAGAAAAAATGCAATAGATAAGACAAGTGACGTGAAGCAGAACTATCAATATGGGAGAGGGAGAAACATAAATATAAACATTGGACCAGTTCATAGATAAGGAGTCCGGATGTTTTATGGTCCTCTGATTGGGGTCTAGTTCTGTGTTGTGATGCCCCCACACGGTTTTAAAAGGAAATTCCTGAATTGATGTAAAAAGACATAAATCCATGTGACACATCCATTCCAGCACTGAGAGTGTCAAAGGTCGTCATAAATTTGTACTCCCAAACTCGTCTCTCTCTCTGAGAATTGAAGTTACCTTTCAATACCAGTAATTTCATATCCACGCTGCTGTGATCAGGGATACAGAAATGTTTTGCCACAGGTAGATCCATTCTTTTTTCTCTTATTGTGTGACGATGAGCATTCATCCTTGGTCATCCATGCTCATCGTCACACAATAAGAGAAAAAAGAATGGATCTACCTGTGGCAAAACATTTCTGTATCCCTGATCACAGCAGCGTGGATATGAAATTACTGGTATTGAAAGGTAACTTCAATTCTCAGAGAGAGAGACGAGTTTGGGAGTACAAATTTATGACGACCTTTGACACTCTCAGTGCTGGAATGAATGTGTCGCATGGATTTATGTCTTTTTACATCAATTAAGGAATTTCCTTTTAAAACCGTGTGGGGGCATCACAACACAGAACTAGACCCCAATCAGAGGACCATAAAACATCCGGACTCCTTATCTATGAACTGGTCCAATGTTTATATTTATGTTTCTCCCTCTCCCATATTGATAGTTCTGCTTCACGTCACTTGTCTTATCTATTGCATTTTTTCTAGGCTGTATTGTGCATAAATATGTGACTTCAGATTTTGTATTAGTCTAGCCTGATGAAGAGACCTGAGTAGTCTCGAAAGCTTGCAATGTGTTACCATCTTTTCAGTTAGCCATTAAAAGGTATCAACTACTGAGGACTCTCAATCCTGAATATTTTTCTATCCAAATGACATAATCCAAAATGTAACGTTTCGGTCTTTGTCGACCTTCATCAGACTGTAAATAAAATATATTCACATAAATTTTAAAATAAAACAAACAATAATAAATGGAATATATTTTGTAACAAAAAATCACATTTCAAATAAGAAACTCACTGATGTATATAATTCTGTATTAGGACTGATGCATAACAAGTCCCAATTTAATATATTCAATATATCTTACAGTATATACCTAAGTTTATACAAAAATTCTACTAGTCTCAATGGTGCAAAAAAATATAAAAAATAAAAAAAGGGAAAAGAAGGGTGCATATCTATTATATTGCACTGAGCCTGGAGAAAAGATTTTTTTTGCTTACCAGAATATGTTAATTGAAGAAACTCCATAAGATAAATATGGGGAAAATTCTGTAAGTAAGAAACCACCGATATAAATACTGGTGAGCAAAATTACAAAAAATATCTCTAGAGACCATGACATATGCAAAGGATCTTACCCCGATAGATCGTAAGAGAAAGTCTCACAGGAGCGCTCAGGAAAGTGGTTTGCCGCCAGTGGAAAATGCGCCCTAAGAAATAAGTGAGCGGGTCGCTCTATTATAGTGTCATAATCGGAAGTCGGGGCCGATAATTGTATTCACAATGTCAGTGAAATGTGAATGAAAAAACAAGACGCCGCGGACCGGAAGTGCGTCCAAGGGTGCTCAGTGATGTGCTCACATGGAACGCAAACAGGAAGAATATATAAGGGAGTGGTAACCTTTCATCCTGGCACCACCTATATGAAAAGGAGTGACGTGTCAACTTTAACCTAAAGATAGAACCCTATTCTGGCCAGGATAATAGGTGGAATTGGAGAGTGTTACAACAATATCTGGATCCATATCCGTTATTGAACATTGTTCTCGATCCTGAAAGGAAGTAAGTGTTAAAATAGCATTTTGTTCTTTGAAAGTAAAAGATAACAATCTGACTAATTTGTTGACATCCTTTATAGTTCAAAAAAGGTCAAAGTTTTTACTGGGAACGAAATTGAGACCCCTCTCAAGAACAGAGATTTGGAGCTCAAACAAAATAGTGAGAGTAAGAATAATCACATTAGATGGTTTGTTATCCAAAGTTAAATCCTTTTCCTCCTGTTACGTGTCAGATATCTTCTCCAGAAATCTTTTTCCATCTCTTCATCCTCCTTTTCTGGTCTTTATACATTTTTTGACGCTGTCAAACTTGAATTGCGTCTATTGTCAGCACTGGGAAAATGACCAGAAGATGTATCTGTGTCATAATCTGTACTGCTATAATCTGATGAGGAAAAATATACTTTTTAGACATTATATTACTGTCAGGGGTGCATTTTCTTAGTGCAGATTTCATATGGAAAACACATAGAATTGTCTTGCTCCAAGTATAAACCTGATTATTTTTATAGTCAGTTATATCTCTTTGTAATTTGCTTTTATTTGTCCTTATAATCTGATCTTCCAGAGATTTGATATTTTCAGTCATGCATTTGTTCAAATTCTCACACTCGGCAAGCTTGTTGAACTTCTGGAGGTCCGCATTTATTTTATCAATCTCCATTTTTAGTTAATTTAGCCGTGTCTTGATGAGAAATAATGAGTTCTATTAACTTATGGGAACATTGTCATAAAGCTCAAACACATAGGTTGAGATCCATAGGAAACATGAACAAAATTTTTCTTTAAAATTTTTTTAAAAAAATATTAAAAAAAAAAAATAAAATAAAATGTTTGTTGCTTCATCGCAATTTTTTGCTTTGTTCATGTTTCTTATGTTTTCATTCATTTGTTTCTATTCCTGCTTGCTTTTTCCACAGATTCCATTGTCCGTCGGTATGTCTTCAATGCTACAGAGAAGCTCCCTTCCTCTCTCTTCTTCAACTTGTGTTATAGAGACCTTATCCAGAGGCCGCAAAAAATTCTTCTGATTCTAGTGTCATACAGTAGGTGACCTGACTTTAAAACAGTTTGTAGCATCTAGTGTGCTATAGAGGCCTGATCCAGAGGCCAGAAAAATTCTTCTGCTCCTAGAGTCATACAGGAGAGACCCTGACTTTAAGACTTTAACCCCTTACCTACAATGGACGTAATATTCCGTCCATGTGACCCTGGACCTAATTTCCATGGACGGAATATTACGTCACAGCGATCAGCGGCGCCCACGTGGTGAGCGCCGCTGATTGCGGCCGGGTGTCAGCTGATTTTCACAGCTGACACCCGGCACAATGTGTCAGGGGCGGTCACGGACCGCCCCCGACATGTTAACCCCTTGCACACCGCGATCAAAAACGATAGCGGTGTACCGGGGGTTAAAGGGAAGCATCGGCAGGGAGGGGGCTCCCTCTGTGCTTCCCTGAACCCCCCACGGCAGCGCAATGTGCAGCGCTGCTGCGGGGGGCTCCTTTCCTGCAGGTCCCCAGATCCAATATGGCGGCGGGGACCTCCGGGGGCCTGCAGGAAGCTGGCTTCCTCAGTGCCTGCAAAGCGCAGGCATGAGGAAGCCTTCTGCACTGCCTGTTTCAGATCGCAGATCTGTCACAGTGATCTGTGATGTGACAGATCAGCGATCTGTCACAGGACAGTTATGTCCCCCCTGGGACATTGTAATAAAGTAAAAAAAAAAAAAGTGTAAAAATAATTTTACAAAAATCGCTAAATAAATTAAAAAAAAAAATATTCCCCAATAAATTCATTTTTTGGAAATAAAAAAAAAAACAATAAAAGTACACATATTTGGTATCGCCGCGTCCGTAACGACCCGCCCTATAAAACTGTCCAAATAGTTAACCACTTAAGTGAACCATTTAAAAAATAAAAATAAAAAACGAAGCAAAAAATAATGATTTATTATCATACCGCCGAACAAAAAGTGCAATAATGCGCGATCAAAAAGACACATATAAATATCCATGGTACCGCTGAAAACGTCATCTTGTCCCGCAAAAAACGAGCCACCACACAGCATCATCAGCGAAAAAAAAAAGTTATAGCTCGCAGAATAATGTGATGCAAAAATAATTATTTTTTATATAAAATAGTTTTCAATGCATAAAAGCGCCAAAACATAAAAAAATGACCGAAATGAGGTATCACTGTAACCGTACTGACCCGAAGAATAAAACTGCCTTATAAATTTTACCGCACCTGGAATGGTGTAAACGCACCACCCAAAAGAAATTCATGAAACGCTGTTTTTTGTAAATTCTGCGTCCCAAAAAAGAAAATAAAAAGTGATCAAAAAATGTCACGTGACCGAAAATTGTATCAATAAAAACGTCAACTCGTCCCGCAAAAAATAAGACCTCACACGACTCGGTGGGTCAAAATATGGAAAAATTATAGCTCTCAATATGTGGTGATGCCGTATCTCTGTGATTTAAGGGCATAAAAATTCAAATTTGGAATATTGCGAAATTTAAAAAATTTTCGCCAAATTTCCATTTTTTTCACAAATAAACGCAAGTTATTTGAATGAAATTTTACCACTAACATGAAGTACAATATGTCACGAGAAAACATTGTCAGAATCACCGGGATCCATGGAAGTGTTTCAGAGTTATTACCTCATAAAGGGACAGTGGTCAGAATTGTAAAAAATGGCCCGGGAGTTAACGTGCAAACCACCCTTGGTAGTGAAGGGGTTAAAAATTTTTGTAGCATCTAGTGTGTTATAGAGACCTGATCCAGACGTCACCAAAAAAATCCTTCTGTTCCTAGTGTCATACAGTGGGGGACCTGACTTTAACCCCTTCCTGACATCCGACGTACTATCCCATCCACGGTACCCGGGCCCGTATGACCGTGGACGGGATAGTACGTCTACCGCGATCAGCGGCGCCCACGTGGTGAGCGCCGCTGATTGCGGCCGGGTGTCAGCTGATTATCACAGCTGACACCCGGCACTATGTGTCAGGGGCGGTCACGGACCGCCCCCGACACGTTAACCCCTTGCACACCGCGATCAAACATGATCGCGGTGTACTGGGAGTTAAAGGGAAGCATCGGCAGGGAGGGGGCTCCCTCCGTGCTTCCCTGAGCCCCCCACGGCAGCGCAATGTGCAGTGCTGCTGCGGGGGGCTCCTATCCTCCAGGCCCCCGAATCCAAGATGGCGACGGGGGCCTTGGGGACCTGAGGAAGCTGGCTTCCTCAGTGCCTACAAAGCGCAGGCAAGAGGAAGTCTTCTTCAATGCCTGTGACAGATTGCTGATCTGTCACAGTGATCTGTGATGTGACAGATCAGCGATATGTCACAGGACAGTGATGTCCCACCTGGGACTATGTAATAAAGTAAAAAAAAAATAAAAAAAAATGTAAAAATAAATGAAAAAAAATCGCCAAATAAATTAGAAAAAAAAAAAAATATTCCCTCAATAAATCCATTTTTTGGAAATAATAATAAAAAAAACAATAAAAGTACACATATTAGGTATCGCCGCGTCCGTAATGACCCGCCCTATAAAACTGTCCCATTAGTTAACCCTTTTAGCGAACCCCTTAAAAAATAAAAATAAAAAACGAAGCAAAAAATAATGATTTATTATCATACCGCCAAACAAAAAGTGTAATAACGCGCGATCAAAAAGATGCATATAAATATCCATGGTACCCCTGAAAACGTCATCTTGTCCTGCAAAAAACGAGCCACAACACAGCATCATCAGCGAAAAAATAAAAAAGTTATAGCTCACAGAATAAAGCGATGCAAAAATAATTATTTTTTATATAAAATAGTTTTCATTGCATAAAACCGACAAAAACATAAAAAAACGACCTAAATGAGGTATCGCTGTAACCGTACTGACACGAAGAATTAAACCGCTTTATCAATTTTACCGCACGCGGAACGGTGTAAACGCACCCCCCCCAAAAGAAATTCATGAAACGCTGGTTTTTGTTCATTCTGCGTCCCAAAAATAGGAATAAAAAGCGATCAAAAAATGTCACGTGCCCGAAAATGGTAACAATAAAAACGTCAACTCGTCCCGCAAAAAATAAGACCTCACATGACTCAGTGGGTCAAAATACGGAAAAATTATAGCTCTCAAAATGTGGTGATGCAAAAACTATTTTACAATAAAAAGCGTTTTTTAGCGTGTGACAGCCGCCAAACATAAAAACCGCCATAAATAGTAAGTCAAACCCCCCGTTATCACCCCCTTAGTTAGGGAAAAATAATAAAACTAAAAAAAAAGTATTCATCTCCATTTTCCCGTTAGGGTAAGGCTGTGTGCACACGCTGCGGATTAGGTGCGGATTCATCCGCGCGGATTTTGTAAAATCCGCAGGTGAAACCGCAGGTCAAAAGACCTGCGGTTTTACCTGCGGATTGCTCTGCGGTTTTGTCCTGCGGTTTTTCATCTCCTCAATAGAGGAGATGGCAAACCGCAGGAGAATCCGCAGAAAGAATTGACATGTCAATTCTTTCTGCGGATTGAAAACCGCAGATAATCCGCGCAGAAAATTCCGCACTGTCTGCACTGCGGTTTTTGATTCCCATAGGGAATCATGGTACTGTACACCGCAGCAGAAACTGCTGCGGGTCCGCAGCAGCCAAAACCGCTGCAGAACCGCAGCAAAATCCACAGCGTGTGCACACAGCCTTAGGGTTAGGGCTAGGGTTAGGGCTAGGGTTAGGGTTAGGGTTAGGGCTAGGGTTAGGGCTAGGGTTAGGGTTAGGGCTAGGGTTAGGGCTCAGATTAGGGTTAGGGGTGTGTTGGGGTTAGGGTTGGAGTTATAATTGGGGGTTTCCACTGTTTGGGCACATCAGGGGCTCTCCAAATGCAACATGGCGTCTGATCTCAATTCCAGCCAATTCTGAGTTGAAAAAGTCAAATGGTGCTCCTTCCCTTCCAAGCTCTGCCATGCGCCCAAACAGTGTTTTACCCCCACATGTAGGGTATCAGCCTACTCAGGACAAATTGCAAAACAATTTTTGGGGTCCAATTTCTCCTGTTACCCTTAGGAAAATAAAAAATTGGGGGCAAAAATATCATTTTTGTGGAAAAAAATGATTTTTTTATTTTCACGTCCGAGTGTTATAAACTTCTGTGAAGCACTTGGGGGTTCAAAGTGCTCACCACACATCTAGATAAGTTCCGTGGGGGTCTAGTGTCCAAAATGGGGTCACTTGTGGGGAGTTTCAATAGTTTAGGTACATCAGGGGCTCTCCAAACGCACATGACACCCGCAGACCATTCCATCAAAGTCTGCATTCCAAAACGTCACTGCTTCCCTTCCGAGCCCCGACGTGTGTCCATACAGTAGTTTTCTCCCACATATGGGGTGTCAGTGTACTCAGGCCAAATTGGACAACAACTTTTGGGGGTCCAATTTCTCCTGTTACCCTTGGGAAAATGAAAAAATTGGGGACTAATTGATCATGTTTCTGGAAAAAATACGAATTTTTTATTTTCACGCCCGGGCGTTATAAACTTCTGTGAAGTACTGGGGGGTTCAAAGTGCTCACCACAAATCTAGATAAGTTCCTTGGGGGGTCTAGTTTACAAAATGGTGTCATTTGTGGGGGGTTTCCACTGTTTAGGTACATTAGGGGCTCTCCAAAGGCAACATGACACCCGCAGACCATTCCATCAAAGTCTGCATTCCAAAATGTCACTACTTCCCTTCCGAGCCCCGACGTGTGCCCATACAGTAGTTTTCTCCCACATATGGGGTATCAGCATACTCAGGACAAATTGGACAACAACTTTTGGGGTCCAATTTCTCCTGGTGCCCTTGGGAAAATAAAAAAATGGTGACTAAAAGATCATGTTTGTGGAAAAAATATGATTTTTTTATTTTCACGCCCGGGCGTTATAAACTTCTGTGAAGCACTGAGGGGTTCAAAGTGCTCACCACACATCTATATAAGTTACTTGGGGGGTCTAGTTTACAAAATGGTGTCATTTGTGGGGGGTTTCCACTGTTTAGGTACATTAGGGGCTCTCCAAAGGCAACATGACACCCGCAGAAAATTCCATCAAAGTCTGCATTCCAAAACGTCACTACTTCCCTTCCAAGCCCCGACGTGTGCCCATACAGTAGTTTTCTCCCACATATGGGGTATCAGCATACTCAGGACAAATTGGACAACAACTTTTGGGGTCCAATTTCTCCTGGTACCCTTGGGAAAATAAAAAAATGGTGACTAAAAGATCATGTTTGTGGAAAAAATACAAATTTTTTATTTTCACGCCCGGGCGTTATAAACTTCTGTGAAGCACTGGGGGGTTCAAAGTGCTCACCACACATCTAGATAAGTTCCTTGGGGGGTCTAGTTTACAAAATGGTGTCATTTGTGGCGGGTTTCCACTGTTTAGGTACATTAGGGGCTCTCCAAAGGCAACATGACACCCGCAGACCATTCCATCAAAGTCTGCATTCCAAAACATCACTACTTCCCTTCCGAGCCCCGACGTGTGCCCATACAGTAGTTTTCTCCCACATATGGGGTATCAGCATACTCAGGACAAATTGGACAACAACTTTTGCGGTCCAATTTCTCCTGGTACCCTTGGGAAAATAAAAAAATGGTGACTAAAAGATCATGTTTGTGGAAAAAATACAAATTATTTATTTTCACTCCCGGGCATTATAAACTTCTGTGAAGCACTGGGGGGGTCAATGGCGCTGCTTCCCTTCCGAGCTCTGCCATGCGCCCAAATAGTGGTTTACCCCCACATGTGGGGTATCAGCGTACTCAGAACAAATTGCACAATAACTTTTACGGTCCTGTTACCCTTGGAAAAATAAGAATTGAGGGTGAAAAGATCATTTTTGTGGAAAAAATATGATTTTTTAATTGTATGGCTTTATGTTATAAACTTCTGTGAAGCCCATGGGGGTTCAAAGTTCTTACCACACATCTAGATAAGTTCCTTAGGGGGTCTAGTTTCCAAAATGGTGTCATTTGTGGGGGATTTCCACTGTTTTGGTACATCAGGGGTTTTCCAAACGCGACATGGTGTCCGATCTCAATTCCAGCCAATTTTGCATTGAAAAAGTCAAACGGCGCTCCTTCCATTCTGAGCTCTGCCATGCGCCGAAACAGTCGTTCCCCCCCACAAATCAGGTATCAGCGTACTCAGGATAAATTGCACAATAACTTTTGCAGTCCAATTTCTCCTGTTACCCTTGGTAAAATAAAAAAAATTGAACCTGAAGTTAGATGTTCATTTCTTTTTAAATATTCAAAAAAATTCCTGTGACGCACCTAATGGGTTAATAAACTTCTTGAATGTGGTTTTGAGCACCTTAAGGGGTTCAGTTTTTAGAATGGTGTCAATTTTGGGTATTTTCTATCATATAGACCCCTCAAAGTGGCTCCAAATGTGATGTGGTCCTAAACATAAAATGGTGTTGTAAAAATGAGAAATCGCTGGTCAACTTTTAACCCTTATAACTTCCTAACAAAAAAAAATTTTGGTTCCAAAATTGTGCTGATGTAAAGTAAACATGTGGGAAATGTTATATATCAAGTTTTTTGTGTGCCGTATCTCTGTGATTTAAGGGCATAAAAATTCAAAGTTGGAAAATTGCGAAATTTTTAAAATTTTTGCCAAATTTCCATTTTTTTCACAAATAAACGCAAGTTATTTGAATGAAATTTTACCACTACCATGAAGTACAATATGTCATGAGAAAACAATGTCAGAATCACCGGGATCAATGGAAGCGTTCCAGAGTTATGACCTCATAAAGGTACAGTGGTCAGAATTGTAAAAATTGGCCCGGTCATGAACGTGCAAACCACCCTTGGGGGTGAAGGGGTTAAAATAGTAGCATCTAGTGCTTTACTCCCAAGGGTTGTTTGCATGCTAATGACCAGGCCAATTTTTACAATTCTGACCACTGTCCCTTTATGAGGTAATAACTCTGGAATGCTTCTATGGATCCTGGTGGTTCTAACAGTGATTTCTCGTGACATGCTGTACTTCATGATAGTGGTAAAATTTCTTTGATATGACTTGCGTTTATTTGTGAAAAAAATGGACATTTGGTGAAAATTTTGCAATTTTCCTACTTTGAATTTTCATGCCTTTAACCCCTTTCCTACATTAGACGTACTATTCTGTCCATGTGACCTGGGACCTAAGTCCCAAGGATGGAATAGTATGTCTAGCGCGATCAGCTGCGCTCACGGGGGGAGCAAGGCTGATCGCGGCCGGGTGTCAGCTGGTTATCACAGCTGACACCCGGCACTATGTGTCAGGGGCAGTCACGGACTGCATCCGACACGTTAACCCCTGATCGTGTTTGATCGCAGTGTACCGGGGGTTTAGGGAAGCATCGGGAGGGGGCTCCCTCTGTGATTCCCTGAGACCCCCACAGCAGTGCGATGTTCAGCGCTGCTGTGGGGGTCTCATTCCCTGCAGGTCCCCAATCCAAAATGGTGGCGGGGACCTTCGGGAGCCTGCAGGGAGGTGGCTTCCTCATGCATTCAAAACGCCGGCATGAGGAAGCCTGCAGCACTGCCTGTGGCAGCGATCTGTCACATGACAGTTATGTCCCTCCTGGGACATTGTAATAAAGTAAAAAAAAAATGTAAAAATAAGTTATAAAAAAATCGCTAAATAAATTTTAAAAAAATATTCCCTAATAAATTCATTTTTTGAAAAAAAAACAATAAACGTACACATATTTGGTATCGCCGCATCTGTAATGACCCGCCCTCTAAAACTGTCCTACTAGTTATCCCCTTTATTGAACCTCTTAAAAAATAAAAATAAAAAGCGAAGCAAAAAATAAAGCTTTATCATCATACCGCCGAACAAAAAGTGCAATAACGCGCGATCAAAAAGACGGATATAAATTTCCATGATACCGCTGAAAACGTCATCTTGTCCCGCAAAAAATGAGCTGCCACACAGCATCACCAGCAAAAAAATAAAAAAGTTATAGCTCACAGAATAAAGCGATGCAAAAATAATTGTTTTTTAAATAAAATTGTTTTCATTGCATAAAAGCGCCAAAACAAAAAAAGACATAAATGAGGTGTCGCTGTAACCATACTGACCCGAAGAATAAAACTGCTTTATCAATTTTACCGCACGCAGAACAGTTGAGCGCTCCCCCCAAAAGAAATTCATGAAACGCTGGTTTTTGTTCATTCTGCATCCCAAAAATTAGAATAAAAAGCGATCAAAAAATGTCACGTGCCCGAAAATGGTACCAATAAAGACGTCAACTCATCCCACAAGACCTCACATGACTCGGCGGGTCAAAATATGGAAAAAATATAGCTCTCAAGATCTGATGATGCATAAACTATTTTTACAATAAAAAGCGTCTTTTAGCATGCAACAGCTGCGAAAAATAAAAACCCGCCATAAATAGTAAATCAAACCCCCCTTTATCATCCCCTTAGTTAGGGAAAAATAATAAAATAAAAAAAAATGTATCTATTTCCATTTTCCCATTAGGGTTAGGGTTAGGGCTAGGGTTAGGACTAGGGTTAGGGCTAGGGCTAGGGGTGTGTTGGGGTTAGGGTTGGAGTTAGAATTGGAGGGTTTCCTCTGTTTTGGCACATCAGGGGCTTTCCAAACGCGACATGGCGTCCGATCTCAATTCCAGCCAAAAAAGTCAAATGGCGCTACTTCCCTTCCGAGTTCTGCCATGCGCCCAAATAGTGGTTTATGCCCACATTTGGGGTATAAGCGTACTCAGGACAAATTGCACAATAACTTTTAGGGTCCTGTTACTCTTGGGAAAATAATATTTGGGGGTGAAAAGATCTTTTTTTTTAAAAAAAATATGATTTTTTAATTGTACAGCTGTATGTTATAAACTTCTGTGAAGCCCTTGGGAGGTTCAAAGTGCTCACCACATATCTAGATAAGTTCCTTGGGGGTCTAGTTTCCAAAATGGGGTCACTTGTTGGGTTTCCACTGTTTAGGCACATCAGGAGCTCTCCAAACTTGGCATGGCATCCGATCTGAATTCCAGCCAATTTTGCAGTGAAAAAGTCAAACCGCGCTCGTTTCCTTCCGAGCTCTGCCATGCGCCCAAGCAGTGGTTCCCCCCAAATATCAGGTATCGGCGTACTCAGGACAAATTGCACAATAACTTATGCAGTCCAATTTCTCCTGTTACCCTTGCTAAAATAAAAAAATTGAACCTGAAGTAATTTTTTTGTGAAAAAAAGGTAAATGTTCATTTTTTTAAACATTCAAAAAAATCCTGTGAAGCACCTGAAGGGTTAATAAACTTCTTGAATCTGGTTTTGAGCACCTTGAGGGGTGCAGTTTTTAGAATGGTGTCACTTTTGGGGATTTTCTATCGTATAGACCCCTCAAAGTGACTTTAAATGTGATGTGGTCCGTAAAAAAAAAATTTGGTTCCCAAATTGTGCTGATGTAACGTAAACATGTGGGAAATGTTACGTATTAAGTTTTTTAAGTGCCATATCTCTGTGTTTTAAGAGCATAAAATTTCAAAGTTGGAAAATTGTGAAATTTTTAAAATTTTCACCAAATTTCCGTTTTTTTCACAAATAAATGCAAGTTATATGAATGAAATTTTACCACTAGCATGAAGTACAATATATCACGAGATAACAATTGCTGGGATCCATGGAAGCGTTTCAGAGTTATTACCTCATAAAGGGACAGTGATCAGAATTGTAAAAATTGGCCCGGGAGATAACGTGCAAACCACCCTTGGTAGTAAAGGGGTTAAATCACAGAGATATGTCATAGAAAATAATAAATAACATTTCCCACATGTCTACTTTACATCAGCACAATTTTGGAACCAAAATTTATTTTTGTTAGGGTTAAAAGTTGACCAGCGATTTCTCATTTTTACAAAAAAATTTTCAAAACCATTTTTTTTGGAATCACATCACATTTGAAGTCAATTTGAGGGGTCTATATGAAAATACCCAAAATTGACACTATTCTAAAAACTAAACCCTTCAAGGTGCTCAAAACCACATTCAAGAAGTTTATTAACCCTTCAGGTGCTTCACAGGAATTTTTGTAATGTTTTAAAAAAAGAGCATTTAACTTTTTTCACAAAAAGTAATGTAAGAAGTGAAGTATTTGTCATTGCACTATACCAATATTTCTCTGCCGTATTGGAGCATCATGAATTGTGGTATGTGTTAAACGGGCCCACTGACACTCTTTCACCCAGGGCACACTAAAACCTGGAGCCAGCCCTACCCCCCACAACTTTAGCCAAATAACCCCCAGTTTTCAATGCGTAACTATTATTATAAAGTAAATTAAGGTTGACAAGCTTACGTAATAAGAATTGATGTAGTTGGCATTGAACCAATTAAAAAATAGTAGAAAATAATAAAAATCAAAATTTATTCCATCAATAAATAAATATTTAAGTTAAAAAAAATCTAAACAATAAAAGTACACATATTTAGTATAGCCACCTCCGTAACGATATGACCTATAAAATGTCCCATTAGTTAACCCCTTTAGTAAACATCATTAAAAAAAAAACAACAAGGCAAAAAAACAATACTTTATTATACCACCCAACAACATGTGGAATAACATGCGATCAAAAAGACAGATATAAATAAACGTGGTACCGCTGAAAACGACATCTTGTCCTGCAAAAAATGAACCACCATATAGCTCCATCACGGGAAAAACACAAAAACAAAAAATTCAGAAACATAAAAAATGAAATAAATGAGGTATCACTGACCTGAAGAATACAACTGCTTTATCAATTTTACCACACGCGGAATGGTATAAACACCCCCCCAAACAATAAATTCATCAATTGCTAGATTTTGTTCATTCTGCCTCCCAGAAATCGGAATAAAAAGCGATAAAAAAAGTCATGTGCCCAAAAATGGTACCAATAAAAATGTCAACTCATCCCGCAAAAGAGAATTGCGGATACTGGAAGCCTGTGCTAGCATTTCGTCTGCGGTGTTGCTGTCAGTGTGTCAAGAGTGGGAGAAGACAGTTGCATTGCATTGACAATCCAACACAATGGCCAGCACTTTGAACACATTTTATAAATGGTCACAAACTTGTAAATAGCTCATGAAAGAAAAAAGGTATGTTAAAACCATGCACACAATTGTTTTTCTTGTGAAATTCTCAATAAGTTTGATGTCACATCACCCTCTTCCCATTGGAAAAAATAAAGTTGGATCCAAAATGGACAGCTTCAAAATGGCCGCCATGGTCACCACCCAACTTGAAAAGTTTCCCCCCTCCCATATACTAGGAAGTTGATATCACCAACCATTCCCATTTTATTTATCCATATAAATGGCCCACCCTGTATATAAGTTCCTTAGGGGGTCTATTTTCCAAAATCGTGTCACTTGTGGGGGTTTCCATTGTTTAGGCACATCAGTGGCTCTCCAAATGCGACATGTCGTCCGATCTCAATTCCAGGCAATTTTGCATTGAAAAGTCAAACGGCGCTCCTTCTCTTCTGAGCTCTACCAAAGAGTGGTTTGCCTGCATATATGGAGTATCACCGTACTCAGGACTAATTGTACAACAACTTTTGGGGTTCAATTTCTCCTGTTAACCTTGGTAAAATAAAACAAATTGGATCTGAAACAACAAGATCCAATTTGTAGGACATGGCCCCCTTGTTCACCTGATCTGAACCCCATAAAGAACCTGTGGTCCCTCATAAAATGTAAGATCTACAGGGAGTGAAAACATTACACCTCTGGTAATAGTGTCAGGGAGGCTGTGGTCCCTGCTGCACGCAATGTTGATCGTAAACAGATCAAGCAACTGACAGAATCTATGGATGGAAGGCTTTTGAGTGTCATCGTAAAGAAAGCTGGCTGTGTTGGTCCCTTTTTTTTGGTTTTGAATGGCAGAAATGTTAATTTCTAAATTTTGTGTTGTTATATTGGTTTACCTGGTGAAAACAAACAAGTGAGATGGGTATATATTTGGTTTTTATTAAGTTGCCTAATAAATAGGCACAGTAATAGTTACCTGCACAAACAGATGTCCTCCTAAGACAGCCAAATCTAAAAAAAAACCCACTCCAACTTCCAAAAATATGTAGCTTTGAAATTTGAGTCTTTTCAGTTGATTGACAGTATAGTTGTTGTTCAATAATAAAAATAATCCTCTCAAATACAACTTGCCTAATAATAATTATGCAAACAGTGTATAATGCTCCATATATAATGGGCCCCATTTATAATGCTCAAGTGTATAATGGGCCCCATTTATAATGCACAGGTGTATGATGGGCCCCATGGATGATGCTCCAGTGTATGATGAGCTCTATTTATAATGATCCAGTATATAATGCACCCCATATATGATGCTCCAGTGTGTGATGGGCACCATGGATGATGCTCCAGTGTATGATGGGCCCCATTTATAATGCTCCAGTGTATGATGGGCCCCATTTATAATGAACAGGTGTATGATGGGCCCCATGGATGATGCTCCAGTGTATGATGGGCTCTATTTATAATGCTCCAGTGTATAATTTGCCCCGTATATGATGCTCCAGTGTATGATGGGCACCATGGATGATACTCCAGTGTATGATGGGCCCCATTTATAATGCTCCAGTGTATGATGGGCCCATATAATACTCCATATGTAATGGGCCCCATACGATGCTCCAGCGTATAATGGGCCCTATCTATGATGCTCATGTTTATGATGGGCACCATATATAATTCTCCAGTGTATAATGCTCCCCGTATATTGCTCCAATCATAAAAAAATGAAATACATGTCCCTAGGGGGAGACAGCCCAGTTAGGGAGATGGAAAAACTGGCATACGTTGAGATGTAGGCTGGACGTTCAGTAGCTGCAATGGAGGAATTCGAGAAGTCGGAGGTTGAGGAGGACAAAGCGAGCCATTTTGCTGGCAACCTATGTGTCATCAGGGGAAGGTGGGACAAAATCCTTTGAAACTCATGCATGGTTCATTTAATGAAGGTGAGATCATCAACAGTTTGGGTCGACAGCCGGGTCCTTCTTTCTGTCAGGATTGCTCCAGCAGCACTGAAGACTCTATCTAATAGCACACTACCAGCAGGGCAAGCGAGCTCCTGTAAGGCATACTGTGCCAATTCAGGCCAGGAGTCCAGTTTACAGGCCCAGTAGTCAAAGGGGAATGAACACTGAGGGAGAACATCGAACAGTCTTCGCACCTTATGGAGCAGGGCTGTAAACTCCAGATAATTATTTAAGAAGCACTGCACCACCAGGTTCAAGGTGTGAGCCAGGCAAGGTATGTGTCTGAGTTATGCAAGGGCTATGGCCACCACAAAATTACAGCCATTATCACTGACTAGCTTGCCTGGCTCAAGATGTAGACTGCCCAGCCATGACTCAGTTTCTCGCTGCAACTAGTCGGCCAGTACCTCCGCGGTGTGTCTGTTGTTGCCCAAAGACATCATCTTTAAAGCAGCCTGCTGATGCTTACCACTAGCCGTTCGATAGTGGGACACCTTGTGTGCAACACTGGCAGCTGCGGATAGAGTGCTCGTGCGACTGCGCTCTGTGGACGAGCTTTCGCTTCTGGAGGAGGAGGAGGGTCGAATGCCTACAGCCAACTGTTTCCTATACCGTGTCCCACCGCTGCTGTCCCCTGTGGACCTTGCATCCACCACATTAACCCAGTGCACAGTGATGGACACATAATGGCCCTTGCCATGCCTACTGGCCCATGGATCTGTTGTGAGGTGCACCTTTCCACTCACTGATTGTTTGAGTGCATGGACAATGGGGTCTTTCACATGCAGGTGGAGGTCAGGGATGGCTTTTCTAGAAAAGAAGTGCCGACTGGGTAGGTCATAGCGTGGGACAGCGTAGGCCATGAGCTCTAGGAACGCTGCGCTTTTAACCAAATGGAAGGGATCATCTCTAATGAGATCAGTTTGGCAATGTAGGCGTTCAAAGCCAGTGTACACAGATGAGAGGATGAGTACTTTCTTGTCCTACTCAGAATGTCTGCTAGGATGAGCTGGACTTGAGAGCTGCATATGGGGAACTAGTGGTGGACCTGATGGACTGAGAGGGGGTTGGTGATGGTGATGGTAGTGGTGCTGGTGGTGATGGACTAGATAAAGTCTTTCATTGCAAAAACATTGTGATTGCCTGACTGCTTTTGCCTTGCGACGACACCTCAACATTTCTTGCTTGTGGTGTGCTTACCGGTCGGCTTACAGTGAGGGAAGCGATGGAGCATTGCTGGCTACCTTCAGTCGGAGCAGGTACACATGTGCTACCTGAGGTTTTGTAGTCCGTTCACGCTTGCAAGTGCATGGTGATTAAATGTCTAAGCATGCAAATGGTATTCAAATTTCAGAGATTTTTCCCTTGGCTAAAGGTCCTTCCGCATTTCTTACAGATAACCTTTGCCTCATCAAAAGGATTTTGGTCAAAAAAGTGCCACAATGCACTTTTCCTGCTCTGGTATAAATTTTCAGAGCTTGTACATTGTGCTAATTTGACCTGTGTTGTCCTGCAACTCTTTTTGTTTTTTTACCACGTTTTTGGACAGCTACAGGCCTGCCAGATAACCGCTGCTGCGATGTCGATGCCTGCTGCGGATCCTCCTCCTCTTCTGAGCTATTGCCAGTGGCACCCTCTTCCCCAAATGGATGCCAATCCGGGTCAACAACTGGGTCGTCCATCACCTCCTCTTCAATTTCAGCTGCACCTTCCTCTGTGTCACCGTGTAAGGTGGTATAGTATGCGGGAAGGGGCACCTGAGTTTCATCAGGTTCAGATTCTGGCTCAGGAGACTGTGAGAGCAATGTAGTGCTCTGGGTCAATGTACCAGCAGAATCATCTAGCAGTGGCTGTTCATCAGTGCACTCCATGTCAGATTCATCTTGGACTGGGGAATTTAGCATATGACTTGATAACCCAGGCATGGTATGTGAAAAGAGCTCCATGGAGTAATCAGAAGTGTGGCCTGTCGCATCCTTCAGTTTTGGTGGGGGTGAAGGACACAAGGAAAGGTGTTGTTCCTGACCAGAAGCTTGCACTGACAACTCAGTACTTGCATTTTTGGACACTTCAGAAGAGGAGGCGATAGGTTGTTTCTGCAATGTAAGCCATAACCTGCTCCTGATGCTCCGGCTTTAAAAGTGGCTTACCTACTCCCAGAAAAGGGAACCTTCCAGGCCTTCTTGAGCCAGATGATGATGCAGGATCAACACCTGATGCCTTAGCTGCTGTTGTGCTTTTGGCATAACCTGCAGATGTATAACCACCATCATGAGTACCAGCTGCCCTTCCCCCCACCCAGATCTGCAGCCTCTTCCACCAAACTTCCTCATGTTTGGGAAAATGTAACAAAAATACCAGCAGATATATGGTACTGTATGAGGAGCGTAGCGCTGTATAAAGTGTAGTGGAAAATTAAAATCTCCTTTTATATATTCCCTTAATCACACACAGACGCTCTCCCAGTATGTATTTGACCGACATCCAAACAGCAGATATACGGTACTGTATCAGAAACGTAAAGCTGTATACGGTGTAGGGGAAAAATTAAATCTCCGGATTTATTTCCGGAGTCACACACAGATGCTCTCCCAGTATGTATTTGACTGTAATCCAAACAGCAGATATACGGTACTGTATCAGAAACGTAAAGCTGTATACGGTGTAGGGGAAAATTTAAATCTCTGTATTTATTCCCGTAGTCACACACAGACGCTCTCTCAGTATGTATTTGACCGTAATCCAAACAGCAGATATACGATACTGTATCAGAAACGTACAGCTGTATAAAGTGTAGGGGAAAGTTTAAATCTCAGTATTTATTTCCGTAGTCACACACAAATGCTCTCCCAGTATGTATTTGACCGTAATCCAAACAGCAGATATATGGTACTGTATCAGAAACGTACAGCTGTATAAAGTGTAGGGGAAAAATTAAATCTCCATATTTATTTCCGGAGTCACACACAGATAGTCAGCATGTAATTGTCCGTGATACCAGCCAGTACACGATAGTGTGTGTGAGGAGCGTACAGCTCTATATGGTTTGGGATAAAATGAACGGTCAATAACTGTTCGAAAAAAAAATAAAAGTATTACTGCTGTGTAAAAAGCAGTCTGTACAGCAGTGTACACACATGCAGCTATCAGGCAGCCTGATAACCAGCGCTGCTGCACACAAAAAAATCCTCCCCTGTCACTGCACACTAACTGTACAGCACAATTTCTATCAGCACAAGCTGATAACTCTCTCCCTACTGAGAAACAGCAGCAGCAACCTCTCCCTACGCTTAGATCGGCAGAAGTAAAATGGCGGTCGGCGGTCAGGGCTTTTATAGCCACTGTGACGCCACACAAAGCAAGCCAATCACTGCAATGCCCTTCTCTAAGATGATGGTGGCCTCTGCCCATGTCATCACGTTGCCCACAGTGTGCGTCCTTGCTCATTGGCTGAGAAAGGCGCCTGCAAGCATTATGGAAAACGCAACTTTGGCACTCGGGTCGGCAACCGCATGGCCGACCTCACTCTATGGTTGGGTTTCGGCCCACCGAAACCCAACTTTGGCAAAAGTCGGCGATTTTTGAATCTGACCGACCTGTTTTGCTCAACTCTACTCGGAAGGGAAGTAGTTATGTTTTGGAATTCAGACATTGATGGAATGGTCTGCCGGCATTATGTCGCGTTTGCAGAGCCCCTGATGTGCCTAAACCGTGGAAATGCCTCACAAGTGACCACATTTTGGAAACTAGACCCCCCAAGGTACTTATCTAGATGTGCCTTAACAGTGACAATGCCCAACACGTGCCTACTTTTTGGAACTAATCTACTGTTTCCTCATAGGTGAATTTTATAAATTAGTGGCATTCTTGAGTTGTGTAGTGTTTGTCAGGTTGTCATACATCAGTTGAATAGTTTTTGTCAGGTTGTCATTAGAGATGAGCAACTTTGCCTTTTTTCTGGTCGAGTCGGGTTTCATGAAACCCGACTTTCGCAAAAGTCGGGTCGAACGAAATCGGCCGATTATCATGAAAAGTCGAAGGCCGACTGAAACACGAAACCCAATGCAAGGCAATGGGGAAGCAAAGTCGGCAGGGAGTGGAGGACAGGAAACACACCTACATTGCCCTTTTGAATGCCAAAAACATCAATTCTGATTACTGAAGCTTTTCAACCTTAATTTACTTCATAATACTAGTTACGCACTGAAAAATGGGGGTTATTTGGCTAAATTTGTGGGGGGTAGGGCTGGCTCCAGGTTTTCATGTGCCCTGAGCCAAAGAGTGCCCCTTTAACACATACCACAACTCATGATGCTCCGATACTGCAGAGAAATAGCGGCATAGTACAATGAAAAATACTTCACTTTTTACATCTCATGACTGATATCCATTTTTAATAGCTCCAAAAACGGACAGTATATTACTCCATACAGTATTATGGCCACCGCATAGTGCGCTATACAGAGTAATGAGGCCCATATATTTCTCCATACAGAATCTTTGGTCCCATATAATGTTTGAAACAGTATATGATGAGCTCCACATAATGCTACAGAATATGTTGGTCCCCATGGATGAAGCTCCACTGTTTTATGGGCCCAAATAATGTTCCATACATAATGGGCCCCATTTCTAATGCTCTAGTGTATAATGTGCCCCGTAAATGCGGCTCCAGTGTCTGATGTCCATCTTTGGAATGCTCCAGTGTATGGTGGGCCCCATCTATCATTCTCCAAAGTATAGTGCTCCCCAAAAATTGCTGTCCCAACATTGAAAAACAATTAAATAAGTCTCCTCGCTATGGGATCCCTGTAGTAGTCTGGACTCCTCGTCGTCCCCATCGTCCATCTCACTGCACTTGGCTGTTTAGGTAGAGGGCGTACAGACGTGATGACATTGCGCTCTCTGATCAGACTATCACTGTCAGGAAACGCGGAAGACGTCATGGTGGTGGAGCAGGGAGAGGTAAGTATTTCAACTTTGCAAGTGCTGTGATCCTGAGCAAGCAGGGGGGGGCCACTCGTTGTTGACTGCACTGGCACAGGGCCTCTCATAGTACGGTGGTGTGTCTGACAGTGGGTGGGCCGAACCTGCACTTTCATCTGCACCTTCCTCTTTGTCACCGTGTAAGGTGGTATAGTATGTGGGAATGGGAACCTGAGTTTCCTCTGGGTCAGATTCTGGCTGTGTAGAGTGTGAGGGGAATGTAGTGGTCTGGGTCAATGTACCAGCAGAATCATCTAGCAGTGGCTGGGCATCAGTGCACTTGTGGCATCCCCTGGAGTACAGTCGCCACAGTGGCATTACCTTCCTCCTAGGGAGTGTGATGTCATGCTTGGGAGCAACGAAGGATCTCTCTAGCAGTTAAACCAACACACAACACATTTCCCACTCCATGCTAGCAAGGAGACCTCTGAACATGACTGCTGAGGAGCTGCACTCTGTGGTCAGGAGCAGGTAAGTTAGGCCATTCTGTGCAGGGAAGGGGAAGTGTGTGGACGTGAGAAGGGGAGCTGGAGGATGAGCAGAGTTAAGGCTCACTCCTAGCTGGAGCGCATGGTCCGGATTCCGGTCTCCGAGTTTGTAGGGACACTGACGTTCCTGCAGCAGAATCCGGAGGAAGTAGCAGCTGTAAATGCTCTGTACCCAACTGAGGCTCGGAGGCCCCAGCATCGACGTGTGTGAGCCAGAAGGAAAAGGCTATGGCTGCCAGCCATACGAGAAAGTTCCAAAAGAGAGTCAACAGGGGGAGCTTCATTGAGCTCAGCACTGCGAGTACCTCAGATAAGCGCTAGAACGGAAGCCACACTACCTATCTGCAGAGAGAGAAATCCAAATTGGCTTCCAGGCTGACCAACTCCTTCTCCATCTGTACTCTGGGTCCTGGACAGCACCTACCAAGTACAGGTAAAGGAACTGCATGACTGTGTCTGTCATCTTTCTCCTGCGCCTGGCACACGGCTCAGCTACATCCTGCACTGCACACCATCTCCCAACTCTTTTATCTGCCCAGCGACTACGGCCCTACCTGTGCAGGTCTTCTACATCTTAGCTGCACCACAACATCTGTCCCACAGAAGCGACACTGCAGCGCTGGTCAATCTAATCAGAAACCAGAGGTGGCGTCACATATCATTCACCTATAAGCATAATTCACCCCTTTGCATGGACGCCCAGGGCCATGGAACGAGTCACCACCACCGTGACACATCCCTGTGAGACACCGGCCCGGTACCGATTAACCCCACTTCCCTGGCTGGCCACCCACACTCCATGTCAGATTCATCTTGGACTGGGGAATTCACGATTTGACTTGATAACCCAGGCATGGTATGATAGAAAGAGCTACATGGACTAATGTGAAGTGTGGCCTGCTGCCTCATTCAGTTTGGGTGGGGGTGCAGTGTAAAATAATGCTTATCCTGTAAAATACTCAGGACTAATTACCAGATAAAAATATAGTGGTTTATTTGGATTTCTCCATCAAAGAAAGGTTATTACAAAATAATTCAGGTGAATAAAAAGAGGTGAGATATTGTCCATTGTTCATAGCAAAAGCTTTCCATCTTCATTCTCTGAGATCCCACATGGCAAAAGCAACATGTATTCTTCTTCTCTCCGAGATCCTGAATAGCAAATGGCTGCTGTGTCTCAGTTCGGCTTCTCACATCGCCGTCAAGTAATATACCAGCTGTTATGTCATGTCATGGCCCAACACAGGCGACATCTTCGTGTCTGTCTCTCATGATGGTGAGGGAAGAAGAGCGACCTCTACAGTTAGCCATGAATTATATACGTCTCCTAAAGCACGTGGTCTCTACATATATGGAGCTGTCTTTCTACCATGAGCCAAGCTTAAAAATAGCCTATGTCGTGTAAGCTAAAGCAATGTACAGAACTGGGTGTAATAAGAAATTAACGGATTATTAATATTTAACAATTCTCCCTTTTGAGGGAGACAGACATTAATTGGAACCCTCAAATATAACAAGATCTTTTTCTTCTTTCCTTCTTCTTTGACAAAATAATTTAATATCAATAATAATAATAATAATAATAATAATATCAGATTACCGTTTTAAGTACTCAATGACATAATTGATGTGAATTCATGTTATGGTAAGCCGTGAACAATATTCATATAAAATATGTATAATTATACTTCCCTAAGTCTAAATTGAAGCATCTCAGGTCCAGTCATCATCATCTGATGTCATCTGGTCTTCATTTTGATGTCTTCTGTCTTCTTCTTGGTTCTTTTAAAAATACAGTTTTCTTATAGCATATAGATGTTGTGTTGTGTATCAAATCAAAGTCCATAATTTCAAATGTTAATACGAAAACAAAGTCTATGCAGCTTTAATATCTGTGCAGTGTCATCTTTAAAAACCTGGGCTTACATTGGCTCGCCTTGGATATTCTGGAATCCTCCATCGGCACTGGTCTTTGAACAGGTGTGACGTCTTTGGTCAGCAAAGCAAGGGTTAAAATGACTCTTCCTTGCTAAACATAGCACCATAACCAGTCCTTGTCCTAATGCACAGGACATATGTCAGGGTTGTAGCTTCCTGATAATTACCTTCATTGTTCACCAGCTTTCATCGAAGCTTTTCAGGTGATTGAAAACCTCTGGAACTTGATAAGAACGTGATAACACCGTTCATCTCAGCATCATAGGATCATCGTCCTCTGGTTGTCAGGTTAGACACTTTAATTGTGACTGTCGGTGGTGGATACTGCACTTGTGACTGTCAGTGGTGGATACTGCATTTGTAATTAACACAGTCTATTACTCAGTAATCATAGCTTTGTTACCTTCTGGGACTTCTGGATCGCGGCATTCTTCTTCTTGCAACTGATAAAAATCAATGAAGTTTAGAAATGTGAAAAGTCTTTATTAACATAATTTCAGTATCTTGCTTGAAGTCTTCATTCCCTATTCTATACCAAATCTGGTAATTTCCCTATCCCATAATATCACAGCGTACCATAGCAATCAGTAATATCCATATAATTATTATCAGAATTTGTACCATATATGGATTTCAATATTTGAAATAATAAACGATAATACATTATTATCCGCATTTTTCATGTGATAGAACATTTTTTTATGTCATAGGTGTAATTACCTTTTTCAACCCATAGGTGTCACTGTGTTTTATGTAACCAGTGTTATCATCTTTATTAATAAGGAATATATTCATTATACTAATAATATGTAGGAATGTAAAGCCATGAACCAAAATAAGAATATATGAGTGAGCGAATGAATGAATAAAAGAATTGTTGCATATAACTCAGAAATGAAACATTTTCCTTAGTAAAAGAACCATATAATTGCTATATTTAATGAAGCAATATTCTCAGTAGATATTACTTTACTAAATATTGGTGAAAGAATTAAAAATAATGAAAAATAAGAATAAAAATAAAAATAAGAATAAGGCCTTTATGTTGATGCAGAGTAGTTATGTCTTCAGTAACATATACCCTTAATATTTCCATGATCTGGATTATTTCATAATTGTCATACACTTGTGTTATCAAAATATTCAAATCATGCAACTTTGCATATAATTCCTCTTAGTGTAAAGAAATGACTCTTTATAATACTTGTTATTATACCCAATACTTATACCATTGTACCTTATTAATATTTTTTCCTATTAAAATGTGTGAAGAAGAGGTATTAATCAAATGTGATGATGTAGTCAGGATAAAAAACATATTTTCCCCCTTAATACCAAAAAATATTGTTTCATGAAATAATTCATTTATCAAAACCAAAATTAAAAATAATTAATTAATAAATTGTGTAAATATTATACTTGCTTATACCATTATTTGTCTGAATATGTGTAACCATTAAAATTAATTTGAATATCATAAAATTATCCTTTGGAAAAATTAATTTGCATAAACCATTTTGATGTGCGATTGCACTTTGCACTTATCCACAATTAACTAAATTAAGAAATAATAATTACTATAGAAATATAGAAATATATGTTGTATAGATAATATTTCATTATATATCCTAATATTCTAATAATTTAACTGATCTGCATATTTCTCCTAAAGATAAAAGCTTTTGGGGTTTTTTTTCTTTCCTCATTCAGAATCCTGAGGCCTCATACAAACGTATCACATTACTCGCTCAGCAGCTGCTCATACACTCAGTCACTGTCACTCAGACTGTGTCACATATTAACTTTAAACCAAATACCTCACATATGAAGGTGTGATGAATACACGTATTTTAACCCAAATTATCCTAATTATCAATGCATTGTAAACTATTTCAATTTAGTCTCTTAATATTTCTTTGAATATTCCCCAAATACACATGACATAAATATATGTATAGCTATACTTGACATTTAGGCCTGGAAAAAAAAAATTCCATTGCTTTGCAAAAGTTGAGACCCCCTTTAAAATTCTTTTCCTAAGGAACAGGGACATAGTATACTGGTATACTTGTATTATTAGAACAAGGTTCAAATTCCCCTGCTGTGGTTGTCATTCAAACCATGCAGTAAAGCACACACCCAGAACATTTTAAAAAGCAATTAGTTATTTCCTTTTAAGGGTTAGATATATAAAATCATGCAATATTGCAAATTCCTGTGTAAATAAAGGCATAAATCCTTGGAAGAGAATTTTTCTCGATTAAGTCCTGCTTTGAAATGAAAATTCTAAGGAAACATAAAAAATAAGGTTAATATCATATAATTCTAAATATTATTACTGATGTAGATTTTAATTCATTAAAAAATACAGTTCTACTATTTCTACTTCTACAAACACTCTATATATACTGTATGACTATGTATATATCCACAAACCATAAAACTACAGGATTATACTCTATAACTCACTAATTGTATAACACTGTTACACAATATATATATTACTTTTTTCCTAGCCAATTCCTACACCCATACTTATTTCTCTGCAAAAAATATCCTGAAAGGTTCTTGCCATTTTAAAGCTGATAGATTCTTGGAGCAGAGTATTCAGTTTACAGGCCATGATGTCACTCACCACCTGTTTCTGTCTGTTAAATTCGGCCATCTTTGTTACAGAAAGAAAATCAGAACTCATCATTTTTCTTAATTCCATTTGTGTCTTTTCGGTGTTCTTTTGCATCATTCCATATGGCTTATAACAAACATGTGATTTTCTTTTTCTTTCTTCGTAGATTTGATTTTGGGGAAATCTCATTTTAGAAGGCTTTGCTAATACAGGCTTCTGATAAGATTTTACTCTGCCTGTCTTTACAAAATTAGCACAATTTACTTTCCTCTCACGATTCTCGTGTTTTCTGGCAAAATCAAGGGATTGCGCACATTCAAACAAAGAATCTTTTTGTGACGCAATAACACGAGATGCAGGATTTAGAAACCAAAATTTGCTTACAAAACTCCTTATGAGGGACGGTGTTTTGACATTCTCACTCAGCATTTTGTACAAACGTTCATATATGGACATGAACGTAAAAATACATTCCTTCCGACCAATTCTTAATTTTTGAAGAATATCAATATCTGGATGATTTTCATTTGATGAACAAAAAATGAGAATTTTTAATCTGTCTTTATCAGTTAAATTCTCATGTGTTTCACCAGATAACTTTAAAGACAATCTCCTAGCAAAATTTACAGGGATCCACATTTTGAACAACTGATTCTTCTCCTCGTTAGATAAATCAAATTTTTCAGAACAACTTTCAAAAATCTCAGAGATCCTACAAACATCTATTTTGTTGTCATAAGCAGGAATTATTTGGCATATCTTTATCAAATCCTTCCTCACGCTACTTCGGATTTGGGCCTGTGAGTCGTCTATTTTTAGTGGTACGTCTTTCCCTTGTACGTCCTCTACGTCAGTTCTGAAGTCTCCTCCTACTTCTCCATCTTGTTCCACGTCTGCAAGGTCACCTTCAATGGCTGCTACAGACACTTGATTACAGTCAATCTCCCTAACTTTACAGCCAATCTCGAGAACATCACAACAATCATTTTTGGATTTCTCTGACACAGATCTATGAAATATATCTACCATCTGTAGAATATTTTTTAATCTCTCTCTTTCTCTATTGAAAAACTTAGAATCTAACCTCTGATTCTCGAGTTCACACTCGGCATATAAACTTAACCATAAAACTTCTGAATTAGAATTGTCTACAGACTTAAATTTCAATTTACTCTGCTTAGCAAGACAATTAATGACATCCATTTTATCTTACCTTGAAATGTCTCAGCTCCTTTGATGGACAACGCTGGGTTCCTGTCTTTACACGTCTGGCTTACGTCTGGTACTTTTGGCACTTGTAGTACTTCTCAATCTATCTGGTACTTCTTACTTCTAGGTTCTATGTGATTCTTGTAAGTAGTGGAATTCCCGATAACTTGCACATATGATTTGACGTTAGCAAAGTCCAATCCCCCGTGTGGGCAAGTTGAGGGAAATCCGCAAAAAAGTACAAAAATTCAGATCTGGCTGGCTCTCCAATGTAAAATAATGCTTATCCTGTAAAATACTCAGGACTAATTACCAGATAAAAATATAGTGGTTTATTTGGATTTCTCCATCAAAGAAAGGTTATTACAAAATAATTCAGGTGAATAAAAAGAGGTGAGATATTGTCCATTGTTCATAGCAAAAGCTTTCCATCTTCATTCTCTGAGATCCCACATGGCAAAAGCAACATGTATTCTTCTTCTCTCCGAGATCCTGAATAGCAAATGGCTGCTGTGTCTCAGTTCGGCTTCTCACATCGCCGTCAAGTAATATACCAGCTGTTATGTCATGTCATGGCCCAACACAGGCAACATCTTCGTGTCTGTCTCTCATGATGGTGAGGGAAGAAGAGCGACCTCTACAGTTAGCCATGAATTATATACGTCTCCTAAAGCACGTGGTCTCTACATATATGGAGCTGTCTTTCTACCATGAGCCAAGCTTAAAAATAGCCTATGTCGTGTAAGCTAAAGCAATGTACAGAACTGGGTGTAATAAGAAATTAACGGATTATTAATATTTAACATGCAGGACACAAGGAAAGGGGTTCTTCCTGACCAGGAGCCAGCACTTGACCACTCAGTGCTTGCATTTTTTTGAAACTTCAGAAGAGGCGGGCATATTTGTTGGAGTCTGTTTCGGCAATGTAAGCCAAAACCAGTTCCTCATGCTCCGCCTTTAAAAGCAGTTAACCTACTCCCAGAAAAGGTATAATTCCAGGCGTTCCAGAGACAGGCCATGACACAGGCTCAACACCTCATGCCTTAGCTGCTATTGTGCTTTTGCCACTACCAGCAGATGCTCACCACCATCATCACCAGCTGGCCCCCCCGCGCCCACGTCCGCGGCCTCTTCCACCAAACTTCAAAATTTTGCACAAAATAGACTCAAAATAACATCAGATATATGGCACTGTATCAGAAATGTACAGCTCTATTCAGTCAAAGGATAATTGTCAATCTCCATATATATTCCATCAGTCACACAGAGATGCTCACAGGGTCAGTATGGATTAAACAAGAATATAAAAAGTAGACAAAATGTACAGTATCATCAGATAGCAGGTATATATAGCATAGTTTAAACATTAACAATGTATGTCTATATATCAGGAGTAGTGTTGAGCCACCACGCTAGTGTTTTGGTTCGTCACACAGGAGGCAAGTTCGTCGAATGTTTGTCGAACCCCATTGAAAACAATGGCAGGCAAACACAAACACATACAAACACATAGAAAACAATTACAAAACACCTTAAAATGTGTCCCAAAGCAGAGAAAATGCTCAGAAGACAAAAATTACATATGGAAAAGGGCAACTACATTTAGAAAAGAGGTGGAGGAGTAAAAGGAGGAGGTGGAGGAGACACAGATATAGGCTTGTCATTACCTTATGAAGTCAAGAAAGGCTGGAATAAAAATGTAAAATACCAACCCAAAAAAAAAAATTCTGAAATCGAACACGATCATTTACCGTCGGACTTCCCACCAATAAATTATGTCAACTGGCGATCGGGCGGCGTTATTCCCACGAACCTCCAAACAGCGTCCATGTAGGCAAAGTGTTTGCTTTCCGGGGACAGTTTGATTGCAAAGCTAAACCTTAAAGGAATGTCCAAAAGGGCATCACCAGGAGTGGAGCCTGCGGCTTAATTGGAAACCACAACCATTCCACCTCAAGAAAAGATGCACATATTGAAAGCTTTGTCAATTGTGTGTGTGGTGTGGTATGTCCATTTGTAGTTGTGCTAGCAATTTGTCAGCATTATTCCGTTAACGATCGAGACTCCGGCATGCCCCCGCGGTACGCGTCAAGCATACTAGAGGGATATGCGAGGCTCTGGCACTATCATGGTCTATCTTGGCGTTACATGTACGGGGCTGCATGCGCGCTACACTGAAAGGACCAGCTTTTGTCGCTTACAGGTGCATATAACCAGCAGAACACCGTTAGTAATGGGGATCTGTGATTTCAATTATTCCCCGCGAACAATGATTTTCCAGTAAGTGCAGGTCAACCGCAATTCCTGAATTAGGCCTAACCGGCATTCCTGAAAAAATGCAAAAAATTACGTGTCCAAACCACAGTTGCTGTAGCTTGCTTAACAGCTCGGCAGCCGTTCTCAGGCCCAGTATGGATTCGACAAGATTCTAGAAAGTTGATAAAGGGTACAGTTTCACGGGTAACACGTATATATGTAGCATAGTTTACACATTAAAAACCTATGTCTATATATCAGGGGCAGGCTCAGATGGTCTCAGGCCCAGTATGGATTAGACGTGATTGGACAAAGGTGAGAAAGGGTACCGTATCACTGGATAACAGGTATGTATAGCATAGTTTACACATTAAAAATGTAGGTCTATATATCAGGAGGCAGGCTCAGACGGTCTCAGGCCCAGTATGGATTTGACCAGCTTGTACAAAGTTGAGAAAGGGTGCATTATCACTGGATAGCAGATATATATAGCATAGTTTAAATATTTAAAATCTCCATGTTCTCAGTATGGATTAGACAACAATCTAAAAATGAGAAAAAAGGGAATGTATTTGAAGCGTACACCAGTATACACTTTTGATGGTATTTTTAAATCTTCATATATATATTTCTGTCTCAGTAAGACAGTCCAGACTCTCCGCAATAGGAAATGAGATGCATACAATTACTGACATAAATTCTAGTGATTGCAGAAATCTAGGAATTTCTATTCACGGGATAAACTTCCGTCACAATTCTCAGAGGCGATGCAGACCCTCAATTAATTAGTGTGCGGAGACAGCGAAAACCTTTATTTGTGAAGAAAGTGTTGCTGTATCGCAGTACCGTTGATCCCATCGCCATTACTCATATCCATATAATTTTGATCACAGGGAGAAATGTAAACATGGTGCTCACTGCCTATCATGCTCTGTCACGTAACTTTGGAGTGCAAAAGACAGAAGCCACTAGGCCGTACGCGATTCATTTGGATTGGCATGAGAGGGCACATTTATAAATGTGCACTGGAATGTCACAGGTCTGAGGGTAGGAAAACTGTGAAAGCTGATGAGAAACCACCACTGCATCTCATTGTGAGTCGACGTCCATAAGAAATGGAAGCCATTGATCATCTGAAGCTAGGTCCCGGCCAGCGGGACAGGGCATAGCTACGTCTTAACCATCATCTTCTATCAGTTCACCAAATTTGTAGTGGCAGTCCAAGTGAAGGATTTGACAGCCCAGACTACACAGCGGAGGAGCAGGGAGAGGTAAACATTGCAAATGCTGGGGTCCTGCCCAAGCAAGGGGGGCACACTCGTGGGCGTCGGTACTGGCACTGGGCCCCTCATAGTAAGGCAGTGTGTCTTGCACTATGAGGGACCCTGTGCCAGTGCCAGTGCCCGCACCCAAGAGTCGGCCCACCCACCTGTCCAGGGCAACGGCACTCACATAGTTGCGTGCGCTAGGTGGTGACCCCGACCATGGGGGAAGGAAGCAGCCCAGTTAGGGAGGTTTACGAAATGGCATATGTTGATGTGGGACATTCACCTGCTGCTAAAGGCAAAATTGGTCAAGTCCCAGGAAGAGGCGGACCAAAGAAAGCTATTTTTCTGTCAACCTATGTGTCATCAGGGTAAGGTGTGACAAAATCCTTGGAATCCCATGCATGGTTCATTTTAATGAAGGTTAGATCATCCACATTTTGGGTCGACATACGGGTCCTTTTTTCTGTCAGGATTGATCCAGCAGCACTGAAGACTCTTTCCAATAGCACACTTGCAGCTGGGCAAGCAAGCTCCTGTAAGGCATATTGTGCAAATTCAGGCCAGGTGTCCAGTTTAGCTGCCCAATAGTCAAATGGGAATGACCTGTGAGGGAGAACATCGATATGGGAGGAAAAGTAGTTTTTAACCATAGTTGACAAGTGCTGTCGCCTGTCACTTTCAATTGATGCAGTATTACCAGTTGTGTGAGCGGGACTTGAAAAATCAGTCCACAACATGGTCATGAAACCCCTGTCTCCAACGCCACTTCTAATGTCTGCACCACCAACACCTCTTACAAGTTGCCCCCGGCCCCTACGGCTCGTGTGACAACCATCACCGCTGCTGTGTGCTGGGAATGCCTCAACCAACCGGTTTAACAGAGTTGCGTGTTTGTTAGCCAATATTAGGTCAAGGTTCTCCTGTGGCATGATGTTTTGGAATTTGCCTTTATAGTGTAGATCCAGGATGCTGGCCAACCAGTAGTCATCATCGTTCATCATTTTAGCAATGCGGGGGTCCCTTTTTAGGAACTGCAAGGCATAATCTGACATGTGGGCCAATGTTCCCGCTGTCAATGATGCACTGCGAGTGCTGGGTGGAGGAGCACTTTCAGGCAAATCCACATCCCTCCAGTCACGCACAAACCCAGTACCAGACCTTGCCACGCCAACATTTTCTTTTGACCCACGAGAAGCATCCTCCTCCCCTAAATAATCATCCCCATCATCATCCTCTTCTTCTGCCACCTCGTCCATGACAGTTCCCTGAACAGACAAAGGCTGACTGTCATCAAGGCTTCCCTACTCCTCTTCCTCATCATCCTCGGCTGCAGACGCCTGCTCCTTGATGTGCGTCAAAGTTTGCGTGAGCAGACACATAAGTGGGATGCTCATGCTTATGATGGTGTCGTCTGCGCTTACCAGCCGTGTGCATTCCTCAAAACATTGAAGGACTTTACAGAGGTCTTTCAGCTTCGATCACTGCACACTTGTCAACTCCATGTCTGCCCTCAAAGTGCCTGCCCGTGTATCCTCCCACAAATGCATTTCGGTCTGCCTCTGTTCACACAGCCGCTCAGCCATGTGCAGGGTGAAGTTCCACCTTGTTACAATGTCGATAATTAGGCGGTGCTTGGGAAGGTGGAGCAATCGCTGCAGCTTCTGCATACGACTGGAGTGTACCGGCGACCGGCGGATGTGCGAGCACAGTCTTCGAACCTTATGGAGCAGGCCTGTTAACTCCGGATAATTAGTGAGGAAGCTCTGCACCACCAGGTTCAAAGTGTGAGCCAAGCAAGGTAAGTGTCTGAGTTTTGAAAGGGCTATGGCTGCCACAAAATTCCGGCCGTTATCACTAACTACCTTGCCTGCCTCAAGATGTAGACTACCCAGCCATGACTCAGTTTGTCGCTGAAAGTAGTCGGCCAGTACCTCTGCCGTGTGTCTGTCGCCCAAACACATCATCTGTAACACAGCCTGCTGACGCTTTCCACTAGCTGATTGATAGTGGGACACATCGTGTGCACCACTGTCAGCTGCGGATGCAGTGCTCGTGCGACTGCGCTCTGTGGACGAGCTTTCGCTTCTGGAGGAGGAGGGTCGAACGCCTACAGCCAACTTTTTCCTATACCGTGGGCTAGGCAGCACTGTGCCATCACAGCTGTCCCCTGTGGACCCTGCATCCACCACATTAACCCAGTGCGCAGTGATGGACACGTAACGGCCCTGGCCATGCCTACTGGACCATGCATCAGTTGTGAGGTGCACCTTTCCACTCACTGATTGCTTGAGTGCATGGACAATGCGGTCTTTCACATGAAGGTGGAGGGCTGGGATGGCTTTGCGAGAAAAGAAGTGGTGACTGGATAGGTCATAGCATGGTACTGCGTAGGCCATGAGTTTGCAGAAAGCTGCGCTTTCAACCAACCGATAGGGCATCATCTCTAACGAGATTAGTTTGGCAATGTGGGCGTTCAAACCCAGTGTACGCGGATGAGAGAATGAGTACTTTCTTGTCCTACTCATAGTCTCTGGTAGGGTGAGCTGGACTTGAGAGCTGCATATGGTGGAACTAGCGGTGGACATGGCGGACTGAGAGAGGGTTGATGATGGTGATGGAGTTGGTGTTCTTTCTGATGGCCTAGATTCAGTCTTTCATTGCAATAACAGAGTGATTCCCTGACTGATTTGCCCTTGCGACGACAACTCAACATTTGCTGCTGGTGGTGTGCTAACCGGTGGACTTACAGTGGGGGAAACAATGTAGCGTTGCTGACTACCTTCTTTGGGAGCATTAGCACATGTGGTGCGTGAGTTTTGGTAGTCCGTCCACGCTTGCAAGTGCATGGTGATTAAATGTCTTAGCATGCAACTGGTATTCAAATTTCTCAGAATTTTCCCTCGGCTAAAGGTCTTTGCGCACTTCTTACAGATAACCTTTGCCTGATCATTAGGATTTTGTTCAAAAAAGTGCCACACTGCACTCTTCCTACTATGGAAGACATTTTGAGGCCTTGCACGCTGTGCTATTTTGACCATCTGGCCAAGCTGTCCTGCAACTCTTTTGGTTTTTGTAACCCGTTTTTGGACTGCTCCAGGCCTGCCAGATAACAGCTGTTGCAATGTCGATGCCCACTGCGGATGCTCCTCCTCTTCTGAGCTATTTGCAGCGGCACACTCTACCCCCAATGGATGCCAATCTGGGTCAACAACTGGGTCATCCATCAACTCCTCTTCAATGTCATGTGCACTTTCCTCTGTGTCACAGTGTATGGTGGTATAGTATGTGGGAAGGGGCACCTGTGTTTCATCAGGGTCAGATTCTGCCTCAGTACACTGCAAGGACAATGTAGTGCTCTGAGTGAATGTACCAGCAGAATCATTTATCAGTGGCTGTGCATCAGTATACTCCATGTTAGATTCATCTTTGCCTGGGTAATACACAATTTGACTTGATAACCCAGGCATGGTATGTGAAAACAGCTCCATGGAGTAATCTGTAGCGTGGCCTGCCGCATCCTTCAATTTTGGTTGGGGTGAAGGACACAAGGAAAGGTGTGGTTCATGAACATGAGCCTCCAATGATGACTCATTGCTTTTATTTTTGAAAACTTCAGAAGAGGAGGCGATAGAGCTGGAGGCTGAGTCAGCAATGTAAGCCAAAACTTGTTCTTGAAGCTCCGGCTTTAAAAGCGGTTTACCTACTCCCAGAAAAGGGAGCCTTTGAGGCCTTGTGGAACCAGACGATCACGCAGGCTCAACAACGCTTGCATTAGGTGCTATTTTGCTTTTGCCACTACCAGCATATCCACCACCAACACCATCATTACCAGCTGCCAACCCCCGCCTACTTCCACGAACTCTTCCACCACACTTCCTCATTTTTGGGGAAAATGTACCCAAAAAACCACCAACTATATGGTACTGTAAAACAAGGTACAAGGTGTATATAGTAGTGGGGAGAATTGGAATCTCTGTAGACTTCAGGACACAGTTGGATTCTGTTAGGCCCTGTTTATTTTACACCGCAATGTGACAGGCAGATTCTGGATGGTGTAATAAAGGTGGATAGAGGACTGTGGAAAAATGGAATCTCTGTAGACTTCAGGGCACAGTTGGATTCTGTCAGGCCCTGTTTATTTTACACTGCAATGTGACAGGCAGATTCTGGATGTTGTAAGAAAGGTGGATAGAGGACTGTGGAGAATTGGAATCTCTCTACACTTCAGGACACAGTTGTATTTTGTCAGGCCCTGTTTCTATAACACCGCAATGTGATCGGCAGGAATTGCCTAGTGTATGACAAACTACAAGGTGTATATAGAATTGGGCAGAATTGGAATCTCACTAGAGTGTGGGTCTGTAAGAATGGACAAACTCCTCGGCTTTTCCTTACAGAGTCACACACTTAGATAGCTTCAATTTGGCTGTGATAACAGCCGTTACACGGTACTGAGAGAGGAGCGTGCACGTATACTGCTGTTCGGTGTATGTAAAACTGTCAAGCTCCGTGTTTTTGTATACGGACTGACACACGCTGTCTCTCTCTAGTTTTGAATGTAATCAAACAGCAAATATACTGAACTGTTTGAAAAACGGACAAAACTATAAGGTGTAGGTCTGTTAGAACGGACAAACTCCTCGACTTTTCCTTACAGAGTCACACACGTAGATAGCTTCAATTTGGCCGTGATAACAGCCGTTACAAGGTACTGAGAGAGGAGCATGCATGTACACCGCTGTGCGATGTATGTAAAATTGTCAAGCTCCGTGTTTTTGTATACGGACTGACACACGCTGTCTCTCTCTAGTTTTGAATGTAATCAAACAGCAAATAAACTAAACTGTTTGAAAAATGGACAAAACTATAATGTGTAGGTCTGTAAAAACGGACAAACTCCTCGACTTTTCCTTACAGAGTCACACACGTAGATAGCTTCAATTTGGCCGTGATAACAGCCGTTACACGGTACTGTGTGAGGAGCGTACACCGCTGTACGGTGTGTGAAAAAATGAACGCTCACTACCTCACCAGGACAAAACAATACAATTTGGATTGCTTTTAAAAAAGCAGTTTGAACACCAGTGTGCACACAGCAATGCAGCTAGCCTTAAAAGGCAGGCTAATCACCACCAGCGCTGCTGCACAAAAGCAAAAATCTTCACCTTTCACTGCACAGTAACTACAGTGAAAAGCGCTAGCAGCAGAAGCAGTTTTTTTTTCTTTTTGCCTTCCTAACGCTCTCCCTACAGAATCAGCAGCTGCAGCAGCTCTCCCTATTCTGAGATCAGCATGAGTAACATGACGGTCGGCATCCCCGCCCTTTTATACCCCCACACAAAGCAAGCCAATCACTTGCATGCCCTTCTCCAAGATGGTGGTGACCGCTGCCTATGTCATCACATTGCCCACAGTGTCCGTTCTTCCTGATTGGCTGAAAAAGGGCGCTAAAGCATGTTTTGAAACGCTACTTTGGCGCTAAAGTCATCGACTTTGTGGCCAACCTCACGCTAAGGTCGGGTTTCGTTTCATGAAACCCGATTTTGGCGAAAGTCGGCGACTTTTGAATTTTTTCGACCCGTTTCGCTCAACTCTAGTTGTCATGCGTCAGTTGTGTAAGTCAGAAATGAATTCAGTAATACATGGAGGTGTGGTACAGTTTGAAGCAATCTTTCTTACACAGGCCAGGTTTGTTGGGGTAGGTGTCGCATTGATAAATTGAGTCCTTGCGTATTCCCCTTTTGTAACACACCTTGCTCCTCTTTTGCGACCTTTCTTTTTTTACAGTTTTAGGGAACTCTCCCAGGAAATGCTGACCTGGTACGAGACGAGCACCTTTAGTTCTGGAAGTACTAGGGCCCGCTCCTTCCTGAGTGCCATATATCAGGGCCTTAATCACTACCTCCGGAACTGAAGGTACAATGTAGTGATCTGGCATGCTGCATATCATGACAACAGGAAAGCTTTCAGCATTGCCATTTGTATTATGTGCACAGACAGCTTTTTGTACCACACCTCGGCCTTTCTCAAAGCACTGTACAGCTGGAGGAGTTGATCAGAGGGATCAATGCTCCCCATGTTTTTGTTATACCCCAGTATACAGTTCGGTTTGCTGACCTGTGCAGAGGTACCTTGTACAGTCCCGAAAGCACTGACATCACTGTGTATGGTGGTGAAGAAAAAGACATCCTTCTTGTCCATGTACTTGACTACCAGCAGGTGGTCGCTACATTGGGCACTGCTGTCACCCTTCCTGAGCATCTGCCTAAGTAGCGTTTTTGGGAGGCCTCTCTGATTTTTGCAATTGAAATCAGAACCGTTTAGCACAGCTATAAGGTGGTGGTGCAACAAGTAGGATTCTATTCCGTAACCATATATATATAGAAACTTGGCACACACAATAAGTGATTTCCAGTGAAAAGATAGTTGCAATGCACGCAGTGCAACAATGTTTTGAAAGGCAATTCTTTTTTTCACCCACAAGCTGGTAAGAAGTATGACATAAAGGGCTACTTTACATGTAACACTTCATATGTAATATGCTTGATCAAGTGGCCTTGTGATTTGATTTACGTGGGTGAAACTACTCAACCTATTAAGGACCGTATATCAAAACACAAGTCCACAATTAGCTGTAAGAATCTACTATTGCCAGTACCATATCACTTTGTTGCAGTGGGCCATACCATAGCCCAACTCAAATATGAAGTGATCGAGCAGGTCAATGTGCCATGTAGAGGTGGTAATCGCATAAATTTATTGAAAAAACGTGAGGCTTTTTGGATCCATGAGCTCCAGACATTAACCCCTAAAGGGGTAAATAGAGACTATGATATCCAATCATTTTTGTCTTAATCTATTGGAACTATATGATGTGATGCTGTATTTTTCCTTTACTAATACTTTTTATCCTCTTTTCAGAACCTACAGCACTAAGCACGTATTTTCCTCATGGAGAAATTTCAATATTTGCTCTCCACTGAACCAACAAATCCCTAAAGAACACTTTAGAGCCATCTGGATTATTCAATGCCGTCTTCTCATGCACAGCCACTATTAGGAGCACTGTTTATATCCTTTTGATTATTTTATTTCTCCTCTCTCAAGAACACAACAACGGAGGATCTCTATTCCATAAGAAAGGACACTTCCTGCCTTTGAAACACAGTGACGTCACTTTCGGGACCTCCCACTCTCTCGTCCTGTATGTGAACTGCATCAGGCCACACTGGAGTGCAGAGAACACGTCACATCCGGTTACATTCTTCCATCTTGGCCCCTATTTCTAGATGCAGCAGACGCTGCTCACAGCACCATTGACCTGCGGTGGATGCCGTGTCATTGCCCCACACGCTTCACATTTACCGGACTGGTAAGCACTTTTTCCATCACGTCGCCCACAGGACTTTTTTGCCCAGCTGTCATGTCTCCTAACAGCGATTATCTCCCGTTCTCACACCACAGACCTTGCACAATTGTGTTTTGTATCCCTATCCCCGGGGGGTATGTATTTATTTAACTCATTCTAACACATCTCACAATCGAGTTAGCTCACTCTATTTAATAGGAGATATTGATCTCTTACCTCACAGGATCACACATTTCTTGGTTCTCTGTTTGAGTATGATGTAAACAACAACAGTACCATACTTAGGTATGTTATATTCCATTTTATGAATGAATAATTCCATAATTGTCTTGGTCTTTTGGATATATTTTTTCTCGTCACTTAAGCATTCATATATGTGCCTATAATGTCTGGTATGTTTTACACATCATTTGCCACCATGTTTGTATCCCAGATACCATATGGCTTTTGCTATGTACATACTTTGGTTTTTTTGATTACTTTATTTACTTATTTAGCAGTACTGTGATGAAGGTCTAGGTCACCGAAATGTCTATATACTGTATGTACTGTACATTAAAAACTATCTTTTCACTGGAAATCACTTATCGTGTGTGCCAAGTTTCTACATATCTCTGATTTTTGCAGACAGTACCGCAGGCTGAGGATGCAGAGAGGGTTTTGAAGAGTGGGATGCTGATATAAAAATTATCTGTGTAGAGATGATAACCTTTATCCAGCAGTGGGTGCACCAAATCCCATACAATTTTCCCACTTACTCCCAGGACAGTGGGGCATTTAGGGAGTTCAATTCACAAGTCCTTCTCTTCATAAACTCTGAACCTGTGGGTGTACCCTGAGGTTAGTTCCATACCTGGTCCTCTTACTGGGCAAGTAATGATGGAATTTTAGCCTTCCCTTAAAATGAATTAAGATCTCATCCACACAGATGTCCCTTTGGTGCTCATACACTTCAGCAAACTTTTTGTTGAAGTGTTCGATGACCGGCCAAACTTTGAACAGGCGGTCAAAGTTGGGGTCATCTCATGGGGGACACTGTGCATTATCCATATAATGCAAGAATTTGTGGATAGCCTCAAAACGTGTCCATGCCATGACCATTTGGAACACCAGAGTGTTGTATTAAACATCAACACTTCAATATTGCCGAACTTCTGGCTTCTTCAGTATCCGCATGTGAAGGACCAGACCCCAAAACTGCATCATTTCAACTGCGTCTACAGGAGGCCAGTTAGAAAATGATGAGCAAAAACTGATGAGCATACAAATCAGTTTGGCTCACCATGAGGTTAGCAAAATCCTCAGAGAAAAAGACTTTGAAAAAGTCTATTTCTGTGAGGGCGGTGGTGTTAAACTTGATTCCTGATTCTGCCAGAAAATCAGGAATCAGTGGCTCATAATTTTTTGGGGGAGCAAGGTCCATATGGGGTCCTTCTCTGGTATCACACAATCAACAGAGCAAGTGAAGAGTGAACAATTCCAAGACCTTTATTCAGGCAAAAATACGAAAAGGTCCATATTCAGTCCACCACACAAAGGATAAGATAGTCCAGAATAAGAATGCAGTCCAGTATCAGGATAAAATGTCCAGGGAACGAGATTCCAAAACTCTAGCACCAGAGGATAAAATGGGTCCTTCTCTCTCTGAAGTGCTGTCTGTGCACGATCCTGTCCACACCGGAACTGACTTGTCCAGCTGCTGTTCTTCCCCCCACCCCCTTCCTTGTCCAGGGGTAGTCAAACCAGTTGAGGCTGTTTCCAGGCCTCCCAGAGGAGAACAAAGGGCCTTAGGGACAGATACAGTGGGGCTGTAGACTTGCAATGTAATAACAAAAACACTATGAAAATAACTGAAATAGAAAAATAGGAATATACAAAAAATGATATCCACATAACATATCACACCATCACAACCTCTCCCCCCCATAATAAGTAAGCACGCCATGAGGTCTACACAGACCTCTGGCCTGCTCACTTTAGTCCACATTGCTCAGTTATTTATAATTCCTTGTACAGTGGCAGGGGTAGGTCGGCCTGGGGAGCCTATGGTTCTTCTTGTCGAGACAGTCCATCGGCGTTCTGGTGTTGGCTTCCCCGCTTGTATTGGATGGAGAAGCTGTAGGGTTGTAAGGACAAGCTCCACCACAGCAATCTTCCATTGTCCCCTGATACGCGATTCAGCCATGTGAGGGGGTTGTGGTCTGTAACAATCGTAAAGTCTCTGCCATGCAAGTATGGCTGCATTTTTTTTAGCGCCCATACGATGGCAAGGCACTCCTTTTCAATAGTGGCATAGGCAATTTCCCAGTCCAGTAGTTTCCGACTGGCAAAGCAACAGGATGTTCTTCTCCTGCGGTGTTCACTTGGCTAAGTACTGCCCCAATCCCAAAGGTGGATGCATATGTCTGCACGAGGAACCTGCGTTATAATCCGGGGAAGCCAAGACAGGAGCAGTGACGAGGGCAGTCTCTAATGCTGAAAAGGCATCCTCACATGCCGTCGTCCACTTCACATTCATAGGCATGTTCAGGCGGGTCAGGTCGGTTAGGGGCTTGGCCAAGGTGCTGAAGTTAGAAACAAATTTGCGATAGTAACCAGCAGTTCCTAAAAATGAAAGTACATGCTTTTTAGTCTGGGGTCTACACCAGTTGCTAATGGCTTCCACCTTGGCATGCTCAGGCCTTAGTGTCCCACCCCCTACTCTATGCCCATCCCTATTTGGCACTTATCAGGGCGAATGGTCAGTCCTGCAGTAAGGATACAGTCTAGCACTATGCCCAAGTGTTTAAGATGTTCCTCCCAGGTTGTGCTAAAAATGGCGATGTCGTCTAAGTAAGCACAGGCAAAGTCCTGACATTGTTGTAACAGACGATCCACCAGTCTCTGGAAAGTAGCGGGGGCAGTTTTCATCCCAAAGGGCATTCCCAGGAACTCATAATGCCCAAATGGAGTAATGAAGGCTGAGCGCTCCCGAGCGTCCTCCGTTAGGGGTATCTGCCAGTACCCCTTGCTCAAGTCTAAAGTGGTCACAAATTGGGCACTGGTCAGATGATCCAATAGATCATCAATCCTGGGCATGGGATAAGCATCACTCTTAGTGGCATCATTTAGTCTTCTGTAATCACCGCAGAATCGTGTTGTACCATCCTTCTTGGGGACCAGGACGACAGGAGAGGCCCAAGAACTGTGAGAGGGCTGAATAACTCCCAGTTGTTTCATCTCCTCCAGTTCGTTCTTTATCATGCCTTGAACAGCCTCTGGAACCCGGAAGGCAGCCTGCTGGATGGGGCGCTGTCCGGGGGTTTCCACATGGTGGCTGGTGAGAGTAGTCTTCCCTGGCTTTGAGGAGAAAGCAGCAGCCCTCGGCCTTAGTACGGTGACAATATCATCCTTTTGTATATCCGATAAATAGGAGCCATGGGGCACTTGTTCCAGTGATTCTCCCGCTTGGGCAACCTGGAGGAGATCTGGGAGATACTCGTCAGCGGCGGTATCACTAGGGGGGTGGCAGACAGCTAGAACAGGCAGAGATCGGTTGTGGTAGTCTTTCAGCATGTTAATGTGGACGGTTTTCTATCGTCGACCGCTGGAGTCCAGGGCAATAGCATAGTTAGTGTCATTAATTTTCTCGACAACCTGATAAGGGCCTTCCCACACTGCTTGAAGCTTGTTGGCAGGGAAAGCAGTAATCATGAGCACTTGCTGTCCTTCCATAAATTCCCGGTTCCTGGCATAACGGTCATACCATTTTTTTTGTCTGGACTGGGCCATTCGCTGATGTTCTTTAGCAAAGGTAGCTAGCTGGGCGAGACTGTCTCTGAGCTCTAGAACATAGGGAACGATGGGCATTCCGGTATCTGAGATGTCTCCCTCCAAATGTTCTTTCAGAAGAGTGAGAGGCCCACGGACCTTCAGGCTAAACAGTAGTTCGAAGGGAGAGAACCCTGTGGACTTTTGGGGAACCTCCCGATAGGCGAAGAGGAGATGTGGCAGGTACTTTTCCCAGTCTTTTTCAATGTGAATAAAAGCCCTCAGCATATTTTTTAGGGTTCCATTAAAGCGTTCACATAGTCCGTTGGTCTGCGGGTGGTATGGGGTGGTGCGAATGGCTCGAACTCCACAGGTATGCCATTGGGACTGGACCAGATCTGACATGAACTGAGTGCCTTGATCTGACAATATTTCACTAGGAAACCCTACCCGGGTAAAGATGGTAACAAGGGCCTCGGCTACCTTTACTGCTGTAATACTGGACAGGGCCACAGCTTCAGGATACCTTGTGGCATAGTCCACCACGGTCAGGATATATTTTTTCCCTGACCTGCTGGGGTGGGCCAGAGGACCTATGACGTCGACGGCTACACGTTGAAATGGTTCCTCAATTATGGGCAGGGATTGCAGAGGTACCTTATGTCGAGCTCCTGGATGCCGCATTTGCTGGCACACATCGCAGGTGCGGCAATAAGGGGCTACCGACTGCGAGACGCCTGGCCAGTAAAAACTTTGGGTGAGTCTCTTTTCAGTCCTTTTTCTCCCTTGATGCCCAGCCAAGGGGATGTCATGGGCCAGTTGAAGTGGCTGTGCCCTGTACTTCGGAGGGACAATGAGTTGCCTGGTCGTTGCATCAGGGTTGCCCTGGTCACTGCCCTTTGTTACATGATAATACAGTCCGTTTTCTCGAGTGAAGCCATCCCCATTATCTCCCATGTGCCCAGTTTCTGCCTTTCGCCTAAGGGCTGCTAAGGTAGTGTCACCCTCTATTTCTCTCCTAAACTCCTCTCTGTTATGAATGAGTCACCATAGGAGGCAAAAACAGAAATACTAGCTAAGTCCAGAAAATCAGAGAAGTTTGCAGCTATCGGATTGCAGACCCCTGAACCTATCAACAACAACTAGCAGTAGCCGTGGGGGGTTCCTACGATGCCCTAGACCCCTCGATCACAGCCAGAGAACTAAATAGCCTAAAGACAGAAAGGGAAATCTAAACTGCCTCAGAGCAGACCCCAAAGCAATAGGCAGCCCCAAACATATAATGACGGTGAAGCAAGATGAAAAAACACTAACACAGATAGAAAGATAGGCTGAGCAAATGATGGGGCCCAAGCTAACTAAATAGGAGAGGATAGAAAAGCTGTTGTCTGCAATCCGCGCAAAACCCTATCAAAAAATGAGCCAACAGACTGATAGGGAAAAAAGCCCTGAAGACGCTAGGCTTCAAAAAGACTATATCAGTACTCAGGTATTTTCTGAAGACAGAGCAAAAAGACAAAAAGGAATTCAGCTCACCCCAGCAGGGAATGGCAGAAATCCAGAAAAACAAGGCAAAACAAAACCAAAACACAAATGCAAAAAGCAGAGCAGAAAACTTAGCTTTTGAGGAGCAGGAATCAGACTGGTCTCCTAGAATCCATCAGAGAAATCATGAGCAAGGCAGAAGGGCGTCGGCTGCCTTATATCCAGTCAGCAATTCCAGTCACCCAGTCATCATCTATCTGCTCAGGTGCTTGGTAATCAGCCTCACTACCTTCCTTCACCAGAAGAGGGAGTTCATCAGACCTCAATGGTGAAGGGGAAAATGAACTCACAACAGTACCTCCCCCTTGATGAAGGGTCACCGAACCCTCATCCATGCCAACAGGGCGATCAGGGTGAGCCCGATGAAAGGCACGCACCAATCTTTTGGCATGAATATCAGAGGCAGAGACCCAGGAATTATCCTCCTGACCATAACCCTTCCACTTAACCAAATACTGGAGTCTCCGTCTAGCCAGACGGGAATCCAGTATCTTCTCTACCTCATATTCCATGTTACCTTCAACCAATACAGGGTCCGGAGGTGCCACCCCAGGAACTACTGGTTCAACAAACCTCTTCAACAAGGACTTATGAAACACATTATGGATTTTAAATGTGACAGGAAGAGCCAACCAAAAAGAGAACGGATTAATAATCTCCAAAATCTTGTAAGGTCCAATAAATCTAGGCTTAAACTTAGGAGAAGCCACCTTCATAGCGATATTTTTTGATGATAACCAAACCGTATCACCCACCTTAAACTGGGGACCAATGGTCCTATGTCGGTTGGAGAACCGCTGGGCCTTTTACTGGGAGAGAGACAACTTATCCACCGCTTGGTCCCAGATCTGGTGCATTCTCTCTACCACAGTGTCAACACCTGGGCAGGCAGAAGGCTCCACCTGCCCTGAAGAAAATCGAGGATGAAACCCAAAGTTAAAAAAAAAAGGTGACATCAAAGTGGCAGAACTAGCTCTATTATTTAAAGCAAATTCGGCCAAGGGCAAAAATGAAACCCAATCATCCTGATCAGCGGAAATAAAACATCTCAAATACGACTCCAAGGTCTGGTTTGTTCTCTCTGTCTGCCCATTTGTCTGAGGGTGAAAAGCAGAGGAGAAGGACAACTGAATTCCCAGCTTGGAACAGAAAGTCCTCCAAAATCTAGACACAAACTGAACTCCTCTGTCAGATACAATGTTCTCAGGAATCCCGTGCAAGCGAACCACCTGTTGCAAAAACAGGGGCACCAACTCAGAGGAAGATGGCAACTTAGGGAGTGGTACAAGATGCACCATCTTAGAGAACCTATCACAAATCACCCAAATAACAGTCATTCTCTGAGAGACAGGCATATCAGAGATGAAATCCATTGAAATATGGGTCCATGGCCTCCTGGGGACCGGCAAAGGCATCAACAACCCACTAGAGCGAGAGCAAGGTTTAGACCGGGAGCAAGTCCCACAGGACTGCACAAAATTCCTGACATCACGAGACAAGGCGGGCCACCAAAAAGACCGACTCACCAGATCTCTAGTACCAAAAATACCTGGATGACCAGCCAATGCAGAGCAATGAACTTCAGACTTCACTCTCTTCTTCCACTGGTCAGGAACATACAACTGTCCACTGAGACAACGCTCAGGTTTGTCCTCCTTGAACTCTTCCAGAGCACGTCTCAAATCGGGCAAGATGGCAGAAAGAACTACCCCTTCGCCTAAGATGGTAGCAGGCTTGGTCACCACAGGAGAATCGGCAAAGAAGCACCTAGAGAGAGCGTCTGCCTTGACATTCTTAGTGCCAGGAAGAAAAGAGACCACAAAATCAAAACGTGTAAAAAACAAGGCCCACCTAGCCTGTCTAGGGTTCATGCGTTTGGCCGACTCCAGGTAAATCAAATTCTTGTGGTCAGTGAGGACCACGACTTGATGTTTAGCTCCCTCCAACCAATGTCTCCACTCCTCAAATGCCCATTTCATGGCTAACAGTTCCCGATTCCCCACATCATAGTTACGTTCAGATGGGGAGAACTTTCGGGAAAAGAAAGCACAGGGATTCATTTTAGATGTTACAGGATCCTTTTGGGACAAAACAGCTCCTGCACCAATCTCCAAAGCGTCCACCTCTACCTGGAACGGGAGTGAGACATCAGGTTGCCGCAAAACCGGTGCAGAAGTGAATCTTCGCTTCAGCTCCTGAAAGGAAGAAACAGCCTCCGGAGACCAATTCAATACATCAGCACCCTTCTTAGTCAGATCAGTCAATGGCTTGGCAATACTAGAAAATTTTGCTATAAATTTCCGATAAAAATTAGCAAAACCCAAAAACTTCTGGAGGGCCTTCAAAGAAGTGGGCTGAACCCAATCATGAATGGCCTGTACCTTGGCCGGGTCCATTTCAATAGTTGACGGAGACAAAATAAATCCCAAAAATGAAATCCTCTGTACCCCAAAAAGGCATTTCGATCCTTTGACATACAGGGAATTCTCCCTCAAGATCCGGAACACAGTCCGAACATGTTCCACATGAGAATCCCAATCCTTGGAGAAGATCAAAATATCATCCAGATAGATAATCAAAAATGTATCCACAGTCTCGGAAAATGTCGTTCATGAAGCACTGGAAGACAGAAGGGGCATTAGTGAGCCCAAAAGGCATCACCAGGTACTCAAAATGTCCCTCCGGAGTATTAAACGTCGTCTTCCATTCATCCCCATGCTTAATGCGGATAAGATTATACGCCCCCCTGAGGTCAAGCTTGTAAACCAGCAAGCACATTTAACTCTGGAGAATAGATCCGAAATCAGGGGTAACGTACACTGATATTTAATAGTAATTTTGTTGAGGGCACGATAATCAATACAAGGCCTTAATGAACCATCCTTTTTGGCCACGAAAAAAAAACCAGCACCTAAGGGTGAAGAGGATGGTCTAATATGACCCTTCTCCAACGCCTCCTTAATATAGGATCGCATAGCCTCGTGCTCGGGTACATATAAATTGAAGAGCCGACCCTTGGGAAATTTACAACCCGGGCTCAGTTCAATTGCACAGTCATAACTCCTATGAGGAGGCAAAGACGCAGACTCATTCTCACTAAATACATCATAAAAGTCCACCAAATAGTCAGGAACATCATGCGACTGAGGAGAGGTGGAAAAAAACGGAGCCTGACTAAGGGCACACCGACAACCCCAACTCACCACAGACACAGATTTCCAATCCAAAACTGGATTATGAATTTGCAACCAGGGAAACCCCAGAACAATGGTATCATGCAAATTATGCAACACCAAAAATCTGCAATTTTCTTGATGGTCTGGGGCGACCCGCATTACCACCTAGGTCCAAAACTGAGGTTTATTTTTCGCCAAAGGAGTAGCATCAATTCCCCTCAAAGGGATAGGCGTCCGCAGAGGTGTCATAGGAAATCCACAACGTTTAGCAAAATCCAAGTCCATTAGGTTCAGGGCTGCTCTCGAATCCACAAAGGCCTTGGCGGAAAATGTGGACAGGGAGCAGATCAGAGTAATTGCCAGAAGAAACTTAGGTTGAACACCACCCACAGAAAACGTGTGTGCAAAACGTTTCTCTCGTTTAGGACAGACAGAAATAATATGCGAGGCATCTCCACAAAAAAAACACAGCTTATTACGCCTTCTGAACTCCTGACGTTGCTCCGTGGAGAAAACTCTATCACATTGCATAGGTTCAGACACTTGTTCAACAGGTGGCAACACCTCTCGTGCAGTCCTGCGTTCACGTAAACGCCAATCAACCTGAATGGCTAATGACATAGAATCGTCAAGACCAGAGGGAACAGGAAATTCCACCATAGTATTTTTTACAGCTTCTGACAAACCCTTCCGAAAGAGAGCTGCCAAGGCATTATCATTCCAGGTAGTAAGGACCGCCCATTTTTGGAATTTTTGACAGTACAATTCTGCAGAATCTTGACCCTGGCTCAATGCCAACAGGGTCTTTTCAGCCTGATCAATAGCATTAGGTTCGTCATACAACAACCCCAAGGCTTGAAAAAATGCGTTCACATTAGTCAGAATAGGATCATCTGGTTTCAAAGAAAAAGCCCAATCCTGGGGATCGCCACGCAGCAAAGAGATGACAATTTTAACCTGCTGCGCGGAGCTCCCTGACGAGTTAGGCTTCAAGGCAAAAAATAATTTACAATTATTTTTGAAATTCAAAAATTTAGACCGATCCCCAAAAACACATCAGGAGTAGGGATCTTTGGTTCAGCAGCATGTGAATGAGCAAGGTAGGCGGAAATTCCCCGCACTTCCACAGCGAGCTGCTCCACACGATCAGACAATTGCTTTATCTCCATTGAGAGAAAAAAAAAAATTCCCCCTACGGCCTCAGAGATATAGAGGAAAAAATATACACACTTTTTTTTTTTTTTTACAATTCTTTCCTGCTATTGAGTACCCTAGGATCTGCAGTATGGCTGGTGATTCTGTTATGAACGAGTCACCGTAGAAGGCAAAAACAGAAATACTAGCTAAGTCCAAAAAAACAGAGAAGTTGGCAGCTATCGGATTGCAGACCCCTGAACCTATCAACAACAACTAGCAGTAGCCGTGGGGGGTTCCTACGGTGCCCTAGACCCCTCGATCACAGTCGGAGAACTAAATAGCCTAAAGACAGAAAGGGAAATCTAAACTGCCCCAGAGCAGACCCCAAAGCAATAGGCAGCCCCCAACATATAATGACGGTGAAGCAAGATGAAAAAACACTAACACAGATAGAAAGATAGGCTGAGCAAATGATGGGGCCCAAGCTAACTAAATAGGACAGGATAGAAAAGCTGCTGTCTGCAATCCGTGAAAACCCTATCAGAAAATGAGCCAACAGACTGATAGGGAAAAAAAGCCCTGAAGACGCTAGGCTTCAAAAAGACTATATCAGTACTCAGGTATTTTCTGAAGACAGAGCAAAAAGACAAAAAGGAATTCAGCTCACCCCAGCAGGGAATGGCAGAAATCCAGAAAAACAAGGCAAAACAAAACCAAAACACAAATGCAAAAAGCAGAGCAGAAAACTTAGCTTTTGAGGAGCAGGAATCAGACTGGTCTCTTAGAATCCAGCAGAGAAAACACCAGCAAGGCAGAAGGAAGTCGGCTGCCTTATATCCAGTCAGCAATTCCAGTCACCCAGTCATCATCTATCTGCTCAGGTGCTTGGTAATCAGCCTCACTACCTTCCTTCACCAGAAGAGGGAGTTCATCAGACCTCAATGGTGAAGGGGAAAATGAACTCACAACACCTCTCTGTCCCAAGACTCTCCCAATGTAGTAGCAGCGAAAGTATTGCTTACCGACTCTGATACGGTTCGTGGTGGTTGCTCCCCGGTGGGGTCCGGATGATGTAGTGCTTGAAGGGCCTGTAGTCGGGTGACTGCTCCCACAAATTAGCACTGTAACTCTCCAATGTCGTTCCCAAGGAGGATATCTGCAGGAAGTCCTCCCATAACTCCAATCCAACACAGTTTTTCTCCACAACCATATTCCAAACGCACAGAAGCTCGCTGTATATATTTGCGGGCACCCCCCGCCAGAACAATGGGAATTCCCGGACCCTGGTAAATTGCCTCGGGTCGAACCACACGGGGGTCAGCGATAGTCAAGAATGCCCCCGTGTCTCTAAATCCTGACACTTTGTATCCATCAATAAAGACATCCTGCAGGTTGCGTTGCCATTGCTCTGAGTAGCTAAAGGACAGAGGCCGGAGTCCGTACACTCCAGGAGGGGTATCTATGGTGCCGTGGTCGGTGGTCCACTCTGGTGGGGGTGCTGGAAGGTCTTCCTCAGGTGTGGTGGAGTGTACAAGATGCACTGGATGAGGTGGGGCTGCGTGGGGCTCCCTCTGAATCCTGGAGGGACAGCCAGACTGCAAATGTCCAGGTTGCCCACACCCATAACACCTCCTCTCTGTGATACCCCCAGGTCGTGGTCGGAACTGTTGGGGCCTAGGATTGTGAGGCGTGATTGTCATCGGCTTGCGACTAGGTGGAAGGGCAGATATAATTGGAGGGGGACAGGGCGTGGAAGCAGGCCGTGGTTCATTGTCCAGAAGCCTCCTCCATTGCGGCCGGATAGTAAGGACTTCATCAGCCAGGGCTGCAGCTCTATCCTCGGTACACGGCGTGCGCTCCCGGACCCATTCCCGTACCTCTGCAGGGCACTTGGCAAGAAATTGTTCTATAAGGAAAGCCTGTATAACATCTTCCACAGTAAAGGCGTTTTCTGCTTTCAGCCATCTCCGACATGTCTCAGACATCTTATGTGCATACATCCTAAACGATCCCCCCGTGGTGCAAGGGAGGTCTCGGAACTTGGCCCTATATGAGTCTGGGGTGATAGCATGGTAATCCAGGATAGTCCGCTTTACAATGTTATAATCCCGATTCCGCAGTGCATCAATGGTTCGGTAAGCCTCCGCCATGCTTCCGTTCACGAGCCCCACTAACAAACGCATCCAGCTAGAGTGGGGCACCTCCATCACAGCACACTGCTGCTGAAAGTCTTTGAAGAACCCCTCCACATCTCCAGAAGCCTCATCAAATGTCTTAAACTCTGTCCGGGTGATCCGTACAGGCTCCCGGATTGTTGGGGTTACACTCCACATTGCGTTACTCCCTTTTTCAAGCTCCATTGCTTCCTGTCTCCGCTGTGCCCGGCGGGCAGCCTCCTCCTTGTACTCCTGAGAGACGCCGGGACCCAGAACCTCCATCTCTTCTTCATACCACACCAACCACTGGCTTTTCTGGATGGGGATCCCTGTCTCCAGTGCTCGTCCTTCAGACATCTGGGAGGAGGTGGCCGGGCTATTGCCCACCAGTAGATCGATTAAGGCCTCTTTAGTCAGTCCCTGGTAGTTCAGGCCAAGGTCTCTGGCTCTCTCCTGTAAACTGCATACAGTCCAATTTCTGTACTCACTCTGTGGGTGGTTCTCCATTGGGTGACACTCTGTTGATCCCACTGCTGCCACCAGTTGTCACGGGGTCCTTCTCTGGTATCACACAATCAACAGAGCAAGCGAAGAGTGAACAATTCCAAGACCTTTATTCAGGCAAAAATACGAAAAGGTCCATATTCAGTCCACCACACAAAGGATAAGATAGTCCAGAATAAGAATGCAGTCCAGTATCAGGATAAAATGTCCAGGGAATGAGATTCCAAAGCTCTAGCACCAGAGGATAAAATGGGTCCTTCTCTCTCTGAAGTGCTGTCTGTGCACGATCCTGTCCACACCGGAACTGACTTGTCCAGCTGCTGTTCTTCCCCCCACCCCCTTCCTTGTCCAGGGGTATTTAAACCAGTTGAGGTGGTTTCCAGGCCTCCCAGAGGAGAACAAAGGGCCTTAGGGATTAATGCACTACAGGGGGTCATCAAGAGACAGATACAGTGAGGCTGTAGACTTACAATGTAATAAGAAAAACACTATGAAAATAACTGAAATAGAAAAATAGGAATATACAAAAAATGATATCCACATAACATATCACACCATCACAGGGTCCATACTGGGGTGTGCTGGTTCATATTCTGGCATATGAGGACCTGCTTCATCTTCTGTCCTGGGATGTCTGCATGGCGGTTCAGCAGGACCTGAAGTGGAAGATGAGGAAGAAGACGATGAGGAGGACAAATTTGAAAAATAAAGAAATGTGAGATCCTCTCCCTCCACTTAATAGCGTTGTTGGGATGAACGGGATGAGTGGGACAATATTTTTTTATGAATGTGGTGATTGTATCAGTACTTTAACTGATTGTGTGTGTGTGAGACAGTGCTTGGTGTAAACTTATTTGTCTGAAAAGAAAAAGCTAAAAGAAAAAAAACAGCAACCAGAGAGAAAAAAATGTCAGTGAAAAGAAAAGTGTAAAACAGCAGGCACAAGCTCTGATGAGTGGATCTCCTCACTAATCAAAGCCTGGAGGCTGCTGGATGTGTGCACGGAGGAGGTAAATGCAGGAGGAGGGATAGACATACTGACAATCCCTCAACCTCCAAACTCCAGGTGATTAACCTATCGGATGTTGAATTAAGTAAATCACATTTAGATGTATTGAGCCTGGGTCTAAGTTTCTCACCTACTACCTCTTTTCATTTTTTCTCAGCTGTGAAGGATCTTCACTTATTTGCACAAAAACTAATTCTAAAAAAACTACATGACAAATCCAATGCAGGATAGGAGTGGATAGAAAGAGTGCAGGAAGCTATCTCAATTTTGAAAGAATTGAATAATGAACAAGATAAGCTTACAACCATGGGTAAGTTTATACCACCAACCTCCCCAAAATTTCCACCCTTGCATTTGTATCCTAATGTGGAAGTATTTGTAAAAATGTTAACCAATGAATTCCAAAACATGTCTCCAAAAATAAGCAACAACAACCTCACCCTCAGTCAGAAAAAAAGCTCTGAAGGAATTGAAAGATTTAAAGGAGGTTATTATAAAACTAGCCGACAAAGAGGGAAATGTGGTGCTATGGCCTACAAAACAATATGAAAAAGAAGCATTTAGACAGTTAAGGGATTGTGTGTGCTATAAAAGACAAACTTTTAACCCCACTTCACCTTTCACATTGAACTACAGGAGATTTTGGAGAAAACTTTTTTGGAAGGGATCATCACCAAAGAAATAAGACGCAACCTGATATCGATGTACCCCAAGATGGCCTGCATTTACTTTAATCTTAAGATTCACAAAATCTTGAAAAACCCCCCCTGGACACCCCATCGTCTCAGGCAATGGAAGCTTGTGAAAGGTAGTTGGTAAGTATCTATATTTTTATCTGAAACCTTTGGTGTATACTAGTGATGAGCAAACATGGTTGCCACTATTTTCCCAAGCATCTCACTGCTCGAGATGCTCGGAGCTCGCTGAGTATTTCCAGGGTTACTCGGTGGGAGCTCAGGTCCCCTCCCTGCATGTTTGGTGCTCTTTAGTCAGCCAATGAACATGAAGGGATTGTCTGCCACACACTGTCATGCCGCAGCCATGTTGGTTGTGGCATTACAGTGATTGGCTGGCCGCACAGCATCATCAGGTCTATATCCGACCTGGCACCACCATGCTCATCACAGTCTGCTCTGGAATCAGGCAGTGTAGGGACAGGTGCTGCTGAGCTAGGGAGAGATTTGCTTGTTTCTTAGTTAGTGTAGGTATGCCACAATCTATTATATACATATCCATCTCATCTAACAGTCCTTCTGAGGGCTAATCCAGCTGCATAGATATCAGTGCTAGGCAGACAGTGTATGTGGCAGACTGCAATGGGAATAGCAAGAGGGTCCATTCCAGTTCTGTCTGCTGCTGCTGCTGCTTTTACAGATATTTCTAGACATAGCCCCTGGTATCAGGGGCCAGGAATATATTTTTTTGGTATCTTAATCCTGATTATTTGCTTAAAAAGCAATACAGAGAACACTGTTTTTGTGCTCCATTTGCTTGTTGGCACTGCAGAATACAGCCAGATCCTTTCCATATTACAGCACTAAAAATCCATCTATTTAAAACTATGGTTTGTCCGTCACAAAGAACACATATAAGTGTTCTCAAAATTCTGCCATTTCTGCCCTCTATTTAAATTTTGTTGCAGTATGCTAGCGAAGTAAATGACACCATTTTGCTGTTAAAAATAGTTACCTACAGGCCAGCTATTTAAAACTGTGGTTTCTCCATCACGCGTATCACATATAAATGCGCTCAAAATTCTGCCATTTCTGCCCTCCATTTAAATTTTGTTGCAGTGTGTTAGCGAAGTTATTGACACCAGTGTAAATAGTTACCTACAGGCCAGCTACTTAAAACTGTGGTTTGTCCATCACACAGATCACATATACGTGCGCTCAAAATTCTGCCATTTCTGCCCTCCATTTAAATTTTGTTGCAGTGTGTTAGCAAAGTTATTGACACTAGTTTGCTGTTAAAAATAGTTACCTACATGCCAGCTATTTAAACAGTGGTTTTCCATCAAAAGGATTACGTATAAGTTCGCTCCAAATTCATCCATTTGTATTGAATGTGGAAAATATTGTCCTCTGTTTAAAATGGGCAAGGCGCGTGGCAAGGGACGGGGAACTGGACGTGATGGTGATGTTGCATGCAGAGGCCAAGGACGGTGGGCAAGCTGAAATTGGGCCACAACAAACACCCACATCTTCTCGCCTGACCTTCCTATCTGAATTACTAGGGGACTGCAGCACACCAATAATGAACCCAGAGCAGTGTCAAAAGATTGTTAGTTGGATAGCGGATAATGCTTCCAGTCACTTTGCCACCACTACCACTCTGTCTTCCAAACGGTCAAGTCTCAGTAGCCGTGAGTCTGGACTGCATATTCCTCACCCTGATCCTCCTTCCTCCCCCTCTGCAGAGTGCCCGAAGACAACTGATCCGACATTTGGACACGCCGAAGCTCTGTTCACTTTTCCATTTATAGATTCGGGCCTCTCCACAGTCCACTTGAAGGGGGCAGGAGGAGATTGCATGTAGCTATGCCCAAATATTTGATCAGCCATGGTCACACGAAGTCAACTGTGGGAAAGTTACACAAGAGGTGCATGATAATGAGACACAATTGCCAGAAAGTGAGGAAGAGGACCAGGTGCTGAAGTGGAAGACGAGGTGGTGGATGATATAGTAACTGACTCAATCTGGCAGGAGGACATGCAGAGCGAGAACAGCAGCACACAGGAGCATGGAGGCATAGCACCCCAACAGACAGGAAGAAGTAGTGTGGTGGCCGCAGACAAAAGGCGGGCAAATATTCCCCGTAACACCAACAAGACAGAAGTTGCCAGTACAACTGTTAGGTCTTCCCTAGTTTGGTTGTTTTTTAAACACTCTGCCGATAACCCTAAAATGGCCATTTGTACCACCTGCCAGGTCAGCATTAGCAGGGGTACCAAATCTACCAGCCTGACCACCACCACCATGATCAGGCACATGGCAGCAAAGGACCTGACTCTGTTGGAGGATCCCCAGGATCCAGGTACAGTGACTGCGGGTGACACCACTGCTTCTTCCACTGTTGTGTGTGCAAGCCAATCCCCTGTCCATGGTGCATGTGAACATGCCTCCTGCTCTGCACCTGTTATTTCACACACTCAAAGAGCACCATCATCAAGCTCGTCCATGTCCTTGTCCCAGAGCAGCATTCAGTTGTCCATACCCAAGTCCTTGGAACGCAAACGCAAATATGCAGCCAACGCCCCACAGGCCACACTACTAAATTTGCACATTTCGCCACTGCTTGCGCTTGAAATGTTGCCTTTTAGGATCGTGGAAATGGAAGCTTTTTGCAAACTGATGGCAGCGGCTGTCCATCGGTACTCAGTTCCCAGCTGACACTATTTCTCCCGGTGTGCCATCCCCGCATTACACAAGCACGTGTCCCACAATATTATCCATGTCCTCAACAATGCTGTTACTGGAAAAGTCCACCTAACCACGGACATGTAGACAAGTGCTTGTGGGCAGGGATGCTAAATCTCCCTGACGGCACACTGGGTTCACATAGTGCAAACCGGGACCCAGTAGGACCTTGGGATGGAACACGTCTTCCCAACGTCAAGGATTGAAGGCCCTATATCAATCAGGGTTGCCCCCACAGTCTACAGCACCTACACCTTATCCTCCTCCTCTTCAGGCTCCAACTCCAAAATGACCACATCAGTCACAAGCTGGAAGCACTGCAGCACTGCCTCAGCCAAGAGATAACAGGCTGTGCTGATACTAATATGCTTAGGTGACAAAACTCTCAATGCTGAAGAGTTGTGGACAGCTCTAAAAGAGCAGGCAGATCTGTGGCTGACAGCGCTGAACCTACAGCTAGGCATGGTAGTGTGTGACAATGGCCAGAACCTGGTGGCAGCTCTGAGGCGAGGCAAGCTCACACACGTACCAAGCCTGGCCCATGCTCTTAACCTCATGGTTCAGCGTTTTTCAAAGCCTACCAGGAGCTGCCGTATCTGCTTGTCCAAGTACGCTGCCTGTGTACCCATTTTAGAAAGTCAGCTACAGCTTCTGCTGCCCTTGCCGTGCTTCAGCAGTGTTTGCAGTTTCCGGCCTACTGACTGGTGTGTGATGTCCCCATGCATTATAACTTTCCACTGCAGATGTTTCGAAGGATTTGTGAGCAGAAGAGGGCAGTTGTTGACTACCAGCATCAACAAGGCCATCGGTATTCAATTCAGACTCCATACATAAGACCTCAGGAGTGGACATGGATGTCAGACATATAAACCATCCTCCAAAACTTTGAGGACTCCACCAAGATGGTGAGCAGCAATGATGCCATAATTAGTGTCACCATCCCACTTCTATGTCTTCTGAAGCGCTCTCTACTCATAATCAAAGAGGATGCATTGCAAATGGAGCATGATGACATGGAGCATGGAACCATACAGGGTGATTACACAAAGACCAGCCTCATCTCATCCTAACATAGATTGGGTGATGAGGAGGAGGAGGCAGAATAGGAGATAGTTTCATGAGCTGTAGACAGTACTACCTGCACAACTGTCATACCGTCTGTTCAGCGTGGATGGCCTGAGGACAGGGAGGAGGAGGAGAGCATGATCAGTCATCCTCATGGTGAGGACACAGAAGTCTTGCCTGTTATCAGTCTGGCATGCATGGCTGAGTTCATGTTAAGCTGCCTTTCCCATGACCCGCGCATTCTCAAAATTTTGGGTGACAGCCATTGCTCATTGGTGATTCTTCTAGGTCCATGATACACAGGTCTACTAAAATTGGGCAGTTCCAGAAGGTCCTTGTTGTGGAAATATTAAAAAATTTCCATCTGAAAATGCTGGTGGTAGAGGTCACTGTTAGTTGGACAATCAAGGTGTACAGGCGAGAGAGACTCCAATCTGGGAGAGTTTTCTCAGACCCTTCCATTGCACAGGCCCTGGGGCATGGGGTACTCTCACAAGGAGTGCAAAGTTTGGAAAGATGCTGAGGGAGAACATTGCTAAACTTATCAATGGCCTCCGTGATTCCTCTGTGCCTTATAATTATTGGGTATCCAAGCTGGGCACATGGTATGAACTGGCTCTCTACACCTTGGAGATCCTGGCCTGTCCTGCCACTAGCGTTTTGTCTGAGCGGGTTTTTAGTGACGCCGGTGGAATTATAACTGATAAGAGTATCCGCCTGTCAACTGAAAATGCAGACAGGCTGACTCTCATAAAAATGAACAAGGGCTGGATTGGGCCAGACTTCTCAATACCACCAGATGATAGCAGCGTAACGTAAACTCAAACTCAAATCCAGTGTCTTTTTTTGAAGGTCTATTGCCATGCACCTCTTCACACCCACATATGGGTATATGCTTCCTAATTTTGGCTATTTGCTGTTGTCCTGCTCCTTCTCCTCATCCTCCACCACCATATCACCAGGGTGACCGTGATCCGTGATGCAACACCCACATAATTTTTTTAAAGTGTGTTTATGATGCCCGTAAAAAAATTTGTTCATGTAATTTTGTTCATGTATACCCCCCAGGGGTAAATGTTTGTCAGCCCATACACTTAATGCATGGGTATTACAAGTATATTAGACCCACTCCTTTCTAATGGGAACATTTTTTATGAGGCCCTCCTCCACATCTCTTCCAAGGGGCATTGGAGTGCCTCCAAATTTTTGGCAGCCCTTGCATTCACTGGATAGGCAAACATTGTGGGAGACCCACTTTCTAATAATGGGTTTATTGTTTTCAGGAGGCCCTCCTGTATGTCTCTTCAAAGGTGTATTGGGGTGCATCCAAATTTTGAGCAGCCCTGTCACTCACTGCATATGCAATAACAGTATAGGAGACCCACTATTTAATAATGAGAACAACAAAGCATAGCCGGCTGATGGCTCTCTAGGAATAGTAAAGGCCGCCTGATATGCCTATAAAAATAGGCTTTGTGACTTTCAGAGTTCCTCCTTTATAAATGAAAAAGGATGAGTCTGATGATGTTTCACACACCACATAGACAGTTAAGGTTGTAAAATGTTAAAATGCCATTTCCCAGTGAATGCATTTGTCTTGGTTAAAAGCAATGCTAAAGTTAAAAAACGCAAACATAGTCCAAGGTGTGGTGGAGAATTTTTGTTTTGGTTATTTATTTTGCCTTATATACAAAGTCATTACCCTGGAAAGGATTTCCCTTAACATATTTCCCAGGAAAATCCATTTTGGTTTAGTTTTTATATGTTTTATTGTGAGTCTGTAAAAGTGGCATAAGACTCTGACAACATTGTTCACAGCAGTGACCTGGGAGTCAGAAATGCTTCCAGGCATCTTCCCCATGCTGTTCCCTTGTCATTTGAGTACTGTTACCATCGATTTCTGCAATTTCCGCCATGTTTCCCATAGACTTTGGGCTCGTTGCTCGGGTCAAGCACTTGAGCAACAATCACACAAGCATTTTACATCAAGCATTACTACCATCATACATCAAGGACACAGGGGATCTACTGAATAAGATTGAAGCCATACCCATGGCAAGTGATATGTGGTTCATTACCCTAGATGTTGAGTCTCTATATACTTCCATTTAACACCACAATTGGATCCAAGCAGCCAAAATATTTTTGAAGATGTCTGACCACAATACGGATCTAACTAGTTTTTTAATCAACCTTCTTGAATTTATGTTAAAACGCGATTTTTTCATCTTCAAAGAAACTATCTGTCTACAAAACCAAGGCACAGCTATGGGGTCAGTCTTTGCCCCATCGCATACCAATTTGTTTTTAGGCATGTGGGATAGGTAATTATTTTTTACTGACCCCATAGCATTCATAGAAAAGGTCCTGTTCTGGGTGCACTTCATTGATGACATTTTCATGATTTGGCAGGGCACAGAACAGGACCTTCTCACATTTTTTGAAATTCTAAATGACAATAGGCTGAATATCAAACTCACACACAAATAAAGTCAGAGCAATATTGAATTTTTGGATGCTGTAGTGTCTAAAGGAGAATATGATCATATTGAAACAGACATATTTCTAAAGGATACAGCTGTAAATTCCTTACTGCATCCATCCTCATCACATACTCGACCATTAATAACTGGAATATAATTTAGCAAAGAGGTAAAAAATAACTTTTATTTAACTATCAATATAAAAAGGGTTTAATAATAGCCCTCATAAAAAGTGTTTATCTGCTCATGATGAGTATAAAATGGAAGAAAAGTATTTTCCAAATTAGGTTTAGTGAGGGTTAGCTTATTCTGTTAGACCTATAACCTTATTTTATCTAGGTACATAGGTTTCAAATATATTACCACTCTACCAACCCATTTGAAATGGTATCAATAATTAGTGTTTTTCATAAAGAGGTTAACAGTCTTCTAATTGAAGCTCAATATAACAGATGCTGCACATTCAGCTACACATCATAAATCTGAAGTTTTTTTAGCTCTTTATCTCATCTCACAAGACACTTTGATACCCTTTAAGGGAATCCAGACATATATTGACCTGGTATCCCTGTCAACAAAATTTGCAGCAATTGCAGAGTATGTGTATTAACCTATATAAACCAAGTCAAAACCACAATAAATGGAAAGCTCTCACCCGGTATAAGGTGGGGTTTGTCCTTCCCACATTTTTTCCTTTTTCAATCATCAGGTGGAGATCCCAATGATAGCCTCCCTCCCGACGCGTTTCGTCATTCAGGACTCATCATGGGAGCCGCAGCAAGGTGTATGTGTAACAACTGTAGTAACTGGAATACCAACAGACCAATTCCTAAGAATCAGAAGAATTTGCTCAAATGATTAACTGCTTCACAAACAGGCAGATGCTCTTTCAGCAAGATTTGAAGATAGAGGTTACTCTAAGCGATGCATCAAGAGAGGTGTGAAAAAAGCATTATCAGCCCAAAGAAAAGATTTATTACATTTGAGGGTCAAACCTGTGACAGAAGAGAAGGGGAGATTCATTTCTACTTATAGCAAAAAATGGTCAGATATGAGGCATGCACTGGAGAAATATTGGCCTATGCTTAAGATGGATTCAATGTTGGCAAAATGTCTTGGTAACCTACCCTCGATCACATACAAAAGGTCACAAAATCTCAAGGATCTATTGGTCTACAACTACTACAGAGGACCAAATATGGAAGAAGCATTTGGTTCAAGAGGTCCAAAATGGGGATTCTTCCCCTGCAACAATTGTATTGATTGCCCCAACATGTCCCAAGGATCATCGTTTCAATCCAGTAATGGCAGTGAAACCTATACCATCACACAACATATTACATGTAACAGTATTGGCATAATCTATTACCCGGTATGTCCATGTAAAAAAATCTAAATTTGTCTGACCTCCAGACCATTAAAAAAACACGTAAGGGAACACTATTGAGATATAGTGAACTCCCGGGACATTGTTGACACCTCAGCTTTGAAACCAATACCAAGGTCTATGCATGACTGCACTGCCAAACTCCTGAAGATAATGGGAATTGACAAGGTCTATATAGACAAAAAGGGTGGCAATTGGAGAAACAAACTATCCCAACTCGAGACGAAGTGGATCTCTAAAATTAATTCGGTCCAATCCAAAGGCTAAATGAGATTCTGCGCTTTGCCCCTTTCCTTTAAATCTTTTTTTTATAACTAACTTATATCATGTTTTAACTATTGGTCTTTTTGTCTGTTGTTGCTTTTATTTAACTTTTTTTCTCATTTATTTAGTTACACATCCTATCCATATATACTTACCATAAGTGGTTGCCCTGGCTCCTTGCGGACCTTGGGTGTGGGAGGTACTGGAGGGTTTTGTCTTCCTGTGCGGTGTTGGCGTGATGGACTTCATTAACATTTGATAACCTATATTGAAATGAAAAAGCACCAGTATTTTATATTTTTACAATTTTAAATCATTATACTCTTAAGTAAAAGGGATTTTCTCAGAGATTCAGAGATGTTTTATATTTAAATATATATATATAAAATACTTTTTTCATTGTTAATAAAATACTTTCTTCACTGATATATTTTGTGTAGATACTTTCACTATTCATCACGTCTTTTATATGTGCCCCTCTCTCTCTTTCCATAATGCACGTATATTACCAGTTTTATTAAACTGTTAATTTCTTATTGTACTTAATACATACTCATTAATCTTTTATAGCTGCAATTCTAGCAGTCACCCTCGTTACTATGTACTTATAGTGCAAAAAAATTTCTTTACGTATAGATTTTTGAGGGTGATCATTAAATTATATATATTTAATGCCTGAACATAATTATAATTGATTAGGTCTATTCAACACTACACACTCATAGAATCAATGTACTTGCACTGATTACAACGCACCGATAGTTCGTACCTACATAATAAATGTTTCTATGCTGACTACTATGCATTTACAGTACACACTCACATGATCAATCTATTTTACCAGCAACTACAGGGTGAGCCATTTATATGGATACACCTGGGTGTGCCATTTATAAAGTTGCATCCAAAATGGCCAAATTCAAGATGGCTGCCATGATCATCACCCATCTTGAAAAGTTTCCCCCCTCCTATATACTAATGTGTCACAAGCAGGAAGTTGATATCACCAACCATTCCCATTTTAGTTAGTTGTATCCATATACATGACCCACCCTGTATAGTGCACACCTCACAGGGGAATGCACTAGTATCATACACCATCTTAATCCATGTTTCGTCACTAACCATCACGCACATATAGTGCGCATGCACATATTCAATGTACTTGCATTGACTATTACGCAGCTATAGTGCGTACTTACATAATCAATGTTTCTATGCTGACTACTATGCATTTACAGTACACTCTCACATGATCAATCCATTTTACCATGCACCTATAGTGCGTATCTCACAGGAGAATGCACTAGCATCATACACCTCTGAACTGCAATACACATTCTGTGTCTCTGCTCACACTCCTCACAAAGACAAATCTCCCATAGAGGTGTACACTTCTTTAGACTGCCGGTATGTGAGTCTCCGTGGAGATGCATCTGAATCGTTTGATGGCTCCACCCCCGTCTGACATGTCAGACGGGGAGTGGACTGGCTGCAAGAGACGCTGAACTGCAGTGACATCACATCCGGCTTTGTTGACGGAAGCACCATACCCAGACACTGCCACTTAGTTACCACGTACATACAAAAGCCCCCTAGGATGAAGCTAACATGAAACATGCATCGGGGCTCCACACTGCATAACCAGGTCATGTATACCTTACTTACTTAGAGTCTTCATTACTATTATTGGGAACAACCACATAGTATTATGCTTGTTTCCGGTACTGTGGGATCATTTTCAGGTATCATCTTTGCTAAGTAACTCCACATGGAAATTTCATTTTGAGCATAGCACTTTATATCTACCACAACAAACAAAGTTATTGATCTACTTTAACATAATCATGTTTTTTTTTATAAAATATGTGCAAGAAGGGTTAGGTTCCTATGTACATTGATTCTCATATAATCCAAATGTAATGAAAGTATCTTCTAGGCTAGTCTAGCTATTATTATTATTGATTATTTTCTTGACATAATATGTTCCTACTATCTCCACATGAATTTTTTCATTATAAGCACATATCATTTTATGTCTGTGACAATTAATTAATTTTTGAACTACTCCAGTGAAATCAAATTTTAATAAAAAATATTGAGGGTAGGATATTTCCTTATGCACAGTGACTCTTATGGGAATTGTTTATTACCTCTTAGGCCTGTTACAACCATGATTATCACCTTTATGTGAATTCCTACTCAATAACTATCTGACTCCTGCTTACGCTAATGCCTATTCATTTATCTAACCATGAAAACCTCAAAAAGAGGAAAAAATCCTCCAAAAAATTCAGATACAAACCAGACAGGTCTAAATGCATCTGCACTAATACAGGGTGCAGCGGACCCAAGTAAAATGGCAGCTGCACAGGTGCATAAATACCAAATGAAACAGCCAGCCTACAATCAGGGATTGGCCGTGTGGTACACCAGTGCAGAAGAAATAATCCTCATGTGGCAGTGTTCACACAGGGAATGCAGGCTTCTGGTTCACAACCTCTTAGTAACACCATATAGGGGGGCTGCCCAGTGCCAACTAGAATGCATCCCATGTGAACAGAGGCCACAAGTTTGCAGAACCATTTGGGCCCAAATGCACACTGAAAGAAATTTAAAAAGTGCACAAAAAACATATCAATATATGTAAGGTATTGGTTGATATTAAGGCCTTAATACGGAAGCTGGCAAACTGCGTCAAAGTTCCTTACACTTGCCAGTCCTACTCTAACATGAAAACCTCAAAAAGAGGAAAAAAAATCCTCCAAAAAATTCTGATACAAACCAGACAGGCCTAAATGCATCCCCACGGCCAATCCCTGATTGTATGCTGGCTGTTTCATTTGGTATTTATGCACCTGTGCAGCTGCCCTTTTTCTTGGGTCCGCTGCACCCTGTATTAGTGCAGATGCATTTAGGCCTGTCTGGTTTGTATCTGAATTTATCTAACCATGTATAAAAGAATAATATTTTTAAAGAGCCACATTGCTTAATTTAGTATTATTGTTATGCATGAACCAATAAGGTTGATATGCTCTCTGTGTTTGAAGCTATTTTTGTATTTTGTTTCTCCTCAGCATTTTAATTTGAATGTACTACATGCTAAATAAATACAGTAATATACCCTTTTTAGGCTAATTTCACACTTGCTTTTTTTTGCAGCGCGTTTTTCCCGCAAAAAAACGCATTGAAAAAACGCATACAAAAGCATATAACTGCTGCGTTTTTTTCAAGCATTTTTATGAGCATGCATGAAAAAAACGCAGCGTTTTTATGCGTTTGTATGCGTTTTTAGTGCGTTTTTACCGCGTTTGCGTTTTTTCCAAACATTAGGTGGCCCCTCACACTAACCCAAACCATGACTTTACTAACCCTAACCCTAACTAACCCTAACCCTGACCCTAACCCTAACCCTAACCCTGACCCTAACCCTAACCCTGACCCTAACCCTGACCCTGACCCTAACCCTTAACCAAACCATACTTAACCCTAACCCAAACCCTAAACCCTAACTAACCCTGACCCTAACCCTAACCCTAACCCTGACCCTAACCCTAACCCTAACCCTGACCCTAACCCTAACCCTGACCCTAACCCTTAACCAAACCATACTTAACCCTAACCCAAACCCTAAACCCTAACTAACCCTAACCCTGACCCTAACCCTAACCCTAACCCTGACCCTAACCCTAACCCTAACCCTGACCCTAAACCCCCTTAACTAACCCTAACTCTAACCCAAACCCCTAAATTCCATGGTTAACAAAAAAAACGCATGTGCAAAAAACGCATACATAAGCATGCCAATGCGCACATATGCGCACCCATAGACTTATAATGGGTGTCTTGCTGTAAAAAAAACGCATTGCGCGTGCATGCGTTTTTTTGAGGCAAGTCGGACGCCCAAAAAATGCAACAGGATGCATTTTGTGCGCCCGAGCGCATACCGCAAAAAAACGCATGAGTGCAAAAACGCATACAAACGCGTGTGTATGCACACATAAGCGCATCACATGCAAAGTATAGGAAAAAAAAACGCATGCGTTTTTTAGCGCTAAAATCCCGCGAAAAAAAACGCAAGTGTGAAACCAGCCTTATATACTTGGCATCTGCTTCCTCATGTTTGTAGATAAATATACAGTTTTGGAAGTGCCAATATTTTGCCAATATTTAGCCTCATTATTACCCAGCTACCAACACAGCATGGGTTTGGACCTCATGGTAGAATCCGATATATGACTGCCTTATTGCTGCACTATCTGCAACATGATCCATGTATAGTTATTATTAGGAATTCTGCTGACTACTGGGTTGCCACTCTGTTAGATCCATGTTATAAAACCAAATTTTGCCAAATGCTTCTCGCCCTGGAAAGGGACCTGCAATTGGTGGGTATGAAAACACGCTTTTACACAACCCTAACAGAGCTTTTCCCCAAGAAAGTAGTGAAGCACACCTTTTTTCGCATTACAGCTCTAGATTTCAAACCTCCAGCACGTCAGTTCATCAATGCCAAATCATTACCAGCATGTGCACCATCAACTGCAGTGGTGTAAGGCCTCTTTCACACATCAGGTTTTCGCCGTCAGGTGCGATCCGGCGCTTTTGACAGAAACCGGATCTGGCGAAATGCAATGCCGGATCCGGTTTCCCCCCCATTGACTTGCATTAGAGCCGGATCGAGCCGGATGGCCATGCGTTTCATCCGATTTTCGCCGGATCCGGCAATGTGACGCGATCCGGCGTCTGGAAAAAACGGCTACTGTAACGTTTTTTGTCTCCGGCGAAAAAGCCGGACACGCCGGATCCGGCGTGTCCGGCTTTTTCAAACAATGAAAGCCTATGAGCGCCGCAATGCGCCTGATCCGGCGACAGCCGGATCCGGTGGCCGGATCCGTTTTTTTTGGTCTGAGCATGCTCAGTAGCTCTGCCCACAAGACATATATAAAAGCAAGACAGTGGGACCTTCAGCCACACCCAACATGCCACCCAAGCCAAGAACCAGGAGCAGGAGAAGGCAGCAGACATCTGCAGCAGCACCATCAGCACCACCCCAAATGGAGCAGCATGCTGAACAACGGGAGGGGAGTCCAGCAGCAGATGAGAGACGGTAATTATCAAATCCCCCATTCCTCCAAACTAGGGCTATTGAATATCAAGATATTCATTGGCCCTTTGTTTCTCTTTATTCAACAGCCGCCCAATAGATGCAGCAGCAGCAGCAATGGCAGCAGCTGGAACACCACCCACAGCCATGGAGTCTGGCCACCAGGAAGACAGCACATCATCTTCTGGGAGCCCTCCCTTGCATCGTCAGCGTTTGACGGTAAGTTTTTATTTCCAAAATCCATCATCTCTGTAATATATGTCTATTCATTGCCTTTTATTTCAAAACAGGAATCACAAGATGAAGAGGAGCTCCCAGAAGAAGAAGGAAGGGGTGGACAGACACTTGGAGTGGGCTCACAATTGGTAAGTTTTTTGCATCAAACGCAGAAACACAACATCACACTACACACAACACATAGAAAACAATGTTCTGCAGACCACACACAGCAAACAAATGCCTACATCCAAAGACATAACATTTTTTGTTTTCTTCTCTAGTCTTCCCAATCTGGTGCTCGGCCAAGAGGTCTTTTTCTTTAACAGCCTTCACAGCGTGCTCCCGACTCTGACGGTGAGGATGGAGGACTCGATGTGGACCACCTCATCGATCTCGTCAGAGAAAGGGAGCCGCTCTGGAATATGGCTGACCGCCGCCATGCTGACCTTATCGTTACCCAACGACTCTGGGAGGAAATCTGTTCGCTCCTTGTGGACCGCTGGGAGGACCTCGAAGCTCGGGCCCAGATTAAAGAGCGTAAGTATATACAGTACCGGTTGCTTGATTTAAACCAGTGTTTCCCGAACTCCAGTCCTCGTGGTCCCCACGGACCATGTGTTCAGGATTTCTATTTACTTTGGAAATCCTGAAAACATGACCCCTGGGGACCATGAGGACTGGAGTTTGGGAAACACTGATGTTGTATACTAACTACTTTGTCCTTTCTCGTTTCAGGGGAGAGAATTGTGAAGCGGTGGCGGTCTGTGAGGGATCGTTTCAAGAAGGAGTTCAATAAAGAGATGCGGGCCCCGAGTGGATCTGGAGGACGCAGGAGCAAGTACAAGTACGCACGAGCCCTGTCGTTCCTCCGGGAAACAATGCTCACCAGAAGGTAAATATTGCACACCACATGTGACAAAAAAATGTTTAGATGTAACTTTTTTTTTTCAGCCAGGGCCATACCATGTCACTATTTTAATTGTTTTTTTTTCTCTTTATTCCACAGCACGGTGAGCAGCACTCGGGAGCCTGCACAATTGGACCCTTCTGAGGCGATCCCTGAGGAGACCGGCACCGAGGGACACTTCGACCGCCCCGGTACATCTGCACCTTCCCAGCCTTCCCACACATTCGACCCATCTGTCCCATCCACCAGCACAGGAGCATCGTGGCCGCCTACATTACATGAAGCTGCTGGTGAGGAGATCGCTTTCCCTTTACCCCACCCTTCTGCCCCTGCCACCTCTAGTACACCTGCGGGTACTGGGCGGCAGCGGCAGAGGGGTCAGGAAAAGAGTTATGCGCCAGAGTTCTTGCATCTGAATGCATCTTTCCAGAACTGTCTAAAAGTCTTGTCAGAGCAAATCTCCGCAGGCTTTCAGCAGATCAACTCCAGCATTATGGAGGTGAAGACACTTCTGCAAACCATGCATTCAGAAGCAAGATCTTCACCAAACCACACCTTTTTCAGGTCTGTTGTGGAGCGCATGGCAACACTATCTCCTACCCAGCAGATGCATGTAATGCATTCGTGCCACGGTGCTCTACAGCAGATTACCTCCCAACCTCCACCTCCCACCACTGTAGTTCCTCCACCTGCACCCCCTCCAGCCACTTTCCATCCTCCCCCTCCTATTACATCTGCACCCCCTCCAGCCACTTTCCATCCTCCCCCTCCTATTACATACCAGCAACCTCACCAGTACCAGCAACCTCCCCAGTACCAGACATCTCCCCACTTCCAGCAACCTGCCCCGTACCAAACTCCTTCCCCGTACCAAACTCCTTCCCCGTACCAAACTCCTTCCCCATACAACTTTCCATCAACATCATCTGCTCCTACAGTCCCTGCCCAACCCTCCACTCCACCGCCCACCACCTCTTCTGCCTCCCACATGTCCACCCATTCTGTAGCTTTTTCCACACCATCACCTCTAACTGTTCCTTCCCCACCACGATCCCAGTCCTCTCTCCACACTCCCATTGTCGAAGTGTCCCGCAGCCCCTCCAGCAGTATTTCCACCCCACACTACACCGAGTTATAATGTTTTTTTTGTAATAAAAATGCCCATTTGGTTGGTTTCAAACCTTTATTAAAAAAGTTTTTTTAACTTTAAAAACAGTTTACAAAAAAAAAATATTTTAAATAAAAGTTAAATTATTGTTTACACTGGTTGTCTGTCATTTCTTTCTGCGGCGAAATATGTTTAAAAAAAAGGTTAAATACAGGGTATTTAAAAGGTAAAAAGGTATTCAAAACCAGGTATATAACTGTGGGTAAATTTTAGCTTTTTGCCACAGTTGTGTTCCTGGTTGTGTTTGAAGCAAAGTATTTCACCTGAAAAGTTGTGTTTATTGTTGGTGATTTCCTAACAATGTACACAACTTTTGTTAAAAGGTGAAATACTTTGCATAAAACACAACCAGGTACACACTTGTGGCCCAAAACCAAAAATAGAGACCATGACAAGATAGCCAACTTTGGTTGGCAAAGGTATATACTGTTGGTACAGAAGGTACACAAGTTTGGTTAGGGTACAAATCTTTCACACTCTGTCATCCTGCCAGTGTACTCTGCCTTGAGGTGACATAAAGTATAGTGCAAAATTGTCCCTCATTACTGAAACCGTCACAGAACTTCTAGTGGTAATGTCATGGTAATCTTGCAAGGTGGTTTCTTCAGAGGTGTCCTCAATGGAAATGGGTTCCTTGCAGATAACAAAATTGTGGAGTACCACGCAAGCTTTGATCACCTCGTCCACAGTTTCTGTCTTGAGGTTGATCGCAGTCAATAGGACCCGCCATTTGGCTGTCAGAATACCAAAGGTACATTCAACCATTCTTCTTGCTCTTGTGAGGCGGTAATTAAAAATGCGTTTTGGTCTTGTCAATCCTCTGCTAGAGTACGGTTTCAAAAGGTGTTCTGACAGCTGGAAGGCTTCATCCCCTACACAGACAAATGGCATAGGTGGACCAGATGTTTGCGGCAGCGGTCTAGGTGGTGGGAACTGGAAGGTGTTTCCATACAGTTTACGCCCCATAGCAGACAGTTTGAAAACTTGAGAGTCATTGGAGCGGCCATAGGCCCCAATATCAACCGCAATAAATTTGTATTCCGCGTCAGTGATGGCCATGAGGACAATTGAAAAATATTTCTTGTAATTGAAATATTCCGATCCCGATCCGGCTGGCTTTACAATGCGGATATGTTTCCCGTCCACAGCGCCCAAGCAGTTGGGAAACTGACATATCTGTTGAAACTTGTCAGCAATTTCAATCCACCTCTCTGTTGTGGGCTCTGGTAAAAACTCTTCAGCTAAGGAGTCCCACAGTGCACGGCATGTGTACTTCACTATTCCAGATATGGTGGAAATCCCGAGTCTGTACTGGAAATGCAGTGACGAAAGGGATTCTCCAGTTGCAAGAAATCTGTGGGGAATTAAAAAACAATAAATAGTTTTAAATCACAGCATTACATACCAAAACTGAGCTATAACACTTGGAGATACAAACTACCACCAACAAGATTGCAGTGAAAGTGTGCTCTGATGCGATCACATCCAATAAATGTGGCTTACCTTAAAGTCACCATCAGACGCTCTGCGGGTGAAACAGAGAAGCGGCAATAGGTGTCCGCTTTTCTTATGAGGTGTGCAATGCGCTCCACCAAGTAATTAAAATTCTCCATTTTCATCCGAACATATCCAAAAAATTTATCCGGGTTTCGTCGAAGGTCCATGCAGAGTGTAGAATAGACCCCACGCGTCATTCTCTTGGCTGTGATGGGGTGGATCCACAAACGTTGTCTACGATGCCTGATGCGCTGCTGTCTCGCTCTCTCCTTCTCCAGAACAATCACCCTCAAACGATTCGCCTCCGCTATAAAATCCGCCAAATTCTTCAAAATATTTCCAATGACAACATCCATCTTCGCCAGTAAGTTGCTCTTCTCTCCAACCTGCACTTTCTCCTCTACAACCTGTCAAAGAAGGGCTGTAGGAACATGCTATATATAGTTTTCCAGTAGCCAATCCCGTTCGGAAGGCCACAAGGGTCAATTTTAAAAACCGGATCCGGCGTAATCCGTCGAAAAACGGATAGAAAAACGGATGAACCGGATGAGACGGATCCGGTTTTGTCTGTCAAGAACAAGACGGATCCGGCAGAAAACCGGATCCGGCACATCAGGTTTTACAAAACATTTGCCGGATCCGGCATTCCGGCACGACGTCGGATCGCGCCTGACGCCGAAAACCTGATGTGTGAAAGTAGCCTAATTAGAAGAAGCAATTTCTGTGAGTCCTTTGACACTTTTTTGAGACTAACTCGCGCACCAGTCCAACAGAGTCCAAGTCTTCCATGTGGTGAACGAATGGAGAGAATGGTGCAAGAATATCTAGAACTTAAACTCAATACCATCAGGGAGGGTTTTGACTCTTTCACATTTTGGTCTTTCAAAATGGATGAGTGGCCTGAGCTCACCTCACATGCCTTTTAGGTTTTCTCATGCCCGGCAGCCTTCATTCTCTCAGAACATGTCTTCAGCGCTGCTGTTGGTGTCCTGATTGATAAGCGCAGTCGGGTGTCCCCTGAAAGTGTAGACTGCCTAACTTTCATGAAAATGAACAAGTCATCAATTTCACTACAGTATAGATACTATAATAGGGACCAACAGGTCTTCCACTACACCAAATCCAGCAGATGGACAGACAACCAGGAGTCTTCACATTTAAACAAATGAGGGCCTTACACCACAGACATTGCATCAATTTCACGGCAGTATAGATAGTATAATAGGGACCGACAGGTCATCCACCACAGCTAACCCAGCAGATGTAGACAAACCATGACTGTTCACATTTCCACAAATTAGCCCATTCACTATCCCCATCTATTCCTCACACCCTCAAGATGGCTTGACCATCATTGCAAATACACATCTGTACTTTGTACACCTCATTGTAGATTGTAAGCTCTCATGAGCAGGGTTGTCTAATTTTCCTTTAATTATTGTATTGTTAACGTTGTTACTTATGACTTGTGTTTTGAAATTGTTAAACTGTAAAGCACTGTGGAATATGTTGGCGTTATATAAATTAAAATTATTATTATTAATATTATTATTTGTGTTAACATCAGCAGCAGCAGGCACAGAAACCACATGAAAGATATTACAGAGTGCAGTTACGTGACATTAATGCATCAAACTAAAAAATGCAATATCACCTAGTCTGCATAGTCTGCAATTGGGATGGAAAAGTACTTGGAGAAAACCTTTGGAGGGATTTGAAAGTCCATTATGCCCAGCAACAGGCCCAAAACATCACTTCTCTAGAGGAGATCTGCATGAAGGAATGGGCCAACATACCACCAACAGTGTGTGCCAACCTTTTGAAGACTTACAGAAAATGTTTGACCTCTGTCATTGCCAACAAAGATATATAACAAAATATTGAGATGAACTTTTGTTAATGACTAATTACTTAATTTATACCATAATTTGCAAAATAAATTTTGCCAAATCAGACAAGGAGATTTTCTGGATTTCTTTTCTCATTTTCACTCTCATAGTTGTGGTCTACCTATGATGCAAATTACAGGCCTATCTCATCTTTTAAAGTGGGAGAATTTGTACAGTTGGTGGATGACTAAATACTTTTATTCCCTACTGTATTTCTACTGTGGTGAAATTGATGCCACTTTTGTATTGTCTGCCAATAATTTCTGGAAATGTGGACATTCCTGGTTGGGTGTCCATCTGCTGGATTGGGTGTAGTGGAAGACCTGTCCGTCCCTATTATAGAATTTCTACTGTGATGAAATTGATGTCACTTCTGTGGTGTAAGGCCCCCATTTGTTTAAATGTGAACACCCCTGGTTGGGTGTCCATCTGCTGGATTGGGCGCAGTGGAAGACATATTTTTCCCTATTATACTATTTCTACCAAGGTGAAATTGATGCCACTTTTGTGGGGTTTGCCAGTAATTTTTGGAAATGTGAACACTCTTGGTTGGGTGTCCATCTGCTGGATTGGGTATAGTGGAAGAACTGTCGGTCCCTATTATGTTATTTCTACTAATTTTTTCCTTCACACCTTAGGAACCTATAAGGAACTTCAGATTCAATTCATTATTGATAGTATTGAATTTATTCTGAAACACAATTATTTTATGTATGAAAAACAGTACTATCTACAAACGCATAGCATCGCAATGGGTACTCGCTTTGAGCCAAGTTACGCAAATCTGTACGTAGGAAAATGGAAACAAGAATATATCTACAAAAATAACCTCCTACACAAGGGTCTCAGGATTTGGCACCGCTTTATTGATGACATTCTCTTTATTTGGGAAGGTTCACTCACTGATTTACAAGCATTTATTTCCAGCCTGAATTCCAATGATTATGGCCTAGAATTCACTTAGAGTTAAACCAATATTAATTTTTTAGACTTAACAATTTGGAGAACAATAAATTGGTAACAAAAAGCTTCCGCAATGATGTAGACTCAAACAGTTTTATTCATATAAACAGCTGTCACCTCCCCGTTTGGTTAACAAATACAGTTGTGGCCAAAAGTATTGACACCCCTGCAATTCTGACAGATAATACTCAGTTTATTCCTGAAAATGATTGCAAACACAAATTCTTCGGTATTATTATCTTCATTTAATTTGTTTTAAATGAAAAAACACGAAAAGAATTGTCCTAAAGCCAAATTGGATATAATTTCACACCAAACATAAAAAAGAGGGTGGACAAAAGTATTGGCACTGTTCAAAAAATCATGTGATGCTTCTCTAATTTGTGTAATTAACAGCACCTGTAACTTACCTGTGGCACCTAACCGGTGTTGGCAATAACTAAATCACACTTGCAGCCAGTTGACATGGATTAAAGTTGACTTAACCTCTGTCCTGTGTCTTTGTGTGTACCACATTGAGCATGGAGAAAGAAAGAAGATCAAAGAACTGTCTGAGGACTTGAGAAACCAAATTGTGAGGAAGCATGAGCAATCTCAAGGTACAAGTCCATCTCCAAAGACCTGAATATTCCTGTGTCTACCGTGCGCAGTGTCATCAAGAAGTTTAAAGCCCATGGCACTGTGGCTAACCTCCCTAGATGTGGACGGAAAAGAAAAATTGACAAGAGATTTCAACGCAAGATTGTGCGGATGTTGGATAAAGAACCTCGACTAACATCCAAACAAGTTCAAGCTGCCCTGCAGTCCGAGGGTGCAACAGTGTCAACCCGTACTATCCGTCGGCATCTGAATGAAAAGGGACTCTATGGTAGGAGATCCAGGAAGACCCCACTTCTTACCCCGAGACATAAAAAAGCCAGGCTGGAGTTTGCCAAAACTTACCTGAAAAAGCCTAAAACGTTTTGGAAGAATGTTCTCTGGTCTGATGAGACAAAAGTAGAGCATTTTGGGCAAAGGCATCAACATAGAGTTTACAGGAGAAAAAAAGAGGCATTCAAAGAAAAGAACACGGTCCCTACAGTCAAACATGGCGGAGGTTCCCTGATGTTTTGGGGTTGCTTTGCTGCCTCTGGCACTGGACTGCTAGACCGTGTGCATGGCATTATGAAGTCTGAAGACTACCAACAAATTTTGCAGCATAATGTAGGGCCCAGTGTGAGAAAGCTGGGTCTCCCTCAGAGGTCATGTGTTATGAGCTCATTTTCTCCTTCACCTTTGATGTCCAATGAACTCCCTCTGCTGGTGAAAGGAGGTAGTGAAATTGATTTGGATGGGAAAAACCTGTCATCTGAACAGGTGGAGTGTGATTGTACATCTGGAATCTCTGAGTGGATATAAGGCCGCTGACACCCTGCTGGGTTGCTGGTGATCCTCTCTGCTCTGAGCTCTGGCCTCCAGTTTAGTCCTGTCTACTAAAGTTAAGTTTTTGCTCTGCTATTGTTCCATAAGATTTTGTCTGGTTTACTTAGTGTTTGTGTTCAGCCAGCCCTGTTTGGGACTGGCTGAACTCCATTTTTGTCTCTGATCAGTTGATCTCTTTGCTCTGTTTTCAGAATATACCTGAGTGCTGATATAGTGATTTTGAAGTCTAGTGACTTCAGGGCCTTTTCTATCAGACGTGTTGGACATTATTTTTGGCAGGGTTTTTGCGTGATTGCAGACAGTTGCTTTTCTTTCCTGTCCTATCTAGTTAGTGAGGGCCCCATTGTTTGCTCAGCCTGTCTTTCTGTCTGTGTTTGTGTTTTCATCTGTTTTCACCGCCAATACATGTTGGGGGCTGTCTATTGCTTTGGGGTCTGCTCTGGGGTAGTTTAGATTTCCCCTTTCTTTCTTTAGGTTTATTTAGTTCTCCGGCTGTGAACGAGGTGTCTAGGACCACCGTAGGAACACCCCACAGCTACTGTTAGTTGTTGTGAATAGGATCAGGGGTCTGCAATCCGCTAGCTACCAACCTCTCCGGTTTTCTGGACTTAGCTTGTATTTTTGTTTTTTCCTCCTCCGGTGACTCATTCATAACAGAATCACCAGCCATACTGCAGATTCTAGGGTACTCAATAGCAGGAAAGAATTGTTAAAAAAAAAAAAAAAAGTGTCAGAATATTTTTTTTTTTTATGTATATTTTTTCCTTTTTTTTCTCTGGGGCGGTAGGAGGAATTTTCTTAATGGAGATTAAGCAATTGTCTGAACGTGTGGAGCAGCTGGCTGCTGAAGTGTGGGGAATTTCCGCCGCCTATCTTGATCATTCACATGCTGCTGAACCAAAGATTCCTACTCCTGATGTGTTTTTTGGGGATCGGTCTAAATTTTTGAATTTTAAGAATAATTGTAAATTATTTCTTGCCTTGAAGCCTAATTCATCGGGGAGCTCTGCGCAGCAGGATAAATTTGTCATCTCTTTGCTGCGCGGCGATCCCCAGGATTGGGCGTTTTCTTTGACACCTGATGATCCTATTCTAACTAATGTGGACGCATTTTTTCAAGCCTTGGGGTTGTTGTATGATGAACCTAATGCTATTGATCAAGCTGAGAAAGCCCTGTTGGCATTGAACCAGGGTCAGGATTCTGCAGAGTTATACTGTCAAAACTTCCGAAAGTGGGCGGTCCTTACTACCTGGAATGATGGTGCCTTGGCAGCTCTCTTTCGGAAGGGTTTGTCAGAAACCATAAAAGATACTATGGTGGGATTTCCTGTTCCCTCTGGTCTTGACGATTCTATGTCACTAGCCATTCAGGTTGATCGGCATTTACGTGAACGTAAAAGTACACGAGAAATGTTGCCACCTGTTGAACAAATGTCTGAACCTATGCAATGTGATAGAGTTTTGTCTAGGGCGCAACGTCAGGAGTTCAGAAGGCGTAATAAGCTGTGTTTTTTCTGTGGAGATGCCTCTCATATGATTTCTGTCTGCCCTAAACGAGAGAAACGTTTTGCACACACATTTGCTGTGGGTGGTGTTCAACCTAAGATTCTTCTGGCAATTACTCTGATCTGCTCCCTGTCCACATTTTCCACTAAGGCTTTTGTGGATTCGGGAGCGGCTCTTAACCTGATGGACTTGGATTTTGCTAAACGTTGTGGGTTTCCTATGACACCTCTGCGGACGCCTATCCCTTTGAGGGGTATTGATGCTACTCCTTTGGCGAAGAATAAACCTCAGTTTTGGACCCAGGTGGTAATGCGGGTCGCCCCAGACCATCAAGAAAATTGCAGATTTTTGGTGTTGCATAATTTGCATGACACCATTGTTCTGGGATTTCCCTGGTTGCAAATCCATAATCCAGTTTTGGATTGTAAATCTGTGTCTATGGTGAGTTGGGGTTGTCGTTGAGCTCTTGGTGACGCTCCTGTTTTCTCCACCTCTCCCCAGTCGCATGATGTTCCTGACTATTTGGCTGATTTTTATGATGTATTTAGTGAGAATAAGTCTGCGTCTTTGCTTCTCATAGGAGTTATGACTGTGCAATTGAGTTGAGCCCTGGGTGTAAATTTCCCAAGGGTCGACTTTTCAATTTATCTGTACCCGAGCACGAGGCTATGTGATCTTATTTTAAGGAGTCGTTGGAGAAGGGTCATATTAGACCATCCTCTTCACCCTTGGGTGCTGGTTTTTTTTTCGTGGCCAAGAAAGGTGGTTCATTAAGGCCTTGTATTGACTATCGTTCCCTCAACAAAATTACTGTTAAATATCAGTATCCGTTACCCCTGATTTCTTATCTATTCTCCAGAGTTAAAGGTGCTTGCTGGTTTACCAAGCTTGACCTCAGGGGGGGTATAATCTTATTCGCATTAAGCATGGGGATGAATGGAAGACGGTGTTTAATACTCCGGAGGGACATTTTGAGTACCTGGTGATGCCTTTTGGGCTCACTAATGCCCCTTCTGTCTTCCAGTGCTTCATGAATGATATTTTCCGGGACTTTGTGGATAAATTTTTGATCATCTATCTGGATGATATTTTGATCTTTTCCAGGGATTGGGACTCTCATGTGGAACATGTTCTGACTGTGTTCCGGATTTTGAGGGAGAATTCCCTGTATGTTAAGAGATCGAAATGCCTTTTTGGTGTACAGAGGATTTCATTTTTGGGATTTATTTTGTCTCCGTCAACTATTAAAATGGACCCAGCCAAGGTACAGGCCATTTATGATTGGGTTCAGCCCACTTCTTTGAAGGCCCTCCAGAAGTTTTTGGGTTTTGCTAATTTTTATCGTAAATTTATAGCTAATTTTTCTGGTATTGCCAAACCATTGACTGATTTGACTAAGAAGGGTGCTGATGTGCTGAATTGGTCTCCAGAGGCTGTTTCTTCCTTTCAGGAGCTGAAGCGGATGTTCACTTCAGCTCCGGTTTTGCGGCAACCTGATGTCTCACTCCCGTTTCAGGTAGAGGTGAACGCTTCTGAGATTGGTGCAGGAGCTGTTTTGTCCCAAAAAGATCCGGTAACATCTAAAATGAATCCCTGTGCTTTCTTTTCCCGAAAGTTCTCCCCATCCGAACGCAACTGTGCTAGGTGGGCCTTGTTTTTCACACGTTTTGATTTTGTGGTCTCTTTTCTTCCGGGCATTAAGACTGTCAAGGCAGACGCCCTCTCTAGGAGTTTCTTTGCTGATTCGCCTATTGTGACCAAGCCTGCTAACATCTTAGGTGAGGGGGTATTTGTTTCTGCCATCTCGCCCGATTTGAGACGTGCTCTGGAAGAGTTTCAGGAGGACAAACCTGAGCGTCGTCCCATTGGAAACTTGAACGTTCCTGACCAGTGGAGGAAGAGAGTAATGTCTGAAGTTCATTGCTCCGCATTGGTTGGTCATCCAGGCATTTTTGGTACTAGAGATTTGGTGAGTCGGTCTTTTTGGTGGCCTGCCTTGTCTCGTGATGTCAGGAATTTTGTGCAGTCCTGTGGGACTTGCTCCTGGTCTAAACCTTGTTCTCGCTCTAGTGGGTTGTTGATGCCTTTGCCGGTGGATTTTATTTCTGATATGCCTGTCTCTCAGAGAATGACTGTTATTTGGGTGATTTGTGATAGATTCTCTAAGATGGTCCATCTTGTACCACTCACTAAGTTGCCATCTTCATCAGAGTTGGTGCCCCTGTTTTTGCAACAGGTGGTTCGCTTGCATGGGATTCCTGAGAACATTGTGTCTGACAGAGGAGTTCAGTTTGTTTCTAGATTTTGGAGGACTTTTTGTTCCAAGCTGGGAATTCAGTTGTCCTTCTCTGCATTTCACCCTCAGACCAATGGGCAGATGGAGAGAACAAACCAGACTTTGGAGTCTTATTTGAGATGTTTTATTTCTGCTGATCAGGATGATTGGGTTTCATTTTTGCCCTTGGCCGAATTTGCTTTAAATAATAGAGCTAGTTCTGCCACTTTGATGTCACCTTTTTTTTGTAACTTTGGGTTTCATCCTCAATTCTCTTCAGGGCAGGTGGAGTTTTCTGCCTGCCCAGGTGTTGACACTGTGGCGGAGAGAATGCACCAGATCTGGGACCAAGTGGTGGATAAGTTGTCTCTCTCCCTGGAAAAGGCCCAGCGGTTTTCCAACCGGCATAGGACCATTGGTCCCCGGTTTAAGGTGGGTGATATGGTTTGGCTGTCATCAAAGAATATCTCTATGAAGGTGGCTTCCCCAAAGTTTAAACCTAGATTTATTGGACGTTACAAGATTTTGGAGATTTTTAATCCGGTCTCTTTTCGATTGGCTCTTCCTGTTACATTCAAGATCCATAATGTGTTTCATAAGTCTCTGTTAAAGAGGTTTGTTGAGCCAGTAGTTCCCTTGGTGGCACCTCCTGACCTTGTATTGGTTGAAGGTAATGTGGAATATGAGGTTGAGAAGATACTGGATTCTCGTCTGGCTAGATGGAGACTCCAGTATTTGGTTAAGTGGAAGGGTTATGGCCAGGAGGATAATTCTTGGGTCTCTGCATCCGATATTCATGCCGAAAGATTGGTTCGTGCTTTTCATCTGGCCCATCCTGATCGCTCTGGTGGCGTGGATGAGGGTTCGGTGACCCTCCTCAAGGGGGAGGTACTGTTATGAGCTCATTTTCTCCTTCACCTTTGATGTCCGATGAACTCCCTCTGCTGATGAAAGGAGGTAGTGAAATTGATTTGGATGAGAAAAACCTGTCATCTGAACAGGTGGAGTGTGATTGGACATCCGGAATCTCTGAGTGGATATAAGGCCGCTGACGCCCTGCTGGGTTGCTGGTGATCCTCTCTGCTCTGAGCTCTGGCCGTCAGTTTAGTCCTGTCTACTAAAGCTAAGTTTTTGCTCTGCTATTGTTCCATAAGATTTTGTCTGGTTTACTTATTGTTTGTGGTCAGCCAGCCCTGGTTGGGACTGGCTGAACTCCATTTTTTGTATCTGGTCAGTTGATCTCTTTGCTCTGTTTTCAGAATATACCTGAGTGCTGATAGGTTTATTTAGTTCTCCGGCTGTGAACGAGGTGTCTAGGACCACCGTAGGAACACACCAAGGCTACTGTTAGTTGTTGTGAATAGGATCAGGGGTCTGCAATCCGCTAGCTACCAACCTCTCCGGTTTTCTGGACTTAGCTTGTATTTTTGTTTTTTCCTCCTCCGGTGACTCATTCATAACAGTCATGGGTCTTCCAGCAGGACAATGACCCACAACACACTTCAAAAAGTACTAGAAAATGCTTTGAGACAAAGCACTGGAGACTTCTAAGGTGGCCAGCAATGAGTCCAGACCTAAATCCCATAGAACACCTGTGGAGAGATCTAAAAATGGCTGTTTGGAGAAGGCAACCTTCTAGTATCAGGGACCTAGAGCAGTTTGCCAAAGAAGAATGGTCTAAAATTCCAGCAGAGCATTGTAAGAAACTCATTGATGGTTACCGGAATCGGTTGGTCGCAGTTACTTTGGCTAAAGGTGGTGCAACCAAGTATTAGGCTGAGGGTGCCAATACTTTTATCTGGCCCATTTTTGGAGTTTTGTGTGAAATGATCAATGTTTTGCTTTTTGCTTCATTCTCTTTTGTGTTTTTACATTTAAGACAAATTAAATGAAGATAATAATACCAAAGAATTTGTGTTTGCAATCATTTTCAGGAAGAAACTGAGTATTATCTGATAGAATTGCAGGGGCGTCAATACTTTTGGCCACAACTGTATCCCAAAATGACAATACATGAGGATAAAGAGGAACTGCACCAGCATTCAATACTACCTTAGGGAAACTAAATATCTAATGGCTCAATTTGAGGAGAGGAGATACAATTTAACAGCTCTGAATAAGGCAAGACAGGATGTAGAAGCCATACCTAGGGAATCCCTAATATACAAAATTCAAAACAGCTACAACCCACCTACCAACGAAAGCTGTCATCCCCAATAATAACATCAGTAATAAATCATTTCTCATTGACTGTACAACACACACACAATTTCATGCCATGTGGTAAGTGTTCGTGTTGTAAATGGACATCAATTTAAAAGAAACTTTACACTCCCTTCACGAACACACATAAGAGATCATCATTACATCAAAACTAACATTACATGTAAAACCACAAGGGTCATCTATATCCTCAAATGTCCATGTGACAAGTTGTACGTAGGCCGTACAATGAGACATCTGATGGACAGAATCAAGGAGCGCCTTGATAACATTAACAAGGGATTTAAAGGGCATCCACTGTCTCGCCATTTCCTTGATTATCACAACCATTCCTGCCTGGGAATCTCTTTTTGCGGCATACAAGTGGTTCGACAAAACCTGAAGCGTGGCGAATTTTTGAAAGCCATGTCTAGGGTAGAATCTAGATGGATTTTCACTCTTGATAGTTTGGCCCCAAATGGTCTAAATCAAGAGATTGAATTATATGCAATTTAATCCACCTTCTTGTATACCCATAACTGTCTTTTAACATGAATCCCTTTTTCAGGCCCACAGGGCATATAAATTATATAATAATGAAAACAAGCATCACAAATCAACTCCATAGGAGCTTAATACTATATTAAATTGATTTAGATTTAAAAGGTAATTTTATAGTAGGTATCATTAATGTTTCATTGTTTTTATATCCTTTTTTATACGTTTTTGCTATAAAATAAATAATTTTTTTTCTAATTTTTTTTATTTATTTTTGAAAATATTTTATAGATCCAATTCTTAAAATGAATTAACAAAGTCTTATATTTATTTTTTTTTTCATTTTCCTATATTTGTGCTTTTCTACATTCCTCAAACTTTATACACCCAGATGCAAATACATTTTTTTAGATTAATATTAATAAAGTATTTAAGTTTTAATAATGACACATTTTTTAACCCTATTTTCATACTATAAATGCCCATCTATCTAGCTGGAATAAATAAAGACGTGTGTGTGTATATATATATATATATATATATATATATATACACACAGTTGTGGCAAAAAGTATTGACACCCCTGCAATTCTGTCAGATAATACTCCGTTTCTTCCTGAAAATGATTGCAAACACAAATTCTTTGGTATTATTATCTTCATTTAATTTGTCTTAAATGAAAAAACACAAAAGAGAATGAAGCAAAAAGCAAAAGATTGATCATTTCACACAAAACTCCAAAAATGGGCCAGACAAAAGTATTGGCACCCTCAGCCTAATACTTGGTTGCACAACATTTAGCCAAAATAACTGCGACCAACCGATTCCGGTAACCATCAATGCGTTTCTTTCAATGCTCTGCTGGAATTTTAGACCATTCTTCTTTGGCAAACTGCTCCAGGTCCCTGATATTAGAAGGGTGCCTTCTCCAAACTGCCATTTTTAGATCTCTCCACAGGTGTTCTATGGGATTTAGGTCTGGACTCATTGCTGGCCACCTTAGAAGTCTCCAGTGCTATCTCACAAACCACTTTCTAGTGCTTTTTGAAGGGTGTTTTGGGTCATTGTCCTGCTGGAAGACCTATGACCTCTGAGGGAGACCCAGCTTTCTCATACTGGGCCCTACATTATGCTGCAAAATTTGTTGGTAGTCTTCAGACTTCATAATGCCATGCACACGGTCAAGCAGTCCAGTGCCAGAGGCAGCAAAGCAACCCCAACACATCAGGGAATCTCCACCATGTTTGACTGTAGGGACCGTGTTCTTTTCTTTGAATGCCTCTTTTTTCTCCTGTAAACTCTATGTTGATGCCTTTGCCCAAAATGCTCTACTTTTGTCTCATCTGACCAGAGAACATTCTTCCAAAACGTTTTAGGCTTTTTCAGGTAAGTTTTGGCAAACTCCAGCCTGGCTTTTTTATGTCCCGGGGTAAGAAGTGGGGTCTTCCTGGGTCTCCTACCATACAGTCTCTTTTCATTCAGACGCCGACGGATAGTATGGGTTGACACTGTTGTACCCTCGGACTGCAGGGCAGCTTGAACTTGTTTGGATGTTAGTTGAGGTTCTTTATCCAACATCCGCACAATCTTGCGTTGAAATCTCTTGTCAATTTTTCTTTTCCGTCCACATCTAGGGAGGTTAGCCACAGTGCCATGGGCTTTAAACTTCTTGATGACACTGCGCATGGTAGACAGGAACATTCAGGCCTTTGGAGATGGACTTGTACATTGTGATTGCTCATGCATCCTCACAATTTGGTTTCTCAAGTCCTCAGACAGTTCTTTGATTTTCTTTCTTTTTTCCATGCTCAATGTGGTACACACAAGGACACAGGACAGAGGTTGAGTCAACTTTAATCCATGTCAACTGGCTGCAAGTGTGATTTAGTTATTGCCAACACCTGTTAGGTGCCACAGGTAAGTTACAGGTGCTGTTTTTTACACAAATTAGAGAAGCATCACATGAATTTTCGAACAGTGCCAATACTTTTGTCCACCCTCTTTTTTATGTTTGGTGTGGAATTATATCCAATTTGGCTTTAGGACAATTCTTTTTGTGTTTTTTCATTTAAGACAAATTAAATGAAAATAATAATACCAAAGAATTTATGTTTGCAGTCATTTTCAGGAAGAAACTGAGTATTATCTGACAGAATTGCAGGGGTGTCAATACTTTTGGCCACAACTGTATATATACATATATATATATAAATTTAGAAATTTGTATTATTGCAATTTTATTGGCAACATTGCTTTGGCGAAGAGCATCTGAAGTAGCATTCGATATACAAGACCCTCTACTTCAAGGTTCCCCAACTCCAGTCCTCAAGGCCCACCAACAGATCATGTTTTCAGGATTTCCTTAGTATTGCTCAGGTGAAAATTGCTTCACCTGTGCAATACAAGGAAATCCTGAAAACATGATCTGTTGGTGGGCCTTGATGACTGGAGTTGGGGAACCCTGCTCTACTTAATATAGCCATCACTGCACACTTTACACTATCCCATTCTGTGACCACTAGTTGCAGCATGTTTATAACTAATTAGGGGTGTGTAGGACCAATTGATTGATGAGGTATTGAGCTATAAAAGGATGGGCTATCAGCTGCTGGTACAGCCCTGACGAAGAGAGGAGATACCTCTCGAAACACGTTGGCAGTTGCCCCTTTCACGCATCCGTCCCTGCAGCCCTGTGACATCACACTAGCTCGACCCCTCCCAATCACCCCACGTCCTCAGTGTCGCTTCGGCCGGAGCACATGAGGTGCTGGCATTCCTCTGTGCCTAGCAACGGTCTCCCTGAAGCAACGCTTTGTGCAGTAAGCTTTCCCTGACCTCTGATAGTTTCGGCACTCTGCGTCTGCACACAGCCTCACTGGGCCACTGGTTATTATTACCTCTCACGCCTTATGGACCCTGCTAGCATGCTGTACCACCAACATTAATAAAAGGAAGTGTTGCACCTCAGAGCGCTGATTCGCCTGGCCGGAAGTTAGACATGCATATCAATGCTGGTCAGCTCTCATTTCAACAATAAAATAAGGATAAGAGGTTTGTCTATTCTGCGTTTTAGTCAGTCTGTGTTAGTAACATAGTAACATAGTTATTAAGGTTGAAGGGAGACTTTAAGTCCATCTAATTCAACCCATATCCTATCCTAACTTGCCCTATAATGTTGATCTAGAGGAAGGCGAAAAAAACCAATGTGGCAAACAGTAAGCTTCACATTGGGGAAAAAATTCCTTCCTGACTCCACATAGGGCAATCAGGCTTGCTCCCTGGATCAACGCAATATTAAGGAAACTAGTGTATATACCCTGTAATATTATACTTTTCAAGAAACGCACCAAGGCCCTTCTTAAATTTTAGTAGGGAATCACTCATTACAACATCATATGGCAGATAGTTCCATAGTCTCACTGCTCTTACAGTAAAGAATCTGTCTGTGATTATGCTTAAACCTTCTTTCCTCCAGACTCAGAGGAATAAAACGAATAAGCAAAAAAAGGGTAATTGGGCTAGAAATACCTGCAGGCCCAGGGTGAGTGGGTGAAGCGGTGTGCCTGTATAACGTGCCCCAACGTGCGTTTTGGAAGTCTCCTTCATCAGCGGGATAACCTTTTGTGGCTTATTCGTTTGGCCTATGCTCTAGCTCATCTCAGTGCACAGTCACAATTTCTGTTGCGGTTTGATTCATTTTTGCACTATTTTCTGCACTTCTGCATACTTATTGCATTTTTGCAAACTCCTTGCACCATTTTTTGCACCACTGCATATGTTTGCACAATTGCATTTTTTCCTGTGGAAGTATACATTATTTTTGCACTATTTTGCACGTCATGCACTTTTTCTGCTAAGCCATTGGTTATTCACATGGGTTTATATACCCAATCTGCAACAGGCCTGTGAGGCATGGGTATTCATGATACATGAGTATATATTGGTCAGATCCATCATTTGTATTGTGTTTATGGTCCTATATATATACAAATATACTCAATATATTACAGCGGTTTAATTGCCTTTTTATGCACTAATATTATATTTCATGTTGTTGAGCCAATTTTTATAATAAAGACTATTTTATTAAGCAATTTTATCCTTTTCACTTTTATTTATTCATATTCATGGTTCCTATCAGGTTTTTCCCTCACCATTCTCAGTTGGTTTTCTAATGGGGATTGCACCAGACAGAAAAGATAAGTAAAAATAAATAAAAAGTATTAATAAAATATAACAGCAATTCAGTATTTTCTCCCTTGGAAACTCCCTGAATTCAGTCACTGAATCACAAGTCACACACTTACCAACGTTCGCATTTACGCTCCGTCACACTCAGCTCACTCACACTTGCTCAGGCAGAAGATTTAAAGAGATTTTTTTCTCCTTCACCAGGAAATCACCCTGCTGCTCAATGCATTTCCAAAAGTGTTGCATAGGAATTTTAATTTTTTTACTAATTTTAATCATTTGCAACCAATCCACTATTTTCCAGTCACTGCGTTACCTCTTTGCGTGGTCACCACATATGGACACTTTTTTTTTACGCCGGTTGGCAAGGGAGACATCAAGACATGGCTATTTATGTATATCAATGAAAAGAATAAAAAAAAAATTTGACTCCTCCTTTAACCATGCGACATCCCCTTGTATGAGCTCCCAAATCAACTTTCTATCTTACTATATATATCATTTTATATATCATAGTGTTTATTACCATATGTCTGGAGATGATTATTTTGTAACAATTATCTTCTAATCTGTATGATCTCTATTTGATGGAGGCTGTTATCTTCTTTGACGTCATACTATTATATGTCCGTCGTATTTGTCACGTGCCCACACCTGTCATGTCTTTCAATGCCATTGCACTAATATGTTGACTTTCCTGTGCGTACCAGCTCTATGCACCGCAGACCGGCTGGAACACAGAATAGGCAAACCTCTTATCTTTATTTTAACATTGAAATGAGTGCTGCGTCGATATGCATGTATTACTTCCTGTCATGGGCATCGGCATGCTGAGGTGGAACACAACTGGAATGCATGACTCACTTCCAGTCTTGCGCATTGCCTCTCACCACCGATATGCAGTGTTGAGTGTCCGCCTTTTGGTGCACTCAAATGGAGGTGCCATATTTGAAAACCCAGCGCCTCCATAGATGCACTCTTAATTAGTGGTTGTGCATGTGCATATAAGGATGCAATTTGCAGTTGGATTCCAGGCACTCTATTAGAGGGGACTGACCCTGGACGTCCTGGATCATATGGACACTATGCCATCCATCTTTATATCATCTAACATCAGCTAAATTTTCATGACATACACTGCTATCTCACTCCTGATGAATGACAAAATAGGGGAAACATGTTGAGTATTAAGGTGTTTTCTAATATTACTATGTCACATACTGCTTATTCTGGCTACGTTATATACGCTGTATTTTTTCTGTTTGAACTACCCTTTAAATGAGAACTTGGAGAGATATTAAGTTTGCCTCTCCTTACTTCTTTTTTCCAATATGGCACTAAGCACTTTACCTAACATTTTTCCTCAAATCTACCCTACTTTTTATTTATTGCGGAATAGGAGGGATAGTCGCTGATGAGCAGGGGCACGATTCTCATCAAATCTAGAGTGCCAAGCCCCGCTGGCAGGCAGAGTAAGATATATAGGAGCAATATAGGTAAACATAGTTTACATAAAGATCCCCTCCTGGTGATACTATGAACCAGAATATACAAGTTGCCAAGTATCTCCTTTAAAACAAACAAATGTTTTGTCTTCATAGTGCCACAGAAGCCCTCTTCTAATATCATATTTTGACATATCTACTGTTCCATTTCTTATTATCTCCCCTGCCTCATATAGGGCCTATAGGGCCAGCAGGGTGAGCCGTCATTGAGCGGGTGCGCCATTGCGCAGGTTATAGGGTGCCAACCTCCGCTCGTAGGCAGGGTGGTTCAGCTGTCTTATAGGGACAGGCACCTCCCTATGGTATCATTTACAAGTGTCTATATGATACTTGGGTGGTGGTTGTGGGTTATTTTTTCACCTTATTAATTAAATTTAGAATCTAATAATTAAAAGTTATATTTTCGCCTATTTTGCCAGTATGGGGTTATGAAAAATATAACTTCTATATAAAAATATATTCCTACATTGAATTCTTTCTTTTCTGTGAAATCAATGTAATTTCAATTGTCTGTTTGGCAGGTTTTCTTGCAGGCCCAATAAATAGGGAATCATGGGTACTAGATGCCAATAATGCATTTAATGAATGTAGTACAGCTGGCAATTCAAATAAGTCATTGGATCGAATGGATCTTTTTCATGAATTGACCTGTTGTTATAGGGAAAACATCAAATCCTGGTGAGAGGTTTAAGTTCTGGATTACTACGGTATATCAAAAAACAAAGTAATTCCTAGAAGCTTAAGAATCAATATCTCAAAGGCACGAAGGGCGAAGACCCCTGAACTCATTCAGCTGTGGTGATATGAATTCGTCGATAGTTCTGTGAGATTCATGCAAATTGTGCAGACAGAAGAGAAAATTAACTTTGACCGGACTAGTAAAAAATTAACTGAGCTAATAGACGACATTACTAAACATAAAAGTGACCCTGACTTTAACAGGAGAGAATCTCTTTTAAAAACTAACATTGAACGCTTCCAAACTGAAATCAAGGAGAGAAAACATAGACAAATCAACTGAGATAACATAGACTTTAAAGACAATAAGATTTTCAGCTTTCTATTAGAAGACAAAAACATCCAGACAGTAGCTACAACGAACGTATGCTCCTCTGATACCAAGGTATCAGATAACGAAAGGGGGGAACCGGCTAGGAGTACTGAAAATCCAATTCAGGACACCAAACCACATAGGGAGAGAAGGGAAGACCCGGAAAGTAAAGATACACCCCGAGAAGGAGTGGGTCAAACTATCAAACATCAAATACCACTCTCCCAGGTACCTTATCTTTTGGATCTTTCTTTAGAGAGAAGGAACTTTAGGATTCCCTATCATCTAAAGGAAGCGGAATGGAATCCCTCGATATTAACAAAATTACCTTACAATAACAGGATTTTCAATCTGTCATCTCACATTCTAATAGACCCTTAAAGATCGAAAGCGATGAGTGGTTTCTCTTTTGTACCTACTAGCAAATTTGATGAATTTGATTGGATAAAGGATGTCAACCTCTTCTCCAGAAAGCTGAAATGGAAGAGGTGTTTCAAAATCCATGACCAGACCGAATATGCTGCTCTAGATATTGGCATCAATGAGCTATCAAATGTCAGAATTATGGCGACTCTACAAACAAAGGGTTCTTTAGACCAGAGGGGGCAGGTCCCTTCATAGATCTTAAGCCCAGAATTATCAGGACGCCTCTCTTGTCTGATAATATCAGTATTGATATCTTAACTAGTTATGAGCAAATACATTTGGCACTATTCGTTACTTGCCCGAATAGTACACTATTCGGGCTATTTGTTACTCAGCGAGCAATTAGTCATTCACCTCGGTATATTTGAGTGACCTGCCCAGCAGGTTTGGCACTTTATTTGCAGCCAATGAACATGTTAGGCTGGTTTGCCAGTCACAGTAATGCCGGCGCCATCTTTGGTGTGGCATTACTGTGATTGGCTGGCCTTCCAACGTCATAGGGGATATTTCAAGGCTGCCGATGCCTTTTTGTGCATATTACATCTAGAAACAGCATAGGGAGAGCATAGTGTGAGCATAGGGAGAGTGATAGGAGCATATAGGGAGCATTATTCATTCCAAAAAGCTCTTTTAAGAGTTGGAGATTGTGAAGTACATGCTGCAGTACAACAGCAAGTACATGCTGCAGATCTCTGCTATTTTCCACTGTGGTGTACAGAAGTTAGTATTAGGAACAGACTGTGGTATTAGGGTGGAATATGGAGGGTTTCATCCATTACCAAAATATTTAAAAAAATCAGCTATTTGTAGAGGCAAATAATATTAGGTTGTGCTAGCAAATGCAAAACAATTTTTTGGGAGCCGCATAATATTCCTGTCTAGCAACCTATACATTTTTTTACCTCCAAATAATATTCCTCAGTACCAGCATATAGTAACATCTATTTTAAAATTAAATTGCTAAATAATATTCCTTGTTTATTGCTCAAATACCTAATTTTTGTTTAGCAGTTGTGTGACTAGCTAAAAACCTTTTGAGCTACGGAAACGTCACTATTTACCATTAATTTCCCTGAGTCTGCTATTGGCATGTCTCATAAAGGTGATGTAAAAAAATCCCCCTAAAATTATATTTGTTGAAAAACTAGCGTATCTTTATCTAGCAGTTGTGTGACTGCTGCAATCCATGCAGAGATAATCAAATGTTACAACTTAGCAGTGGAAGTAATTTCCATTAGTCCACTATTGGTGTGTGTCAGCAAGGCAATCTTTAAAAAAATCCTAATTTTCTATTGTTTTTAAAAAAAAGCATATCTTCATCTGGCAGTTGTGCGACAGGCGCAATCCAGGTAGAGATAATATTACGTGGCAATATAGCAATGGCAATAATCTTCATTACTATGCATTTTGAATGTCTCCGCAAGGCAACCTTTAAAAAAAACTCATAATTTTCTATTGGTTTAAAAAATAGCGTATCTTTATCTAGCAGTTGGGCGACTGGTGCAGTCCAGGTAGAAATAATGTTATGTAACAATTTAGCAGTGGCAATAGTCTTCATTACACCGCATTTGGAGTGTGTCAGCAAGGCGATCTTTAAAAAAATCATAATTTTCTATGTGTTGAAAAAATAGCGTATCTTCATCTAGCAGTTGGGCGACTGTCGCAAATGTGACTTGTGAAAAATAAAGCCAGTATTTTTTCTTTTCATAAGCATAACACATTCAATATGAGGAAGGGTGATGTTAAGCATCGTGGATGTGGTGGTACCCACCAAGGCCGTGTGACATATCTAAAGGTAACTGTATCTCGTCTAGCTTCCTGTCAAAATTTAGTCAGCGTGCTAAATCACTAACGAACCTTGACAAGCGCAAAGATGTTGTGGGTTGGATGGCAGACAAAAGCTCCAGTGTGTTGACAAGCAGCACCACAAAGTCATCCACATGATCCAGTCTCAGTAGCCAAGAGGCTGAGCCTCTGAATCCTCAGGAGACATATGACACCAAAGGCCACTCTGAGGAACTGTTCACATTCCCTTGTTATTTGCCAGGCCTCTCAACATGCACTATTAAAGAGGGTCAAGAGGAGGTGGAGGGCAGTGATCCCCAAACATTTGAGCACCCACGGCCAGGAGAAAACCACTTTTGGAAGGTCAATTCATGTCTGAAGAGGTGGAGGATAATCATGACACACAGTTGCCATCAGGTCAGCTTCAAATCGCAAATCAGAAGGAGGATCAAATTGAGGATTTGGAAGACAACATGGTCGATGATGAGGCCATTGATCCAACCTGGCACGGTGGCACGCCAAGCGAGCACAGCAGTGCATAGCGGGTTGGATCCGTAGCAAGAAAACAGGCAAAAAAAGGTATTGGTTTGACCAAAGGGAGAACTCGGTCATCTGTTTCACAGAGCTCTCCCACTCGGCTAGATAACAGGCCAAGGGTGCATTGTTCCCCTGTATGACAGGATTTTTCTGAAATTCCAACAAACAAAACAACTGTAATATGCACCATCTGCCACACCAAGCTAAGAAGAGGCAAGAACACTGCTAACCTGAAATGACCAGACAGGGAACATGTAAAGACAGGACTCAAAACCTAGTCTGGTCATTTCAGGGGTTAACTTTTCTCAGCCTCAGTCTGGTTTCAGATTTGCTGCTTAGCTCTGCTGCATCCTGCAAGCGGTGTCTGCTATAGTTCTGCCTTCGACATGTGTATCTGACTCTGGTATAACCTGATTTATCCTGCTGTGATCCCTGACTTGCCCAGTGCCTGTTTATTCCCTCTGCCTCTTCTGACTCAGTGTTTCCCTGTAAGTTTCTTGACTCCCTGGTTTTGGCTTGCATTTGGACCTGCTTCTATCTTTTGCATTTGTCTTATCCGCTTCCAACCGTTGCTGATCCCCTGGCATGTTTCTAACCGCATGTACTGCTGTGACCTCTGGTATTTCTGCTATTGACTGTTTCTGACTCGGCTCCTTTGACCTCTCTTTCGCCACCTGGTGGTGCTTGTGCTGCTGCTCAGTGTTGCTATGCTGTGTATGCAACCTCTCTTACCTCACCAACACCCCCTGGTGGAGGTTGCACTATACTGCACAGCACTAGCATGACAACTGCTAAATATATTAAAAATAATAATAATAATACATTTTATTTCTATAGCGTCGACATATTCCACAGCACTTTACATTTCAGAGGGGATTTGTACAGACAATAGACATTACAGTATAACAATAATCTCATAGATTATAACAAATACCAAGAGGAATGAGGGCCCTGCTCGCAAGCTTACAATCTATGAGGAAAAAGGGGAAACATGAAAGGTGGGTGGTAACAATTGCCCTGATTGTTTGGACCAGCCATAATGTTAAGTGTGTAGCAGTACAGACACAGAGGGCTAATGGATGCATAAAGCATGTGGGAACATGATGTGGGGAACCTCGTTATGGTGTCACGTCATCGTCAGACTCAGGGCCTGCTGTCCCGGCCTCGGCCACTAGGAGGCGCCGGACTGTCACATCACCATCAGACTCAGGGCCTGCTGTCCCGGCCTTGACCACTAGGAGGCACTGGACTGTCCCATCACCGTCTGACTCGTGGCCTGCGGTTCCGGCCTCGGTCTCTGGGAGGCGCTGTGCTTCAACCCCGAGTCATGGCGGCGATAGTTATGAGGCTCCTGCGCAGGCGTCCGCTGGACGCAGGCTTCACTCCTCGGTCAGTCATGAAGGGGCTGGTGCATCACCATCCAGCCTGGTCCTGGGGGCGGTCTGGAAGACATCATCAGCCCAGGAGCCTGTGAGGGATGACCTGATCCCTCAAATACTTTGGGACGGCTCTTGCAGGCCGCCGGATATATTCTTGGTTCCCCTGCGTGTTACTGTGTGAATTACTGTTTGACTGACTCTGACTTTTGCCTGGACTTCTGACCCCGCTTCTGCCTAACGATTCTGTACCTCTGCGACTCTCCTGGTTTATGACTCTGACTTCGGCCTGGATTCTGACTCTGCTTCTGCCTAACGATTCTGTACCTCTGCGACTCTCCTGGTTTATGACTCTGACTTCGGCCTGGATTCTGACTCTGCTTCTGCCTAACGATTCTGTACCTCTGCGACTCTCCTGGTTTATGACTCTGGCTTCGGCCTGGAATCTGACTCTGCTACTGTCTACTGTTTTTATACCATTTCTGCCTGACTGGTTTAGTCTCGGATATCATTGCCTCTGTGTCCTGTATTTGAACACCTTTCTGGCGACCGTCCTGCTCTGGTCATTGCTCCTATTCAAACAGCGCCTCCTGGGCTCTGCTATAAATCCAGATCCCTGTATAGGGGTAAAGGGTATCAGTGTTTCTCGGGGTGTTGTCTGGCTGCAGCCCAGACTGCAGGCAGACGTCACATTTGGTAAAACTTTTGACTGTGCCACCCAGAGAAAGATTAGGTTAATGTGTTGAGGCGGTAGGCCAGTCTGAATAAATGCGTTTTCAGGGCACACTTAAACTTGTGGGGATTGGGGACTAATCGTATTGACTTGGGAAGTGCATTCCAAAGAATTGGCGCAGCACGTGTAAAGTCTTGGAGACGGGAGTGGGAGGTTCTGATTGTTGAGGATGCTAACCTCAGGTCATCAGCCAAATGGAGGGTGCGGGTAGGGTGGTATACTGAAACAAGGAATGAGATGTAGGGTGGTGCTAAGCCATGGATTGCTATGTGGGTGAGGGTAATAAGTTTGTACTGGATTCTGGAGTGGATGGGTAGCCAGTGTAATGACTGGCACAAGGTAGAGGCAACGGTGTAACGATTGGCAAGGAATATGATCCTGGCTGCAGCATTCAAGACAGATTGGAGAGGGGAGAGTTTGGTAAGAGGGAGACCGATTAGAAGAGAGTTACAATAGTCGAGACGAGAATGAATAAGAGAAACAGTAAGAGTTTTTGCAGAGTCAAACGTAAGAAAAGGTCAAATTCTAGAAATGTTTTTGAGGTGCAGATGACAAGAGCGAGCCAGTGATCGAATGTGGGGGCAAAGGAAAGCTCAGAGTCAAGTATGACCCCAAGACAGCGGGCATGTTGCTGGGGAGTAATAGTGGAACCACACACAGAAATGGCAATGTCGGGTATAGGTACATTAGTAGAGGGAGGAAACACAAGGAGTTCGGTCTTTGACAGGTTCAGTTTCAGATATAGTGAGGACATGATGTTAGAAACAGCGTTTAGGCAATCGCCAGTGTTTTCTAGAAAGGCTGGCGTGATGTCAGGAGAAGAAGCGTATAATTGGGTGTCATCGGCATAGAGATGGTACTGGAAACCAAATCTACTGATTGTTTGACCAATAGGGGCAGTGAATAAGGAGAAGAGGAGGGGCCTAGAACCGATCCTTGAGGAACCCCAACAGTAAGGGGAAGGTGAGAGGAGGAGGAGGAGCCAGCAAAAGATACAGTAAAGGAGCGGTCAGAGAGATAGGAGGAGAACAGGAGAGAACGGTATCCTTGAGGCCAATGGAATGGAGCATAGTGAGGAGGAGCTGATGATCCACAGTGTCGAAGGCTGCAGAGAGATCCAAGAGAATTAGCATGGAGTAATGACCATTTGATTTAGCTGTTAGTAGATCATTAGAGACTTTAGTGAGGGAAGTTTCAGTAGAGTGTAAAGAGCAGAAACCGGATTGGAGAAGGTCGAGAAGAGAGTTATCAAAGAGATAGCGGATAAGACGGGAGTGGACCAGGCATTCCAGGAGTTTAGAGATGAAGGGAAGATTAGGGACAGGTCTATAGTTAGCGGCACAGTTTTGGTCGAGGGATGGTTTTTTAAGTAGTGGATGTAAGATGGCATGCTTAAATGAGGAGGGAAAGATACCAGAAGAGAGAGAGGTTAAACATTTTAGTTAGGTGAAGGGTGACAGCAGGGGAAAGGGACTGGAGGAGATGTGACGGAAATGGGTCACTGGTGCAAGTGGTTGAGCGAGAAGATGCAAGGAGTCTGCTTACTTCTTCTGTGACTGGTTCAAAATCAGAGAGTGAGCTAGATGCAGTGGGGGAGGGAGGACAGTGCATGGTATGAGGTGATTGGAAGATAATTTCCTGTCTGATCTGGTCAATTTTTTCTTTGAAGTAATTGGCCAGATCGTCAGCTCGGAGCTCCGTGGTTGGGGCCTGTACTCTTGGGTTGAGTAAAGAATGAAAAGTTATATTGTGATGTCCCCATCACAACATCTTTCAGCAAACTTTTCATATTGTGCAATGGTGAAACTTGTACTCCCTATCTCTACCTATTCAAATAACTGCGAAAAGTATTGTGAGGTCCCCATCACGGTCTCTTTCTGCATGTATGATACAGACCCCTTTGGGGTTATTTTTGTAAACATTTGTACATTGTGCAATGGTCAAATTTCTACTCTGAATCTCTATATACCGTATATACTTGAGTATAAGCCGATCCAAGTATAAGCCGACCCCCCTAATTTTGCCACAAAAAACTGGAAAAACTTATTGACTCGAGTATAAGCCTAGGGTGGAAAATGCAGCAGCTACTGGTGAATTTATAAAGTAAAAATAGATACCAATAAAAGTAAAATGAATTGAGACATCAGTAGTTTAAATGTTTTTGAATATCCATATTGAATCAGGAGCCCCACATAATGTTCCATACAGTTCAAGATAGCCCCATAAGATGCTCCATACAAAATACACCCCATATAATGCTGCACAAAGGTTAATAATGGCCCCATAAGACGCTCCATAGAATAATATGCCCCATATGCTGCTCCATAAAGGTTATGGCCCCATAAGATGTTCCATAGATTATGTCCCCATAAGATGTTCCATAGATTATGCCCCCATATGCTGCCCCCATAAGATGCTCCAGAGATTATGCCCCCATATGCTGCCCCCATAAGATGTTCTATAGATTATTCCCCCATATGCTGCCCCCATAAGATGCTCCATAGATTATGCCCCCATATGCTGCCCCCATAAGATGCTCCATAGATTATGCCCCCATATGCTGCCCCCATAAGATGCTCTATAGATTATACCCCCATATGCTGCCCCCATAAGGTGCTACATAGATTATTCCCCCATATGCTTCCCCCATAAGATGCTCCATAGATTATTTCTCCATATGCTGCCCCATAAGATGTTCCATATATTATGCCCCCATATGCTGCCCCCATAAGATGCTCCATAGATTATGCCCCAATATGCTGTCCCATAAGATGCTCCATAGATTATGCCTCCATATGCTGCTCCCATAAGATGCTCCATAGATTATGCCCCATATGCTGCTCCCATAAGATGCTCCATAGATTATGCCCCCATGTGCTGTCACTGCTGCTGCATTTAAAAATAAAAAAATGACATACTCACCTCTCCGTCGCTGGGTGCCAGGTGCCAGTGTCACTGCTGGCACCTGAGATACTCACCTGTCCTTCATCCATGGCTGCTTGCTGCTGTCTGGCACATCACCTGTCAGTGACGTTCAGACTGCAGGGGGCGCGGTGTGCACTAACCATGTCACCGCGCCCTCTGCTGTCTGAACGTCACTGACAGATGATGTGCCAGACAGCAGCAAGCAGCCATGGATGCAGGACAGGTGAGTATCACTACACTTACCCATCCTGGCGCTGTCTCTTCAGCCCCCAGCTTCTCCACGATTTCCCTTCCTGCCTTCAGCGGTCACATGGTACCGCGCATTAAAACTCATGAATATGAGCATATCCATGAGTTTAATGAGCGGTACCATGCGACCGCTGAAGGAAGGAAGGGAGATCACAGAGAAGCTGGGGGCTGAAGAGACGGCGCCAGGATGGGTAAGTATGACCTGACACCCCCGCCCCCCTCCCCCTCTGATCCCCTGGTGTATATGACTCGAATATAAGCTGAGAGGGGGACTTTCAGCCAAAAAAAATGGGCTGAAAATCTCGGCTTATATTCAAGTATATACGGTATTCTATTATTATTACATTTTTTTAAATTGTGATGCACTTCTCATGGTCTCTTTAACCCCTTCATGACCCAGCCTATTTTGATCTTAACCTCTTTCTGCCATTGGACTGACTATCCCTTCCATGTGCCCTGGGTCTTAATCCCCAAGGACGGGACAGTACATCATAGCAATCAGCGATGCCCCTCGGGGGAAGCGCCACTTATCGCAGTTGGGTGTCAGCTGATTATTACAGCTGACACCCGACACTATGTGTCAGAGGCGGTCATGGACCACCCCAGGCACATTAACCCTTGGCACAATGCGATCAAACATGGTCGCAGTGTACCGAGGGCATAGGAGAGAAGCGAGCAGGGAGGGGGCTCCCTTCCAGCTCTCCTGCGACCCCCGGGGCAGCGCGATGTGCTGTGTCGCTCCGATGGTCTCCTCTCTGCAGGCTCCTGGATCCAATATGGCCGCGGGGGCCTTCGGGGGCCTGCAGAGAGGCGGCTTCCACAGTGCCTGCTGAGAGATCATGTTTGATCGCAGTGTGCCGGGGGTTAAAGTGCCGGGACTGTTCCGTGACCGTTCCTGGCACATAGTGTAAGGTGTCAGCTGTGATAATCAGCTGACATCCAGCCACAGTCAACCGCGTTCCCCCCATGAGCGCGGCTGATCTCATATGATGTACTATTCCGTCCATGGGCATTAAGTCCCAAAAGAGTATGTCCAAGGTCAGAAAGGGGTTGACAGTTTGAAATATTTTGTCAGTTTCTTTACTTAAAGTTACTTTTAAATTCCACTATATTTACAGGTTGTAGTGCAAAAGAGCATGAAAAATACAAAGGGGGTCAATATATTTTAATGTTATTTTCTTTTTTAAGTACTGTAATGTGCATATTATTATTTATATATTTTTTTGTATTATTTGGCCATCTCTGGTCATAAATACTTATAATACTGATTGATGAATAACACACTATTGTTAACCTTAAGTAGCATTAATTTTGAAAAAAAAATCTCTATAAAAGAACTAGCAGAAGTGATGAAACAGTAGATTGAGCAATATGTGTACAAATCTTTGTATTCTGGATTATGGTTTTGCAGATTAGAATTTAGCCATAGTCAATATTTTTCTTAAAATAACTTTTTGAATGGATTGTTTTACTTCTTTGTTCCTTAAACTGTACAAGATTGGGTTCAGCATTGGTATAACAATGGTATAAAATACAGCAATCTCTTTGTCTAAATTTGACGATTCGTCAGCTGGTTTAAAGTAGGCGAAAATCAAAGTTCCATAAAACAACAGAACAACAGTGATATGAGAGGCACAAGTAGAAAACGCTTTTTTCTTGCCTTCAGCTGAACGAATATTTAATATAGCGAACAATATGAAGAGATATGAAATGAAAATTAGAATAATACAAATAAGTCCTAATATAAGATCTGTCACTATAAGCACATGTTTATTTAAAGAAATATCGGAGCAGGATAATGCGAGTACTTGAGGGACTTCACAAAAGAAGTGATTGATCTCTTTTGGTCCACAAAATGACAACCTCAGAGTGCTAGAAGAGTGAAAAGAAGAACTTGAAAAGCCAAAGGCCCACACCACAGAGGACATAGTAAAGCAAGATTTTTTACTCATAATACTCTTGTACCTTAAAGGGTTACAGATTGCCAAGTATCTATCAAGGGACATAAACGTTAACAGAAGAAATTCAGTGTCCATACCAACAGTGAAAAAAAACATCTGAACAATGCATCCATTGAAAGATATGACTTTTTGCCGAGTAAATAAATTGAACAACATTTTTGGGACAGCTGACGTAGTGCAGATTATATCCAGAAATGAAAGATTACAAAGGAAGAAATACATTGGTTTGTTTAATGCTGGGTCTAAATTTGTGATAAAAATTATGAGTAGATTGCCAATTATAGCTACTAGGTACATAGTAAGAATTACCAAAAACAAAAGAATTCCCAATTCAGGAGGGTTGGAAAGCCCAAGAAGAATAAATTCAGAAATACTGGACCCATTGTTCATCTTATAGTCTGTTTGATAATTAAGTGAAAATGAAGAAAAAAAACAGTAAAAGGTAAAAAATTGTTATTTTCTATTAATTTGATTTAATATCAGCACAATTCAGGTTCAACACACATAATAAAATTAAAATTGGTCATTACTTCTGCAAGTTCAAAATGCAATATAATCGAGATAATCAAATTACACTTATCTCCTTTGTATCAATAAGATTTTTTACTAATGTAAAGCATATAATAATTACAGTATATAAATCTTTTGAAATGCTGGGACTATGCTGCAATCCTATTAGCAAAACATAAGTCTTACAAGAGTCAAAATTTAGCAGGATTGCCAAAACATTTACCAAAAGATTGTTTCAATACAATTTCATGTAAAAATAACAAAAATGTTTACTGCACCGCATACTTTTGTTAATAGGAATCATTGGCGCCTGTGTCTGTATATATGTCTGGAGCATATATTCTTCTTACTGTTTTAAGTACCGTATTTTTCGGATTATAAGACGCACCCCAAATTTTAAGGAGAAAAATAGGAAAAAACCTTTTTTTTAAATAAAATGGTGGTGCTTCTTATAATCATTGCGTCTTATTGCTTACAGGGGGTGGTGGCTGCGGTAAAGCAGGGTCCCATGGCGCTGCAGGTGTCTGGTGCTTCTGCGGGGGGCTCTGCCAACATTTTGTGAAAGACCAGAGCCCCTGCAGTTCATGGTTTTCTATGCCGTAGACTCCTGGAAAATGGCTGTTGGGGGCGGCGCATTAGCAGATGGAGATTTCGGCACAAAGATCACCAGACACCCACAACAGCACCGGACCCCCACAGCACTGAACATCTGCAGCAGCGCGCCGCACATCTGAACACCCCCTCATCCCAGCCTGCGGTCTGCATCAGCACACCACTCTTTCCTATTCCAGCCACAACTCAGGGTCCCTGCTCCACCACGACCGGTAAGGTATATCTGCATTATAAATGCACCCCCATTTTCCCCCCAAATTTGGGAGAAAAAAGTGCGTCTTATAATCTGAAAAATATGGTAGTTGCACTGAATGTATTCCAGTGAGAAGTAATGATAACCTAGCATGCACTTTACTTTCCTTTGGTATACATTGTCTCTTTTGTTTGTGGTTACAAAAGGGAAAAAATTATCCAAATATCCATATTAAATTACACATTACAGCTAATTTAAAGAGAGGAGTAATTCTTTTCAGGAGTTATTGATGTCTGATCTGTAGATTCACAAACTAGATTGATACATTTTAATATTTTGTGTATGTGTATTGTTAAAAAGCATACTATATTTAAGACATTATACAGTCATGGCAGAAAGTTTTGTTCCATTGATATTGCTCCAGAATATGAAATATTTTTCCCAGAAATTATAATTACAAATGTTTTGTTATACACATGTTTATTTCCTTGGTGTGTATTGGAACACAAAAAAAACAGAAAAAAAGGCAAATTGGACATAATTTCACATCAAACTCCAAAAATTGTCAGGACAAGATTGTTGGCACCCTCAATTTAATATTTGGTTGCACACCATTTGGAATAAATAACTGCAACTAATTGTTTTCTATTACCAGCAATAAGCTTCTTACACTTCTCAACTGGAATTTTGGACCACTCTTATTCTGCAAACTGTTACAGGTATCTCATATTTAAAGGGTGCCTTCTCCCAGCAGTAATTTTAAGATCTCTCCACCAGTTTTTAATGGGATTTAGATCCAGACTCATTGCTGGCCACTTCAGAACTCTCAAGCGCTTTGTTTTCATCCATTTCTGTGTGCCTCTTGAAGGTCATTGTCCTACTGGAAGACCCATGTACTATGATGCAACCGCAGATTTCTGCCAGTGGGTGCTATATTGTGACCCAAAATTTTCAGATTTCATGATGCCTTGCACAGTGAAGCCACGCAGTTCCAGAGGCAGCAAAACTAACCCAAAACATCTTAGAAGCTCCACCATATTTGACTGTAGGTACTGTGTTCTTTTCTTTGTAGGCTTCATTCCATTTTTGTTGAAAAGTAGAATGATGTGTTTTACCAATAACCTCTATATTGCTCTCATATGTCCACAAGACACTTTCCTGGGAGAATTTTGGCTTACTTAAGTACATTTTGGCAAACTGCAGTCTAAATTTTTATTATGTCTAGAAGTTGGGTCCTCCTTTTGTTTCCTGCTATAAGGTTTCATTTAATTGAAATATTGAGGGATTCTTTACACTGACACACCCTTAATCTGCAGGACAGCTTGATGCAGGACAGCTTGAAATTCTTTCAATTGATTAGTGCTGCTTATCCACAGTCCAGACTATGCTGTGTTGCAACCTATTATCAATTTTTCTCTGCTGTCCACATGCAGGGAGCTAAGCCACAAGTGTCATGGGTTGTAAACTTCTTGGTTATGTTGCACACCCTGGATAAAGGAACATCAAGATCTCTGGAGATGGACTTGTAACCTTGATATTTTTCAAAAATTTTGGTTCTTAAGTCCTCAGCCACTTTTTTCTCCTCTTTTTGCTCTCCGAGCTTAGAGTGGCACACACAGACACACAATGCAAAGATTGAGTCAACTTCTCCTCTCTTTATCTTGTTTCAAGTGTGATTTTCATGTTTCCCACACCTGTTACTTGCCACAGGTTGGTTTGAATGAGCATCACATGCTTGAAACAAAGTTGCTTACCCGCAATTTTGGAAAAGTGCCAACAATTTTGTCTGACACATATTTGATGCTTTGTGCAAAAGTATGTTCCATTTGTCTTTTTTTCCCGGTGTTTTTTCTGTTTTTCTAATTCACACAAAGGAAATAAACATGAGCAAAACAAATCATGTGGCATTGCAATAATTTTTTGAGAGAAATACTTCATTTTGTGGAACAATTTCAAGGGTGCCAACACTATCAACCATGACTGTATATGAATTTACCATATTTAGAAAAAACACATCTGAAATATTATTATTATATGTGCCAGATTTCTACAGCATAACACTCACATGCTCTTTGGAAGATGAAAAATCAATTGCTATTGCAAATGAAAAGTGCCCATTATATATACATTTATTTCAGTTGTATAGGGAATTCATCAAGAGGAAATATAAAATACACACAATACCTTTCTGAATTGTATTTTCTCTATGGAAATTGACTGCCAAATCATAATTCAGAAAGGGAATAATTGTTCTGAGATTTTTTGGAAGTAAATGACAACCATAAACATATAATATTATAAATTGCCTAACATTCCAATTTCAAATTTATAATAAATAGCCCGGTTCCTGATGTTTACAGATGTGTTTTATGATAACTGCCGGCGGTACTGCTACATGTATAACTATGTATTACTGCTCATTACTTATGGTATTGCCACTTGAATGTGTTACCATTATATAGAAAACTGTTATATATTACTTTGCATTCCTTTATTATAGTATTGCACATACTGTATATTATGTGTCCTTTGTATATGTACAGTTCGGGAAAGTTAATGTATTCTTCTTGGGACAGTAGAGGAGGGCACTCTTAGTCCATAGTTCCCCCATAGACCAGGTATATGTAATTATGTTGTGGGCCACTAGAAGGGGGAATTCTAGTGGGGCCTGATAGGATGTTCATAGAGGGTTAATTGTAGGAGGGGCTGCTGAGAGTTAAAGTTAGTGATGAAGAGTGGTTTAGTCAGACTGGGCTAGGGCGCCCAAGTGTCCACATGGGCTATAGGCCCGGACAGCTCGGCAGTCACGTAACGCTAAGTAGATATAGCCTATGTTACCAATGGCCACTGCATGTCTTACCAGTCGGTCAGAACAGGAAAAGGAAGATGTGGCTTCTTACTACCTGGGCCAATGATTTTAGGGCAGAAGGTGGCTGGACTAAGGAGATGAAAGGAGTTGGAGCTTAGACGAGATCAGTACAGACAGGCCAGATGCTTCACCGGGGGTCACCAAACGTAGTGATTTAGTGATTGATGAATTCGTGTCTGGGGTGAAACAGGATGAAGGAAATGTCATTATAGTGAGGTCAGGCTGGGAAAGAGCTGGGAAGAAGTCTAGTATGGTCAGGTCGGGCGTGTACAGCACAGAAGTGACAACAAGCAAGGGAAATATGAAGAATCAAGCAAATGTTATTATGTACCAACATGCGAAATCCTAAGTAAAGAAAGTGTTAAAGTTGTCTAGATCTGTGTCTCCATTGATGGGGGTCGCCTAGAAGAGGGACCATTATGGCCTGGGAAGTACCCGGGTGAAGCTGAATCTGGAGATGCAGGTATGCCGAGGAGAAGACGATTGTTTCATGTAGGGGAAGGACTGGACACAGCTGCCACCGGAATACAGTTCACGACTACAGTCCTGTCCCTTCCTTACACAAAATATGCTGCCATTTAACATCACTAACAAGTTTTTTCTTTGTTTTTTTTCTTTCCTGATAAGTTTCATGGAGAGCCTATAAAAACACATGTAAAAATGGAGCAAAAGTATAAAATTCCAGAATTTCAGCTTAAAAAAGGGAAAATACAGCAAAAAAATATGCAGGAAAAATACAATAAATAGATTGCGTTTGTCTATCTGGTGCAGACACCTGCAGAATGACTCCAAAGGAAATAAACAGTTTTTTTGAGCTTGAGAACAAATTGAGAATTCTTCTGCTTTCAATGCGTGATAATTTTTTCTTCTTAATCTTAGAAGTAGTTTACTAATGGAAACCATTGCATTTGCTATAGAACTATGTAGGTTTACACATAAAATTTGTTTGGATTTACCCTATGCACTACAAGGTGAAGATGAAAATTTGCAGAAATAATTGACATGCTGCAGATTTAAACTTATCACCAAATGTCAGTTTCTGGGAGTATAGTATGGGTTTCTTAAAATGTCATTCACTTTAATGTAACTATTTAGCTGTGCATCTTCAAGTACAATTATAAAATTAGCAACATTTTTCAAAGTTTGAAAGAAACCTAATTTTTTTGGAGGGTCATGCAATTAAAAAAAAAATGAAAGCCTACTAATTTATACGAGCTTATGCTATCACTCTCCTTTCCACTCTCTCTATTTTGAGTTGTCCAGCACAATTCTGGTCTAAAGTTAATGAAATGAAGTTAGGAAAAAATAGGTCATTCCTTACACTAACAGTTATTTATATGCATGGAGAGCAAGGTTAAAAAAACTTTAGGTTTCTTAAAGTAAACTTTAAGTCTCTCCATATGAGGGTACACAATTTAATAATTGACTCATAGCAAACTGGACAACATGAACAACATTTCCTACAACATCTGTCTTTGTGGTTTAATGACATTTTTCTCTTTCAGAAAATTTAAGAGGAACCTGTAAGCTACCTACCTGAATCACTTGCATCATGAATCAGACTCTGGCTGTTTTATTGAAGCTGTGTATATTTTTCTCTAAATCAATGCAGCGTTCAATAGATGGCAGCGCTTTGGGCATAGCAAACATGCGCTGTGTCCAGAGCACTGCCACTTACTGAACGTTTGAACATTCCATTAAAGGCTGATTGTTTACTTTTTATTCTGTTGCAAATGTCTTTTATTTATTACATTAATTTTTAGAGTCTTTTCCAGGATTGGCAATTACTCCCTGATATGGCTTATCTTCCACCATCTTTGTTGATTGCTCAATGTGCACAGAGGCTGACCTGGAAGGAAGGAAGGAAGGAGGGGAGGATAGGAATCTCCCTCCCCCCTACTAAGTAAGTGGAGCTTTAACCCCTTAGCTGCTCACCTCCCCGTGTGGACCGTTCTCTTCGGCTGGTGCTCTTTTTTTGTTTTTTCAACTGTCTGGTAGAGAAAGAGGGAAAAGCTGATGGGAACCAGGCTCCTAATAAGGATTAGTCCTCAATGCAAAGACGTCTAATTTGCATTTTGCAGTCTAATATGCTTCAGGCACTTATCATAGAGAGGACTACCCTCTTAGCAATTACAAGACGTACTGTTAGGCGTCAGGATCCTGCAGCTGCACAGCAGGAATCCAGGGCCATGCAGCCAGCGGTCTCCCATTCCCCTCCAACCTCTCAGGGACCTGCACAGCATTCTCGGCGATCCAGACTCCCTGCTCAGACCAGTTCTCTGGGTCTGGTTGTTGCTGCCACCTCTGGACCAGCAATAGTAGCGCAGCCTGCTCTGCAGAAAACCACTCCAGAGGCTAAGTCCTCTCGCCACGCTACTGGGCATGCTCACGAGACGATCTCCCAGTGGAGATCAGGAGTCACATGCTCAGGTCCTTCTCCTGATCTGATTGGTCCATCTCAGAGATCTGGAAGGTCCCGGAAGCGCACGGCTATAAAAGGCCCGCATGGCCGCTCGGCCATGCGCTAGTATAGACTCTACTTGCTTCCTGTGTGAATGATGAAGGATGCATGTGCCTGCAAATGACTCATTAAGACTCCCCTCCCTCTGATATTACGTGTGTGAATAGGGACTTAGTATTAGAGTCAGTGCCAGTCAGTGGCATGATACAGGCCACAGTGCGTATCTTCACCTATCTAGCGTCTGAGTGTGCCTCCTCTGGGAACTGACGTATAGCGGCTGAGTCAGTCGCCGCGCTGCAGTCAGCAGCATCTGTGGGGTCCGTGGTAGTGACGCCGCACACATGGTAGGTCTAGACCGACCCTGACCCTCTGCTTTGGGTTCAGCTCCTGTGACCATTTACCGTGCATGCAGTTCTCTGAGACCAGGCTCAGTATTTACATTTAAGTTCTAAGAGTCTCTGTGGAGATGACAGAGTATGCTCAGTGCACACCGGGTGACGTTCAACCCGTGTGCGATATACCGCCATATTGTGCGTCTGCCATTATCTATCAGCGGTGTAACACCTACTGCACGGTGGACCCCGGGTGGCGAACGCACTTATTATTATTTATTTATTAGTGTGTTCCGCCGTCCCTAACACGTACTTCATGTAAGAGGAAGGTGCACAAATCAAGAGTTTACAGGCAGCAGCTCAGGCACCTTCTATCACTACTCCAGTAAAAGAGTTTAAAAAAAGCCCTTTGAAATTGTCTCAATTTCAACACGGTGAAAATACAATGACAGAAGATATGGTCTCTTTTTACTATTTACGAACATCATCATGGCAGGTAACATGGCTTAACTCAGCAAGCTCCATGGTCTTTCTGGGACAAGCTTTCAAACTCACTGCAGTCATCTTCAGAACTACCATCTGTACATGAATACATCACTAGAACCACCATCAGCACAGAAATATATCACTATAACCACCATGACTACATTAATACATCACCAGAACCACAATCAGTACTGTATATAGGTGCATCACAGGAAGCGCTATCAGTACATGAATACAGTGCCAGAATGACCATCATTACAAGAATACTGCACCAGAACCACCATCAGTACATGAATACATCAGTAGAACTATTATTACACCATCAGAAATGCTATCAGTACATAAATACATCACTAAGCTTAGTACAGTGATCAATTGTAATGTCAGGTGAAGCCCATATACTATTCTATCACATGAGCATTCAAATTCAATTGTGTCCATAACAATGGTAAGGAGACGCTAAGAGTTGTTTTTACCAGCCATCATCAGACTGCAAACCATAGAGGAATCAAAGTACTCATGAGATGCAGGCAGTATCATAAATAACATTTACATCCAGGTACAATAGGTGACATCATATCTGATTTGAGTTGTCCTTTATCTTTCATTCTCCATCTTGTCCATATGTTACAATGATTTTTCACAACCACAGTGTCAAGGAGTGACTGGCTCTGTGTGACACGACCCAACAATTGGTCGGTCACTAAACGGTAAAACAAACAAGGGAACGCAGGGGGCACAATTACAACAGTGGGCCCTGCGATAGGGAATGGGGAAATGGACACCACCTGTACTCTCCTAAGGATGTGCCCTGTTCTTACTAGCGTCCCTATACAGGTTCTTTCAACCTGTCTTCGAGCAGGATACCTTAGCCCTCGCTTGCCCTGCACCTATCCCTAAGTAGGGAATTAGCAAGTGAAGACACTGGTCCCACTGCTGCACTAATACAACGCAAGGTAAGGTGTTATGATTTGGTCACCAAGGAGGAGAGCAAGCCCAAGCTAAGCCACAGAAAACAAGAGAGGTTGGTAACTAAGCAGATTGCAGACCCCTGATCCTATCCACACAACTAGCAGTAGCTGTGGAGCGTGCCTACGATGATCCTAGATGCCTTGGCACAGCCAGAGAGCTAACTAAGCCTAAAGCAAGAAAGGGGAAATCTAAACTGCCCCAGAGCAGACCCCAAAGGAATAGATAGCCCCCAAACATATATTGTCGGTGAGACAAGATGAAAACACAAACGCAGGTAGGAAAATAGACTGAGCAAACGATGGGGCCCACACTGACTAGACAGGGCAGGAAAGGAAAGACACTGTCTGAATGACGCAAAAAACCCTGCAAAAAGGTCCAACACGTCTGATGCAAAAATACTGAAGTTGCACGACTTCGTCCACTATATCAGCACCCTGGTATATTCTGAAAGCAGAGCAAAAAGAGGCCATTCTAATAAGGGACAAAAACAAACTGGCACAAGCAGTAACATATGGATGGTGATTCAGCACAGCCCCAGCCGGAGCTGGCTGACCCACACAAAACTGAAATAGACAAAACCAGATCAAATGTGAACAGAATAGCAAAAGAACACTAAGGCTAGTTTCACACTAGCGTTTTTGAGTGCAGCGACGGCCTGCGCACGGCTGCCACTAAGCTCCGCCTACCGGCGCATGACACTGCATGTGCCCTGCGTCCCCTATCTTTATCACTGGGGGCACAGGCCGTGCGCAGTATGCGTTTGGCGGCGCATGCGCCTTTTTGACGGTGCGCCGGCGCAACCAAACTGCAGCAGGTTGCGTTTGGCGCAGGTCGGCGCACCGTCAAAAGGACACATGTGCCGCCAAACGCATACTGCGCACGGCCTGCGCCCCCAGTGATAAAGATAGGGGACGCAGGGCGCATGCAGCGTCATGCGCCGGTAGGCGGCGCTACCGGCGGAGGCGCGGCAGGGGGCGGGGCTTAGCGGCAGCCGTGCGCAGGCCGTCGCTGCGCTCAAAAACGCTAGTGTAAAACTAGCCTTAGCTGAGCATGCAGGGACTGAGCTGGAAACTAAGACCTCAGGAGGCAGGAAAAAATCACCAGCAGGGATAGAGGGAGTCTGCTGTCTTAAATCCAGTCTGAAACCCCAGATCTCCAATCGTCGTCCTCATTATCAGGTGGCAAGCCTCTCTTAATCAGATCAGCTCCATTACCTCCAGTAACCTCCAGAGGGAGCCAAGAAAGAGAACTCACAACCACTCCATCAACCTGACCAGCTCCACCACCTTCAGCAGTAACCAGAGGTAGGCCAGAAAGCGAATTCACAGCAGTACCCCCCCTTGAGGAGGGGTCACCGAACCCTCATCCACGCCACCAGGCTGATCAGGATAGGCCCGGTGAAAAGCACGAACCAAATCTATCCCAAGATACCCAAGAATTATCCTCCTGGCCATAACCCTTCCATTTGACCAAGTACTGGAGTCTCCGTATAGCCAAACAAAAGTCCAATATTTTCTCTACCTCATATTCCTCACTGCCTTTAACCAATACAGGGTCAGGAGGCATTACTACAGGAACTACCGGCTCCACAAACCTCTTCAACAGAGATTTATGAAACACGTTATGGATCTTAAACGTAGCTGGAAGAGCCAATCGAAAAGAAACAGGATTAAGAATCTCCAAAATCTTATAAGGTCCAATGAATCTTGACTTGATCTTTGGAGACGCAACCTTCATAGGAATATTCTTTGATGACAACCAAACCATATCACCCACTTTAAACCGGAGACCAATGGTCCTATGCCGGTTGGAAAACCGTTGGGCCTTTTCCTGAGAGAGGGACAATTTATCCACCACATGGTCCCAAATCTGCTGCTTTCTCTCTACCACAGTGTCCTCACTTGGGCAGGTCGAAGATTCCACTTGCCCTGAAGAAAATCGAGGATGAAACCCAAAGTTACAGAAAAAGGGCGACATCAAGGTGGCAGAATTAGCTCTATTGTTTAGCGTGAATTCGGCCAAGGGCAAAAATGAGACCCAGTCATCCTGATCAGCAGATATAAAACATCTCAAATAGGACTCCAAAGTCTGGTTTGTTCTCTCAGTCTGCCCATTGGTCTGAGGATGAAATGCAGAGGAGAAAGATAACTGAATTCCCAGTTTGGAACAAAAAGCTCTCCAAAATCTGGAAACAAACTGGACTCATCTGTCCGACACAATGTTCTCAGGAATCCTGTGCAACCGAACCACCTGTTGTAAAAATAAGGGCACCAACTTAGAAGAAGATGGCAACTTTGGGAGTGGTACAAGATGGATCATCTTCTCATCTTCGAAAATCTATCACAAATCACCCAGATAACAGTCATTCTCTCTCCGACCTGTTTTGCTCAACTCTAGTCATCTCTCATTGTTTTAGCATTCAATTAACCTGCATAGTTTGTCCTTCAATTTTTGGAGAGCAACAAGCTGAATGAACTGATACAATAGGTAGTCCACAGGCAATTTCTGAAATATGAATTATCCATTTTTAAATGAACCTGTGCCTCTGTTCCCCAAAAATGAACAATAAGCTTTAGGGGCTGATATAATAGTTAATCAGCAGCCTTTCAACAAATCAACAAACATCAATTCCATCTACAACAAGAGTCGATATTTAGACTCATATGAACAATGGCTCATGTCCTTGAGGCTACTGAATAATACATTTGTCCTAATAAAGAATAAACGTGGTGTTATCACATTCCTCTCACTACTTACTTAACCAGGCTTCCACTCATCCTTCTCCACTTGTCAGAGACAGTCAGTCAGCATTTCTTTCAGCATAGTATATGGAGAAGAAAAAAGAACTACTGTACATAACAATGAGCACACCTGAAATTTCCTAAAAAGTTAAATCACATTTTATTTATTAAAATATTATATATTTCACGTATTAAAAACTACACACCATGCCAATACCTGATTCTATATGAAATATACTTGAATCAAATAAAGTAGTCCATTAGTAGCATTGTAAACACCAAAAAAGGGTTTCATAATTGCAAAATATAGTCCCTGCATCACAAGTATACAAATTGAAAGAAACCATAAATCTTTGTGTGTTAATATCCACAGTTAAATGTGCATCTGGTATACCTCATGAACAATATAAGGTCCAAGAAGAATTGGACTATTGAGAGGAAATCATCAAAATATCATAACAGATACTAAACGATAAATTATTTGCCACTGGACATCTAAAATGCCATAAACAATAAATTATATATATATAAAAATGCTAGCAATGACCAAACCAAAGTCTCTTAATGCAAAAAAAAAAGAAGCATGAAAGAAGCATGGATCAAAGACCCCTACCTGAAATATTTGTCCCTAACTTTAGAGATATGTTAACAAGGAGTCATTATGCATGACCCACTGTTAAATTAAATCTGGGAATTATCCTGAGAGGTTCTTTCACCTGTGCGGATTGCAATCTATGTCAATACCTGCATCCAACACGTGATACCTTTCTTAACCCCTTGGACTTGAAATATCATGCTCTCAAGTCATATATCAATTGCAAAACAAAACACGTGGTTTATGCTATTATCTGCCCTATAACAAGGTATATGTGGGTCAAATGAAACAAGAGTTGAGGAGGATTCAAAAAGATCAATCTACCAAAATTGGCCGCCTCAGACCTCAAAAAAGGTAATACTCTTACTTATGTGGCTATGCACATTCTTACATTCCATGAGGACAGATAGATGTGCTAATAGGCTGGAGTTACACTAAACATTTGGAAAATCGGTCCGAGTCTCCCTTCCAAGAGTCGTACAAGTGTTTTCCGTATGGTCATCCATGTGTAATGCGTTTGCAATGGGATGATGCAATTTTCTCGCACCTATGACATCAGTATGACATGCATATGGCTTTACATTTCTCACTGATTTTCCCCATTGAATTAAATGGCTCAATGGGCTGAAATGAGGAAAATGTGTGCACGTTTGTCGCAAGCTACACGGATGGTCCGTGTGGCATCTGAGTTTTTGTGACACCCATAAGCTTGCATTGGCAACTCTCGAACGATATACACAAAAATTATTTAAATAAATAATTTTAAAAAATGGCGTGGACCCCCCATTTTTGACAACCAGCCAAGCTAAAGCAGACAGCTAGGGGCTGGTATTCACAGGCTAGTGAGGGGCTATGGATATTGTCCACCCCACAGCCTAAAAATAGCAGCCCGCAGCTGCCCCAGAAAATGCACATATATTAGGTGTGCCACTTTTGGCACTTTACCTGGCCCTTCCCAATTGCCTTGTGGAAGTGCCAAGTGGGGCAATAGTTGTGGGGTTCATGTTACCTTTGCTTTGTCAGGTACCATCATGCCCACAGGTTAGTAATGGAGTTGCATCTACAGTATAAGGTGCCTCTCCATTGCTTACCCCATATTCATATTATAAATAAAAAACACCCATAATAAAGCCCTTTATTTGAAATAAAAATCCACACACTGTTTTACAAATATATTTAAAAGCAACAAACAAAGATATACTCACTTATGCCCATTCCTCTGAAGCCCTTGTCACCCTGTAAAAAAAACAGAAAATGATAGTCAACAGAAATACTCACCTTACACCTTATCCACCGATGTCCATGCCCCCCATTAAAAAAAAACAACAAAAAACAACAATAACCACATTCCTCATCCAAAGTGGAGCTGATTCGTACTTTTCCATGAGGATTTGGATGATTTGGAGATCAGTTACACACTAACACACTGAGCTCCCGCAGTGAGAAAGTTCAACGGAGTTCATAGCTGAACCCTGGTAAACTCACTTGCAGCATCGATCGCTGCGTGAGATAGTTCTGGTACCCAAACCAAACTTTTTTGTACATGTTTGTCTGAACCTGCCGGACCCAAAAATCCAGGTGTTCGCCCATCACTAGTTGTGATCTAAAACCTAATGAGTATGTAAATAAAAGTGGCAAATATTTTGCTGATTGGATAACATATGTTTTGGTTAGATTAGCAATAAACTAAAAATAGAGACTAAAGAGCCTTGATCTTTCATATTGGTAATAATATGGATAATATATATATATATATATATATATTTGCTGATGAACTTACTGTGTGCTATCACCCACTATGATTTAAAGGAGAAATAGCACATTGAGAAATAAGTATATAGCACGACAAAGATATTATTCTGCACCTGTATAAGTGTAATACAGAAGAAATGGACTTAATTCCAAATTATAGCCAGCTAAAGAGTACAAATTAATTGCACAGTTCACTTGTGTTTATACTCAAGTAACCCCAGAATTTTGGTGCAATATAGTTCTATAAGGATTAATTTCATAGAAAATGAAAAATAAATTTAACGTATATACTTGAGTATAAGCCGACCCGAGTATAAGCCGACCCCCTTAAATTTGCCACAAAAACCTGGGAAAACTTATTGACTCGAGTATAAGCCTAGGGTGGAAAATGCAGCAGCTACTGGTAAATTTAAAAGATAAAAATAGATACCAATAAAAGTAAAATTAATTGAGACATCAGTAGGTTAAATGTTTTTGAATATCCATATTGAATCAGGAGCCCCATATAATGCTCCATACAGTTCATGATGGCCCCATAAGATGTTCCATACAAAATACACCCCATATAATGCTGCACAAAGGTTAATAATGCCCCCATAAGGTGCTCCCTTGAATAATATGCCCCATATGCTGCTCCAGAAATGTTATGGCTCCATAAGATGCTCCATAGAATAGGCCCCATATACTGCCCCCATAAGATGCTCCATAGATTATGCCCCATTATGCTGCCCCTATAAGATTCTCCATAGATTATGCCCCTATATGCTGCCCCTATAAGATGCTCCATAGATTACACCCCTATTTGCTGCCCCATAAGATACTCCATAGATTATACCCCTGTATGCTGCCCCATAAGATGCTCCATAGATTATGCCCCCATGTGCTGCCGCTGCTGCTCCTGCATTTAAAAATAAAAAAAGACATACTCACCTCTCTGTCGCTGGGGCCAGGTGCCGGTGTCACTGCTGGCACCTGAGATATTCACCTGTCCGCCGGTCCATCGCTGCTTGCTGCTGTCTGGCACGTCATCTGTCAGTTGTGTCCAGACTGCAGGGGGCGCGGCGCGCACTAATCACATTACCGCGCCCTCTGCTGTTTGAACGTCACTGACAGATGACATGCCAGACAGCAGCAAGCAGCGATGGACCCGGACAGGTGAGTATCGCTATACTTACTGGTCCTGGCACGGTCTCTGCAGCCCCCAGCTTCTCCGCGATCTTCCTTCCTGCCTTCATCTGTCACGTGGTACCGCTCATTACACCTCATGAATATGTGCATATTCATGAGTGTAATGAGCAGTACCATGTGACGCTGAAGGAAGGAAGGGAGATCGTGCAGAAGTGGCGGGCTGCAGAGCCTGTGCCAGGACAGGTGTAACAACCCTGCTGGCATCACTGCATGGCCTCCCATCCCCCGCACACCAACTTACTTTCTGCTTCAAGTCATGCTGTGAATTCTGTCTGTTGCCAGCTCTGTGCCTCTGCTCTCCATGTTTCCAGACTGTGTGTATAGGGGGGCGGCGCCTGAACTCTCTGGTTCTTATGCAGTCAGGGTGCACCTGTGTAATATGTCCCTTACCAATCACCTGGAGCCCTTGACTATTTAGTTTCGCCACTCCCACTGAAACATTGCCTGTGCAATGTCTATACTCAGTTAGTATCTTGCTGCTGAGGAAGCCAGGCCCTGTTCTGTGTATCTCCTTCTCTGTAGGAATACTCTTTGTCTCGCTTTGTACCTTGTCCGCCTGCCAGGAGGCAGAATATCCTGGCCCTTGAGTCTTGTTCCCAGTGCCTTGTCTGTTCTCTGTCCGCCTGCCAGGAGGCAGAATATCCTGGTCCTTGTGTCTTTGTCCCAGTGTCTCTGTCTGAACTCAGTCTTACCTCTGTCTGTCAGTCTCCTTGTTTGTGGTTCCTTCTCTGCCATGTCTTTCCTCGTGTCCTCCCTGTCTGTGCATCTGCACCCTCGCAGCTTTATCTGTGCATCTGCACCCTTGCAGCTTTATCTGTGCATCTGCACCCTCGCAGCTTTTTCTGTGCATCTGCACCCTCGCAGCTTTATCTGTACGCCTGCACCCTCGCAGCTTTATCTGTGCATCTGCACCCTCGCAGCTTTATCTGTGCATCTGCACCCTCGCAGCTTTATCTGTGCATCTGCACCCTCGCAGCTTTATCTGTGCATCTGCACCCTCGCAGCTTTATCTGTGCATCTGCACCCTAGCCGCTCTATCTGTGCATCTGCACCCTAGCCGCTCTGTCTGCACGGCTCCCTAGCCACTCTGTCTGCACGGCTCCCTAGCCGCTCTGTCTGCACGGCTCCCTAGCCGCTCTGCCTGCTCCGCACTCCTGCGGCTCTGCCTGCTCCGCACTCCTGCGGCTCTGCCTACCTGCACCTCCTGTGTGAACAGGTCCAAACCTGTTCCTTCATATTCCACTCCTTCCTGCCTACATCCATACCTGCACCTCCTGTGTGAACAGGTCCAGATCCTATTCCAGCATACACCACTCCCTCCTGCCTACACCTGCTGTGTGTACAGGTCCCTACCTGCTCCTTCTCATACCACGCCAATCTGTCCTGTGTCTCCAAGCCGTGCCCACCTGTCCTGTGTCTCCAAGCCGTGCCCACCTGTCCTGTGTCTCCAAGCCGTGCCCGCCTGTCCTGTGTCTCCAAGCCGTGCCCGCCTGTCCTGTGTCTCCAAGCCGTGCCCGCCTGTCCTGTGTCTCCAAGCCGTGCCCGCCTGTCCTGTGTCTCCAAGCCGTGCTCGCCTGTCCTGTGTCTCCAAGCTGTGCCCACCTGCCCTGTGTCTCAGCCGTGCCTGTCTATAGCCTCTGTCAAAGTGACTTGTCCCTGAGTGGGACCAGCAGCCACAGCCAGACACCACCCTGGAGTGGCACCCGACAGCTATCAGCCGCACAAGCCTGACCTCACCATCAGAGGTTCCAGTGAAGACCGAGGTAGCTGTCGTAATCACGCCCCTTCCAGGGTAGTCTGGTTTGTGGCACAGTGGGGCCACAACCCCCCGGTTCGCGCCATTCAGCCAAGGTGCGAGCGTGACAGTTTGCACAGGCCATGGTCCGCGCTGAGTCCCATGTCCTTCCGCTCGCAGAGCATGATGAACTCTCTTCCTGCCAGTATGAGCCACCGGAAGAATTTGTTCCGCCTTGCGTGGTTCCAATTGTTGAGACGTCTGAACCACTCATTGTCTCCAGGGCTATGTATGAGCAACTTCTGGCCTATGAGGAGCACAACCCAGATGACCCGCCTAGGTTCTATGGGGACCCTAAAGAGTGCCAAGGGTTCCTGAAAAAGTGCCTGCACTACATCCTGCAGAATGCAGCTTGTTTCCCCTCTGATCGGGTCAAGGTGGGATACATCATGTCCTACCTAGCTGGTGATGCCTTGATGTGGATCTGTCCCCTTTGGGAAGCAGGGGACCCTGTCGTCATGAGCCTGGGGGCCTTCCTGGTGGCCTTCCGTAAAGTGTTCGACATGCCTCGTCCAGCTGCTCTTGAAAAGTCTTCCCCTCCAAGCTTCCAGAGACAAGAGGAACCTGTGGGTGAATGGTCTCAACCACCTATGACTGTCCAGTCATCACCCGTTCCACAGTCTGCCGATGCGGCCTCCCGTGCAAGATCCAAGAGGTCTAAGAAGAAGAAGCAGGCCAAGTTGCAGCCGGAATCTGGCCTCAGTCCTGTGAAGCTCGTACTCCAGAACCCTGGGCCAGTAGGAGAGGCTGCCCCTTGTGAGAGTCCTCCCTCTGCATTAAAGCCTATGACTGTTTCGTTGCCTTCTGGGAGCTTTGGGGTGTTCGAGCCACCAGCCACACAGAGTCGGTGTGTGATCTCCATTCTTCAGCTCCAGAACCTGGCGTGGGCATCGTCTAAAGGTGGCCGAGCCCTCTTTGAGAACAGTCTAGTCCTGCAAGGACAACTACAGCTCCAGGTCGGAGCTTTGTATATGAAGAAGTTTGTCTTCCATTGGCTGTCTGGTATGCCCATGGGTCATTCTGAACCAGAGATCCTGATGCCCATTTATGTTTGGAGACCCAGCAAGGCACCACACTTGAAACAACCAAGGGACAAGAGGTGTCTGGTTCCCTTGCATCGCATTCAGTCAGCAAGATCGTCTTCTTCGCCTGGTTTGCTAGTCGCCGAGTCAAGGTGTGAGGATGCCTCTGAAGAGGGGGAGGCGGTCTCAGTGTCCTCACACATCCCCAGTGACTATACCAGTGTTCTGCTCCCAAGAGCACCCCTGCCTCTTGATTGTCTTCCCCAGGATAAAGGGCTGAAGATGGATCCAGAGTGTATGCCTTCAGCTCCCCTGTGGCCTAGGGGTGAAGGTCCCAAGACAGAGCTTCACTCATCCTCTAACCAGGAAGATGTGGTCCAATTTTTTCAGGGTAAAAGGCTGAAGTGGCTCCCTGTATGTATGCCTCTGGCTTCCATTTGGCAGGTGGGTGAAGAGGTTGGAACAGTGACCTACGTATCTCCGTTTCTCACCAATCAGGAGGAGGAGGTCCAATTTTTCTGGCATGTCGGGCTGAAGTTGAACTCAGTGAAGGTGTCTTCTGTTTCTAGTTGGCCGGCTGATGTAGGGGTCAAGTCTGAAGCTTCCAGGTCCCTGCCTTCTGCCAATCAGGAGGAAGAAGTCCTTGTACCCTCTGTGTTGGAAGCTGTTGGGCACCAAGAAACTTGGCACTCTGTGATTCCGGATGGCACACCTACTTCGTCTCACCAGAAGGATGCTCTGTCAGCCTGGACTGTGTGTGGTCCCATACTCCTTCTTCAGGTCATTCTGGCAGGCTTGAGGAAGAGGGGCCGTAAAGGGGGGGTACTGTAACAACCCTGCTGGCATCACTGGATGGCCTCCCATCCCCCGCACACCAACTTACTTTCTGCTTCAAGCCATGCTGTGAATTCTGTCTGTTGCCAGCTCTGTGCCTCTGCTCTCCATGTTTCCAGACTGTGTGTATAGGGGGCGGCGCCTGAACTCTCTGGTTCTTATGCAGTCAGGGTGCACCTGTGTAATATGTCCCTTACCAATCACCTGGAGCCCTTGACTATTTAGTTTCACCACTCCCACTGAAACATTGCCTGTGCAATGTCTATACTCAGTTAGTATCTTGCTGCTGAGGAAGCCAGGCCCTGTTCTGTGTATCTCCTTCTCTGTAGGAATACTCTTTGTCTCGCTTTGTACCTTGTCCGCCTGCCAGGAGGCAGAATATCCTGGCATTTGCATATTCCCAGTGCCTTCTGGGATAAGTGAAGAGTCTCCGCGAGCTCAACGATCACTGGGTTTTGGCCATTGCAGCTGAAAAGAGGAAATCGGAAAAACCGCGCGCCTATCGGCACGCGAATTTGGGATCATCTTTCATTGTTTTTAAGAAATCTCAAGATGGAAGAGGCCAGGAGCCATTTGGTGAGCTGCATTTCTTGCTACATGTTCACAGACTTACCAGTGGAAAAGCCAAACTTCACATGCCACAAATGCAAGCTTGTGTCCCTGTTGGAGGAAAAGTTGCAAAATCTCGAAGAGAGGTTAGCTACGTTGAAGATCATTAAGGAAGGTGAAGAGTTCTTGGACAGAGCAGAATTATCTCTTCATGTTACAGAAAGAGAAGAAATTCGAAGTGCACCTGAAGAAACAGAGAAATGGAGACATGTGACCCAGAGAAGCAGGAGGATCAGGAGGCAGTCAGCACCCATACTGCGCAGAAACCAGTACCAGGCTCTCACGCAGGAAAACAATGAAGAAATACATCAGGATAAGACTTTGCTAACAAGCAGCAACCTTGTACGCCTTCAGAGTCCTCCTGGATGGAGAAAGAAAAATGTTGTGAAGAAGAAACGGAGAGTGGTGGTCATGGGGGATTCCCTGTTGAGAGGAACTGAGGCCGCTATCTGCAGACCGGATATAACTTCAAGAGAAATGTGTTGTCTTCCAGGTGCAAAAATTAAAGATGTGTCTGACAGGATATCAGGACTCTTCAGACCTACAGATGACTACCCATTCCTGCTACTACATGTGGGGACAAATGACACTGCAAGAAACGACCTGGAAACCATCTGCAGAGACTTTGAAGACTTAGGCAAGAAAGTGAAAGAACTGGGAGCGCAGGTGGTCTTCTCTTCCATCCTCCCAGTGGATGGCCATGGAACAAGGAGGTGGAATAAGATTCTGCAGGTGAACAACTGGCTACGTCGATGGTGCCGTCAGCAACGATTTGGATTTCTGGATCACGGAGTGAACTACTTATACGATGGACTACTTGCTAGAGATGGGGTGCACCTTACGAAGACTGGTAAGCATGTATTTGGAAGTCGCCTTGCTACACTTGTAAGGAGAGCTTTAAACTAGAACAACATGGGAAGAGAAGCAAAAGACCAGAAAAAGCCATACACCTGACAAATGCTATTGAGAACTCTGCTATTAGAAGTGGAAAGGAAGAACAAAGACGAAAGAATCTAATTAATAAAAATATTGGAGAAAGAGAAACCAATCACAAACTAAAATGTTTCTATACTAATGCACAAAGCATGGGCAACAAACAAGGAGAATTGGAACTACTAACACAGGAAAAGAAATATGATGTCATTGGAATCACTGAAACTTGGTGGGACAATACACATGATTGGAATACAAGACTAGAAGGATACAACTTATTTGCAAGAAACAGACTTGATAAACGAGGAGGGGGTGTCGCATTGTATGTTAGAAACGCGTATATCTGCACAGAGATTGAAGCTTCAGAGACTGGGAGTTCTGTGGAAACTGTTTGGGTAAGAATACAAGGACAGAACAACGGAAAGGACACCATTGTAGGCATTTACTACAGGCCGCCTGTGCAAGCTGAAGCTATGGATGAACTCTTTATGCATCAAATGGCCAAGTTCTCCAAAAAATATGACATAGTTGTCATGGGAGATTTCAACTATCCAGACATTTGTTGGGAATCTCTCTCAGGCAAAACTAACAGGTCAAGGAAATTCTTATCCTCTCTTGCTGACAACTTTATCTTCCAAAAGGTAAGGGAGAAAACAAGGGGAACTGCTACCTTGGATCTAATCCTTATAAACAGGGAGGAAATGGTTGAGGAGGTAAAAGTGGCTGGGACCCTAGGAGGTAGCGACCATGCTATTTTAGAATTTTGGATAACTAGAGGCGGAAGACCTGTGAAGACTCAGACGTCAAGGTTAGATTTCAGAAAGGCAGATTTTAAGGGATTCAGAAAGAGAATTGGAGGGATCCAATGGCTGGATATCCTTAAAGACAAAAATGTCCAGGAAGGATGGGAAATCTTGAAAAATGAAATTCTCAAAGCACAGTTGTTAACAATTCCGAAAAGAGGGAAGAATAGGAAGCAGTTAAGGAAACCAGGATGGATGAACACAGAACTTAAGCACATGCTAAAAAGGAAGAAAAAAATGTTTATAAAATGGAAAGAGGGAGGCATATCTAAAGAAGAATATAATGCTGTCTGCAGAACCTGCAGGGCACAAATCAGATTAGCTAAAGCTAAAAATGAATTGAGGCTTGCAAGAGATGTCAAAAGCAATAATAAAGGATTTTGGGGATATGTCAAAAGTAAAAGAAAAGTCAAAGATGCTATAGGATTTTTACAGGATGAAAATGATGAAATAGTAAGTCAGGATGTTGAGAAGGCTGAACTTTTAAATTCCTATTTTGCATCTGTTTTCTCTCAGAAAGGAAATGTAACATCAACTGTTATTCACTGTCCTATTAAGGGAATAGAAGAATCCAGGATATCTATAAACAGAAAGATAGTGAGGAAACACTTAGCTAACCTAAATGAATTCAAGTCTCCAGGTCCAGATGAATTACACCCCAGAGTACTGAAGGAGATAGCAGAAGAAATTTTTGAACCCCTCTCTATAATCTTTGAAAATTCTTGGAGAACAGGAGAAGTGCCAGAAGACTGGAGAAGAGCAAATGTTGTTCCTATCTTCAAAAAGGGGAAGAAGGTGGACCCAGGTAACTATAGGCCGGTGAGTCTGACTTCTATACCAGGAAAGATCTTTGAACAAATTATTAAGCAACATGTATGTCAATACCTGGATAAGAATGAAGTGATTAAACAGAGTCAGCATGGGTTTGTAACTAATAAGTCATGTCAGACTAACTTAATTTCCTTCTATGACGGTATCACTGATTGGGTAGATCAAGGAAATGCTGTAGATATAGTATATCTTGACTTCAGCAAAGCATTTGACAAAGTCTCTCATACAATCCTTATTGAAAAAATGATTAAGTATGGAATGGACAAGGCAACTGTTAGGTGGATTCATAACTGGCTTAGTGATCGGACCCAAAGAGTGGTCGTAAATGGCTGCACATCCAGTTGGAAGAATGTCTCAAGTGGGGTACCACAGGGCTCTGTCCTGGGCCCTGTATTGTTCAACATCTTTATCAACGATTTAGATGAAGGAATTGAGGGTAAACTGATTAAATTTGCTGATGACACAAAGCTAGGAGGGATAGCTAATACTAGAGAAGAGAGAGAGAGGATTCAAAAAGATTTAAATAAACTGGAGAAGTGGGCAGCAACTAACAGAATGGTTTTTAACAGGGAGAAATGCAAAGTACTACATCTGGGCAATAAAAATGGAAAAAGCATATATAGAATGGGAGGAATAGGGCTAAGTGACAGCACATGTGAAAAAGACTTGGGTATACTAATAGATCACAGACTGAATATGAGTCAACAGTGTGATGCAGCAGCAAAAAAGGCAAATGCAATTCTAGGATGTATTAACAGAAGCATACAGTCTAGATCACGTGAAGTCATTATTTCCCTCTACTCCTCTTTGGTCAGACCTCATCTGGAATATTGTGTCCAGTTTTGGGCACCACATTTTAAAAAAGACATCAACAAACTGGAGCAAGTTCAGAAAAGAGCGACCAGAATGGTGACCGGTCTGCAAACCCTGTCTTATGAGGAAAGGTTGCAGGATTTGGGAATGTTTAGTTTGCAAAAGAGAAGACTGAGGGGAGACTTAATAGCTGTCTACAAATATCTAAAGGGCTGTCACATTGTAGAAGGATCAACTTTATTCTCATTTGCACAAGGAAAGACTAGAAGCAATGGGATGAAACTGAATGGGAGGAGACACAGATTAGATATTAGAAAAAACTTTTTGACAGTTAGAGTGATCAATGAGTGGAACAGGCTGTCACGAGAAGTGGTGAGTTCTCCTTCAATGGAAGTCTTCAAACAGAGGCTGGACAGACATCTGACTGGGATGATTTAGCGAATCCTGCTTTGAGCAGGGGGTTGGACCAGATGGCCCAGGAGGTCCCTTCCAACTCTACGATTCTATGATTCTTGTTCCCAGTGCCTTGTCTGTTCTCTGTCCACCTGCCAGGAGGCAGAATACCCTGGTCCCTGTGTCTTTGTCCCGGTGTCTCTGTCTGAACTCTGTCTTACCTCTGTCTGTCAGTCTCCTTGTTTGTGGTTCCTTCTCTGCCGTGTCTTTCCTTGTGTCCTCCCTGTCTGTGCATCTGCATCCTCGCAGCTTTATCTGTGCATCTGCACCCTCGCAGCTTTATCTGTGCATCTGCACCCTCGCAGCTTTATCTGTGCATCTGCACCCTCGCAGCTTTATCTGTACATCTGCACCCTCGCAGCTTTATCTGTGCATCTGCACCCTCGCAGCTTTATCTGTGCATCTGCACCCTCGCAGCTTTATCTGTGCATCTGCACCCTCGCAGCTTTATCTGTGCATCTGCACCCTCGCAGCTTTATCTGTGCATCTGCACCCTCGCAGCTTTATCTGTGCATCTGCACCCTCGCAGCTTTATCTGTGCATCTGCACCCTCGCAGCTTTATCTGTGCATCTGCACCCTAGCCGCTCTATCTGTGCATTTGCACCCTAGCCACTCTGTCTGCACGGCTCCCTAGCCGCTCTGTCTGCACGGCTCCCTAGCCGCTCTGTCTGCACGGCTCCCTAGCCGCTCTGTCTGCACGGCTCCCTAGCCGCTCTGCCTGCTCCGCACTCCTGCGGCTCTGCCTACCTGCACCTCATGTGTGAACAGGTCCAAACCTGTTCCTTCATATTCCACTCCTTCCTGCCTACATCCATACCTGCACCTCCTGTGTGAACAGGTCCAGATCCTGTTCCAGCATACACCACTCCCTCCTGCCTACAATGTAGAATTGATCTTCAGCTCACCTGGTTCAGCCTGCCCAGTCCTCCTTTCCATACTCTCGGTGCACGGAGTGGATCCATCCCCATCTGGGAGAAATGCTCAATGAAAAAAAGTTTTTTATGGTTCCAGCACACGATGTGAAAAAATTAAGAAAAGCCTTTATTTAATCCATAAATAAAAAATGCAATTCCAGTGATGATAAAAACATGTGTAGGCTTACGCGTTTCGGATCATATTTGACCCTTAATCATAGCATAAAATACTGAATAAATGTTGCACTTATCAAGGAAAAGCAACCAGAGAAGGCTGCCTTGGGTAACACCCACCAAAATCAGCTGTGAAAGTGACATCACTAATTCAAAGTTAACAATAGTACCTCACTAGTTTAACCCTATGATGCATCCATCTTATACAAACATATAACAATGTGAATTCTCACTTAATAATAATCTGATGATTAAACCAAAAACAAGCAAACTTCGGCCTCCCTAGTAGCTGGGATTAAGGGCACACACCACCGCACCCGGCAAAAGAAAAAACCATATTAATATAGATACATCAATTCATGCTTCAAATTTAATCCTGCTGGATATCTAGTATTAAGTTTTAGTATCCATCGAGCTTCAATCATCTGGAGTAATTTAATTCTCTCGCCACCACGCCGAGGAGCAGGAACAAATTCCAAAGCACTTACTCGCAGGCTATTCAATTCTCCCTTATGTTCATGCAAAAAATGTTTAGAAGCCCCCGAAAGACTACGGGTAGTAATATTATTGATGTCATAAATGTGTTCCGACAATCTTTTTCTTATGCTACGACTTGTGGATCCTACATACTGTTTTCTGCATGTCGTGCAAAAGATCATATAAACACAGTAATCAGTGGCACAATTCATAAAAGTTTTGAGCTTAAATAATTAAGACTGGGCAGGCTGAACCAGGTGAGCTGAAGATCAATTCTACATTGTTTGATATTGTTGCTTTCTGAACTTTTTTCGTGCTCCCTGGTTTATTAACGCTGAAGGAATTTTTTATCCTTCATCAACAACAGCGTTACAGCTGCCCATAGGAGTTATAAGTGTTTGTTGCACTCTCCTAATTCCCCTTTCATTTGAATTATATATTTTATGATAAAATGGAAGTCACTTTCTGGGACACTTTATTCCTGAGTTTAAATGACAAATCCAAATTGGAAAAAGTGGCAACTATAGTCTCCAAAAATAAAGGAAATCCCAATATGGAAGGTCAGGCAGATTTAAGACATAACATGCAACAATTGGAAAAATTCTTGTCTACACGCCTGAGAACCTGGTGGGATCATATCATGCTTGAAAAGTATGTAGAAAATTTGATGATTCCCAGAGGACTGAGAATAAAAAAACAGTCTACTGTTCGATTTGATGAAGTTTTCCAAAAAGAATGGAATGACATTTTGACGGGATGTTCCCTTAAGCTTATGGAGCTTCTTATAGATTATGAACAAAAAAAAGTGAAAGATCTTGATTTAAAAATTAAAGAAATTGAAAATTCTTTGACAGAATCTTTTGATAATGCCACATATAAGAAACTGAGATCTGACATTATGGATAGATTGGATAAATTAGAGGACATTATTGTTGAAAATAAACAGAAAAAATATGAAAGAGATGTCAAAGATTTTGAGACCGGACATGTGTATGACTGGCGACCCCCGCAAAGACCTTATAGAAATTTTAGGTTTTCTAAGAAACCAAAATCTATTTTGAAAGGTCAAAGAGTTAATAGGATTTCAGAAGGTGGAGGAACATCACAAGTTACTTTCAGCTCCTCTGAACTTGAAACGACTGATGGAGAAATGGAAGAAGATGAAAATGATTGTTATAGTTCAGGGGAAGGATCTAGTGGGGCAAAAAACGGTGTAACCCCAAACATAGATCCAAATCAAAATCCTATAGAAGAGCGGGGCGTAAGCACAGAGTTAAAACACAGAAAATACAATTACAGAACGAGGTATCGCCAATAAATCAGTTTACGGTCCTAAATCAATCTGCATGTATCCTTACTAATAATGAATTTAAAGTACTGCGCAAAGGGCTCAATTTTGTGCCTAAGAATAATGGAGATTTTTTTTCTACAATTTTGGATGTCAACAAATTTGTGAGAAGATTAACTATCAAGAAACATTTTTTTGATCAGGATCAATCAGCTGCTGAAATCAACACTCCTCTCTTACCAGTTAATGAATATGCAGGACTTACCTTCAGAGAACAATTTGCCTTGACTGAACTTAATTCCTTATCTGATTCTTCACTAAGGGACAATTTTGTCAGTGACAATAGTGTGGTCTCTAGAGTGCCAAATGTGGATTTTTATCCCTTACAATCAAGAGTCCCCATTATGGATGAATTTCAGCTCTCTGTGGAACGGGAATTAAAATCTGTATTTTCTGATAATAACAAGGGGGATAATTTATCTAAGGGAGAAAGAAAAGCTCTAAAAAACGTACAAAATAATCCAAACATTGTAGTGAAGAATGCTGATAAGGGGGGATCAGTGGTAATATTGGATAAGACCCTATATGTAAGAGAGGTTAATAGTATTTTAAATGAAAGTCATGCTTACAAAAAATAGATGGAGATCCAACGGAAACTATAAAAATTAAATTGGAAAAAATTTTACAAGAAGGATTTGATCTAGGCATTCTTAATTTAAAACAAAAAGAATTCTTATTACCAGTAAATCCCAAAATTCCCATTTTTCATGCCCTACCTAAAACCCATAAAGGGCTTTTTCCTCCTCCTTTCAGACCTATAGTGTCAGGTGTGGATTCATTATTGGAAAGACTAGGTTCTTGGATAGATGAGAGATTGCAACCATTGGTAGTTATGTCACCTAGTTATTTGAAAGACAGCAAACATGTGCTATCAGTAATGTCAAATCAGAATTGGGATGAGAATTTCATGTGGATGACTTGTGATGTTAAAACACTGTATTCTTGCATTCCACATGATTTAGCTATGCAAGCATTGACAGATCAACTAAATATATATTCCAATTATTCTGATGTAATGAAAGAATATATTTTAGATGTTACTCTATTTTTGCTTCAAAACAACTACTTTAGATTCTCCCGCCAGTTCTATATGCAGTGTCAGGGTTGTTCTATGGGAGCTAAATTCTCCCCATCCCTGGCTAATCTGTACATGAACTGGTGGGAGTCGAAATTTATTTATTCTGAATTTAATCCTTACTCAGATTATATAGAACAATATTTACGATTCATAGATGAAATTTTGATAGTGTGGAAAGGATCAGATGACCTAGTGTCCAGCTTTAAATATTATATTAATGATAATAATCTAAATCTGTCTTTCGTAGTAGATACCAATAGGGATATGATTTCCTTTCTCGACATACAATTGGGTGGTGATAGTCTGAAGAAAAAAGTAGATTGTCAGCTTTTTCGTAAAAAAATTTCAGGAAATTCTATTTTGCATGCTTTTAGTCAACATCCACAACATGTGATTAGGAATATCCCCACAGGGGAATTTATCAGAGCCCGTAGGTGTTGTACCGATGACAGCAAGTATAAGGAAGAATGTGATAATATTAAAAAAAGGTTACAACACAGGGGTTATAATCTTAAAATGGTTAAAAAAGCTGAAACTAAAGCCAATGAAAAAAGCAGAGATCAGTATTTATTCCAGTCGAAAAAATCAGATAAGAAAGATTTTTCTAATGAAATGATTTTTTCTACTACGTATCATAGTAATTATTACAAAGTAATTAATGTTGTTCGTAAACATCTACCATTATTAACTACTGATAGTACACTTAGGGAAATTTTGAAAAATGGTTGCAAATTTGTCCCCAAAAAATCTTTGACGATAGGAAATATAATCTCTCCTAGTGAACTCAGTGAGAACACAGATAAAATAGGTTGTACATGGTTATCTACTAAAGGTCCATTTAGATGCGGGCAGAAGTTATGTGGTTTATGTAAATTCATGATAAATAACAATAAGTCTGTTATAAGTAATGAGGGTCAAGTATTTAAGCTCAAAACTTTTATGAATTGTGCCACTGATTACTGTGTTTATATCATCTTTTGCACGACATGCAGAAAACAGTATGTAGGATCCACAAGTCGTAGCATAAGAAAAAGATTGTCGGAACACATTTATGACATCAATAATATTACTACCCGTAGTCTTTCGGGGGCTTCTAAACATTTTTTGCATGAACATAAGGGAGAATTGAATAGCCTGCGAGTAAGTGCTTTGGAATTTGTTCCTGCTCCTCGGCGTGGTGGCGATAGAATTAAATTACTCCAGATGATTGAAGCTCGATGGATACTAAAACTTAATACTAGATATCCAGCAGGATTAAATTTGAAGCATGAATTGATGTATCTATATTAATATGGTTTTTTTTTTTTTTTTTTCTTTTGCCGGGTGCGGTGGTGTGTGCCCTTAATCCCAGCTACTAGGGAGGCTGAAGTTTGTTTGTTTTTGGTTTAATCCTCAGATTATTATTAAGTGAGAATTCACATTGTAATATCTTTGTATAAGATGGATGCATCATAGGGTTAAACTAGTGAGGTACTATTGTTAACTTTGAATTAGTGATGTCACTTTCACAGCTGATTTTGGTGGGTGTTACCCAAGGCAGCCTTCTCTGGTTGCTTTTCCTTGATAAGTGCAACATTTATTCAGTATTTTATGCTATGATTAAGGGTCAAATATGATCCGAAACGCGTAAGCCTACACATGTTTTTATCATCACTGGAATTGCATTTTTTAATTATGGATTAAATAAAGGCTTTTCTTAATTTTTTCACATCGTGTGCTGGAACCATAAAAAACTTTTTTTCCCTCCTGCCTACACCTGCTGTGTGTACAGGTCCCTACCTGCTCCTTCTCATACCATGCCAATCTGTCCTGTGTCTCCAAGCCGTGCCCGCCTGTCCTGTGTCTCCAAGCCGTGCCCACCTGTCCTGTGTCTCCAAGCCGTGCCCGCCTGTCCTGTGTCTCCAAGCCGTGCCTGCCTGTCCTGTGTCTCCAAGCCGTGCCTGCCTGTCCTGTGTCTCCAAGCCGTGCCCGCCTGTCCTGTGTCTCCAAGCCGTGCCCGCCTGTCCTGTGTCTCCAAGCCGTGCCCACCTGTCCTGTGTCTCCAAGCCGTGCCCACCTGTCCTGTGTCTCCAAGCCGTGCCCGCCTGTCCTGTGTCTCCAAGCCGTGCCCGCCTGTCCTGTGTCTCCAAGCCGTGCCCGCCTGTCCTGTGTCTCCAAGCCATGCCCGCCTGCCCTGTGTCTCAGCCGTGCCTGTCTAAAGCCTCTGTCAAAGTGACTTGTCCCCGAGTGGGACCAGCAGCCACAGCCAGACACCACCCTGGAGTGGCACCCGACAGCTATCTGCCGCACAAGCCTGAACTCACCATCAGAGGCTCCAGTGAAGACCGAGGTAGCTGTCGTAGTCACGCCCCTTCCAGGGTAGTCTGGTTTGTGGCACAGTGGGGCCATAACCCCCCGGTTCGCACCATGCAGCCAAGGCGCGAGCCTGACAACAGGTACAGTGGGGAAAAAAAGTATTTAGTCAGTCAGCAATAGTGCAAGTTCCACCACTTAAAAAGATGAGAGGCGTCTGTAATTTACATCATAGGTAGACCTCAACTATGGGAGACAAACTGAGAAAAAAAAATCCAGAAAATCACATTGTCTGTTTTTTTTTTCATTTTATTTGCATATTATGGTGGAAAATAAGTATTTGGTCAGAAACAAAATTTCATCTCAATACTTTGTGATATATCCTTTGTTGGCAATGACAGAGGTCAAACGTTTTCTGTAAGTCTTCACAAGGTTGCCACACACTGTTGTTGGTATGTTGGCCCATTCCTCCATGCAGATCTCCTCTAGAGCAGTGATGTTTTTGGCTTTTCGCTTGGCAACACGGACTTTCAACTCCCTCCAAAGGTTTTCTATAGGGTTGAGATCTGGAGACTGGCTAGGCCACTCCAAGACCTTGAAATGCTTCTTACGAAGCCACTCCTTCGTTGCCCTGGCGGTGTGCTTTGGATCATTGTCATGTTGAAAGACCCAGCCACGTTTCATCTTCAATGCCCTTGCTGATGGAAGGAGGTTTGCACTCAAAATCTCACGATACATGGCCCCATTCATTCTTTCATGTACCCGGATCAGTCGTCCTGGCCCCTTTGCAGAGAAACAGCCCCAAAGCATGATGTTTCCACCACCATGCTTTACAGTAGGTATGGTGTTTGATGGATGCAACTCAGTATTCTTTTTCCTCCAAACACGACAAGTTGTGTTTCTACCAAACAGTTCCAGTTTGGTTTCATCAGACAATAGGACATTCTCCCAAAACTCCTCTGGATCATCCAAATGCTCTCTAGCAAACTTCAAACGGGCCCTGACATGTACAGGCTTAAGCAGTGGGACACGTCTGGCACTGCAGGATCTGAGTCCATGGTGGCGTAGTGTGTTACTTATGGTAGGCCTTGTTACATTGGTCCCAGCTCTCTGCAGTTCATTCACTAGGTCCCCCCACATGGTTCTGGGATTTTTGCTCACCGTTCTTGTGATCATTCTGACCCCACGGGGTGGGATTTTGCGTGGAGCACCAGATCGAGGGAGATTATCAGTGGTCTTGTATGTCTTCCATTTTCTAATTATTGCTCCCACAGTTGATTTCTTCACTCCAAGCTGGTTGGCTATTGCAGATTCAGTCTTCCCAGCCTGGTGCAGGGCTACAATTTTGTTTCTGGTGTCCTTTGACAGCTCTTTGGTCTTCACCATAGTGGAGTTTGGAGTCAGACTGTTTGAGGGTGTGCACAGGTGTCTTTTTATACTGATAACAAGTTTAAACAGGTGCCATTACTACAGGTAATGAGTGGAGGAAAGAGGAGACTCTTAAAGAAGAAGTTACAGGTCTGTGAGAGCCAGAAATCTTGATTGCTTGTTTCTGACCAAATACTTATTTTCCACCATAATATGCAAATAAAATGAAAAAAAACAGACAATGTGATTTTCTGGATTTTTTTTTCTCAGTTTGTCTCCCATAGTTGAGGTCTACCTATGATGTAAATTACAGACGCCTCTCATCTTTTTAAGTGGTGGAACTTGCACTATTGCTGACTGACTAAATACTTTTTTTCCCCACTGTAAGTATGACCTGACACCCCGCCCCCCCTCTCCCGCTGAACCCCTGGTGTATATGACTCGAATATAAGCCGAGAGGGGGACTTTCAGCCCAAGAAAATGGGCTGAAAATCTCGGCTTATATTCAAGTATATACGGTAGATATGAAGTAAGCGTGAGCAAGCACTACAATGCTTGGATGCTCATTACTCAAGCCAAGCAGTTCCTTATGCTCAGGTGCTCATTTTGAGTAATGAGTTTATTGGGAGTCATTGGTAAATCCAAGCATTTTTTCTGTAGATCCTACAAAGAGGTCTGAGGGGCAGTGAAAATGTTTAAATAGATGGAAAAAGTGCTGAATGGAAGGAGAACAGCATGGATAAGACCCCTAGAACCATCTCTGACTAGTGATGGGTGAATCCAAGTAGTAAAGTTTGGGGTCCATACTAAACACCTAGTGTCTGTGCACAGACCCTGAACACAGTCTTCTTACTGTTTGGGTTTGGCTGCCTGAAGATCGGCTGTTTCCGAATCTGTCATCTTTATGGCAGTGTAAGAAACACTGATTGCTCTGATTGGTGGAATGTTTGTTACTGATGGTCAGAGTGCTGCAGTTCCCATGCTCTCAGATGACAACATGTGAGCCAGCAGCTGGCAATAAAAAGGTTACTGCCGATCACAGGCATTGGCTGATGAGAGTGCTCTTCTCATCATCCTACACCTGCTCTTGCTGATAAAAAAAATAGAGGGGTTCCCACACAATATTAAAAAATGGCATGCGGTCCCCCCATTTTTGACAATCAGCCAAGCTAAAGCAAACAGCTGGGGGATGGTATTCTCTGACAAGCAAGGGGCCATGGTTTTTGGCTTTCCCCAGCCTAAAGTTCAAAGCCACCACGTCTCATGGTAGCTCAAGTGCCAGACTGATGAATGCTGAAGTGCTGAGTGCTGGACTTGCAATCATTCATCAGTCCAGCACTGGCACTTGCAAAGCAAGAGAAACAGCTGATATGAACTCACTAACTGCACAGTATTTTTAATAAATAAAAAATAAATTTAAAAAAATTGCATGGGTTCCCTTGTAATTTTCACAACCAGCAGAGAGAAAGGCGACAGCTGGAGGCTTGTAACAAATGGAAATTGAGGCACAGTTGGTGAAGTGAACATTCGTTTAATGAAATTTTTGTGGAATCACAGGACCACTGTCCGGGGGGCTCCAAAGTGGCATGACTAAGCAAACCCCAGACACGCATAGCAAGGCCTCTTAAACAGGACCAAGTTGGAATGCCCAAGAGACGCAAGGTGCTACCTCCAGTTAGACCCCAAACAAGTGGAAGCTGACCCAACAAGGCAGGCAGGCTATCAGGAATTGCAGGCGGCGTGGAACTAGGAGGTGGCAGACGGCGGAAGTGATCAACAGGCGGACGCTGGCAGGGACTGGTACAGGAGGTACTGGCATAGTCCGAAGGGATGTGGTGAGACTCAGCAGACACTCTGAGGAGACAAACTGGAGTTAGCAAGATGCTTGCAGAGTACTTACATACTGATACAGGAACCTGAGAATAGCAACAGGAAACACTTGTTGCTCAGTCACCTCCCTAAGGGCTGAGGTGCCTGAAAAAGTGCAAGACACTCACCCATTGGTTAAGACCTAATTCGGGAAATGGTGCGCTGTCTGTTTAAGAGACCAGGAGCATGCGCACCCTAAGAACTATGCCCAGAGAACTGCAGGCCGCACACTGGGACCAGGAAGTGGCAGCAGAAGAAGACAACGCAGGACATGAGATGGAGGCATTCGGAGGACGGCGCCGGGAAGCAGAAGACTGGGAGAGAAATCTAGGTGCAAGTGCTACAGGGCTGATGTTAATGTTAATGTTCTGGGAACAGGCCAATAGCCATAAATGATCCCAGGCTATTAATAACAGCTCACAGCTCAAAAAATGATGTGGGATCCCCATATACAATTAATAACCAGCAAAGGCTAATTAGACAACTGAGGGTGGATATTAATAGCCTAGGAAGGGGCCATGGTTTTTGGCATCCTCCATGACTAAAAACATCAATTCTCAGCCTCCCCAGAAATGTTTCATCCATTAGATACATCAATTCTGGCACTTAACCTCACTCTTCCCACTTGCCCTGGTGCAATGGCAAATGGGGTAATAGTTTTGGGTTTGATGTCAGCTTTGTAATGTCAACTGACCACAAGTCCACAGGTTAGTTATGGAGAGGCACCTTTAATATGCCCCCATTACTAACCCCATAGTATTATTGTAATAAAGACACAGGAGGACTAAAATTCTTTATTTGAAATACAATTCTGCACCCTCTTTTATCCATTTTTTTAACAATTCTTGTGGAACTAATTTATGGACTTCCATGCGCTGCTTGACAAAATACATGTGTTGTTTTGTCATCCCCTGAGGAAGAAGGAGTTCTTACTTCGAAACGCATTGGGAATAAATTATTAATCTTTCACCATAATGGGAATCCTGTATTTTGTCAAGCAGCGCATGGAAGTCCATAAATTAGTTCCACAAGAATTGATATATTAGCGGTCACTTGGTTGACCTTTGGACGTGCGGCAGCTGACATCTAACCGTACATGCCTGATCTCTCCTGCAACAGGTGAGTGGATTTCTTATACATCTTTTACATTAACCCAGATAAGACCCTATTTGCGCTTTTCTGCTCCTATAGTGTATTATATCCATTTTTTTAAAACATTTCAAAATATAAAAGCAAAGTTATACTCACCTGTCTGACAAGAAGATAATCCATTGAAACATTTTTTCCAGTGAAATGACTTGTATATAAGGCAAAATTTAAAAAGGATTTAAAAATATAATTTTCAATAAACCACATTTGAAATTTGTATTAACCCCTTTACTCCAAAGGGTGGTTTGCATGTTAATGCCCAGGCCAATTTTTACAATTCTGACCACTGTCCCTTTATGAGGTAATAACTCTGGAGTGCTTCCTTGGATTCTGGTGATTCTGACATTGTTCTCTCGTGACAAATTGTACTTCATGTTAGTGGTAAAATTTCATTCATATAACTTGTGTTTATTTGTGAAAAAAATGGAAATTTAGCAAAAATTTTTAAAATTTTGCAATTTTTCAAGTTTGAATTTTAATGCTCTTAAATCACAGAGATATGGCACAAAAAAAACCTTAATAAGTAACATTTCCACATATTTACTTTACATCAGCACAATTTGGGAACCAAAATTTTTTTTTGTTAGGAAGTTATAAGGGTTAAAAGTTGACCAGCGATTTCTCATTTTTACAGCACCATTTTATGGACCACATCACATTTGAAGTCACTTTGAGGGGTCTATATGATAGAAAATATGTAAAAGTGACACCATTCTAAAAAATGCACCCCTCAAGGTACTCAAAACCAGATTCAAGAAGTTTATTAACCCTTCAGGTGCTTCACAGGAATTTTTTGAATGTTTAAAAAAATGAACTTTTAACTTTTTTTCACAAAAAAAACTAATTCAGGTTCAATTTTTTTATTTTACCAAGGATAACAGGATAAATTAGACTGGAAAAGTTATTGTGCAATTTGTCCTGAGCACCCTGATACCCAATATGTGGGGGTAAACCACTATATGGGCGCATGGCAGAGCTCGGAAGGGAAGCAGCGCCGTTTGACTTTTCTGGCTGGAATTGAGATCGGATGCCATGTCGCGTTTGGAAAGCCCCTGATGTGCCAAAACAGTGGAAACCCCCCAATTCTAACTTCATCCCTAACCCCAACACACCCCTAACCCTAATCTCAGCCCTAACCCTAGCTCTAACCCAAGCCCTAACCCTAGCCCTTGCCCTAACCCTAACCCTAATGGAAAAATGGAAATAAATACTTTTTTTTATTTTATTATTTTTCCATAACTAAGGTGGTGATAAAGGGGGGTTGATTTACTATCTATGATGGGTTTTTATGTTTGGCAGCTGTCGCACATTAAAAGACACTTTTTATTGTAAAAATAGTTTTTGTTTTTTTAAAAAATAGTTTTTGCATCACCACATTTTGAGGGCTATAATTTTTTCATATTTTGACCCACCGAGTCATGTTAGGTCTTTTTGCGGGACAAGTTGATGTTTCTATTGGTACCATTTTCGGGCACGTGACATATTTTGATCGCTTTTTATTCTGATTTTTGGGACGCAGAATGAACAAAAACCAACATTTCATGAATTTCTTTTGGGGGTTGCATTTATAGGGTTCCACATGTAGTAAAATTGATAAGGCAATTTTATTCTTTGGGTCAGTACGGTTACAGCGGTGCCTCATTTATGTCGTTTTTTATGTTTTGGCGGTTTTATGCAATGAAAACAATTTTATATAAAAAATAATTATTTTTGCATCGTTTTCTTCTGTGAGCTATAACTTTTTTATTATTTCGCTGATGATGCTGTGTGGCAGCTCGTTTTTTGTGGGACAAGATGACGTTTTTAGCGGTACCATGGATGTTTATATCCGTCTTTTTTATTGTGCATTATTGCACTTTTTGTTCAGCGGTATGATAATAAAGCATTATTTTTTGCTTCGTTTTTTATTTTTATTTTTTAAGGGGTTCGCTAAAGGGGTTAACTAATGGGACAGTTTTATAGGGCGGGTCGTTACGGATGCGATGATACCAAATATATGTACTTTTATTGTTTTTTTTATTATTTTCAAAAAATGAATTTATTAGGGAATATTTTTATTTATTTATTTATTTGGCGATTTTTTTATAAATTATTTTTACACTTTTTTTTAACTGTATTACACTGTCCCAGGGGGGACATCACTGTCATGTGACAGATCGCTGATCTGACACATCACAGATCGCTGTGACAGATCAGCGATCTGCCACAGGCACTGCAGCAGGCTTCCTCATGCCTGCGCTCTGCAGGCAGTGAGGAAACCGGCTCCCTGCAAGCCCCCGAAGGTCCCCGCCACCATATTGGATCCTGGGACCTGCAGGGAAGGAGGCCCCCAGAGCAGCGCAGCACATCGTACTGCTCCGGGGATCTCAAGGAAGCACGGAGGGAGCCCTAGTTAATGTGCCGGGGGCAGTCCGTGACAGCCCCTGACACATAGTGCTGGGTGTCAGCTGTGATAATCAGCTGACACCCAGGCGCAATCAGCGGCGCTCCCAACGGGGGGTGCCGCTAATCGCTATGACGTACTATTCCATCCTTGGGACTTAGGTCCCAGGTCACATGGACGGAATAGTACGTCTAATGTAGGAAAGGAGTTAAAAAACTGCAAAAATATTATGGAAGACTTACTCAGATGAATCCTGTATTAGAGATAAAGGAGGACCTTATGCACATTATGTTCAAATTGTCATGTAGTGGTGCTCCTAGTCTTGGAGAACCGCATGATTGTCAGACATCCATGCCAACTCTTCAGTTGTTATGTGTGGAGGCTAACTAGAATACCAACTGGCCAGCATGTGTAGTGTGGAGTTCAAGTTGTGCCATCGCCCATCAGTTGGTGAGCTGGCACTTGCTTGCACTGCAGCAGCACTGCTAGAGCGGTGTCATGATCCATGCTGGATCATGACAGATAAAAGCACACATAACCTTTTTTTTCCTTAAGCTTGTGCTTAAGTTTTGGTTTTGCCCCCAGTGGCCATTAGGATTATTACACAGTGGTGTATTTTGTCCTAGTTTGCCCCTGGTGGTGGTGAGCATCATTGCACTCTGGTTTCTTTAGTTTAGTGCATGATTATAAAGCAAGTGATTGCTCTGGCTCTGTGATAAAAGAGTGTCAGGTGTTGCAATCACTGTTGGTGATAGTGTTCATTTCAACCATCCTTGGTGGAGGAAGGATCTAGAGAGAGGTCCTGGCAGCTCAGTCAGAGCCCTGTTGTGGATGGAGTCAGAGGGGATTTCCTTGCAGCTCTGACAGAGCTTGGTGGCAGCTATTCAGGAGGAAAGCTGCATTCTGGTGGTGGACTCTGTTGCTGGGAGCAAGGGCAACAGAGCAAAGCTAAGTGGTGTTTCCCTGTTTGTATTTTTCCCTGGTGTGTATTAGTATAGCGGTGGGGCCAGTGCCTGCATCACCCAGCTCCCTAGCAAGGGATAGGGGGATAGGTGTAGGGTGTGCTAGGGTGACAGGTTCCGGCTCGGCGACAGGTGAGGAGCCTGTATAGGGAACGTTAGGAGTGTGAGGGACACTGACTCAGGGGAGTCAGTTGAAGCTGACTTGCATAAATGGGCGCTGATGTGGTGTACCTTGACCAAAAGCTCTGGCAAAACTGGGTATGAGTTCAAAAAACACTGAACTACCAAGTTGAACACGTGTGCCAAGCTTAGAAGGTGTGTGAGCTTGCCAAGCTTCACAGACACCACCAGATTATGTCCATTATGACACAAGACCATGCCTGGTTTGAAGTTCAGCTGCAAAGGCCATAGATCTGATTGGTTTCTTATTCCTTTAAGTAGCTCTACAATGGTGTGCAATTTGTCTCCCAGACAAATTAGCTTCAGTAGAGACTGTTGCCACTTCATTGAGACAGTGTTGCAGAGCTCCCAAATTCCGGTTGATGTGGATAATGTGCTCTGAGATAAAACTTCGGAGATTAAGGATGAGGAAGAGCAGGACGGGTGCAGAAACTGTTGTAGGAGATGACAGAAGTAGGGCTACTAATCCTCGGCATCGGGAGCACATGTGCCGTGCCAGGGTGGGGCTCGGCCTCCACAATGTTCAACCAGTGTGCCATCAGGGAAATGTAGCATCTCTGGCCATAAGCGCTTGACCATGTGTCGGTTGTTAAACCGACAATCCCAGTAATTGCATTGGTAACGGAACAGGTGATGTTCATGGACATATGCTGTTACAAGGTGTGGATGCCACACCAGGAGAAAAAGTGGATGCCACCATGAGTCGGAGGAAATTCAGAGAAGGATGGGGGAAGCATGGAGGAGGACGAGGGGAGCACGGAGGAGGATGGGGGAAGCATGGAGGAGGACGAGGAAAACACAGAGGAGGACGGGGAGGACAGGGAGGTGAGCCATACATAGAAGGATGGGATGGGGGAGCTGAGCCATGCATACTGTGAGGGGAGAGAGCCACACAGAGCAGGACAGGGATGAGGGGCCAATGTACACCCAGAAAATATACTTATACTCGAGTCAATAATCTTACCCAGTTTTCCATGGCAAAATTAGAGGCCTCGGCTTATACTCGGGTCGGCTTATACTCGAGTACATAAAGTAACTTTTTGAAGTGTTATATACCACCAAAATCTAACAGAAAGCAGGTAATATGACTATGTATGACTAAATGAATCCAGAAATATTTTTCAACTTTTTTGTAGTGTTATATACCACTGAAATGTAACGAAAAGCACATAATACTCTATGATTGAGTAATAGAATCCAGAAAAATGTTCAACCCTTTTTTAAGTGTGGCATATGCCACCAAAATTTAGCACAAAGCATCTAATACTCTTTGGATGACTAATTGAATCCAGAAATATTTGTTAATGTTATTTTGGAGTATTATATACCACCAAAATATAACAGAAATCACCTAATTACTCTATGAGTAATTGAATCAAGAAAAAAAAGTCAATGCTTTTTGGGCGTGTTATGTGACGGCTAAATGTACCACAAAGCATGTAATAGTCTATGGTTGACAATAAAGTCAATTTTTTCACACACAAAAAAGAATGTGATCAACTGCCGCAACTATATATTTTGCAATGGACTGCAAAGCCCTGCTTAGAGATTGTAATCTGCTATGTTCCCAGCTTCTGGAATTGTCCCCCCATAGGTTAAATGCAGAATGTATCTGATGCAAACATCAAAGCACAAGATTAGCCCTGAGAAGAACTGTTAGTATAATGGTTCCTCTTCTGCACTAATATCAACACAAGAGGTCTCTTATTCATTAAACTGTGCACACACAGGTCTGGATAAGCACTCTCTCCCTCCAATAAGAACTGTCTTTGGACTGTGCAATGGCGTCAGTGAACCGAGTGAGCTTGTGCCGGTTGTTTTAAGTCTGATGAGGTAATGCGACTAGCCAATCACAGTAATGCCACTACCAGGATGGCTACAACATTACAGTGACTCACAGGCAATCCTCGCAAGTGACAAACATTCAGGGTGGGGATTAAATACAAACACCAGCTAATGCTCGCCAATTGCCAAGCACATCCAAGCACCCAGATACTCAAGTGATATCTTAATATCACCAAGCACATTCAGTCATCACTAAAATTTAGATAATACTTTAAGAAGATGCTGAAGGCAACACAGCAAATAGAAAATAAATCTACTTACTAGTTTAATTTTCAACTGTTGAATCCAAGTCCAAAAACTCAAACTTTCTAAGTAATTAACTAATAAAAAAAGGAAAGTAATAAAAATCCACTACAAGTACAGCAATATCAGACATACAGTGGGTACGGAAAGTATTCAGACCCCTTTAAATTTTTCACTCTTTGTTTCATTTCATCCATTTGGTAAATTCAAAAAAGTTCATTTTTTCTCATTAATGTACACTCTGCACCCCATCTTGACTGAAAAATAAAACAGAAATGTAGAAATTTTGGCTAATTTATTAAAAAAGAAAAACTGAAATATCACATGGTTATAAGTATTCAGACCCTTTGCTCAGACACTCATATTTAAGTCACATGCTGTCCATTTCCATGTGATCCTCCTTAAGATGGCTCTACTCCTTCATTGTAGTCCAGCTGTGTTTAATCAAACTACTAAGACTTGATTTGTAAAGTACACACCTGTCTATACAAGATGTCACAGCTCACTGTGCATATCAGACTAAATGAGAATCATGAGGTCAAAGGAACTGTCCAAGGAGCGCAAAGACAGAATTGTGGCAAGGCACACATCTAGCCAAGGTTACAAAAGAAATTCTGCAGTACTCAAGGTTCCTAAGACCACAGTGGACTCTATAATCCTTAAATGAAAGAAGTTTTGGACTACCAGAAGTCTCCCTAGACCTGATCGTCCAGCCAAACTAAGTAATCGTGGGAGAAGAGCCTTGGTGAGAGAGGTAAAGAAGAGCCCCAAGGTCACTGTGGCTGAGCTCCACAGATGCAGTAGGGAGATGGGAAAAAGTTCCACAAGTTCAACTATCACTGCAACCCTCCATCAGTTGGGCCTTTATGGCAGAGAGGCCTGATGGAAGCCTTCCTCAGTGGAAGACATATGAAAGCCCACATAGAGTTTGCTAAAAAACACATGAAGGACTCCCAGACTATGAGAATTAAGATTGTCTGGTCTGATAAGGCGAAGATAGACCTTTCTGATGATAATTCTAAGCGGTATGTGTGAAGAAAGCCAGGCAGTGCTCATCTTCTGCCAATACAATCCCAACAGTGAAACATGGTGGTGGCAGCATCATGCTATGGGGGTGTTTTTCAGTTGCAGGGGCAGGATGACTGGTTGTAATTGAAGAAAACATAATTGTGGCCAAATACAGAGATATTCTGGATGAAAACCTCTTCCAGAGTGCTCTGGACCTCACACTTGGCCGAAAGTTCACCTTCCAACAAGACAATGACCCCAAGCACAAAGCTAAAATAACAAAGGAGTGGCTTCAGAAGAACTCTGTGACCATTCTTGACTGACCCAGCCAGAGCCCTCACCTAAACCCTGTTGAAAATCTCTGGGGAGATCTGAAAATGGCTGTCCACCAGCATTCACCATCCAACCTGATGGAACTGGAGAGGATCTGCAAGGAAGAATGACAGAGGATCCCCAAATCTAGGTGTGAAAAACTTGTTGCATCATTCCCAAGAAGACTTATGACTGTGCTAACTCAAAAGGTTGCTTCTACTCAACACTGAGCAAAGGGTCTGAATACTTATGACCATGCGATATTTCAGTTTTTCTTTTTTAATAAAATTTAAAAAATGCCTACATTTCTGTTTTCTTTCAGTCAAGATGAGGTTCAGAGTGTACATTAATGAGAAAAAAATGAACTTTTTTGAATTTACCAAATGGCTGCAATGAAACAAAGAGTGAAAAATTTAAAGGGATCTGAATACTTTACGTACCCACTGTGTTTTGGGGGTCCTTGTCCTGTTGGAAAACCCATGACCTAGGATGCAAACCAAGCTTTTTGACCCGGACACTACATTGTGACCCAAAATCCTTTGTGAATCTTGACATTTCATGATGCTTTGCACACTGTCAAGGTAACCAGTGCCAGAGTCAGCAAAACAACCCCAAAATATATTTGAACCTCCACCATATTTGACTGTAACTATTGTGTTTTTTATTTAGGCCTTATTCCATTTACAGTAAGCAGTAGAATTGTGTACTTTACCAAAAAAACTCTATCTTTGTCTCAGTTGCTCACAAGACACCTTCTGGCCCTCTAATAATAGAAGGTCCGCCTGATGGCTCCCTACAAATAATGATGGTAGCCGGATTGCCCTAAAAAAATATATTGTGACTTTCCATGTGTTTGATCATATCTCACCCACCACATGGCCAGATAAGGTATTAAAATGATAAAATTACATTTCCTGCTAAATTTTTTTTTGCAATTGAAAATAATGCAAATGTGCAAAAACAATGCATGTGAACATAGCTCTAGGTGTGGAGGAGGATTTTTTTCTCTTATTCATTTTGCATTATATAGAAGTCATTATCCAGGAAAGAATGTTTCTTATCATCAGTGTGGTTTGAGACTCAAATTGAATCTCCAGGTGTTTGAATTCATAATAAATTGCACATTTCTGGAAAATCTACTCAAGCTCCCTCAGCTAATCGATCCACTTATCTCTGCTAGTACTATATACTGTGTGAAATGTTAATAACTTAACTTTTTGACTGGTTTTACATTATAATTTAGCTTCTTTCATCATCTGTAGTTCTCTATATGGTGCTTGTGCAGATTAGATGTTTTGGTAGTTTCCAGGTTACATAGGTTTCACTCTGGCCATGTGAGGTTCCTCTGCACACCTCCACTTTCTTGGGCATGCCTAAGGTAAAATTCTCAATCCATTGGCAGAATATACACTGCTCAAAAAAATAAAGGGAACACTTAAACAACAGAATATAACTACAAGTAAATCAAACTTCTGTGAAGTCAAACTGTCCACTTAGGAAGCAACACTGATTGACAATCAATGTCACATGCTGTTGTGCAAATGGAATAGGCAACAGATGGAAATTATTGGCAATTATCAAGACACCCTCAATAAAGGAGTGGTTCTGCAGGTGGGGACCACAGACCACATCTCAGTACCAATGCTTTCTGGTTGATGTTTTGGTCACTTTTGAATGTTGGTTGTGCTTTCAAACTTGTGGTAGCATGAGGCGGACTCTACAACCCACACAAGTTGCTCAGGTAGTGCAGCTCATCCATGATGGCACATCAATGCGAGCTGTGGCAAGAAGGTTTGCTGTGTCTGTGAGAGTAGTGTCCAGAGGCTGGAGGCGCAACCAGGCGACAGGCCAGTACACCAGGAGACATGGAGGTGCCACAGTTTTCACACAGTCCCCGCCCAGCCCAGCACACACACAGCCCATTAATCGCATTTCCCATAGACTTACATTGGACTTGCTACTCGTTACGAGTACCCGAGTATTAGGAGGTACTCGTAACGAGTACAGCGAGTCTGAATACTACACTACTCGCTCATCCCTAGCCACGGAACACCAGGATTGGCAAATTTGATACTGGCACCCTGTGCTCTTCACAGATGAAAGCAGGCTCACACTGAGCACATGTGACAGATGTGACAGAGTCTGGAGACACTGTGGAGAGTGATCTTCTGCCTGCAATATCCTTCAGCTTGACCAGTTTGGCAGTGGGTCAGTAATGGTGTGGGGTGGCATTTCTTTGGAGGGTCGCCTGGTGTTGGGCTGTGAGCACAACCCCCATCTGTGGACATCGGGCACTCAGACCATCCTCATGGAGTTAATTTCTAACCATTTGTGCAGACACATGCACATTTGTGGCCTGCTGGAGGTCATTTTGCAGGGCTATGGCAGTGCTCCTCCTGTTCCTCCTTGCACAAAGGCTGAGGTAGCAGTCCTGCTGCTGGGTTGCTGCCCTCCTACGGCCCCCTCTACGTCTCCTAGCATACTGGCCTGTCTCTTGGTAGTGCCTCCAACCTCGGGACAGTACGCTGACAGACACAGCAAGCCTTCTTGCCACAGCTCACATTGATGTGCCATCCTGGAGGAGCTGCACTACCTGAGCCACTTGTGTGGGTTGTAGAGTCCGTCTCATGCTACTACGAGTGTGAAAGCACAACCAACATTCAAAAGTACTCCAACATATGAGTGTCTGAGCAAAGGGTCTGAATACTTATAACTAGAGTTGAGCGAAACAGGTGGGTCAATTTCAAAAATCGCCGACTTTCACCAAAGTCGGGCTTCATGAAACAAAACTCGACCATAGCGTGAGGTCGGCCATGATGTCGGCGACCCGAGTGCCAAAGTCTCATTTCAAATGATGCTTCCAGCGCCTTTTTTCAGCCAATGATGGAGGATGCACACTGTGGGCTACGCGATGACATAGGCAGCGGCCAGCACCATCTTAGGGAAGGGCATTGAAGAGATTTGCTGGCTTTGTGTGGTGTCACAGGGGGTATAAAAGGCTGTGAACGTTGACCGCCATCTTACTTCTGCCGATCTTACAATAGGGAGAGGTGCTGCAGCTGATTCTGAACAGGGACAGTATTAGGCAGGGAAGAAGAAAAAAAAACTGCTTCTGCTGATAGCACTTTTCACTGTATAGTTAGTGTGCAGTGAAAGGGGAGGATTTTTGTTGTGTGCAGTAGCGCTGGTGGTGATTTGGCTGCCTTTTAAGGCTACCTGCTAGCTGCATTGCTGTGTGCACACTACTGTTCAAACTGCTTTTTTCAAAGCACTCCAAATTTTATTATTATGTCCTGGTGAGTTACTGAGCGTTCATTTTTTCACACATCGTCTAGCGGTGTACGCTCCTCACACACTACCGTGTATTCCGGCTGGTATCACGGAGAAATAGAAGCTATCTGGGTGTGACTCTGGAAGAAAAAGCCGAGGAGTTTGTCCGTTTTTCCAGACCTACACCTTAGAGTTGTGTCCGTTTCTCAAACAGTTTAGTGTATCTGCTGTTTGATTACAGTCAAAGCTAGACAGAGACAGCGTGTGTCAATCCGTATACAAATAAACGGAGCTTGACAATTTTCCATACAGACACCGTCTAGCGGTGTACACTCCTCACACACTGCCGTGTATTCCGGCTGGTATCACGGACAAATAGAAGCTATCTGGGTTTGACTCTGGAAAAAAAAGCAGAGGAGTTTGTCCGTTTCTCCAGACCCACACCTTATAGTTGTGTCCGTTTTTCAAACAGTTTCGTATATCTGCTGTTTGATTACAGTCAAAACTAGACAGAGACAGCGTATGTCAGTCCGTATACAAATACACGGAGCATGACAATTTTACATACACACACCGTACAGCGGTGTACGCTCCTCACACACTATCGTGTACCGCCTTCTAGCACGGACAAATAGAAGCTACTTGTGTGTGACTCTGGAAAAAAAAAGAGGAGTTTGTCCGTTTTTCCAGACCGACACGTGTCCGTTTTTCAAACAGTTCCGTATATCTGCTTGTTGGATTACGGTCCAATACAGACTGTGAGAGCGTCTGTGACTAACATAATATATACGTTGATTTAATTTGTTTAATACACCTTACTATACCACCTTACACAGTGACACAGAGGAAGATGCAGATGACTTTGAAGAGGAGGTGATGGATGACCCATTTCTGGACCCGGATTGGCATCCATTGGGCGAGGAGGGTGGCGCTGGCAATAGTTCAGATAAGGAGAAGGATCCGCAGCAGGCATTGACATCGCAGCAGCGGTTATCTAGCAGGCCCGTAGCTGTCCTGAAACGTGGAACAAAAACTAAAAGAGTTGCAGGACAGCTTGACCAGATGGTCAACTTAGCACAGCGTGCAAGGCCAGAAAATGTTTACCTTAGTAGGAAGAGTGCAGTGTAGCACTTCTTTGTCCAAAATCCTACTGATGAGGCAAAGGTTACGTCTAAGTGCGGAACGACCTTTTGCCGAGGTAAGCAACTCAGAAATTTGAATACCAGTTGCATGCTTAGACATTTAATCAACATGCACTTGCAAGCGTGGATGCACTACAAAACCTCTGGTAGCACATATGCACCTGTTCCGACTGAAGGCAGCCAACAACACTCCATCGCTACGCCCACTGTAAGACCACTGCTACCATTAAGCACACCTCCTCTCACTCTTCGTCTTCCTCTTCCTCCTCTTCCTCGGACTTGCCCAATTACGCCCTTTGCAGCAGCTGAATGTCCAGCCAACACATTTACATATGCCAATTTTTAAACCTCCCTAACTGGACAGCCCACCCCTCACCCAACGGCTGGGGTCAAGACCTGGTGCACTTCTGCAAGTGCCGTTGCTCTGAACAGGTGGATGGGCCCACAGATGGCTGCCGGCAATGGCACAGGGCCCCTCATAGTACAATACAGTGTCTCAGACGGTAGGATGGCCCACTCGCCGTCAGACACACCAGCGTACTATGAGGGGCCCTGTTCCAGTACCGTCGACCATGATTGTGCCCCCCTGCTTGGTCATGGCCACAGCACTTGTAAGTTGCAATACTTACCTCTCCCTGCTCCACCACTGTGTAATCTGGGCAGTTAAATCCTTCACAGTGACAGCCACTCGAAATTTGGTGTATTGATCAATGTTGGCTAAGATGTAGCTATGGCCTGTCTTGATGGCCTCTACCTTCAGATGATCAATGGCTACCATTTGAAATGGACGTCAACTTACAAGCGGATGCAGTGGTGGTTTATGATCACCTTTCACAGTTGTGATAGTCATAGACGTGTGACATTCCTACCACCATTTTTCAATGTCTCCTCTCATGTCAATCCAATAGAATCGCCTACGGCCTCTGGCTCCTGTCTTTTGCACTCCAAAATGACCAGACACATCATGATAGGCAGTGAAGACTATGAGTACATCTCTCCCTGTGATCACAATTTGATGGAGATGAGTAACGGTGATGTGACCCACGCTACTGCGATAACACAATCCTTTCTTCACAAAGAACCTTTTTCACTTTCTCCACAGACACAGTAATTGAGGCTTTGCATTGCCTCTGCAACATATACCGGGAGGTCTCCCCACGATGAGTAATTCCACAATTTCTGCTAACACTCACACACTTTGCGTCTACACTTGTATCCATGTAGTTTCCAGTAGCAGAGATAATTGACTGGCTAACTGAGATTGAAATATATACGAAGATTTAAAAGTACCACAACACTGTATACTGGTGTACGCTATGAGTACCTTTCACTTTTTCTACTTTTGTAATTCTGGTGTCATACTTAGTGAGCCTATGAGTGTCTATGTCTGACTCCGGAAGTGTAGATGGAAATTTAACCCTATTCTGGACACACCTGGTATGTGCTGATTCAGTACCTTGTTTCAAAAATTTGTATTAAGGTATCATCTGTAGGATAACCAACTGTGGGGGGACCCTCTTCTTGCTGCAGACAAACACGAGACTGAGACAGAGTTTGTATTGAACAGGTCCGCTTTTAGTGCCCATCCTTCTGTCAACAATAGCAATTCACCACAGCAATTTCACATTTCTCTGTACACAGGCCCCGGCACCTTCACTTTCTTTGTAACTATAATCGTGGCGTCCTCTGTGGCTCTTCCTCAGTGGCTGGCCTAGGCCCAACCACCACAGCGCTGCACCACGTCTGAGCACACCGTCCGTATGATAGCCCCAGGCCATCTTTGTCTGAGGCTACTGTCCTCTGGCCCACCCCCCCGTGACCGCCTCAACTGTCAGTCCTCTCTGGAGCCTTTCCACTGTCTCTATTTCCTCAGCAGACCTTCCTCTTTACTGTGCTCCCTTCGCTGACTGACTCTTCCAGAACCTTCCCTCAGCCTTTTATACTTCCAGTTCTGGTAACTCCGCCCACCATCACCTAACAGTTTCTCTGACCAATGGCAGTTATTCAGTCCCACTCCTACACTCTCCACTGCCCTCCAATGGGCAAGCTAAAACACTGCACCCTTTCTCTTTATCTTAGCGGTTTCACCCCTACACTGCGCTACACCTCTGCTTCTCACTACAGGCTGTGTTATGAATGAGTCACCGTAGGAGGCAAAAACAGAAATACTAGCTAAGTCCAGAAAACCAGAGAAGTTGGCAGCTATCGGATTACAGACCCCTGAACCTATCAACAACAACTAGCAGTGGCCGTGGGAGGTTCCTATGCTGCCCTAGACCCCTCGATCACAGCCGGAGAACTACATAGGCCTAAAGACAGAAAGGGAAATCTAAACTGCCCCAGAGCAGACCCCAAAGCAAAAGGCAGCCCCCAACATATAATGACGGTGAAGCAAGATGAAAAAACACTCACACAGTTAGAAAGATAGGCTGAGCAAAAGATGGGGCCCAAGCTAACTACATAGGACAGGATAGAAAAGCTGCTGTCTGTAATCCGCCAAAACCCTATCAAAACAAGAGCCAACAGCTGATAGGGAAAAAAGCCCTAAAGACGCTAGGCTTCAAAAAAAACTATATCAGCACTCAGGTATCTTCTGAAGACAGAGCAAAAAGGAATTCAGCATACCCCAGCAGGGGATGGCAGAAATCCACAAAAACAAGGAAAAACAAAACCAAAACACAAATGCAAAAGGCAGAGCAGAAAACTTAGCTTTTGAGGAGCAGGAATCAGACTGGTCTCCTAGAATCCCTCAGAGAGATCACCAGCAAGGCAGAAGGGCGTCGGCTGCCTTATATCCAGTCAGCAATTCCCGTCGCCCAGTCGTCATCATCCTGCCCAGATGCTTGGTAATCAGCCTCACTACCTTCCTTCACCAGAAGAGGGACTTCATCAGACCTCAATGGTGAAGGGGAAAATGAACTCACAACAAGGCTGATTTGTCTGTCAGTCCACCTTCCCTACGCCTTATATATATACGGTGAATCGGAGAAACAAATTTTTACACTATACTCGATACAGCTTGTATCTTGTAATACAGTACCTTTGTTCGACATTTAGCATTACGGTCCAATCCATACTGTGTAAGCGTCTGAGAGTGACTACGGGACTATTTATATGGAGATTTCAATTGTCCCCTAAAAAATATATACTTGCTATCTTGTTATCCAGGATCTTTTTATAGCATTTTTTATTATGGTCAAAACCTAACTGAGTGAGCGTCTGAGGGTGACTACGGAAATATATACCGATATTTTCAATTTGGCCAACACTGTATACAGCAGAACGCTTCTGATTCAGTAACCTTTTTAGCTATATAGATTCTGGTGTAATCCATAATGAGCCTGTAAACGTCTGTCTGTTACTCCGGCAATATATTTGGAACTTTAAGATTACCCCATAACTGTATACAGCTGTACGCTTGTGTTACATAACCCATTTACAGCTTTTCATATTCTTGTGTAATCCATACTGGGCTTGAGAGCGATTGTGTCTGCCTCCTGAAATGTATACGGAGAATCAGAATGTTTACACTATACTATATATACCTTTTATATGGTGATACTGTACCCTATTTCAACTTGTTATTTTATTGGGTAATCCATACTGAGCCAGTGAGCATCTGTGTATGCCTCATGAAATATATATGGAGATTTACTGTTATCCATAGACTTTATAGAGCTGTACGCTTATGATACCATATATCTGCTGGTATTTTGGGTCCATTTTCAAAAACATGAAGAAGTATGGTGAAAGAGGACGTGGATGTGGGCGTGGAGGGCCACCTGGTACTGATGGTGGTGCATCTGCTGGTAGTGCCAAAAACACAATAGCAGCTAAGGCAGGAGATGTTGAGCCAGCATCATGGTGTAGCTCTGGAAGGCCTGTAAGGCTCCCTTTTCTGGGAGTAGGTAGAATGCTTTTAAAGCCGGAGTATCAGGAACTGTTTGTGGCTTACATTGCTGAAACAGCCTCCAGCTCTATCGCCTCCTATTCTGAAGTTGTAAAAAATAATACAAGCACTGAGTTGTAACTGCAGGATTCTGGTAGGAGCAATCACTTTCCTTGTGTTCTTCACCTACACCACAAGTGAAGGATGTGGAAGCACACACCTCAGATTACTCCATGGAGCTCTTTTCACATACCATGCCTGGGCCCATCATGTACTGGAGCAATGTAAATGGGGCAGATCAGACACTGGAGCAGCATCTAAGGGGCACATTATACACTGGAGCATTACAAATGTGGCCCATTATATATGGAGCATTATTAGAGCCCATCATACACTGGAGCATCATCCATGAGGCCCATGATGTACTGGAGCAGTGTAAATGGGGCAGATCAGACACTGGAGCAGCATCTAAGGGGCACATTATACACTGGAGCATTACAAATGGGGCCCATTATATATGGAACATTATTTGAGCCCATCAGACACTGGAGCATCATCCATGAATCCATGAGGTCCATCATGAACTGGAGCAATGTAAATGGGGCAGATCAGACACTGGAGAAGCATTTTAAGAGGCACCTTACACACTGGAGCATTACAAATGCGGCCCATTATATATGGAGCATTATTGGAGCCCATCAGACACTGGAGCACCATCCATGAGGCCCATGATGTACTGAAGCAATGTAAATGGGGCAGATCAGACACTGGAGCAGTATCTAAGGGGCACATATATACACTGGAGCATTACAAAAGGGGCCCATTATATATGGAGCATTATTGGAGCCCATCAGACACTGGAGCATCATCCATGAATCCATGAGGCCCATCATGTACTGGAGCAATGTAAATGGGGCAGATCAGACACTGGAGCAGCATCTAAGGGGCACAATATACACTGGAGCATTACAAATGGGGTCCATTATATATGGAGCATTATTAGAGCCCATCATACACTGGAGCATCATCCATGAGGCCCATCATGTACTGGAGCAATGTAAATGGGGCAGATCAGACACTGGAGCAGCATCTAAGGGGCACATTATACACTGGAGCATTACAAATGGCGCCCATTATAATATGGAGCATTATGTGGAGCTCATCAGATACTGTATGGAACATCATATGTGACTAATTATTTGGTATGGAGAAATATATGGGGCTCATTATTCTGTATGGCGCACAATGTGGTGGCCATAACACTGTATGGAGTAATATACTGTCCTGTTTTTGAGCTATTGTACAATTTAAAATAGATCAGTCATGTCATGTAAGCAGTGAAGTATGTGTCATTGTACTATACCTATATTTCTGTCATGTATCGGAGCATCATGTGTTGTGGTATGTGTTAAAGGGGCGCACTGACACTCTTTGGCCCAGGGCACACGAAAACCTGGAGCCAGCCCAACCCCCCCACAACTTTAGCCAAATAACCCCAGTTTTCAATGTGTAACTATTATTAGGAAGTAAATTAAGGTTGACAAGCTTCAGTTATAAGAATTGATGTCGTTGGCATTGAAATGGGCACTGTAGGTGTGTTTACTATCCTCCACTCCCTGCCGAATTTGCTTCCCCATTGACTTGCATTGGGTTTCGTGTTTCAGTCGGCCTCCGACTTTTCAATATAGGCGGCCGTTTTCATTCGACCCGACTTTTGCGAAAGTCGGGTTTCATGAAACCTGACTCGACCCGAAAAAAGGCAAAGTCGCTCATCTCTACTTATAAGCATGTGATATTTCAGTTTTTCTTTTTTAATAAATTAGCACCGTACAGTGATGAGCCAGTGACCCACAAAGTTCAAACATAAAAGTCTCTTTAATGTGTTATCTTCACACATAAAAGGGTTCCAATCCACACAAATGCATATAACTTCAGTGAATATAACTTCAGTGTTCAATTCACACCAATCCATAGTACATGGCATCCTTTAGATTGCAGCCACTACACATGGTAGACATCCTCTGACTAATTCCCGTGGGTGTCCTGCACCGCTGTATTACTGTCTCTACTCACAGCTAGAGTTGAGCGAAACGGGTCGAAAAATTTCAAAAGTCGATCACTTTTGGCAAAGTGAAAACGTGAACCCGACCCTAGGATGAGTTCGGCCACGAGGTCGGCGACTTACGCGCCAAAGTCGCGTTTCAAAAGTTTGTTTTGCGCTCTTTTTCAGCCAATCAGGATCCACGGACACTGTGGGCAACGTGATGACATAGGCAGGGGTCGCCACCATCTTTCAGAAGGGCATGCAAGTGATTGGCTTGCTTTGGTGGGCGTCACAGGGGGTATAAAAGGGCATGCACGCCGACCGCCATCTTACTTCTGCCGATCTTAGTATAGGGAGAGGTTGCTGCTGATTCTGTAGGGAGAGCGTTAGGCAGGGAAGAAGACAAAAAAACTGCTTCTGCTGCTAGCGATTTGGCCTGCACAACACACCAGTCACTGTGTGTGCAGTGCAAGGGGAGGCTATATAGTGGTGTATCAGTGGTGTTGGTTGTTGGGCTGCCTTCTAAGGCTTCCTGACATTCCTGCATTGCTGTTTATCCACTGCTCCGCAAACTGCTTTTTTAAAAGCAATCCCAATTTTTTTTTTTGTCCTGAGAAGAAAAAAAAAATTGCTTCTGCTGCTAGCAATTTGGCCTGCACAACACACCAGTCACTGTGTGTGCAGTGCAAGGGGAGGCTATATTGTGGTGTATCAGTGGTGTTGGTTGTTGGGCTGCCTTTTAAGGCTTCCTGACAGGCTGGCATTGCTGTTTACACACTGCTCCGCAAACTGCTTTTTTAAAAGCAATCCAATCTCCATTATCCTCTAGTCCCTTTTGTCACAGCTGTGCCATCGAGGCTGTGACATAGCGCTCAGATATCAGTGGGCCTCACACAATCCAAAACTGTCCACAAGTGTCTGCAGAAATTCAAAATCTCCCTTATCCTCTCGTCACTTTTGTCACAGCTGTGCCATCGAGCCTGTCACATAGCACTCAGATATCAGTGGGCCTCACACAATCCAAAACTGTCCACAAGTGTCTGCAGAAATTCAAAATCTCCCTTATCCTCTCGTCACTTTTGTCACAGCTGTGCCATCGAGCCTGTCACATAGCGCTCAGATATCAGTGGGCCTCACACAATCCAAAACTGTCCACAAGTGTCTGCAGAAATTCAAAATCTCCCTTATCCTCTCGTCACTTTTGTCACAGCTGTGCCATCGAGCCTGTCACATAGCGCTCAGATATCAGTGGGCCTCACACAATCCAAAACTGTCCACAAGTGTCTGCAGAAATTCAAAATCTCCCTTATCCTCTCGTCACTTTTGTCACAGCTGTGCCATCGAGCCTGTCACATAGCGCTCATATATCAGTGGGCCTCACACAATCCAAAACTGTCCACAAGTGTCTGCAGAAATTCAAAATCTCCCTTATCCTCTCGTCACTTTTGTCACAGCTGTGCCATCGAGCCTGTCACATAGCGCTCAGATATCAGTGGGCCTCACACAATCCAAAAGTGTCCATCCAGTGTCCAAAAGTGTGTGCAGAGATCCAAAATCTCCCTTATCCTCTAGTCACTTTGGTCACAGCTGTGCCATCGAGCCTGTCACATAGCGCTCAGATATCAGTGGGCCTCACACAATCCAAAAGTGTCCATCCAGTGTACAAAAGTGTGTGCAGAGATTCAAAATCTCCCTTATCCTCTAGTCACTTTTGTCACAGCTGTGCCATCGAGCCTGTCAAATAGCGCTCAGATATCAGTGGGCCTCACACAATCCAAAACTGTCCACAAGTGTCTGCAGAAATTCAAAATCTCCCTTATGCTCTCGTCACTTTTGTCACAGCTGTGCCATCGAGCCTGTCACATAGCGCTCATATATCAGTGGGCCTCACACAATCCAAAACTGTCCACAAGTGTCTGCAGAAATTCAAAATCTCCCTTATCCTCTCGTCACTTTTGTCACAGCTGTGCCATCGAGCCTGTCACATAGCGCTCAGATATCAGTGGGCCTCACACAATCCAAAAGTGTCCATCCAGTGTCCAAAAGTGTGTGCAGAGATTCAAAATCTCCCTTATCCTCTAGTCACTTTGGTCACAGCTGTGCCATCGAGCCTGTCACATAGCGCTCAGATATCAGTGGGCCTCACACAATCCAAAAGTGTCCATCCAGTGTCCAAAAGTGTGTGCAGAGATTCAAAATCTCCCTTATCCTCTCGTCACTTTTGTCACAGCTGTGCCATCGAGCCTGTCACATAGCGCTCAGATATCAGTGGGCCTCACACAATCCAAAACTGTCCACAAGTGTCTGCAGAAATTAAAAATCTCCCTTATCCTCTCGTCACTTTTGTCACAGCTGTGCCATCGAGCCTGTCACATAGCGCTCAGATATCAGTGGGCCTCACACAATCCAAAACTGTCCACAAGTGTCTGCAGAAATTCAAAATCTCCCTTATCCTCTCGTCACTTTTGTCACAGCTGTGCCATCGAGCCTGTCACATAGCGCTCAGATATCAGTGGGCCTCACACAATCCAAAACTGTCCACAAGTGTCTGCAGAAATTCAAAATCTCCCCTGTCCTATAGACACCTTGTACCTTGTTTTACATTACTATATAGTTTGTTGGATTTTGTCTACATTTCTACCAAAAATGAGGAAGGCTGGTGGAAGAGGCCGTGGAATTGGGCGGGGGTTGGCAGCTGGTAATGATGGTGTTGGTGGTGGATCTGATGGTAGTGGCAAGAGCAAAATAGGAACGAATGCAGGAGGTGTTGAGCCTGCGTCATCGTCTGGCTACATAAGGCCTCGAACGCTTAGTTTTCTAGGAGTTGGCAAACCGCTTTGAAAGCCAGAGCATCAGGAAAAAGTTTTGTCTTACATTGCTGACTCAGCCTCCAGCTCTATCGCCTCCTCTTCTTCAGTAGTAAAAAGTAAAAGCACTGAGTCGTCATTGGAGGCTCATGTTCATGAACCACACCTTTCCTTGTGTCCTTCACCCCAACCAAGATTGAAGGATGACGCAGGCCATACTACTGATTACTCCATGGAGCTGTTTTCACATACCATGCCTGGATTATCAAGTGAAATGGTGAATTACCCAGGCCAAGATGAATCTGACATGGAGTGCACTGATGCACAGCCACTGATGGATGATTCTGCTGGTACATTCACTCAGAGCACTACATTGTCCTCGCAGTGTACAGAGCCAGATTCTGACCCTGATGAGACTCAGGTGCCCCTTCCCGCACACTATACCACCATACACGGTGACACAGAGGAAGGTGCACATGACATAGAAGAGGAGGTGATGGATGACCCAGTTGTTGACCCAGATTGGCATCCATTGGGGGAAGAGGGTGCTGCTTCCAATAGCTCAGATGAGGAGCATCCACAGCAGACATCGATATCGCAACAGCTGTTATCTGACAGGCCCGGAGCACTCCAAAGACAGGTTCCAAACATCAAAAGAGTTGCTGGACAGCTTGTCCAGAGGGTCAAAAGATCACAGCGTGCTAGGCCACAAAATGTCTGCCAAAGTAGGAAGAGTGCAGTGTGGCACTTTTTTGAACAAAATCCTCATAATCAGGCCAAGGTTATCTGTAAGAAGTGCGCAAAGACCTTTAGCCGAGGGAAAAATCTGAAAAGTTTGAATACCAGTTACATGCTTAGACATTTAACCAGCATGCACTTGCAAGCGTGGACACAACACCAAACCTCAAGTGCCACATGTGCAACTGATCACAACAAAGGTAGTCATCAACGCTACATTGTTTCCCCCACTGTAAGCCCACCGGTTAGCACAGCAGCAAATGTTGAGGTGTCGTTGCAAGGCCACAGCAGTCAGGGAATCCCACTGTTATATCAACGAAAGACTGATTCTAGGCCATCAGAAAGAACACCAACTCCATCACCATCATCAACCCTCTCTCAGTCCGCCCTGTCCACCGCTACTTCCACCATATGCAGCTCTCAAGTCCAGCTCACCCTCCCAGACACTATGAGTAGGTCAAGAAAGTACTCAGTCTCTCATCCGCGTACACTGGGTTTGAACGCCCACATTGCCAAACTAATCTCGTTTGAGATGATGCCCTTCCGGTTGGTGGAAAGCACAGCTTTCCGCGAACTCATGGCCTATGCAGTACCACGCTATGACCTACCCAGTCGCCACTTCTTCTCTCGCAAAGCTATCCCAGCCCTCCACCATCATGTGAAAGACCGCATTGTCCATGCACTCAAGCAGTCAGTGAGCGGAAAGGTGCACCTCACAACTGATGCATGGTCCAGTCGGCATGGCCAGGGCCATTACGTGTCCATCACTGCGCACTGGGTTAATGTGGTGGATGCAGGGTCCACAGGGGACAGCGGTGGTGGGACAGTGCTGCCTAGCCCACGGTATAGGAAACAGTTGGCTGTAGGCGTTCGACCCTCCTCCTCCTCCTCCTCCTCCAGAAGCGAAAGCTCGTCCACAGAGCGCAGTCGTACGAGCACTCCATCTGCAGCTGCCACTGTTGCACACGATGTGTCCCCCTATCGAGCAGCTAGTGGAAAGCGTCAGCAGGCTGTGTTGCAGATGATGTGTTTGGGCGACAGACACACCGCCGAGGTGCTGGCCGAGTACTTGAAGCGACAAACTGAGTCATGGCTGGGCAGTGTACATCTTGAGGCAGGCAAGGTAGTTAGTGATAACGGCCGGAATTTTGTGGCAGCCATAGCCCTTTCAAAACTCAGCCACATACCTTGCTTGGCTCACACCTTGAACCTGGTGGTGCAGTGCTTCCTCAAAAATTATCCGGAGTTAACAGCCCTGCTCCAGAACGTGCGAAGACTGTGCGCGCACATCCGCCGGTCGCCTGTACACTCCGTTCGTATGCAGAAGCTGCAGCGATTGCTCCACCTTCCCAACCACCGCCTCATTATCGACATTGCAACAACGTGGAACTCCACCCTGCACATGGTGGAGCGGCTGTGCGAGCAGAGGCAGGCCATAATGCATTTGTGGGAGGATACACGGCCAGGCACTTTGAGAGCAGATATGGAGTTGACAGGTGTGCAGTGGTCGAAGCTGAAAGACCTCTGTAAAGTCCTTCAGTGTTTTGAGGAATGCACATGGCTGGTAAGCGCAGACAACGCCATCCTAAGCATGAGCATCCCACTTATGCGTCTGCTCATGCAAACTTTGACGCACCTTAAGGAGCAGGCGTCTGCAGCCAATGTTGATGAGGAGGAAGAGGAGGAGGGAATCCTTGATGACATTCAGCCATTGTCTGCTCAGGGACCTCTCCTGAACGAGGTGGAGGAAGAAGAGGAGGAGGAGGTTGATGATGGGGATGATTACTTAGGGGAGGAGGATGCATCTCGTGGGGCAAGTGAAAATGTTGGCGTGTCAAGGTCTGGTACAGGGTTTGTGCGTGACTGGAGGGATGTGGATTTGCCAGAAAGTGCTCCTCCACCCAGCACTCGCAGTGCATCATTGACACCGGGAACATTGGCCCACATGTCAGATTATGCCTTGCGGATCCTAAAAAGGGACCCCCGCATTGCCAAAATGATGAACGATGACGACTACTGGTTGGCCAGCATCCTGGATCCACGCTATAAAGGCAAATTACAAAACATCATGCCACAGGAGAACCTTGACCTAATATTGGCTAATAAACAAGCAACTCTGGTAAATCGGTTGCTTGAGGCATTCCCAGCACACAGCAGCGGTGATGGTTCTCACACGAGCCGTACGGGCCGGGGGCAGCTTGGCAGAGGTGTTCGTGGTGCACACAGCAGAAGTGGCGTTGGAGACAGGGGTTTCATGACAATGTTGTGGACTGATTTTTCAAATACCGCTCACACAACTGGTAATACTGCATCGATGGAAAGTGACAGGAGACAGCAGTTGTCAACTATGGTTACAAACTACTTTTCCTCCCATATCGATGTTCTCCCACACAGGTCATTCCCCTTTGACTACTGGGCCGCTAAACTGGACACCTGGCCTGAATTGGCCCAATATGCCTTACAGGAGCTCGCTTGCCCAGCTGCAAGTGTGCTATCGGAAAGAGTCTTCAGTGCAGCTGGATCAATCCTGACAGAAAAAAGGACCCGTCTGTCAACCCAAAATGTGGATGATCTAACCTTCATTAAAATGTACCACGCATGGGTTTCCAAGGATTTTGTCCCACCTTCCCCTGATGACACATAGGGTGACAGAAAAATGGCTTGCTTTGGTCCACCTCTTCCTGGGACTTCACCTATTTCGCCTTTTGCATCAGCTGAATGTCCAACATCAACATATGCCACTTTCTAAAACTCCCTAACTGTGCTGCCTCCCCCCCCCATGGCCGGGGTCACCACCTACCGCACGACACCGTGCGAGTGCCATTGCCCTGGACAGGTGGGTAGGCCGACTCTTGGGCGCGGGCACTGGCACAGGGTCCCTCATAGTGCAATCAAGTGTCTCTGACGGTGGTGGTGCACACCCGCCGTCAGACACACCGCTGTACTATGAGGGGCCCAGTGCCAGTACCGACGCCCACGAGTGGGCCCCCCTTGCTTGGGCAGGGCCCCAGCATTTGCAATCTTTACCTCTCCCTGCTCCTCCGCTGTGTAATCTGGGCCGTCAAATCCATACTGTGCCTGACACCGTCTGAGCCTGCCTCCTGAGACATATATTTTGAATGTGTACGCTATCCATACATGTTATCCGGGGATACGGTACCCTTTCTAACCTTTGTGCAATCACGTGCAATCCATAGTGGGCCTAACACCGTCTGAGCCTGCCTCCTGAGACATATATTTTGAATGTGTACGCTATCCATACATGTTATCCGGGGATACGGTACCCTTTCTAACCTTTGTGCAATCACGTGCAATCCATACTGGGCCTAACACCGTCTGAGCCTGCCTCCTGAGACATATATTTTGAATGTGTACGCTATCCATACATGTTATCTGGGGATACGGTACCCTTTCTAACCTTTGTGCAATCACGTGCAATCCATACTGGACCTAACACCGTCTGAGCCTGCCTCCTGAGACATATATTTTGAATGTGTACGCTATCCATACATGTTATCTGGGGATACGGTACCCTTACTAACCTTTGTGCAATCACGTGCAATCCATACTGGGCCTAACACCGTCTGAGCCTGCCTCCTGAGACATATATTTTGAATGTGTACGCTATCCATACATGTTATCCGGGGATACAGTACCCTTTCTAACCTTTGTGCAATCACGTGCAATCCATACTGGGCCTAACACCGTCTGAGCCTGCCTCCTGAGACATATATTTTGAATGTGTACGCTATCCATACATGTTATCTGGGGATACGGTACCCTTTCTAACCTTTGTGCAATCACGTGCAATCCATACTGGGCCTAACACCGTCTGAGCCTGCCTCCTGAGACATATATTTTGAATGTGTACGCTATCCATACATGTTATCTGGGGAAACGGTACCCTTTCTAACCTTTGTGCAATCACGTGCAATCCATACTGGGCCTAACACCGTCTGAGCCTGCCTCCTGAGACATATATTTTGAATGTGTACGCTATCCATACATGTTATCCGGGGATACGGTACCCTTTCTAACCTTTGTGCAATCACGTGCAATCCATACTGGGCCTAACACCGTCTGAGCCTGCCTCCTGAGACATATATTTTGAATGTGTACGCTATCCATACATGTTATCCGGGGATACGGTACCCTTTCTAACCTTTGTGCAATCACGTGCAATCCATACTGGGCCTAACACCGTCTGAGCCTGCCTCCTGAGACATATATTTTGAATGTGTACGCTATCCATACATGTTATCTGGGGATACGGTACCCTTTCTAACCTTTGTGCAATCACGTGCAATCCATACTGGGCCTAACACCATCTGAGAATGATAGATGGGGCCCACCATACACTGGAACATTCCAAAGGTGGACATCAGACACTGGAGCAGCATTTACAGGGCCCATTATACACTAGAGCATTAGAAATGGGGCCCATTATGTTTGGAGCATTATTTGGGCCCATAAGACAGTAGAGCTTCATACATGGGGACCAACATATACTGTAGCATTATGTGGAGCTCATCATATACTGTTTCAAACATTATATGGGACCAATGATTCTGTATGGAGAAATAGATGGGCCTCGTCATGAGATGTAAAAAGTGAGGTATTTTTCATTGTACTATACCGCTATTTCTCTGCCGTATCGGAGCATGATGAGTTGTGGTATGTGTTAAAGGGGCGCTCTTTCGCCCAGGGCACATGAAAACCTGGAGCCAGCCCTCCCCCCCACAGTCTGTAGCCAAATAACCCCCATTTTTCAGTGCGTAACTTGTATTATGAAGTTAATTAAGGTTGACAAGCTTAAGTAAGAAGAATTGATGCTTTTGGCATTCAAATGGGCACTGTTGGTGTGTTTCCTGTCCTTCTCTCACTGCCGACTTTTATTCCCCATTGACTTACATTGCGTTTCGTGTTTCGGGACGATCCCGACTTTTCCCTATAATCGGACGATCTTGCTCGACCCGACTTTTGGAAAAGTCGGGTTTCACGAAACGAAACGCGACCCTAAAAAACCAAAAGTCGCTCAACTCTACTCACAGCCATACACAGACCTTGACATCATCCTGTCTGCAGCTCTGACACATGCCAGTCCTTCCTTCGGACACTGGACAGTCTAGCTCTGGGCACAAGACCTGTCCACATCTGTGACCAGTCATCGTGGACAGCAGCACCACTGTGTATGCTGTGGGTTGCCAAGCCTCTCTCTGGCCCTGAAACACCTGAGACTCACTAAGTACTCAGTAACCCTTTCCTGCAGGGTTTTTATCACAGAAACCTGTGGCTTTTAGTCACATAGAAAACCTGGATCTGGAATGGAGCATACTGTAACAAACTACTATCCTGCAGTCTGCTTCACACACAATATCCAGAGCAGGTTTTCCCAACATCCACCTTGGACACTAACATGTCCAAGGCTAGCACTTAATTTATCTTTTAACTTGCATTGCAGCCACCGTTATGCACATGACTGCCATGCACACCTATTGCCTCAATACACCTCCGTGCATATCCTGGTGAGAACACACAGCACCCCTAGCTGTAGCAAGGGTCACTGCCTCACAGTACAGCAGAGTTTTTTTTCCATATCCAGAGTCATTGGATAACTCGCCCTCTTCTGTAGTGTGTAAGCTTCTAAAAGTCTACTGTCTCATGTAGAGAGTAAGAGCTTATGAAAATTGTTGTCCTCTCTCTCTCCTGTAGAGTGCAATCTCTTGTGATTTGCAGGGTCCTATCTCTCTCGCTCTCTTCTATAGAATACATGATCTTTATGATCTCTGAGGTCCTCTCGCTCTCTCTCCTCTCCCCATGTATATTTTACAAGCAAATACAAGCTTTTTAATAATAATAATTCCCCACACTTAATTGCCGCAAATCTACTCTTGGGGGCAGATTTATCTTAGTTGTCGAATTCAAATTTCAAAAGATCCTTTAATCTCTAGTGAACTCTAAGGCTATGCCATAAGCATAACTTTTGTTCTGTCAGAGTAAACTCACAAGTCTAATGCATTGTAATGTTCTGGAACCTTATAGGTTTGGCTAATGTAATATGGCAGCCACAAATAATTACAGCAAAATCTGGACTCCAATGAGTTGCTCTACATATTGGGTATTGGCTTATACAGGAGAATTTGGTAACAAACTATATGTTCAATTTTCTCCTATTAGCTCTTTTGGGGCTAAAACAACATCTTAGTGGAAATAAATTTAATATTTTATTTCCACAGCCCAATATAGCATCAGCCCCAAATTTTTCATTTTCACATGGGTAAAAAGAGAAATTTGTGAAAACAGTTTGATGTGCAATTTCTCCAGAGTACACAGATACCCGATATGCGGTCAGGAATTACTGCTTGGTCACTTTGCACGGTTCAAAAGAGGAGCACTTTTTTATTTTTGGAGAACTATTTGGCTAAAGGGTTAAGAAATTTCATGACAGCAGTTTTGTGTATGAGGTGCGATGCAGTTCTTAAAATTGTTTTTTGTGGGTTTTCTGTTAGGTGTAATGGTGCTGCAGTGCAGTGCAGCCTAACCTCCACCAGGGGCTGCTGATGAGGAAAGAGAGATTGCACACACAGCGCAGCATCACTGAGAAGAATCATGGGCACACCTGGTGGCAAAAGAGAGGTCAGATGAGCTGAGTCAGGAACCGAGAGGGAAAGAAGTACCAGAGTCACAGAAATACACAAAGTCAAATACAAGCCAGAAGTCAGAACAAGATGAAAGCAGAGGTAACAGAGATGTGAGACAGTCAAACAGGTCAGAAGACAAGCCGGGTCACATACCAAGAGGTCCAAACACAGGAAGCGAACACTAAGGCAAGCGGAGTGGCAGGAAAGGGACGTAACGGGATCAGAGTACATGGAAAGAGGACAAAACACAGTATCATGGGGTCAGCTGCTCTAGCCTTGGAGCATGAACTATCACTGACATTGGTCTGCAGGCCACAGCAAACTGAAATAGCCCCACAGAACACAAAACGAGGCAGAGAAGGTTAACTCACGCTCGATCAGATCGGGGAGAGAATAACAAGAAACAAACCCCGGCCTGGATCTTGACATTAGGTTCCTCAAAGTCACTTAAAGAGTGAAGTAGCACCTAAAATTTTGTTTTGGAAATCTCACTGAAGAAAAATGAAAAATTGCTGCTAAACTTTTAACTCTTCCAGCTTCCTGACACATAAAAAAGGTAATTTAAAAAAATGTATGCATGTGAAATATGTTATATATTATTTATGCTTTCTGCTTCACGGCAACCCTTGTGGGACAGTCCTAACTCTTGTTTTAAATACAAGAGTTAGGACTGTCCCACAAGGGTTGCCGTGACATGGCGGGATGGCTTCTACATTATTTTGATCAAAATTATGTTAACTAAATACCCTTATTATTACTATTATTACTACCTTCATGCAATTTTTGCAATATATTTTTTTACTTTTTTATTCCAGGATATTTGTTTTGTGTTTTGCTTTTGGTTTTCTCTGTGTAAAGGTCATGTGTTCATATGCAATTACATTTTGCATGCACATTAATTTACTTTTTCTGCTCAGACCCAGTTTCCCATTTGTTTCATTGTGCATTCTGTGCATATAAGGGTGTGACCGCCCTGTTTCTGAGTTGGAAAATCCATCCTGTCTGGCCTATACTATTACTGGTGGTTCAGTCCCTCTGTCCTTGTTCACATTTACGTCACTTGACAAGTGGAAAGGTTTTAAATACAAGAGTTAGGACTGTCCCACAAGGGTTGCCATGACGTGGCGGGATGGCTTCTACATTATTTTGATCAAAATTATGTTAACTAAATACCCTTATTATTACTATTATTACTACCTTCATGCAATTTTTGCAATATATTTTTTTACTTTTTTATTCCAGGATATTTGTTTTGTGTTTTGCTTTTGGTTTTCTCTGTGTAAAGGTCATGTGTTCATATGCAATTACATTTTGCATGCACATTAATTTACTTTTTCTGCTCAGACCCAGTTTCCCATTTGTTTCATTGTGCATTCTGTGCATATAAGGGTGTGACCGCCCTGTTTCTGAGTTGGAAAATCCATCCTGTCTGGCCTATACTATTACTGGTGGTTCAGTCCCTCTGTCCTTGTTCACATTTACGTCACTTGACAAGTGGAAAGGTTTTAAATACAAGAGTTAGGACTGTCCCACAAGGGTTGCCGTGACGTGGCGGGATGGCTTCTACATTATTTTGATCAAAATTATGTTAACTAAATACCCTTATTATTACTATTATTACTACCTTCATGCAATTTTTGCAATATATTTTTTTACTTTTTTATTCCAGGATATTTGTTTTGTGTTTTGCTTTTGGTTTTCTCTATATAAAATAACATGTCAAATTTTAAAAATTTGGCATGGTCAGGAAGTTGAAAACCGTCTAAATGGTTTAAACTGTTATTTCTACAACTAGGGGTCTTTGTATTCATGGTCATCTGTGGTTATTTGCAATCAGGTCCATTTGTTCTATCTCCATGTTATACACAGTGTTTAGTGCATTCTATGCCTTGTCATGCTGTATATTTTTTTCATCTCGCACATGGTTCATTAGGTCTCTTTTTCTGTATACATTTACATCTTTATGCATCATTATTTTGTAGGTCTTTGCCCAGCACATTGGAGGGGGTGAACATCAGGTTCCCATTTTAGAACCTGTTCTTTGGGAGTGTCATTTATGGCCAATCTGTCTTGGCCTTTTTAATTGGTTTTAATTCCATTTTTGTCACTTGTGTGTTTTTTGTATGCTAACAATAAAAAATGTACTATTTTTGACAATATTTTGTTATATTTAGTCGATTTTGGGGTCGATCACGTCCATTTTACACTGTACATATAACAAGGAGTTCTGAATGCAATCTAAGGCTTTTTTCACATGACCATATTTTAGAATACAGCACTCGGATCAATATTATCCAATTGTGCTGTTCAGTTGACTATTTTTTTACATGGACCAAATGTCCATGTGAAAAAACTCTGCAACATACGCTAGTCTCTTTTGTATTTTGGATGAAATTCACCAGTTAAAGTCTATGGCTGGGCGCAAAAAATTGAATCCCATACAGATCAACTATTTAGAATCCGATTTTAATGGATAAACTGCAACTCCTAACCTAGGAAACCATGTTTGGTCTTGTAGATTCTATTAAAAGGGTATTCTTATGTTTGAAAGTTATCCCTTATCTACAAGATAAGGGTTAACTTTCTGATTGCTGGGTTCCAATAGCTGCAACCCCCAGTGATACAGAGAAAAAGAATTCTAAAGAGCCCTGGCTGAATGGAGTGGCACACGATCATACACAATATTGCTCCCTTCACTTTTAAAGGGACTATCGAAGATTGCTGGTCTTTGCTTGGCTGGTCTTTCGCACTCCCATTAGGCTCTTCTTCGCCCTGTTTCTTGGTATTGCTAGGGCCGTGGCTGTCAGATCTTAGTGATCGTAAAATGATCCGCTAACCTGGGGATAGGATATAACTTTTAAAGTTGAGAATACCCCTTTAAAGGCTGATGTATAAAATTAAATTCCATATGGATGCCATATGCATTGCCTTGCCTTACAAATAAAAAGTTAGTCTTTATTTGGAAGAAAATCCGATTATTTTTTTTTCTACCCTCACGTGACCTTAGCCTAAATCCTCATCATATGCCCATGAAACACGATTCATGCTTGAACCATATTACACAGACATCTGAATGAGGCTTTAGGCTGACAGGTCAGAAGATCAAAGCTCAAAATGTTCAGAAACATTAGTAATTGGAAAAATGTTCTAAAATTGCTCCAAAATTTAGTTTAGTAAGGTTAGGTCTACATCTATTTGAGGCTTCATTCAAACATCTTTGTTGATCACATACACAAAAAAAAAGTCTGGGTTTCACCAGCGTTTTTCATTTGATTTTCATCAGTGTTTCAATCACTGTTTTTCAAATATATATAAATAAATTACAAATTGGATTGCACAGGGAAGCTATCCATATACTGAGTGTGATTTTCTCATAGACTCGTATAGGTGATTTTTAGCTGTGATGCTCATAAAAAACAAACATGTCTGTGATTTTTGCGTAGACATTTAGTCTGCAAAAGCACATGTACATGTGAACAGCCACTGACTTCTATGGGTATGGTTTCTATCCGTGATTTGCACAGGTAGAACACGTACTGTACATGATAAATTGACATCTAAATCTGGATGAGGCCTAAGATTTGATCTATTGACAACCTATAAGTTAGGGTAAGCTTTTATAAAAATGTCTGCAAACTGTCACTACTATTATATTTAGATATCACATGTATTGTCTGTAGTGTTGAGCGATACCACCCGATATTGAAAAATATCGGATCGGATTGGATCGGCCGATCTAAAAAAATTATCGGGCATCGCCGATTCTGATCCCGGAAGTCCCATTCAAGTCAATGGAACAGAAATATCGGAATTGAAAAAAACCCTTTCTTTCCTTGCAGGTTAATTCTACATGAAGAAAAACAACTAAGAATAATGTAGAATGTATTGTGGGAGGTGTAGGAGACATTAAAGCCATAGAGCTTTAGCCCAATCAAATGGAATAGCAGTAATAATTTTTTTTATTTTAAAGACGTTTGGAGTTACAAAGATACTGACTATGTCAACCTCTTTTATATTTTGTCAGATATGTATGTTTCACTACTTCCATGCTCTTCACCTTCTTTTTTATTTCTCCCACACTTTCTCCTTCATCATCCTCAGCAGCAGCATCTTTTTCATCAACTTCTTCTTCACCTTATTCATCTTCTTCTTCACCTTCTTCCTATTATTCTTTTTTTTACATTCTTCATATTTTTCTTATTCAACTATTATTCTTCTTCATATTCGACGTCTTCATCTTCTTCCTATTCTTCTTCTTCATCATATTCTTATTTGTGACAGGTATTCCTGTAGTTGTTATCTATAAAAGTTTGAAGATTACACCTTCCGTTCTGCCTCTCACAAAAGATTTACAACAGGATTTGTCCGCGTTCAGTTAGGCCTGCAGCAGGCATTTTCCAGGGGCACCACGAGGAGGAACGGACTCACCCCCATACACTGCTTAGTCTTCTTCTGCTTATAATTTAGATAATATCATTTGCTCTTATTTTTAGTCTTATGCTTAATGTTCTCCTGGTTTTGGTTTTTCTGCTTCTTGGTCTTCTGTCTCTTGTTGTTCTGCATCTTGGTGGTTGTCTTCATGTTCTTTGTCCTCTTGGTCATCTTCTTGAGAGTCATCTTTTTGGTCTTCTTCGGTGTGGTCCTCAGGGTCGTCATCTTCAGGGTCATCGTCAGGGAGATCCAGAGTGACAATCAAAAAATAATTCCACAAGCTTGAACTTGGAAAAGTAGCAGAAGGTACAAGAAGGCTGAGGAACTGCTGAGAACAGCTGACGGTACTGGAACCCAGATGGGTAGCAGAAGGAACCATAGCAAATGGAACTAGCGAGGAACAGCTGATGGTGTTGGAACCCGGAGGGGCAGCAGAAGGAACAAGAGCCAATGGCACAACCGTGGACCAGCTGACGGTGCTGGAACACGATTACTAAGCAGGAGGTACCTGTGCTACAAAGCACTACTAAGGACAAACAGACGTTGCTGGAACTCGGATACCGAAAAGGAGGCACCTAGGACAAAGGCTCTGCCGAGAACCAGCTGACGGTGCTGGAACCCATATGAGTAGCACAAGGTAACCATAATCAACAAAGTTGCAAGGCCGCGAGCAGGACGCAGTTACCGAAACCCACAGTCCAACAGGGGGTGCTTGTCCTATTTGCACTACGGAACCAGCCTTTATTACCAGAACCCGCAGTCCACATAGGAAGCACCGAAACTGCAGGCACCATAGACTCGGCTAAGGCTAATTTCACACTTGCTTTTTTTTGCAGCGCGTTTTTCCCGCAAAAACGCATTGAAAAAACGCATACAAAAGCATACAACTTCTGCGTTTTTTTCAAGCATTTTTATGAGCATGCATGAAAAAAACGCAGCGTTTTTATGCGTTTGTATGCGTTTTTAGTGCGTTTTTACCGCGTTTGCGTTTTTTCCAAACATTAGGTGGCCCCTCACACTAACCCAAACCATGACTTTACTAACCCTAACCCTGACCCTAACTCTAACCCTAACCCTAACCCTGACCCTAACCCTAACCCTGACCCTAACCCTTAACCAAACCATACTTAACCCTAACCCAAACCCTAAACCCTAACTAACCCTGACCCTGACCCTAACCCTAACCCTAACCCTGAGCCTAACCCTAACCCTAACCCTGACCCTAACCCTAACCCTAACCCTGACCCTAACCCTTAACCAAACCATACTTAACCCTAACCCAAACCCTAAACCCTAACTAACCCTGACCCTGACCCTAACCCTGACCCTAACCCTGACCCTAACCCTAACCCTAACCCTAACCCTGACCCTAACCCTAACCCTGACCATAACCCTAACCCTAACCCTAACCCTGACCCTGACCCTAACCCTAACCCTAACCCTGACCCTGACCCTAACCCTAACCCTAAACCCCCTTAACTAACCCTAACTCTAACCCAAACCCCTAAATTCCATGGTTAACAAAAAAAAATGCATGTGCAAAAAAACGCATACATAAGCATGCCAATGCGCACATATGCGCACCCATAGACTTATAATGGGTGTCTTGCTGTAAAAAAATGCATTGCGCGCGCATGCGTTTTTTTGAGGCAAGTCGGACACCCAAAAAATGCAACAGGATGCATTTTGTGCGCCCGAGCGCATACCGCAAAAAAACGCATGCGCGGAAAAACGCGTACAAACGCATGTGTATGCGCACATAAGCGCATCCCATGCAAAGTATAGGAAAAAAAACGCATGCACTATTTAGCACTAAAATACCGCGAAAAAAAACGCAAATGTGAAACCAGCCTAACCCGACCACAACACGACAGGACAACGTATTGGTGGCAAAGTGACGTTGACACTACCCAGAAACAGCAGGCGTGCTGGAACCAGGCTGGCCAGGAGGGAGTGCCCGTGCTAAAGACACTTCCGAGAACCAGCTGACGGTGCTGGAACCCGGATGGGTAGCAGAAGCTGCAAGAGCAAATTAAACTAGCGAGGACCAGCTGATGGTACTGGAACCCGGAGGGGCAGCAGAAGGAACAAGAGCCAATGGCACAACCGTGGACCAGCTGACGGTTCTGGAGCACGGTTACTAAGCAGGAGGTACCTGTGCTCCAAAGCACTACCAAGGACCAGCAGACGTTGATGGAACTCGGATACCAAGAAGGAGGAACCTAGGCCAAAGGCTCTGCCGAGAACCAGCTGATGGTGCTGGAACCCGGATGGGTAGCAGAAGCTGCAAGAGCAAATTAAACTAGCGAGGACCAGCTGATGGTGCTGGAACCCGGAGGGGCAGCAGAAGGAACAAGAGCCAATGGCACAACCGTGGAACAGCTAACGGTGCTGGAACACGGTTACTAAGCAGGAGGTACCTGTGCTACAAAGCACAACCAAAGACAAGCAGACTTTGCTGGAACTCGGATACTGAGAAGGAGGCACCTAGGCCAAAGGCTCTGCCGAGAACCAGCTGACGGTGCAGGAACCCGTATGGGTAGCACAAGGTACCCATAATCAACAAAGTTGCAAGGCCGCGAGCAGGACGCAGTTACCAAAACCCACAGTCCAACAGGGAGTGCTTGTCTTATTGGCACTATGGAACCAGCCTTTATTATCAGTACCCGCAGCCCACATAGGAAGCACCGAAACTGCAGGCACCATAGACTCGGCTAACCTGACCGCAACACGACAGGACGACGTATTGGTGGCAAAGTGACGTTGACACTACCCGAAAACAGCAGGCATGCTGGAACCAGGCTGGGCAGGAGGGAGTGCCAGTGCCAAAGACACTTCTGAGAACCAGCTGACGGTGCTGGAACCCAGATGGGTAGCAGAAGCTGCAAGAGAAAATGAAACTAGCGAGGACAAGCTGATGGTGCTGGAACCCGGAGGGGCAGCAGAAGGAACAAGAGCCAATGGCACAACCGTGGACCAGCTGACGGTGCTGGAACACAGTTACTAAGCAGGAGGTACCTGTGCTACAAAGCACTACCAAGAACAAGCAGACGTTGCTGGAACTCGGATACCGAGAAGGAGGCACCTAGGCCAAATGCTCTGCCGAGAACCAGCTGATGGTGCTGGAACCCGTATGGGTAGCACAAGGTACCCATAATAAACAAAGTTGCAAGGCCATGAGCAGTACGCAGTTACCGAAACCCACTGTCCAACAGGGGGTGCTTGTCCTATTGGCACTACGGAACCAGCCTTTATTACCAGAACCCGCAGACCACATAGGAAGCACCGAAACTGCAGGCACCATAGACTTGGCTAACCCGACCGTAACACGACAGGACAACGTATTGGTGTCAAAGTGACGTTGACACTACCCGGAAACTGCAGGCGTGCTGGAACCAGGCTGGGCAGGAGGGATTGCCTGTGCCAAAGACACTTCCGAGAACCAGCTGACGGTGCTGGAACCCGGATGGGTGGCAGAAGCTGCAAGAGAATATGAAACTAGCGAGGACCAGCTGATGGTGCTGGAACCCGGAGGGGCAGCAGAAGGAACAAGAGCCAATGGCACAACTGTGGACCAGCTGACGGTGCAGGAGCACGGTTACTAAGCAGGAGGTACCTGTGTTACAAAGCACTACCAAGGACAAGCAGACGTTGCTGGAACTCGGATACTGAGAAGGAGGCACCTAGGCCAAAGGCTCTGCCGAGAACCAGCTGACGGTGCTGGAACCCGGATGGGTAGCAGAAGCTGCAAGAGAAAATGAAACTAGCGAGGACCAGCTGATGGTGCTGGAACCCGGAGGGGCAGCAGAAGGAACAAGAGCCAATGGCACAACCGTGGAACAGCTGACGGTGCTGGAACACGGTTACTAAGCAGGAGACACCTGTGCTCCAAAGCACTACCAAGGACAAGCAGATGTTGCTGGAACTCGGATACCGAGAAGGAGGCACCTAGGCCAAAGGCTCTGCCGAGAACCAGCTGACGGTGCTGGAACCCGTATGGGTAGCACAAGGTACCCATAATCAACAAAGTTGCAAGGCCGCGAGCTTGACTCAGTTACCGAAACCCACAGTCCAACAGGGGATGCTTGTCCTATTGGCACTACGGAACCAGCCTTTATTACCAGAACCCGCAGCCCACATAGGAAGCACCGAAACTGCAGGCACCATAAACTCGGCTAACCTGACCGCAACACAACAGGACAACGTATTGGTGGCAAAGTGATGTTGACACTACCCGGAAACAGCAGGCGTGCTGGAACCAGGCTGGGCAGGAGGGAGTGCCCGTGCCACAGACACTTCCGAGAACCAGCTGACGGTGCTGGAACCCGGATGAGTAGCAGAAGCTACAAGAGTCAATGGAACTACCAACAACCAGCTGACGGTGCTGGAACCCAGAGTGGCAGCAGAAGGAACAAGAGCCAATGGCACAACCGTGGAACAGCTGACGGTGCTGGAACACGGTTACTAAGCAGGAGGTACCTGTGCTCCAAAGCTCTACCAAGGACCAGCAGACGTTGCTGGAACTCGGATACCAAGAAGGGGGCACCTAGGCCAAAGGCTCTGCCGAGAACCAGCTGACGGTGCTGGAACCCGTATGGGTAGCACAAGGTACCCATAATCAACAAAGTTGCAAGGCCGCGAGCAGGACGCAGTTACCGAAACCCACAGTCCAACAGGGGGTGCTTGTCCTATTGGCACTATGAAACCAGCCTTTATTACCAAAATTCTCAGCCCACATAGGAAGCACCAAAACTGCAGTCACCATAGACTCGGCTAACCCGACGGCAACACGACAGGACAACGTATTGGTGGCAAAGTGACGTTGACACTACCCGGAAAAAGCAGGCGCGCTGGAACCAGGCTGGGCAGGAGGGAGTACCCGTGCCAAAGACACTTCTGAGCAGCAACTGGCAATGTTGGAGCCCAGGATCAATCACGGAGCAGGCTGAGGCCTACTTGGAGCAAGTTTTAGATCGGATGTACACTAGTACTGATTTTTACCGTGCTCCACTTAGGCCTCTGGCTCTACTGTCTCTAGTATTTCCCCTGGCCTCCAACCCCGCCTGTTGCTGCTCTGAAGTGGCGTCTGCACAATCCACACATGTTCCAGGGTTACAGGGGCTCTGTCACGTCAGTGGATCCCCTGATGTGTGTCCGGCAAGGTCTCCTGCACTGTCTACATTCCCACTACTAGTAATAGTAGTAGATTCTGTGAGGAAGCCGAACCAGCTGTGTGTGATCTTGAGGAAGAGGCCCCAAAATGAGCTGAAGAGGTGGTAGGTGGTGCTGTACGTTGGCCTACGTCTTCAGTGTGTCTGTGTAACTCCACCTCGTGCTTGGTCCGCTCATGTTTCCACATATTTGTGGTATTGAGGTTGCTGACATTTTTCCCTCTTTTGACTTTCTGATGACACAGCTTGCATTTGACAAAGCAAATGTCATCTGCAATGGTGTCAAAAAAGGACCACAAACTGCTAGTCTTGGGAGCGCCCGTTTTGCCTTTTGAAAGAGGAATGCTCCTATCGGGTGCCGAAATGGAGGCTACAGGCAACCAAGTCTGCCCCCTCCCTCTCCCTCCTGTTTTGGCCGTTCGGGGAATCTCTTCCTCAGAGCTGCTCCCACCACCTTCCTGTTCCTCACGCCATGATGGGTCAAGGACCTCAACATCTACACTCCCCTCTTCAAACACATGCTTCTCCTTGGTTGTCTCGCCAGCACCGTATGCACCAGAAAGTGGTAACTGAGTCTCGTCATCATCTGATGCGTACTGAGGTGTGCTGACCATAGGCACTGGCCCACCCGCCTCTTCAGATTTTGAGGGACATAGAAGTTGCACATCACTGCATACTCCCTCTTCTTCACATTCTTGAATGCTGCTTTGCTGGCCCCCTCTTTCCAAGCCAACAGATTCAGAGAACAGAAGTAGAGACTGTGATGGCTCCTGTCCAGGGTTCTCTGACTGCCTAGGCACTTTGGCAGGTGGTGAAGAGACAGATGGTCGCTCTTCGGTGCTCTGGCCCTGAGAGGACATGGAAGTCATTGAAGTCGATGCGTTAGCTGCCATCCATCCGACAACGGCTTCAATTTGTTCCTCCCACAGCAGTGGGTTACGGCGAGGTCCTACAAAGCTGTGCATAAAGGACTGTTGCCTTGTGAAATTGGGGGATGCTGACTCACTGATGCCAGCAGCAGGCACAGAATCCCCACGTCCTCTCCCTGCAGAATCCCCACGTCCTCTCCCTGCAGAATCCCCACGTCCTCTCCCTGCTGAAACTCCACGCCCACGTGCCTTACTCCCTGCCTTCTTCATCTTGCTAGACTGATAAAGATAGGCAGAAAAGTACAAAGGGGGGGCTTAGTGTGCTTATTCCTGAAAAGCTGGTTACAGGTAGAAGAAACACTAATTTTATGAATTGTGTGTGTGGACTACACTTTAATGGGAGCTAATGTGGCCTACACAACTGTCAAATGTAGTGTTTGTTGAATTTTATTTTGTTTTTTTTAAAAAAAAAACTAAAAGGATGTGACCAAAGATTTGAAAGTGATAGTATCACAAACTTTTTGGAGCTATTACAATGCAGGCAGGTAACCTACAATGCAAAAGATGAGACTCCAAAAAATTGGGTAATACTAATCTGGCTGCAGCTGAAGGACACAAGCCAGAAAAAAAGCTCCTCTATCTACTCCTATATAGTTTTTGCAACCAACCAATGTAGATGGATACGGATGGATGCACACTAATAGGAGAAAAAAAAGGAGCTGCAATAAAATAAAAATGTGTGAGGCAGTGACGCATGCTGAGCGGCCTACAACAGACATAGCTGCAGGACACACTACTCAGCGTGAGCTGCACTCACACACAGTCAGAGACCTCTCAGACAGCCGTGAACAGTGTAGAGAAGTGGGCACTAGCACTGAAAGGCTGCAGAAAGGCTCCGCTGTCTACTCCTATTGTGTTTGCAACCACCGTATATGGATACAGATGGATGCACACTAATAGGAGAATAAAAAATGAGCTGCTATAAAAGAAAAATATGTGAGGCAGTGACGCACGCTGAGCGGCCTACAACCAGACGTAGCTGCAGGACACACTACTCAGCGTGAGCTGCACTCACACACAGTCAGAGACCTCTCAGACAGCCGTGAACAGTGCAACACTAATTGTCTGCCTTAGCATTCCATTTGCAGTTAAGTGTGGGATCTTCTGTCTGCCTAACATATTATGAAATTATTTAGCATATTAATGTCTATGACTCTAATACAAGTTCCCTTTATCTGAGTAGGGTTGTATTGATGAACAGCACGTGGATTTCTACAAGTCGATTCAGATCATTTGGACAGCAGTAGAAATGTCTATAATAATATACCGAGTGTGATCCACCCTTAGGTGAGCATTAAGAAAAATAATCCACATTTAATGATGCAAATAGTTCTAAGATTCACTGTTCATAGCAATTTCATCATATCTCCATTGTTCAAGAGAATATAATTATCATCTCTTTATTGCAATTACGTACATTATATGTTGTTTTCAGATCACTGGAAAAACAAGGTTTCATGAAAGAGAGAAAAACAAGAAGACTCACAAGGGACAAATGAAATTAATTTGAGTGCACTCTGGTGTAAGAAGATTACAGCACTGAAAAAGAACCCAAACAGAGTTCAAAATCACATTATTTGTCCTCTCTTTGCCTCTTGTAGTCAATTACTTTTTCAGGGGTTCAATTTGAATTCCATTTTTCAAGGATTCAGATGGAGTCTCGGGTGACATAATCAATGTAGAAACTAAATGTACTGTAAAATAACCTTTGATAAAAGAAATAAAAAATGCCAAAATTAAAAAAAAAATCCAAAATGTCAATGTGGAAAAAAGTTCCCAATACTGATCGAAGAAAATTATTTTTTTCCTTGAACATCTTTATGAATGTGAACTTTCATTGTTGTGTGTTGACTGGAATTAAGTTTTTCAATTATTTTCTCTATATTTGTAGAGTTGAGTGAAACAGGTCGGTCAGATTCAAAAATCGTCGACTTTCGCCAAAGTTGGGTTTCGCCGATCGAAACCCGACCCTAGCGTGAGGTCGGCCATGAGGTCGCCCATCAGCGCGCCAAAGTCGCGTTTCAAATGATGCTTTCAGCGCCTTTTCTCACCCAATGATGGAGGACGCACACTGTGGGCAACGTGATGACATGCGCAGCGGCCAGCACCATCTTAGAGAAGGCCATTGAAGTGATTGGCTGGCTTTGTGTGGTGTCACAGGCGGTATAAAAGTCTGTGAACGCCGACCACCATCTAACTTCTGCCGATCTTACAATAAGGAGAGGTGCTGCTGCTGATTCTGAACAGGGAGAGCATTAGGCAGGGAAGAAGAAAAAAAAACTGCTTCTTCTGATAGCGCATTTCACTGTACAGTTAGTGTGCAGTGAAAGGGGAGGATTTTTGTTGTGTGCAGCAGCGCTGGTGGTGATTAGGCTGCCTTTTAAGGCTACCTGCTAGTTGCACTGCTGTGTGCACACTGCTGTTCAAACTGCTTTTTTCAAAGCACTCCAAATTTTATTATTTTGTCCTGGTGAGTTACTGAGCATTCATTTTTTCACACACCGTCTAGCGGTGTACGCTCCTCACACACTACCGTGTACAGGCTGGTATTACGGACAAATAGAAGTTATCTGGGTGTGATTCTGGAAGAAAAAGCCGAGGAGTTTGTCTGTTTTTCCAGACCTACACCTTAGAGTTGTGTCCGTTATTTAAACAGTTTCATATATCTGCTGTTTGATTACAGTCAAAACTAGACAGACAGCGTGTGTCAGTCCGTATACAAACAGACGGAGCTTGACAATTTTCCATACAGACACTGTCTAGCGGTGTACGCTCCTCACACACTACTGTGTACTGGCTGGTATCTGGGTGTGACTCTGGAAGAAAAAGCCAAGGAGTTTTTCCATTTTTCCAGACCTACACCTTAGAGTCGTGTCTGTTGTGAGTTCATTTTTCGGTCCACCAGTTGTGAGTTCTCCTTCCAGGCTCCCTCTGGTGGTAACTGGAGGTAGTGAGGATGATTTAATCAGTAGAAATCTGCCACCTGATAATGAGGATGACGATTGGACCTCAGGAATCTCAGACTGGATTTAAGACAGCCGACGCCCTAGTCTGGTGCTGGTGATTCCTTCTGGCTTGTCAGGTCTTGATTTTCAGCTCTGTTCCAGTAATCTAAAGCTAAGTTTTTCTGCTAATGTTCACACTTGATTTTGTTGGTCTATTCAGTTTTTTGTGTGGTCAGCCAGCCCCGGTTGGGGCTGCGCAAAATTTCCACTCTTATTTATCTGTATTTGCCAATATGCTTTTTGTCCCTTATTAGATTGGCCTCTTTTTGCTCTGTCTCAGAATATTTCAGAGTGCTGATATAGTGGGAGAAGTCTAGTGACTTCAGGGTTAATTTTGCTATCAGAAGTATTGGACTTTATTTTTGTAGGGTTTTTTGCAGATTGCAGACAGTGTCTTTCCTTTCCTATCCTTTCTAGTTAGTTTGGACCCCATCGTTTGCTCAGCCTATTTTCCTGCCTGTGTTTGTGCTTTCATCTTGTTTCACCATAAATACATATGTGGGGGCTGTCTTTCCTTTGGGGTCTGCTCTGGAGCAGTTAGTTTTCCCCTTTTCTTGCTTCAGGCTTATTTAGTCCTAGGATCAGGGATCTGCAATCTGCATAGTTACCAACCTCTCTGGTTTTCTGTGACTTAGCTTGTTTTGTTTTTCTCCTCGGTGACCCATTCATAACAGGAGTCCTTTTTTCAAACAGTTTCGTATATCTGCTGTTTGATAATGGTCTAAACTAGACAGAGACAGCGTGTGTCAGTCTATATACAAATACACGGAGCTTGACAATTTTCTTTACACACATCGTATAGAGCTGTCCACTGATGCACAGCCACTGCTAGATGATTCTGCTGGTACATTGACCCACAGCACTACATTGCCCTCGCAGTCTATTGAGCCAGAATCTGACCCTGATGAAACCCAGGTGCCCATTCCCTCATACTATACCACCTTACACTGTGACACAGAGGAAGGTAAAGAGGAAGGTGCAGATGACTTTGAAGAGGTGATGGATGACCCAGTTCTGGACCCGGATTGGCATCCATTGGGGGAGGAAGGTGGCGCTGGCAATAGTTCAGATAAGGAGAAGGATCCGCAGCAGGCATTGACATGGCAGCAGCGGTTATCTAGCAGGCCCGTAGCTGTCCTAAAGCGTGGAACAAAAACTAAAAGAGTTGCCGGACAGCTTGACCAGACGGTCAACTTAGCAAGGCAAGAAAATGTTTACCGTACTAGGAAGAGTGCAGTGTGGCACTTCTTTGTCCAAAATCCTACTGATGAGGCAAAGGTTACCTGTAAGAAGTGCGGAAGGACCTTTTGCCAAGGTAAAAAAACTCAGAAATTTGAATACCAGTTGCATGCTTAGACATTTAATCAACATGCACTTGCAAGCGTGGACGGACTACAAAACCTCAGGTAGCACATGTGCACCTGCTCCGACTGAAGGTAACAAACAGCGATCCATCGCTACCCCCACTGTAAGACCACCGCCACCATTAAGCACACCACCAGCACTCAATGTGGAGATGTCGTCGCAAGGCCAAAGCACTCAGGGAATCACAATGGTTTTGCAACACAACATTAAATCTAGGCCATCACCACCAATACCATCACTAACCCCCTCTCACTCCATCCGGTCCACCACTACTTCCCCCATATGCAGCTCTCCAGTCCAGCTCACCCTTCCAGACACTCTGAGTAGGACAAGAAAGTACTCATCCTCTCATCCGCATACACTGTGTTTGAATGCCCACATTGCCAAACTAATCTCATTAGAGATGATGCCCTACCGTTTGGTTGAAAGCAAAGCTTTCTGCGATCTCATGGCCTACGCTGTCCCACGCTATGACCTACCCAGTCGGCACTTCTTTTCTCGAAAAGTCATCCCTGCCCTCCACCAGCATGTGAAAGACCGCATTGTCCATGCACTAAAACAGTCAGTGAGTGGAAAGGTGCACCTCACAACGGATACATGGACCATTAGGCATGGCCAGGGCCGTTACATGTCCATCACTGCGCACTTGGTTAATGTGGTGGTTGCAGGCTCCACTGGGGACAGTGGCTGTGGAACAGTGCTGCCTAGCCCACGGTGTAGGAAACAGTTGGCTGTAGGCTTTCGCTCCTCCTCCTCCTCATCTGTCAGCGAAAGCTCGTCCACAGAGCTCAGTCGCACGAGCACTACATCCGCAGCTGGCAGTGTTGCACACGAGGTGTCCCACTATCGAACAGCTAGTGGTAAGCATCAGCAGGCTTTGTTAAAGATGATGTCTTTGGGCGACAAGAGACACACCACGGAGGTACTGGCCGACTACTTGCAGTGACAAACAGAGTCATGGCTGGGCAGTCTACATCTTGAGGCAGGCAAGGTAGTCAGTGATAACGGCCGTAATTTTGTGTCAGCCATAGCCCGTGCAAAGCTCACACACATACCTTGCCTGGCTCACACTTTGAACCTGATGGTGCAGTGCTTCCTTAATAATAATTATCCAGAGTTAACATCCCTGCTCCATAAGGTGCGAAGACTGTGCTCACACATCCGTCACTCGACCGTACACTCCAGTCATATGCAGAAGCTGCAGTGATTGCTCCACCTCCCCAAGCACCGCCTAATCATAGCCGTTGCAACAAGGTGGAACTCCACCCTGCACATGGTTGAGAGGCTGTGCGAACAGAGGCAGACTGTAATGCATTTGTGGGAGGATAAACGGGCAGGCAGTTTGAGGGAAGACATGGATTTGTCTGGTGTGCTGTGGTCAAAGCTTAAAAACCTCTGTAAGGTCCTTCAGTGTTTTGAGGAATGCACACAGCTGGTAAGCGCAGATGATGCCATCATAAGCATGAGCATCCCACTTATGCGTCTGCTCATGCAAAGTTTGATGCACATTAAGGATAAGGCATCTGCAGCGAAGGAGGAGGAGGAGGAGGAGGGAAGCCTTGATGACAGTCAGCCATTGTCTGGTCAGGGAACTGTCCTGGACGAGGTGGAGGAAGAAGAGGAAGAGGAGGAGGATGAGGATGAGGGGGATGATTATTTTGGGCAGGAGGATGTTTCTCAGGGGGCAAGAGAAAATGTTGCATTTGAAGGTCAGGGACAGTGTTTGAGCGTGACTGTAGGGATGTGTATTTGCCAGAAACTGCTCCTCCACCCACCACAGGCAGTGCATCATTAACACCTGGAACATTGGCCCACATGTGCGATTATGCCTTGTGGATACTAAAAAGGGACTCCCGCATTGCCAAATGATGAGGGATGATGACTACTGGCTGGCCAGCATCCTCGATCCACGCTACAAAGGCAAATTACACAACATCATGCCACAGGAGAACCTAGAGATAATATTGGCAAACAAACAAGCAACTCTGGTAAATCATTTGTTTGAGGCTTTCCCAGCACACAGCAGCGGTGCTGGTTCGCCCACGTGCCATAGTGAGCACAATGGAAGAGGTGTTTGTGGTGCACACAGCAGAATTGGCGTTGGAGACAGGGGTTTAATGGCCATGTTGTGGAATGATTTCTCAAGTACCGCTCACACGACTGCTAATACTGCATCGATTAAAAGTGACAGGAGGCAGCAGTTGTCAACTATGGTTACAAACTAATTTTCCTCCCATATCGATGTTCTCCCTCACAGGTCATTCCCCTTTGACTATTGGGCTTCTAAACTGGATGCCTGGCCTGAATTGGCACAATATGCTTTACAGGAGCTTGCTTGCCCTGCTGCTATGGTTACAAACTAATTTTCCTCCAATATTGATGTTCTCCCTCACAGGTCATTCCCCTTTGATTATTGGGCCTCTAAACTGGATGCCTGGCCTGAATTGGCACAATATGCTTTACAGGAGCTTGCTTGCCCTGCTGCTAGTGTGTTATCTGAAAGAGTCTTCAGTGCTGCTGGATCAATCCTGACAGAAAAAAGGACCAGTCTGTCGACCCAAAATGTTGATGATCTAACCTTCATTAAAATGAACCATGCATGGGTTTCAAAGGATTTTGTCCCACCTTCCCCTGATGACACATAGGTAACCAGAAAATTGCCTCTGTTTTTTCCTCCTCTTCCTCGGACTTGCCCAATTACGCCCTTTGCAGCAGCGGAATGTCCAGCCAACAAATCTACATATGCCAATTTTTAAACCTCCCTAACTGGGCTGCCCACCCCTCCCAAATGGCTGGGGTCAAGACCTGGCGCACCCGGCAAGTGCCGTTGCTCTGAACAGGTGGATGGGCCCACAGATGGCTGACGGCAATGGCACAGGCCCTTCATAGTACAATACAGTGTCTCAGACGGTGGGAGGATCTACTCGCCATCAGACACACCAGCGTACTATGAGGGGCCCTGTGCCAGTACCGTCGACCACGATTGTGCCCCCCCTGCTTGGTCATGGCCACAGGATTTGCATGTTGCAATACTTACCTCTCCCTGCTCCACCGCTGTGTAGTCTGGGTAGTTAAATCCTTCACATTCACGGCCACTAGAAATTTGGTGTATTGACAATGATGGTTAAGATGTAGCTATGGCCTGTCCTGCTGGCCTCTACCTTCAGATGATCAATGGCTACCATTTGAAATGGACGTCAACTTACAAGCGGATGCAGTGGTGGTTTATGATCACCTTTCACAGTTGTGATAGTCACAGACGTGTGACACTCCTGCCACCATTTTTCAATGTCTCCTCTCATGCCAATCCAATAGAATCACCTACGGCCTGTGGCTTCTGTCTTTTGCACTCCAAAATGACCAGACACATCATGAAAGGCAGTGAGGACCATGGGTGCATCTCTCCCTGTGATCACAATTTGATAGAGACGAGTAAGGGTGATGTGATCCACGCTACTGCGATAAAGCAATCCTTTCTTTACAAAGAACCTTTTTCGCTTTCTCCACAGACACAGTAATTGAGGGTCTGCATCGCCTCTGCAACATCTACCGGGAGGTTGTCCCGCGATGAGTAATTACAAAATTTCTGCTAACACTCAACTTTGCGTCTATACTTGTATCCATGTAGTTTCCAGTAGCGGAGATTCTTGACTGGCTTACTGAGATTGAAATATATACGAAGATTTAAAAGTACCACAACACTGTATACTGGTGTACGCTATGAATACCTTTCCCTTTTTCTACTTTTGCAATTCTGGTGTAATACATAGTGAGCCTGTGAGTGTCTGTGTCTGACTCCGGAAGTATAGATGGAAATTTAACCCTAGACTGGACACACCTGGTATGTGCTGATACAGTACCTTGTTTCAAAAATTTGTATTAAGTTATCATCTGTAGAATAAGCAACTGTGGGGGGGACCCTCTTCTTGCCACAGACAAACACGAGACTGAGACAGAGTTTGTATTGAACAGGTCCGTTTTTAGTGTCCATCCTTCTGTCGACAGCAGCAATTCACCACAGCCGTTTCACATTTCTCTGTACACAGGCCTCGGCACCTTCACTTCCTTTGTAACTATAATCGTGGCGTCCTCTGCGGCTGGCCTAGGCCCAACCACCACAGCGCTGCACCAGTCTGAGCACACAGTCAGTATGATAGTCCCAGGCCGTCTTCGTCTGCAGCTACCGTCCTCTGGGCCACCCCCCCGTGACCGCCTCAACTGTCAGTCCTCTCTGGAGCCTTTCCACTGTCTCTATTTCCTCAGCAGAACTTCCTCTTTACTGTGCTCCCTTCACTGACTGACTCTTCCAGAATTTTCCCTCAGCCTTTTATACTTCCAGTTCTGGTAACTCCACCCACCATCACCTAACAGTTTCTCTGACCAATGGCAGTTATTCAGTCCCACTCCTACACTCTCCACTGCCCTCCAATGGACAAGCTAAAACACTGCACCCTTTCTCTTTATCTTAGAGGTTTCACACCTACACTGCGCTACACCTCTGCTTCTCACTACAGGCTGGTTTGTCTGTCAGTCCACCTTCCCTACATCATCCATAGTGAGTGAGCGTGTGTGGGTTACGCCTTCTATATATACAGTGAATCGGAGAAACAAATTTTTACACTATACTCAATACAGCTTGTATCTTGTTATACAGTACCTTTGTTCGACATTTAGCATTACGGTCAAATCCATACTGTGTAAGTGTCTGAGAGTGACTACGGGACTATTTATACGGAGATTTGAATTGTACCCTAAAAAATATATACTTACTATCTTGTTATCCAGGACCTTTATTACAACATTTTTTATTATGGTCAAAACCAAACTGAGTGAGCGTCTGAGGGTGACTACGGAAATATATACCGATATTTTCAATTTGGACAACACTGTATACAGCAGAACACTTCTGATACAGTAACCTTTTAAGCTACTTAGATTCTGGTGTAATCCATAATGAGCCTGTAAACGTCTGTCTGTTACTCCGGCAATATATTTGGAACTTTAAGATTACCCAACACTGTATACAGCTGTACGCTTGTGTTACATAACCCATTTACAGCTTTTCATATTCTTGTGTAATGCATACTGAGCCTGAGAGCGTTTGTGTCTGCCTCCTGAAATGTATACGGAGAATCAGAATGTTTACACTATACTATATATACCTTGTATCTGGTGATACTGTACACTTTTTCAACTTGTTATTTTATTGGGTAATCTATACTGAGCCTGTGAGTATCTGTGTATGCCTCATGAAATATATGCAGAGATTTACTGTTGTCCATAGACTGTATAGAGCTGTACGCTTCTGATACAGTACCATATATCTGCTGGTATTTTTAGTCCATTTTCAAAAACTTGAGGAAGTATGGTGGAAGAGGACACTGATGTGGGCATGGAGGGCCACCTGGTACTGATGGTGGTGGTGGTGCATCTACTGGTAGTGCCAAAAACACAATAGCAGCTAAGGCAGGAGGTGTTGAGCCAGCGACGTGGTGTAGCTCTGGAAGGCCTGTAAGGCTCCCTTTTCTGGGACACAAAAAGAAAACACAGAATGACAAATGTGCAGAAATACCCTGCAGTAGCAAATATGACAGTAGTCAGCAAGTGCTGGTAAAAAGATGGCAACAAATACAGGGTAGTTAGTCGATACATTTTTTGCAAAAAAATGTATACCAAGCTACTCCACCTCGTCAAGGTAACCCTTAATGGAGCAGTCCCTATCTAATGTATTTAAAACCTGAACATATGAACAGTGTCTAAATGAACAGGATTCAGACAGGCGCTTCCTAGTATGGGCACGTGGTGTAAGACAGCTCTTTATGTGCTTGTCACACAAGAGAGGGGTGGAGTCTCTCAAACCATGCATAAGCAAGGAAAAACAGGGATTAAAAACACATGTGACATGCACAAATGTGAACAAGTCGGTCAGACAGTGTTCACATCACCCACTGACTGAAACACAAAAAGAAAACACAGAATGACAAATGTGCAGAAATACTCTGCAGTAACTGCAGTAACTCTGACCGACTTGTTCACATTTGTGCATGTCACATGTGTTTTTAATCCCTGTTTTTCCTTGCTTATGCATGTTTGAGAGACCCCACTCCTCTCTTGTGTGACATGCACATAAAGAGCTGTCTTACACCACGTGCCCATACTAGGAAGCGCCTGTCTGAATCCTGTTCATTTAGACACTGTTCATATGTTCAGGTTTTAAATACATTAGATAGGGACTGCTCCATTAAGGGTTACCTTGATGAGGTGGAGTAGCTTGGTATACATTTTTTTGCAAAAAAACATATCGACTAAATACCCTGTATTTGTTGCCATCTTTTTACCAGCACTTGCTGACTACTGTCATATTTGTTACTGCAGGGTATTTCTGCACATTTGTCATTCTGTGTTTTCTTTTTGTGTTTCAGTCAGTGGGTGGTGTGAACACTGTCAGACCGACTTGTTCACGTTTGTGCATGTCACATGTGTTTTTAATCCCTTTTCTGGGAGTAGGTAGACTGCTTTTAAAGCCAGAGTATCAGGAACTGTTTGTGGCTTACATTGCTGAAACAGCCTCCAGCTCTATCGCCTCCTCTTCTGAAGTTGTAAAAAATGCAAGCACTGAGTCGTAACTGCAGGCTTCTGGTCAGGAGCAACCCCTTTCCTTGTGTCCTTCACCCACACCAAAAGTGAAGGATGTGGAAGCACACACCTCAGATTACTCCATGGAGATCTTTTCACATACTATGCCTTGGTTAATTAAAAATAGGGCCCATCATGTACTGGAGCAGTGTAAATGGGGCAGATCAGACACTGGAGCAGCATCTAAGGAGCACATTATACACTGGAGCATTACAAATGGGGCCCTTTATATATGGAGCATTATTGGAGCCCATCATACACTGGAGCATCATCCATGAGGCCCATCATGTACTGGAGAAATGTAAATGGGGCAGATCAGACACTGGAGCAGCATCTAAGGGGCCCATTATACACTGGAGCATTACAAAAGGGGCCCATTATATATGGAGCATTATTGGAGCCCATCATACACTGGAGCATCATCCATGAGGCCCATCATGTACTGGAGAAATGTAAATGGGGCAGATCAGACACTGGAGCAGCATCTAAGGGGCCCATTATACACTGGAGCATTACAAATGGGGCACATTATATAAGGAGCATTATGTGCAGCTCATCAGATACTGTGTGGAACATTATATGTGACTAATTATTTGGTATGGAGAAATATATGGGGATCATTATTCTGTATGGCGCACAATGTGGTGGCCATAACACTGTATGGAGTAATATACTGTCCTGTTTTTGAGCTATTGTACAATTTAAAATAGATCAGTCATGTCATGTAAGCAGTGAAGTTTGTGTCATCATTGTACTATACCTATTGTTAGGAATCTGGTTTCTTCTATGCCTACGCAGGAATCCAGATTCTCACATCTACTGTATCTCCAGAGGCTAAGTCATTTGTTCCATCTTCTGAGCATGCTCACGGGACGATCTCCCATTGGGGTTTGGGAGTCAAGTGCTCAGGTCCTGCTCCGGATCCTATTGGCTCCTTTTGGAGACCTAGTCATTTCCGGCAGGTCCCGCTTGCTATAAAAAGTGTGCATGGCCATTCCACCATGCGCTAGTATTTTCATACTGCTGCTGTATGTATGGTAATGGATGCTTGGACTGGTGACTGACTTATTATGAAACCCCTTCCCTCTGATAATACGTTTGTGTGAGTGTTTGGGCATCAGCCAGTATCAGCGCTAGCGCCAGCGCACTCAAGCTCCATCTGTTCCAGCAGCTAGCGTCCTGCATTGCGCTTGCAGCATAGCAGTGCTTTCTCTGTGGCTCAGTTCTCGCCGCGCTGCTGTTGCAGTCTGTCGGGCGTTCGCAGTTGCGACGTTCCGCATCTTATTTTACGGTAGGTCTAGACGTAGTAGTTCTGTCATTTAAGGCTATTCCTGTGACTTTAAATACTGTATCGCTGATAGTCTGTGACACAGAACAGACTCAGTGTTTTTGTATGATTTGTGCTTGCAGCTCTGTGTGTGAAAAGAGCTTGGCTCAGTGCATGTTAGGTGCAGTTAAACCCAGTGCACATTACCACCATAGTGCTCTGCCTCTGTTAGCAGCGGTTTTTCCATCTGCCGCACGGTGGACCCCGAGTAGCGAAGGCACTTTATTTACATTTTTATTTAGTGTCTTCCGCCACTCCTAACACCTATATTTCTGTGGAATATCGGAGCATCAGGAGTTGTGGTATGTGTTAAAGGGGCGCACTGACACTCTTTGGCCCAGGGCACACGAAAACCTGGAGCCAGCCCAAACCCCCACAACTTTAGCCAAATAACCACCAGTTTTCAATGCGTAACTATTATTATGAAGTAAATTAAGGTTGACAAGCTTCAGTTATAAGAATTGATGTTTTTGGAATTGAAATGGGCACTGTAGGTGTGTTTACTATCCACCACTCTCTGCCGACTTTGCTTCCCAATTGAATTGCATTGGGTTTCGTGTTTCAGTCGGCCTCTGACTTTTCCGTATAGTCGTCCGATTTTCTTCGACCCGACTTTTGCGAAAGTCGGGTTTCATGAAACCCAACTTGACCCGAAAAAAGGCAAAGTCGCTCATCTCTGTATATTTGCTTTTTATTTATGGGCTATTTCCACCATTAACTTGTTCAAGAACCACTGCAAAAATTATATATACTGTCCTGTTGTTTCTTTAAAAAGTGGGAAATCAGAAGCTCCACAATGTATTATACAGGTTTGTGTTCTAACATGTTTGCCTGTCGGCAATGAATTAGCAGCCCATTTGCACAGGCTGACCCCTCTGTAGATAGAACAATAGATCACACATTGCACATAAGCTTCAGTTCTTCTCAGCAGCACCGGTCCTGCAAACCAAAGGATCTTTTCACCCAAAAAACAAACATTTTTGCAGCCTCTTTAGAATACTCCTGCTGTGCTATGTCCCGCTCAGGTAATTTTTCTCACTGTAGCTCACATACTGCTTCAGGGAAGTAGAGATTCAGTTTAACATCACACTTAGTGACTGACATCTCACAGCAACAAGAGCCCAGAAAGTTTTGTTGCAGTGGGACACTAAATGCAATGTGTGACTCAGGTCACTTACTGCAGAAGGAAAGAGTTAACCACTTGTTTCAAACAGCCCATAATTACATCTATATACCATATTCTTTCTGTCCTTGGCACATATAAGTCATAGGTTAGGGTTACATCTGCAACCTCTATATACTGTATTCATGACCAAAAATGTTGGCACCCTTGAAACTGTTTCAGAAAACTAAGTATTTCTCCCAGAAAATTATTGTAATTACACGTTTTGTTATACACATGCGCATTTCCTTTGTGTGTTTAGGAAAAACACAAAAAAAAGCAAAAAAAGGCAAATTGAACATAATTTCACAGAAAACTCCAAAAATAACTGTTTGATGACTTGAAAAGTATAATTGTTTTGTTGAAAAATATCAGCAATCTCAAGGTTACAAGCTCATCTCCAGAGATCTTAATGTTCGTTTGTCCACGATGCACAACATAATCAAAAAGTTTTCAACCCATGGCACTGTAGCTAAGCACCCTAGAGGTGGTATGCAGAGAAAAAATGATGAAAGGTTGAAATGCAGTATAGTCCAGATGGTGGAAAAGAAGCCTTAATCAAGTTCCAAATAAACTGAAGCTGTCCTGCAGGCCCAGAGTGCATCAGTGTCAGTGTGAACTATCATTTGAACTAAATTAAACGCTATTGCAAGAGACCAAGGAGGATCCCACTGTTGACACAGAGACATAAAACCACTGGACTGCAGTTAGCCAAGATATATGTGAGTAAACCAAAATCCTTCAGCGAAAGTGTCTCGTTGACAGATGAGACCAAGATAGAACTTTCTGATAAAGCACATGATTGTACTGTTTACCAAAAATGGAATGAGGCCTACAAAGAAAAGAACCCATTCCCTACAGTCAAATATGGTGGAGATTCAAAGATGTTTGGTGGGTTGTTTTGCTGCCTTTGGCAGTCAGTGCCTTGACTGTGTGCCATGCATTATGAAATCTGAAGATTACCAAAAAGAGTTTGGGTCACAATGTAGTGCCCAGTGTTAGAAAGTTGTGTTTGCATTGTAGGTAATCGATCTTCCACCAGGGCAATGACCCTAAACATATTTCAAGAAGCACCCAGAAATGAAAGGAAAGCTTTGGAGAGTTCTGAAGCAACTAGCAATGAGTATGGATCTAAACCTCTTTGAAAACATGTGGAGAGATCTTAAAATTGCTCTTGGGAGAATGCACCCTTCAAATATGAGAGTCCTGGAGCAGTTTTGCATGAGAAGAGTGGTCCAAAATTGCAGTTGAGAGGTTTACAAGCTTGTTGATGGTTATAGGAAGCGATTGATTGCAGTTACTTATTTCAAAGAATGTGGAAGGGTGACAACAATTTTGTCCAACACATTATTGGGGTTTGGTGTATAATTATATCGAATTTGCCTTTGTTTTCTCAGTTTTTTTTGTGTTGTTTCAATACACATAAAGGAAATAATTATGTGTATAAGGAAACACGTGTACTTGCAATAATTATCGGGGAGAACTACTTCATTTTCTGGAACAATTTCAAGGGTGCCAACCATGACTGTAGGTATGTCACTGAGTTTCAAAGTTCTTTGTAAATACATTTATGTAAAAAGGTACAAAAGCATTCTGAAATTAATACCTTTATAGCCTAGCCAGAAAAATTTTAATTGCAAGTTTACAAAGGAAAGGCTGAGACAATTGAAATTCAGTGCACTTCAAACATAAAATAATTGCTGTCCTAAAATTTCTGGCAACTGAAGTATCATATTAATATCAGATAATTGTTTGCTTATTTGTGAGAACTGGTAAAGATTTAAAAAAGAGTTACTTTTTATATATGCCTTTAGGATAATCTATAATAAAAATAGCAAAAGAAGTGAAGCTTAAACAAAGATAATCCATATTTAATGATAGTGGATTTTAGCAATTATTATTATATGGCTTTTGTGGTTTTCAACCTTAAAGCTTATTTTTAAACATAGCATTATGCATGTGTAAAGTAAATGTAGAAATGCTCTTAAAGGTTTTGCCTTGTCCAAATAGAAAATTCTGCAGTCATTCTGTGAGAATTCGGACTTATGAATTACCCCCAGCGCATGCATTGTATGCTTCGAGGATACACCGGTTTCTGAGCTGGGACCTGAGGTTATATATGATTTTTGATACCGCTCCGAACCCGCAACGCCATCTTGTGAGCTCAGCTTCTGACTGGCCGGAAGTCAGAAGCTTCGTCACAAGTTCTCAATGCAATTTTATGGAAGCCAGAACGAGGCTCTCAATGACTTGTATTCAAAAGTAACTTGCACACAGCTCCATGAAACATTGGAGCTGCCGATAAGTCACTTTGTTCTTGACACCGACGGGAGCGATGCTAGAAAAAGATGAAGGGGGGCAGGTGAGTACGAGACAGTGGGAAGGTGAATTACTTATAAAGCACGACTCCAGTGGTGCAGTAAAAAAAAATACTGCAGTGGTGCTTTAATTCTAGATTGTTTTACGAGTTGTCAGATAAATTGTAAAATCATTGCTAAGTCGTTACTTTCCATGAAAATTAACTTAATGACAAAAAACCTCATTTACATTGAATTTCACTTGTGCCACGAAATAGCCTGCTTAAAGGGAACCTGTCACCCCCCCAGGGAGTTTTTCAGTTAAAGAGCCACCTTCAGCAGCACTAAGGCTGCATTCTGTGAAGGTGACTCTTCTTTTTCTGACCCCTAGTAACACTGAAATATCGACTTTTATAAATAGCTCCTCATACCTGTAATGTGTCCCATAGGTATGGTGTGTCCCCCTGTATCAGCCGCCTACCATCCATCCATCATGCCTGTCCGGTGTCTCGGCGCCGCCCACATCTGTCCATCATGATGCCCTGTGCGTCGCTGCATCCTCCTGTTTTGAATGCCGGTGCCTACACTGTGACAAGAGTTCTCGGGCAGGCTATTGCACCTGCGTGTTGTGAAAGCCCCAGCCCCGCAGTGTGATTATATCATAACACACTGCAGGGCAGGATCTGGGGCCTCCACAACACGCAGGCGCAATAGCTGCGCATGCCAGAGAACTCTTGTCACAGCGCAGGTGCCAGCATTCAAAACAGGAGGAGGCAGCGATGCACAGGGGCATCATGATGGACAGATAGTGGACGCCCAGGGGGTGACAGATTCCCTTTAAATCAACTTATTGGTCTCCTTGTTAGCTCAAGTGTGAGGACAAGGCTTCTGATGTCTCACTGTCATGCTAAATAGAAAATAAGAGCAGACTTTAAAAGTAGGCTGGTGCTTAAAATCATTGTCTTCTGTTAATTATTTTTACCTGCAAGGAAAAACATGCATTCATTATCACTTTGCCCCAGTAGGGGTTTATGGGTAAGGATATTGCTACTTGTAGGATTGCCTCCACATCAACCATTTATCTGATCAAGTATTTTAAAAAGAAGTACAAATGCTTTGAAGAGGGCTTCAGGGCACAAAAGAAACTCTAGGAACTGCCAGGACCATCTCTTAAAGAGGATTCAGCTACAGAATCTGTTCATCACCAGTGCAGAACTTGCTCAGGAATGGTAGCACATAGATGTCAGTGTATTATTATTATTATTTATTGTTCTAGCGCCATTTATTCCATGGCGCTTTACATGTGAGGAGCGGTATACATAAAAACAAGTACAATAATCTTAAACAATACAAGTCATAACTGGTACAGGAGGAGAGAGGACCCTGCCCGCGAGGGCTCACAATCTTCAAGGGATGGGTGATAATACAGTAGGCGAGGGTAGAGCTGGTCGTGCAGCGGTTTGGTCGATCGGTGGTTACTGCAGGTTATAGGCTTGTCGGAAGAGGTGGGTCTTCAGGCTCTTTTTGAAGGTTTCGATGGTAGGTGAGAGTCTGATATGTTGTGGTAGAGAGTTCCAGAGTAGGGGTGATGCGCGAGAGAAATCTTGTATGCGATTGTGGGAAGAGGAGATAAGACGGGAGTAGAGAAGGAGATCTTGTGAGGATCGGAGGTTGCGTGCAGGAAAGTACTGGGAGACGAGGTCACAGATGTATGGAGGAGACAAGTTGTGGATGGCTTTGTATGTCATGGTTAGGGTTTTGTAATGGAGTCTCTGGGCAATTGGGAGCCAGTGAAGGGATTGACAGAGGGGAGAAGCTGGGGAATAGCGGGGGGACAGGTGGATTAGTCGGGCAGCTGAGTTTAGAATAGATTGGAGGGGTGCGAGAGTGTTTGAGGGGAGGCCACAGAGCATGAGGTTGCAGTAGTCAAGGCGAGAGATGATGAGGGCATGGACTAGGGTTTTTGCAGATTCTTGGGTGAGGAATGAACGAATGCGTGAAATATTTTTGAGTTGAAGTCGGCAGGAAGTGGAAAGGGTTTGGATATGTGGTTTGAAGGAGAGATCAGCATCAAGGATTACTCCGAGGCAGCGAGCTTGTGGGACTGGGGAGAGTGGGCAGTCATTTACTGTAATTGATAGGTTCGTAGGGGGGGTCACGTGAGATGGGGGAAAGATGATGAATTCTGTTTTGTCCATGTTGAGTTTCAGATATCTAGTGGAGAAGAAGGATGAAATAGTGGACAGACATTGAGGGATTCTGGTTAGTAGGGAGGTGATATCTGGTCCAGAGATGTAGATCTGTGTGTCATCAGCATAAAGATGATACTGAAAGCCATGAGATTCTATGAGCTGTCCCAGGCCAAAGGTGTAAATAGAGAACAGCAGGGGCCCAAGGACTGAACCTTGTGGGACTCCGACAGATAGGGGGCGAGGTGAGGAGGTGGTGTGTGAGTGGGAGACGCTGAATGTCCGGTCTGTTAGGTATGATGAGATCCAGGAGAGGGCCAAGTCTGTGATGCCGAGGGATGAGAGGGTCTGTAATAATAGGGAATGGTCCACTGTGTCAAAGGCAGCCGACAGGTCCAGGAGGAGGAGGACAGAGTAGTGTCGCTTGCTCTTGGCAGTTAAGAGGTCATTGGTGACCTTAGTAAGGGCAGTTTCAGTGGAGTGGTGTGACCGGAAGCCAGATTGTAAGCGGTCGAAGAGGGAGCAAGAAGAGAGATGGGAGGACAGTTCAAGGTAGACGTGTTGTTCCAGTAGCTTGGAGGCGTATGGGAGAAGTGATATAGGGCGATAACTAGATACAGAGGATGGGTCAAGAGAGGGCTTTTTGAGGATAGGTGTGATGGAGGCATGTTTAAAGCTTGAGGGGAAAACACCAGTTGTTAGTGATAGGTTGAAGAGATGGGTTAGGGTTGGGATGAAGACTGTGGTGAGGTTTGGGATGAAGTGGGATGGGATCGGGTCGAGTGCACAGGTGGTGAGATGTGATCTTGAGAGTAGAGTGGAGAGTCGATCTTCTGTAATGGTGGAGAAGTTGGTTTTGAAGGTGGAGGGCTGGGAAGTCGGAAGGAAGGGCTCTGGGGGTTGTTGACCAAAACTGTCCCTGATGTTATCAATTTTCTGCTTGAAAAATGAGGCAAAGTCTTCAGCTGAGATGAGTGGGGAGGGAGGAGGTGCTGGGGGGCGGAGGAGAGAATTGAAGGTGTTGAATAACTGTTTAGGGTTGTGAGACAGGGAGGATATGAGAGATGAGAAGTAGGTTTGTTTAGCTGTGGCGAGTGTGGTCTTGAAAGTAGTGAGGGACTGTTTGAATGCGATGAAGTGCTCGTTGGAGTGGGATCTTTTCCATCTGCGCTCAGCAGCCCTGGAAGCTCGCCTCAGCTCTTTGGTCAGGCTGGTGTGCCAGGGCTGTCTGTTGATTTTGCGAGTTTTGGTATGTGTAAGTGGGGCAGCGGATTCCAAAGCTACAGCTATTGTGGTGTTATATAGAGCGGCAGCGTCATCCGCATTGTGTAAGGAACTTATATCTGTAAGAGGGAGGAGGGATTCAGAGAATGAGTGTAGGTCAAGGTGTTTAAGATTCCTGCGAGGGTGTGAAAGTTTGTGGGGTGGGGATTGTAGACATGGAGTGAAGAGGGAAGAGAATGTGAGCAGGTTGTGGTCAGAGAGAGGAAGAGGTGAGTTAGAGAGGTTAGATAGGGAGCAGAGGCGGGTGAAGATGAGGTCCAGTGTGTGGCCATCTTTGTGGGTGGCTGTAGAAGACCATTGAGTGAGGCCGAAGGAGGAAGTGAGAGATAGAAGTTTAGTGGCAGCTGAGAGGGAAGTGTCAATGGGGATGTTGAAGTCGCCCATGATGATAGTAGGGATGTCTGCGGAAAGGAAATGAAGTAACCAGGTGGTGAAGTGGTCAAAGAAGGTGGTGGCTGGCCCTGGGGTGCGGTAGATGACAGCCAGTTGGAGGTTGGAGGGGGAGTAGATGCGCACAGAGTGCACCTCAAAGGAAGGGAGGGTAACAGAGGGTGGCAGTGGGATTGGGGTGAAGGAGCAGGTATCTGACAGGAGAAAACCAACTCCTCCACCATGTTTGCTGCTGGGGCGGGGGGTGTGAGAAAGGTGTATCTAAATGCACAGTGAAGCAAGGGCTTTAGAGCCTGGTCTGTTGTTAATAAATGTAGCAAAGAAGCCACTTTTGCCCAAGAAAAGCATGAAGGAAAAACTGACATTCTGCAGGAAGGACAGAGTTTGAGCTGCAGGAGGCAAAGGTAAAGGTTTTTTCCCTGATGATGCCCCCTTCAGATTGTTTGGGACATTTGGAAGGGTGATTGTCTGGACAAGAAAAGGTGAGCTCTATCAAGACCTGTGTCACGCCAACAGTAAAGCATCCTGAACTTATATGTGTTGGGTTCGATTTTCATTCAAAGAGTGGTCTCACTCACAATTTTGCCTAAAAAACACTGTAATTAATAAAGAATTCTAGCTAAATATCTTCTAAAGGAATTTTCTACCAACCATATAAAAGCAACATTGCTTTTCTTTTTTCAGCATGATGGAGTACCATGTTACAAGACAAAAGTAATATCAAAGTGGCTTGGTGAATAAAACATTGAAATTTGAAAAAAAAAGAGAATTAGGCATCAGTTGCTGGAATCAAGCAATGTTCTCTGGTTCACACATCAGTATGCCTCCTTAGGGTCTCTGCAGGGTGGTGCACTCACATAGGAATCATCAAGGTAAAACAGAAGAAATTGAAAGAATTGGAGGACTCACCCAGAAACTCCTTGATGTACAATTTTCTTCCATGGTGAAAAGTGACATGGCCGTAGTCCATCATCTCTTATCTGCATAGCTCCCCTGCTACCTGCATTCCGCATTTTGATATGATTTGATGTCACTTTTCACCGTGGAATAAAATTGCACATCAAGAAGGATCTGGGTGAGTACTTCAATTCTTTCAATTTGTAAGGTAAAATATTGAAATGTTGTGCTCTTGATCAGGAAACTCCCAAGATCTCGGTCATGTTGAGAATCTGTGGTCACTCCCTAAGAAGTGTGTGGACTAACAAAAATACATACATTTTGATAAACTCCAAGACTTTGTTAGGCAACAATAGATTGCCATCAGTTGGGACTTAGAAGCTGATATCCAGCATGTCAAAGCAGGATGAAGTGGTCTAGAAAAATAGAGGGCAACACTGTAATATTAAGTCTTTGAATAAACTTGATACAATTGTCAAAAAAGCATAAAACTTCATGAAATACTTATAACTGTACTTCCGTAACCATAGAAACATATGGCTAAAAGAGCTAAGAAATTTTAAGTTACGAACTTTAGGAAGACCAAAATTTTTGTCAGTCTCTAAACTTTTGGCCAAGACTGTATACATGCTTTTGTATATGTTATTAAATAATAAATTATATTTAATAGAGAAAACATTTCATTTGACGGTTGCTTGAATACTACTCTCTTCTTGACAGAGCATTTTTGATGTAGGATTAGTTATAGCTAAGAATTCTTAGAATTGCTGATACCGAATTTTTTATATATACAAATTTTTAGAGTTGCTTTATGAAGTGCTTGTTTCACATCCTGATTCCTCAGTGTGTAGATAAAAGGATTCATAAAAGGGGTCACAACAGTATAAAGTAGAGATGAGACTTTATTAAAATCTTCGCTTTTCATTGCATTTGGACTGACATACATGGATATCATGGCACCATAAAAAATAATAACTACTGTTAGATGGGAAGTACAGGTAGAGAAAGCTTTTTGTCGACTTTTAGAAGATGGAATTTGTATGATAGTTATTATGATTCTGGCATAGGATGCTAGTGTAAGGAAACAAGATCCTAGAAGAATCGTGGACGCCAATACCCAAGATACAGTTTCCATAGTGTATGCAGTTTTGCACGATAATTTCATAACTGGCTGAAGGTCACAGAAAAAATGTCTAATTCTATTAGGGCCACAAAAGTGCAACTGAGAAACTAATATAATTGCCCCAAAAGTAGCAATAAATCCGGTACACCAAGAACATAACGCCATGATAAAACTTGTTCTAATGGTCATTATTAATGAGTAGTGCAGTGGTTTGCAGATAGCCACATACCTGTCATAGGCCATAGCCCCCAAAAGAAAGCATTCAGTAGACCCCAGGGAACCAAAGATGTATAGCTGAATAATGCATCCTGTAAATGGTACGGTTGGATTTTCCATTACAATGTCAAATAACATTTTGGGGATAATATTAGATGTGTACAAAATTTCCAGAAATGATAAATTACTTAAAAATAAATACATGGGTTTGTGCAGATGTACATCTCCATATACAATGGCAACAATGATCATATTTCCAGTAACGGTCACAATATAGATAAATAAAAATATAGCAAATAATAGCAGCTTTATATGTGTAATACCCGTAAATCCCAAAAGAATAAATTCAGTTACTGTAGTTTCATTTGTGACTGTCATTCTTATCAATCACGATCACTAAATCCACATGTAAGTGGTACAGTTTACATTTATTAAAATTAAATTATTGTTCAGATCTACAAAGCAAAAAAAATAAATAAAAGTAACTGGGATTTGAAAACTTTTTAGTTTTACTAAAATACAAAAAAAAGATGATTTTTAATTATTAAAAAAAATTTCCCTTAAATTTCAAATTCAAGAAATACTAAAGCTAAATGTCACATTAGTTACTAAATTGGAATTTGCATTCTTCTCCAGATGTTACAGTCGTACAAAATAATTACTAATCCTATATATTTAAACATGACTTTTAGTATTAAGCCAGGGGCAGATGGCTGTAGATTCTCTCATCTGAGAGAATCGGGCTAATTATGCAAATGACAATTTGATCAAACTCTTATCCGAGTTTGATCAGAGTGTGATCATATAGTGATCCGATTCTTTTGAATGAGGAGAAAATGGAGAAAGAAGATGGAGAAAAAAGTTTGAATGTCATCAGAGTGCAGTGTGATGGTTTCTACAGACTCGTTGACTTGCATGGCCAAGTGCGATCTGAATATCGGATGAGAATCGGAAATGGTGTTATTTGTTTCCTCAGACAGTTCATGCAATCCGATGTTTTGTTGATTACATTCAGACCAAAAATACTGTCATCTGCATGAGCCCTTATTACAATAATTCTTTGAAACATCAATGCTATCCTAAAATCAGTGTCAGGTGACCTTAGTGCAGTTGTGTGTTTCTGTCTGTACTGTAGTACAACCACATCCACCTGCGCTCAATAGGGTATGCACAAATGACAGAAAATCCACTTTGCACTCCAGTAACTGTACTAGGTTTAACATTTTAAAAATCTCGGTTTGAAATTATTTCTTTTTTTGCTGTAAATTTCAGTATTTGCGTTGCAATGTTAGGCAAGGTGCACATTTTAAAAATTTGGTCAGTTTTTTACCTCAATATTTGTAATCTAAAACTAGGAGTGGAAAAATCAGAGGAAAAGTAAAATAGAAACACGTCACCACTTCTGTATTTATCACCCACTCCTGGTTTTGGCTTACAGATACTGAGGTAAAAAAAAATAACCAAAAACTCAACATATGAACGTGTCCTCAAGGTAAATGCACATATCATCTTTTTCTGCCTGGAATCACCTCCAAAACCACCACAAATCAACTTCAAAAAATGAATATAACGCACAGAAACAGTTTTGTTCAGATTTTTGTTACTTCTTTAACCACTTTACAGGTCAGAAACTAAATAGTAGTTAAAAAAGTATCATGTGGATTATTTTCCTTTCAGAAGACTCTTTGTTCTTTACAATACAAGTCAATGAAAAAGCTAAAAGATGCCTAGGAGGCACCCAGAAATCTTCATGAGCATTTTGTCACTGTTTTGCTTAAATAAAACACTACTGGTTTCTTCATTATTAAATGGAGTAAAAACAGCGACAGGAGAATGACAGCAAAAAAGAAGTCATAGGAACCCTGGGAAAACTATTCTGATGGGAAAAATAACCAGAAAAAAAAATCAAGAAAAGACTTAAAAAACACCATAGAAGAAAAGCTGTGTCAGTAAAAAAGAATGCATGAAAGATTTGACTGGTTCGTCTAATTTTATAAGATGTTGTCTGGACATATGCTTCTGTATTTTTCATCCATTCCAGTTCAACTTAAAGAATATGTAAACCTTTGATACCATTTTTATTTATGGGTAGGGGTGGAGAACCTCAGGCCCTTGGGCTGTTTATGGCCCTCCATGACCTTTTATCTGGCCTCTGGGCAGATTCCTGGGACTGAAGTGCTTGGGCTGGCAGATGTTTGATGGCGCCCATTCCTTTAATTCCTCCTTGCTCTGTGAGCACATGCACTCTTCACTAAGGGACGCTGAAATGCAATGAAAGATTACGTCCTTACAGAAGTGCCAGCGTGTACTTTATGGGTGGAGTAAGTAATCATTTTGTGCGACCCTCGAAAGATGGTATAAATATTCAAGAAAAAATGTTCCCTAGCCCTGGTGTAAGGGAATAGCTGTTCTGCTCACAATGTAATTGTAATTACAGAGCAGTTTTGCAGGTGAACCAGCTGTCTCCCTATCACATACCAGAAACAACCCCTTCAGGCCAAGGCTAAAATTACACACTGCTCCCTGATGTCATTACTGCATGATTAACAATAACATGGAAATATGAATCCGGAGGGCAGAATGTCTGTTTCTGAGAAATGTATATTTGACTTTTACACCGATCAATAATTTTGACATAGTGAATCTTGATTAATAGGATTTTTTTTCATATGTAGCAATGCCATAAATATATGTCATGAGATAACCCTTTTAGCAAATCAGCTAACTACAGCCAAAATAAACTGGAATGAACTACTTGCATACTGGAATGCACAGAACAGAATATTAGGAGAAAATACACAAAGATCGAAAACGTTCTCTAGTTGCAGCTGCAGGCAGACATTGAAAAATGCTTGATTAATTTCATCTAATAAAACCCAATTATGGAAATGCATTCAGTCAAAAACACATGCATTATAGTCAAAATAAAATAACCTCAAAGGTGTTAATAGATTTTAAAGGGAACCTTTTACCTTCAAAAGACCATATTTAACTGCAGAGATAGTGGTAATCTGCAGGTAGCTAGCAGTGAGAAAATGGAGTTATATTGTTCCTGCAGTCATTCGCTTCTTCCCATTGGTGGGGTTCATTGGGCTGTAACAGTCCCTGCTCTGCACACACACTGCACACACACTGCACACACACTGCACACACACACCAGAGCAAGCTGTCAATTAATATGCAGTGAAAGTGATAATAATGCACTCATTGCATACCGTTAACTTGGCCTAAGTCTACGTCTATATTACGCTTCTGGAGATCAGTATCAGAGCTAATACCACTACAAAGATAGATCTAAAAAAATTGCAGAATTTTGGACATAAAAACAATATAATAAAAAGTGCACATCCTCTTGAAGAGCTCAGGCATAATACATTTTTTACGGTTACATACTAAATCTGAGAGTATAAACTTTCAAAAAATCTCACATAAAAGTCTACAGGACATTTATGTCCGATTTCCGTCAGACACCACATTTGCAAGGCCTTACTTCTAGGTGAGAATAATACCATTCTGTAATATGGGAAATGCAGATGTTGCATAATGGCAATGATAATGTGCCTGGCACTGTGCACTGTTATGTGCTTGATGCTTAAAAGTATGAGATGTATTATATCTGAAATATAATACAATATTTTTTAAGATTTTATGGATCTATATTTTGTATTTATATTTAACTGATACAAATAACCAGAGTTTTAGATGATTTTTAATCTATATTACTTGTTATAATTTAAATAACAATACTTTACCAACATATAGTATAAAACAATCCACAAATCCATTATAACAAGAATAACAGGATGTATAATAGTGTGGACAAATAAACCTATGAGCTTATATATACTCTGTAGTCCCAGAGGAATTTGCTAATTGTAGATTAATACAGACATGCATTGCTGTAAAATAATAAAGATTTCCCCAAGGGAAATCAGTACTATGTGAACAGCATGTTAATTGCAGTTTAAAGACAGTTTTCTAACACTTCTTTAAAACTGGTCAGAGAAAAGAGGTAGTTATAAAAAAACATAAATATTACTTAATACTTAATGCTCCAAACCCCACAGCTCTAACATCACTACTTTGTTGGTCAGAATTGTAAATTATGGCTGCCTATCCAGCACTGGACTTTAGATCCCCGGCTTTGTGATGAATGTGTCACATGTGGTGTCACTTTCGGGTCGTCGGTAAGTCATGTGACCCCCAGTGATGTAATTTCCAAAGACTGGGTGTGACAGCACTGCCAGTCGGAAGGCTTAATGGTGCCACCACACTTGACACTTGCATTTCAAAGCTGGGGATCTGCAGTCCAAGGACCAGATGCCGTCCTCATTGAAGGTGGGCCTACCTAACATTTAAATATGGCACCCGACAAGGTGCCTGTAGAGATCAATTCTCATATATGGATACTGACACAACTTGTCAGACCCAACACAGCACTACTTGCTACTGTAAGAGTTCCATCTATATATATATACTAGCTGAAGAGCCCGGCGCTGCCCGGGCATAGTAACTAACTGTGGTTAGTTGTAGCAAATTATAATTATCCTCCATCCCATAGTCCCGTGCCCATATACCCATCACACATCCTCCATCCCATAGTCCCATGCCCATATAACCATCACACATATTCGCCATCCCATAGTCGAGTGCCCATATACCCATCACACATCCTCCATCCCATAGTCCCATGCCCATACACCCATCATACATATTCGCCATCCCATAGTCGAGTGCCCATATATATATCCATCATACATATCTGCCATCCCATAGGCCCGTGCCCATATACCCATCATACATATCCTCCATCCCATAGTCCAGTGCCCATATATATCACACATCCTCCATCCCATAGTCCCATACCCATATACCCATCATACATATTCTCCATCCCATAGTCCCATGCCCATATACCCATCATACATATTCTCCATCCCATAGTCCCATGCCTATATACCCATCATACATATTCGCCATCCCATAGTCGAGTGCCCATATACCCATCACACATCCTCCATCCCATAGTCCCATGCCCATACACCCATCATACATATTCGCCATCCCATAGTCGAGTGCCCATATACCCATCATACATATCTGCCATCCCATAGGCCCGTGCCCATATACCCATCATACATATCCTACATCCGAAAGTCCAATGCCCATATACCCATCACACATCCTCCATCCCATAGTCCCGTCCCCATATACATATCCGCCATCCCATAGTCCCGTGCCCATATACCCGTCAAACATATCCTCCATCCTATAGTCAAGTGCCCATATACCCATCACACATCCTCCATCCCATAGTCCCGAGCCCATATACATATCCGCCATCCCATAGTCCCGTGCCCATATACCCTTCATACATATCCTCCATCCCATAGTCCAGTGCCCATATACTCATCACACATCCTCCATTCCATAGTCAACCATTATGACATCAAATGAGCGGCGGCAGGGCTTGCGACCTATGATGACATCAGCGTCGCCATGGCAACCGTTGTGACATCATAATGAGGGGCGGGGCTTGATATGCACACACTGCTTCCCCAGTATGCAAATAGGGGCATTATGACATCATAATGAGAGGCGGGGCTTGACGCACACACACTTTTTCCCCAGTATGTAGACGGGGCAAAATTGTTTGGTGAATTGGAACGCGCGGGGTTAAAATTTCGCCTCACAACATAGCTTAGGACGCTCTCGGGGTCCAGACGTGCGACTGTGCCAAATTTTGTGGCTGTAGCTGCGACGGTGCGGATGCCTATCCCGGACATACACACATGCACACACACACACACACACACATACATACATACACACATACATACACACTTTGAGCTTTATATATTAGATATATATATACACACACCCATATATACACAGATGTATGGAGGAGACAGGTTGAGGATGGCTTTGTAAGTCATAGTTAGGGTTTTGAACTTTAGCGTCTGGGCAATAGGAAGCCAGCGATGGGCGTGGCAGAGAGGAGAGCCTGTGGAATAAAGGTTTTTGTGATGCAGCACGTCCTCCTGATGCTGAAGACTGCGGACCCTATGTCAATCTGGGTTGTCCCCACAGTCTACAGCTCCTGCACCTCCTCCTTCTCTTCAGACTCCATCTCCGAAATGACCACATCAGTCACAAGCTGGAAGCACTACAGCACTGCCTCAGCCAAGCGGCAACAGGCTGTGCTGAAGCTAATGTGCTTAGTTGACAAACCACACAAGGCTCAATAGTTGTTTACAGCTCTGAAAGAGCAGATCTGGGCTGACATCGCTGAACCTACAGCCAGGCATGGTTGTGTGTTACAATGGCGGGAACTTGGTGGTGGCTCTGAGGGGAAGCAAGCTCACACATGTACCATGCCTGGCCCATGTGCTTAGCCTTGTTAGTTCAACAGTTTCTCAAAAGCTACCCGGAGCTGCTTATCAAAGTATGCCACCTATGTGACCATTTTAGAAAGTCACCTACAGCTTCAGCCACCCTTGCCGCGCTTCAGCAACGTTTGCAGTTTCAGGCTCATCGATTGGTGTGTAATGTCCACACGCATTGGAACTCTACACTTCAGATATTGGAAAGAACTTGTGAGCAGAAGAGGGCAGTTGTTGACTACTAGCATCAACAAGGCCGTCGGTTTTCAGTTCAGGCTCTAAACATAAGACCTCAGGAGTGGACATGTATGTCAGACATATGTATCATCCTCCCAAACTTTGAGGACTGCACCAAGATGGTGAGTGGCGATTATGCCATAATTATTGTCACCATCCCGCTTCTCAATGATCAAATAATAATAATAATCGGTATTTATATAGCGCCAACATATTCCGCAGCACTTTACAGTTTAACAGTTTCAAACACAACACACATAAGTAACAACAACATTAACAATAGTACAATAATTAAAACTAAATAAAATGACCCTGCTTGTGTGAGCTTACAATCTACAAAGAGGTGGGGGAGATACAAAGTACAGGTGTGTATTTACAATGATGTATTTACAATGATGGTCCAGCCATATTGAGGGTGTGGCTAATAGAAAGAGATAGTGAATGGGCTACACACACACTTACGCATAAAATGACCTTGATTAGAGAACGTGATCGGCTGCTCTGAACAAATGTGTTTTGAGGGACCACCTAAAATTGTGCAAGTTGTGGCTGTGCCTAATTTCTTGGGGTAGAGCATTCCAGGGGATTGACACAATGCAGGTGAAGTCTTTGAGTCGGGAGCAGGAGGTACAGATTAGTGCAGAGATTAGTTGGAAGTGTTTGCAGAGCACAGAGATCGGCTAGGCAGGTGGACATAAATGAGGGAGAAGATGTGAGTAGGTGCCGCACTGTGGAGAGCTTTCTGGGTGAGAACAAGAACTTTGAATTGGATCCTATAATGAATGGGCAGCCAGTGTAATGACTAGAGAAGAGCACCGATTAGCCAGATGGATGACCCTGGCTACTGCATTGAGGATTGACTGGAGAGGGGAAAGTTGAGTGAGTGGGAGGCCAATTAATAGAGCGCTAAACGATATCTGCTCACAATCAAAGAGGATGCAGTGCTGGTGGGGCATGATGAGATGGAGCAAGGAATCATGCAGAGAGATTTGTTGTGAATTCTCTTTCTGGTCTCACTCTGGTTATTACTGAAGCTAGTGGAGCTGGTCAGACTGACAGAGGGGTTGCGAGTTCTCTTTCTGGGCTCCCTCTGGTGGTTACTGGAGGTAGTGGAGCTGATCTGATTGACAGAGGCTGGCCACCTGATAATGGAAGTCTTCAAACAGAGGCTGGACAGACATCTGACTGGGATGATTTAGCGAATCCTGCTTTGAGCAGGGGGTTGGACCAGATGGCCCAGGAGGTCCCTTCCAACTCTATGATTCTATGATTCTATGAGGATGACAATTGGAGATCTGGGGTTTCAGATTCGGATTTTAGACAGCTGATTCCCTCTATCCCTGCTGGTGATTTTCTTCCTGTGCCTTCTGAGGTCTGATGTCTCCTGCTTTGTCCCTGCATGGTTCAGCTAAGTGGTTCATTTGCTATTCTGGTTGCATTTTATCTGGTTTTGTCTATCTCTGCTTTGTGCGGTTCAGCCAGCTCCTGCTGGGGCTGTGCTGAATCACCGCCCATATGTTACTGCTTGTGCCAGTTTGTTTTGTCCCCTGTTATACTGGCCTCTTTTTGCTTTGCTTTCAGAATATACCAGAGTGCTGATATAGTGGGGGTGAAGTTGTGCGACTTCAGTGTTTTTTGTGCATCAGACGTGTTGGACTTTTTGCAGGGTTTTTTTTGCGTGATTCCAGACAGTGTCTTTCCTTTCCTGTCCTGTCTAGTCAGTGTGGGCCCCATAATTTTGCTAAGTCTATTTTCCTGCCTGCATTTGTGTTTTCATCTTGTCTCACCGACAATATATGTTTGGGGTCTATCTATATCTTTTGGGGTCTGCTCTGGGGCAGTTTAGATTTGCCCTTTCTTGCTTTAGGCTTAGTTAGCTCTCCAGCTGTGATCTTTTAATGCTTTTATCATTTACATAATTCACTTTCCTACAAGAAAGAGACTTCAATCAGTTTCTCTTGTTTTCATTGTCTTCACTGAAAATGTGCGACGTCAACCAGACTGAAGTCACAGAGTTCCTGCTCCTTGGATTTAAAGGTCTATATAAATACAAATTCCTGCTCTTCATCCTTTTCCTCTTCTGTTACCTGATGATACTGGCTGGAAACCTTCTCATTATAGGTGCGCTCCACGGCTACTGCTAGTTATGTGGATAGGATGAGGGGTCTGCAATCCGCTTAGTTACCAACCTCTCTGGTTTTCTGTGGCTTAGCCTTGGCCTGCTATCCTCCTCTGTGACCCATTCATAACAGAGATTACACACAGCCTAGCATCATCTTATCCCAGTGGGTGACAGTGAGGAAGAGGAGGAGAAGGAAGAACAGGAGCTAATTTCATGCACTATAAACGGTACTACAAGAACAACTGTCATACCGTCTGTTCAGCGTGGATGGCCTGAGGACAGGGAGGAGGAGGAGAGCATGGCCAGTGTTCCTCTTAGTGAGGACATGGAAGTCTTGCCTGCTAGCAGTCTGGCATGCATGGCTGAGTTTCCCGTGACCCTCATGTTCTCAAAATTTTGGGTGACAGGCAATACTAATTGGTGACATTTCTAAACCCATGCTACAAGGAGAACTTTCTATCTCTTATTCCAGAGGCAGACAGGTGTACTATAATGTTGCAGTACCTCAGGACCCTTCTTGCGGATTTATTAAAAACATTCCCATGTAAAAATGCTGGCGGCAGAGGTCACAGTTCGTTGGACAGCCAAGGAGTACATGTGAGAGAGACAACTCCAATCCAACAGAGGCAGTGGAGCACTGGCAAATTTATAGAAGAGTTTTCTCAGACCCTCCCATCGCCCTGGCCGGGAGGTGCGGGGTACTCTCACAAGGAGTGCAAAATTTTGGAAGATGCTGAGGGAGTACCTTGCTGACCATACCAACATCCTCCATGATTCCTCTGTGCCTTTTAAATATTGGGTATCCAAGCTGGACATGTGGCATGAACTGGCTCTGTCTCCTGCACACGTGCGCTGTACTCACGGTCTTGGAGCACACAGTGCCTCACTCTCTGGCAGTCCTGCTGTTATTGTCTAGAGCCAACGGGAACAGTGCTTTGCGGCGCCAGTGGTCTAAGTATGGAGCATGCTGCTTTTTCTTTTCTTTTCAATGATTTATTTATTGAAATTTGCAAAGTTACACAAAATATCAACCAAAATGTCTCGAAGATTATTATATAACCTACAAACTTCACTTTTCAAAAATTAAACAGAAAACATTGAACACCCATACATGACATTGACCACTAATATATAGAAGTCTAGGGATTGCCATACCTCAGAAGTTACTTCAAATGATGAAAATATATCTAAACATAAATCTGAGTTTCCGCTATCTATGCAACATCATTTACCAAACCTATGTCATGATGTTAAACAAATACAAAGAATCAGCATAGGAAGTAAGGGGAAAGGGAGTAGAGCAGAGACAAGGTGGGGACAAAGGATAGGAATGTGGCATAGAGGAAGAGGGGGGAGGGGACAATGATAGGCATGGATTATGTCTGTGTTATATTAATACTGAACGAAGAGACCACTATAGTCTTGTTAACTTTTAAGAGTGGATCTGAACCGGGTCCACGGGCGCCAGATTCTTTCAAAAGTTGAGTAGGAGCTGTTTACCAAGGCTGCAAATTTGTCTACCTGATATAGCATGTCAACCTTTTCCTGTAGGTGGGATAAAGACGGAATTATTGTTGTCTTCCAGTACATAGGAATCAGTAGTTTTGCTGCTGAAAGTATGTGTTGCGCTAACAGAGCAATACTCTTATGTCCAGCTGGTGTCAGGAAATTTAAAAGCACTATTTCCTGTGTCAATTTGAGCGTCCTGCCCACTATTTTCTGAATAAAATTTTCCACCACATGCCAGAATTGTAGTAGGGGTGGACAAGACCACCACATATGTAAATAAGTGCCCTCCGTGCCTTCACATCTCCAGCATTTAATAGAAGATCCTGCCCTCCATTAATTATTTTGTTTGGGTGTGATACACCATCTGGTTACTATTTTAAAAGAATTCTCTTGCGCTCTAACGCACTGTGATGGGCCATGAGAAGAATTATAAATGTGGGAAATTTGGCTGGGAGTGAACTTGTATCCCAAATCCTTTTCCCAGTATGTTATGTATGCTCTTTTGTGACAGCAATCCGAGGTAATCAAGATCTGGTAAATAGTCGACATTATCTTCTTGGGCGTATGCCTTGTTGCGCAAAGAGCTTCAAATGTAGTTAATGGGCGTGTAATGTCCGACCTTAAAAGATATTGTGTCAAGGAATCTCTAACAGAGCCGAATTGTATAAAGGTCAAATTTGAGAGGCCTGGTAGTTTCTTCAATACATGAAACGAGGGGAGTGTCCCATCCATCAAGAGCCTATCAACCGCTACATTTGCTATAAAACCGGGTTTCATCACATCGTCGTCCCGGGAATAAGACACGTGTGGCATTATATCTGCTAATTTAAGTAAGGGGATAGAGGGGGGGCAGAGTATTTATCAGTCCACTCCATAATTTTAAAGTAGCTTTAGTGTGGATATTATGTAGTATTTTGCTTGTGTTTTTACGAAAGCACGTCAAGAAAATGGATCTCAGGGGACAGGGGGCAAGTGCCTCCTCCACCTCAATCCACTGTTTATTGCTAGAAGTCCACCGCAGGTCCACCAACCTGGTTAGCATTGCCACGTGGTAGTACCTTAATATGTCGGGGGCACCCATTCCGCCCCTATTGACTTATTTAGTGTTAAAGTCCTATAGGCCAAGCGAGGCTTCTGTTTCTTCCAAATGTATCTGCGAAATAGCGAATTAATTTTAGCAAGAAATGATTTGGGAATGGTTATAGGAAGCATTTGGAAGATATATATAAATTTGGGCAAGATTAGACTTTTCAGTAAATTTTTCCTCCCCATCCATGAAACATATCAGCCCTTCCATGATTTCATGGTGGATTCTACGGAGGTAATGAGGGGTGGGATATTCAGCTGAAAAAGGTCTCTGTCCGATCTTCCTATCTTTACTCCTAGATACTTGATATATTGTTTTGGCCAAGTGAAAGGATATGTATTTCTTAATCTTGCTAGGGTGTTCGGGGGTATATGTTAGTCCAATGCTTCAGACTTGGACATATTTACTTTAAAATTGGATAGATTACGATATTGATCTATGAGGCCCATTAAGGCTGGTAATCCCGATATAGGATTAGTCAGTAGTATTAAAAGATCGTCAGCAAATGCCGCTGTTTTATAGTGTGTCTTATTGATTTTGATACCCTCTATTCCCGCATGTAGTTGTATGGCATTTAAAAGAGGTTCCATTGCTAACACAAATAGTAACAGAGACAGCGGTCAATCCTGTCTCATTCCATTTTTGATGGTGAATGCACCTGTTATAAAGTTGTTAATCCTCATTTGTGCCCTGGGTTTATCGTACATTGCCATTACGGCTGTTATAAATGTATCTGGAATTTCAGATTTGGCTAATACTTCCTGTAGATAAACCCAATCCACCCTGTCAAAGGCCTTCTCTGCATCCATTCCAAGAAGCACCAGTGGGAGCTTACGATTTTTTGCGTATTGAAGAAGGTGTAATACCTTATGCACATTATCCTTCCCCTCCCTTCCACCTACAAAACCAGTCTTGTATAAAGAAATCAAGCTTGGCAGTGAATTGGCCAACCTTTTTGCCATCAGACCAGCTAAGAGTTTTAGGTCCACATTGAGAAGGGAGATCGGTCTGTAACTGCTACACAGTTCAGGGTCTTTCCCCTCTTTGTGTGTTAGAGATATTCTGGCTGCAAGCATTTGGTTCGGTAATGGATGGCCTTGTAAAACTGGATTGCAAACGTTTAACAAATGCGGAACAGGTAGATTCAAGTTGCTCAGAATAGACAGCATCCAGGCTTTTTTTAAATGAGGATTCGGTATTATCTTCCGGATATAGATTATATAATTGCTCATAATAGTCGAGAAATGCCAGCTCCATGTGTTCTGGATTTTGCGAGCTTATCCCTTGTTCATTTTTAATTGAGTTAATCAGTGTATGTGTTTGCCGCTTTCTCAATTGCGATAGTAATAATTTGGAAGCTTTATCTCCATGAACGTACATTCTACTTTTCCATGATGCATAGAGGTTAGCAGATCTCGAATTTAACATATCTTTAAGTTGTTGTCTTTTTTGTTGTAGCGCCTCTAGGTTAAATTGGTCAATTTTACGTTTATGTAGAAGCTCAAGCTGCGATATGCTTTCATAAAGATCCTGGATTTCTTTTTGCTGAAGTTTATTAAGGTAGGAGGTGATAGATATCATCTCCCCCCTGGCAACTGATTTATGTGCTTCCCATAATATTTGTGAGGAAATTTCTGGCATGGCATTTTGTTCAAAGTATTGGGAGAGCACTTTGTTCATACGTGCCTGCACCTCGGAATATCCGAGCACAGACTCGTTAAGCCATCATACCCTGTGTCGGGGAAAAGTTTTGGAAAGTGAAAGTTTTAATAAAACCGCTGAATGATCAGAGTAAATATTTGGGATTATTTTTGCCTGTTGCATATTAGGAAGCATTTTACTGAGTATAAAAATATAGTCTAAACGGTGGTGAGATTTATGGGGGTGGGAGTAGAAAGTATAGTCCCGATCGGAGGGATATAAATATCTCCATGAGTTGATCAACTGTAAAGATTACAATTGTGACTTTATTCTACATAGATCCTTTGGTGAAAACGAACTTTTCTGTTTGGTTGTGTCCACCAAAGGCTCCAATGCCACGTTAAGGTCCCCGCCCACTATCAATGTACCCTCTCTAAAGCTATCGATTTTTTTCAATGTTGAGATTAGCCATTTCAATATTTTTTTATTTGGTGCGTACAAACTACATAATGTTACAAGGGTGCCATTCAGTAGTCCCTTGACAAAGATATAGCGACATTGAGGATCCGCCATAGTTTCTCTTACCTGGGAGGACACTCCCCTCGCCACTGCCACCGAAACACCTCTTGAACCTGATTGGGTGGTTGTCACATGGAGCCATTTATCATATACCGAGTGTTCAAAAGAGGGTAACTTATCCGGCTTAAAATGCGTTTCCTGAATAAGCAATACTGCCGCATGCTGTTTTTTTAAATAACTGCAATGTGTGCCGCCTTGTGTTTGGAGAATTCAGCCCATGTGCATTAAAAGAAATAAATGTGTGCACCTTATCAGGATCCACCATGACTCTGTGCGTAGTAGCATCCTTGTGTCTTGCATTGAAGACCAATCCTTGTGCCTATAGGGATGGGGTGGGGATCCAGGAAGGGGAGACAAGGGGGTGAGAAGAAAAAGAGGGATAAAACACAGAAGTAGAAAGGAGGGAAACAGGTCATTAATAATATCCGCATGTGTATACTATAGGATACCATTGTCCAGTGTTTCAATGAACTATAACTAATTACTAACATTGTTTCACAATGTGCCAGCTTAGGGGGAATCCAAGCAAACAGTACAAAGCTAAATATGAAATGCTCCATTCTAGGAGAATGCCCAGTTTGGGCTGAAAAGTATCTCTAGGTTAGTGTCTCATAACGGATTATCAAATAAATGAGGCAGTAGTGTTTACCCATATTTGGAAAAACACACCAACCCCATCAGGTCAATTTCAACCAATTTTCTATACCCTGGCTACGGTAAAACCAAGAAATTAACTGTAAAGCCTGTCTCTAACTTAATGTTCAAGTAGAATCTCTGGAGTCCTTAGGTGGTGGGGTCTTTGCCAGCTTCCTTTTCTGCCTTTGTGACTTTAGCATCAGAGCTACCTGCCATGTCGGAGTATCCGGCAGCGAATGCAGCAGGGACGCCGAATTAAAGGACTCCAGATCAGGATAGGCCTCCAGCTCAATCTCCAGAGTTTCACAGGCCGTTTTGATGTCTTGTGATGTTCTTGCTTGGATACTTTTATCTCCATATGTAATGTGGACACCAAACGGAAACAACCATCTGAAACGGAGACCTTTTTTCACAAGTGCTTCTGTAAACGGTTTCAAAATTCTCCGCTTCTTGAGAGTGTTGGCTGAGAGTTCCTGAAAGAGTTTTATTTGTGAGTCCTCAAATAATATATTCTGTGCTTCTCGCATTCTATGAAGAATTAGATCTTTTACATGATAATCGAGAAAGCGGCAGATCACATCTCGTGGTTGCACCCCTTGGGACGGTCTTGGTCAGAGGGCTCTGTGGTCTCTCACCAGTTCAATTTCCTGCGGCTCTGATTCAATAAGTAGACCTTTGAATATCTCCTGTGCTGTTTGGCACAACGCTTCAAACACCACTTTTTCAGGGAGACCTTTAATTCTCACATTATTACGACGTTCTCTGTTTTCATGGTCCTCCAACACCGTATGAATTGCATGTAATTGATTTTCATGCACATTTAGGGAGTCCAGTATGGCGTTCGACCTTTGCGTCATAGCAATCTGCGAGTTTTCAAGTGTCTCAAGTCTGTGGCCTTGAAGATTTAGGTCTTGTTTTATCTCTGCAAGTTCTTTTCCTATTGGCTCAAGAGCTTTAGATAGTATACGTTTGATGAACGAACGAGTGACTAGAGCATCTCTTGCTGTGCTTCCTATGTCAGAGTCACTCTCCAGTTCAGTATCTGAATCTTCTAATGAGGCCATGTCACGGAGTTTAGGTGATTTAAGAGAATCTGATGAGACCGTTTGTTTTTTAAGGAAGTTATCCACATCTGTTTTTGTGATGGATTTCGTTGATTTGGGTATGCTTCTCTGCGCTTTTACGCTAGATTTCCCCATATTTGCAGTTATCTAAAAGACATGAGTAGAGCAATTTGAAGGTTAGGATTCCCACAGCTGGCTTTGTATTTAGCTAGGATTCCATTTTATTTCCAGGCTTACAGACGGTGAATAAATAGAGTTGTTATTTTGGCTTTGGCCACTAGATGGCAGCCTAGGTTTACGTTCTGTCCTCTTTGGTTGTTGGTATAGAGATAAAATGTTTCAGGGTATCCTTATTTATAACTGTCCAGCTTAATATAGAGTATAAAAGCTAGTAAGGGGGGGAGGTGGGGGAGCAGTTCTAACAGGGGGAAAGCTTAAAACAGCTCTGCGCCTCCCAATGTACCCCCTTCTCTCCTTACATCACCTCAATTAGGCAGTCCTGAGCCCTTTCTGATTGTTCAGGGCTATTTCCTTAATTGCAGTGTCTTTGTACAGAGGTATAAGGGAATATAATGGCGCGCTCCAGCACCCCTACCTTTAGGTCCAGACCCTCCTGTTGGAGAAAAAGCGACCTGTTTGCGGCTGTTGTTGCAGTGTCACCGCGGTGCCCCAATAGCCCCCAATTCCTCCAGCATTTCTCACACCCTCGCTATCTGCAGGGTGGGGGAGGTGGCCGGAGCGTGTAGCTGCACGTCTGCTTCAGGCCTCAGGTGTCGCGCTGTTTGTGAGCCCGCCGGGACTATTTTTTCATGCTGCGGCAGGACACCTGCTCGCTGCACTTTATCTCCGGCTGTAAGTGCCGCTAGTGCTTTTATGTGCCCCATTCAGGGAGGTAAGTGTAGGTACCATGTCTGAGGGGGGGTGCTGGCCCTAATAGACCTCTGGACTTTTGGTCTCAGATTAGAGATGAAATCCTTCTGCTAGAGGCGATGGCACTGCTCTTAGAAGATCCTTCCACCACTCCAGAGTCTTCCCGCCGGCAGGATCTCAGATATACAGATCCTTTTTATTCCAGACCGTGGTGTAACAATCAGGGTCTAAGTGATCCAATAGGGTCCTGACTCGGGTCCAGTTGCGAGGATGGTATAAAAAAGGTAGCTCTGGTGGTTTTAGAGCCACTTTTGGTACTTTGGTCTGGGAGCTCAGGATTTCTGCTTTTTGCTTCACCAACATTCAGGCTCCGCCCCAGGATGGAGCACGCTGCTCAGCCTTCTACATGCTGCTTGTCTCTGCCAAAACTCTATGCTGTCGTGCGTGCTTTCTCTTAGACTCGCCCCCTGCCTTTAGGTCACCGGGTCTGTCTGCTGCAGCCCGTCGCAGCGCTGGAGCTTCGAGTACATAGTGCGCTGCCCCCTTGCTGCCGCTGACAGCGGGGGACTCTCTCTTGCTTCGCTTGCTTTTTCCCTCAGCTTCCGGCCGGGTTTCTTGTGAAAACACGCCCCCTCTTCCTGAGTAATGAGGCCTGTCCAGCCCCTATTCCTTCCTCCAGGAAACAGAGGACACAGCCTGGACAGTTCCGGACCTGGCGCAGCACAGATAACCACATCCTGGTCTTCCTCCTCCTTACATATCTGTCCAATCAGTTCTTTAATGCAAGCATCATAGAAGGCATGAGATCCAATTTTCAACTGCAAATTGTACATTACATCCAGAACAGTTTAACTTTGAAGGAAGTTGTGGCTCACATCAATGCACAACATGATACTAGTCTCATACTTCAAAATTTTGGTGGTAAATCCTTGCAACACAGATAAATTTTGTGTTCTTACTTCTGTAACATCATTTGGGTGATAATAATGCATACCTATTTGCTTCATATTCATCATCTTCTTTAGCCTTAGGAATATAATGTTGTAAAAGTGAAAGCAATTTGGTGAAGTTGGTGGGTAACTCATTTGTGAAAGTAATTGTAATCTTTACTATTTCTCCATTGCATGTGCATCTAACCACCTCGTTGATCTTATTTTAGTTTCTTTGGAAAGAAAAAAGCTCCATTGAAACCACTTGCTTTTCCTATTATTTCATCAAGCTGGTAAACTAGAGGTGAGATTCAATTTGTGGATTGTAGTCAACATGGTACTGGGACAAGACCCACTGGGCCTAGCAAACAATTTGATCGTTTATGCACAGCTGAATAGCATTGACCTAAAAAACTAATTTTGATTTGATTTTGATTTCTTATGGCAAAATAGTGTATAGAACTAGGGTAAGACACAGCAAAAACAGTTGAATGGAGGCCTGAAATGCCACATTTTGTAGCCCACAGATAGATGAAACATCTGTCGGAGATAGCCCACTTTCAAATATCTGGCATGTATTGTTTGCTTTTTCATGCACAATAGTGTAAAGAACTAGGGTAAGACACACCAAAAACAGTTGAATGGAGGCCTGAAATGCCATATTTTGTAGTCCACAGATAGATGAAGTGCCTGACAGAGAGTGCCCACTTTCAAAATTTTGGCCTGTATATTTTGTTTTTTCCTGTACAATAGTGTATAGAACTAGGATAAAACACAGCAAAAACAGTTGAATGAAGGCCTGAAATGCAACATTTTGTAGCCCACAGATAGATGAGGCATCTGACGGAGGTAGCCCACTTTCAAATAGCTGGCCTGTATTTTTTTTTGCCCAGCTAAATTTTGTCAATAGGTAGACACTACAAAAAAAATTCTATGGAGGACTGAAGTGGCACAATTTTGAGCGCAATGATATGTGATCCATGTGGCGAACAAAACCGAGTTTAAAATATCTGTCCTGTAGCTAAATATTTTTTTGGCAGCTAAATATTTTTTAGGCAGCAAAATGGTGTCAAGAAATTATATAAGACACTCCAAAAATTTTTTTTACAGTACCACAAAAATGGCAGAATTTTCTGCGCACTCAGATGTGATGACTGGAATGGGAAAATCTGTTTAAAATAGCTGGATTTTCACACTGTACTATGAAAAGGATTTGACTGTATTCTGCAGTGTCAATAATCAAATGGAGAAATAAAGGAGGCTATGGACTGCTTTGGAATAAAATAATCAGGATTAAGATGCAAAAAAAATATTCCTGCCCACTGATACCTGGGGCAATATATATACGGTCAATATATGTAATAGGCAGCAGCAGACAGTAATGGAGTTGACACGCTTGATGAATGCAATGAAGTATGCTACATACAATGCCTGCCTGCTACTGATATCTATATACCTAGAGACACTCTCTGCCTACCTAGCACTACAATCTATATACCTCATAATTAGTCCTTAGAAGGACTGTTGATTAATCTGTATTTGTGTATTCTATTATGGTATACCTACACTAACTGATAAACCCCAAAATCTGACCCTATCTCAGCAAACAACTCTCCCTACACTGTCTGATTCTGGAGATGACTGTGACAAGCAGAGCGGTGGCAGGTCTCATATAGACCTGATAACGCTGTGCGGCCATCCATTCACTGTAATACCACAACCAATATGATTGCGGCATTACAGTGCATGGCAGACAATCCCTGCATTTTGTTAAACTGTAAAGCGCTGGGGAATATGTTGGCGCTATATAAATAAAGATTATTATTATTATAAGTAGTGTTGAGCGATACCACCCGATATTGAAAAATATCGGATCGGATTGGATCGGCCGATATGAAAAAAGTATCAGGTATCGCCGATTCCAATCCCGGAAGTCCCATTCAAGTCAATTGAACAGAAATATCGGAATTAAAAAAAACCCTTTCTTTCCTTGTAGTTTAATTCTACATGACGAAAAACAACTAAGAATAATGTAGAATGTATTGGGGGAGGTGGAGGAGACATTAAAGGCATAGAGGTTTAGCCCAATCAAATGGAATAGCAGGAATAAATTTTGTTTTTAAAGATGTTCGGAGTTACAAAGATATTGACTATGTTAACCTTTTGTATATTTTGTTAGATATGTATGTTTCACTACTTCCATGCTCTTCACCTTCTTTTTTTCTTCTCCAACACTTTCTCCATCATCCTCAGCAGCAGCATCTTTTTCATCAACTTCTTCTTCACCTTATTCATCTTCTTCTTCTTCACGTTCTTCCTATTATTCTTTTTTTTTACATTCTTCACCTTCTTCCTATTATTCTTTTTTTGTACATTCTTCATATTCTTCTTATTCATCTTCTTCATCATATTCTTATTTGTGACAGACATTCCTGTAGTTGTTATCTATAAAAGGTTGAAGATTACACCATCCGTTCTGCCTGTCACAAAAGATTTACAACAGGATTTGTCCGTGTTCAGTTTGGCCTGCAGCAGCAGGCATTTTCCAGGGGCACCACGAGGAGGAACGGACTCACCCCCATACACTGCTTAGTCTTCTTCTGCTTAGAATTTAGATAATATCTTTTGCTCTGATTTTTAGTCTTATGCTTAATTCTTCTGCTCTTGGTCCTTCTGCTTTTTGCTCTTCTGCTTCTTGGTCTTCTGTCTCTTGTTGTTCTGCATCTTGGTGGTTGTCTTCAAGTTCTTTGTCATCTTGGTCATCTTCTTCAGGGTCATCTTTTTGGTCTTCTTCGGTGTGGTCTTCAGGGTCATCGCCTTCAGGGTCATTGTCAGGGAGACCCAGAGTGAGAACCAAAAACCATTTCCACAAGCGTGAACTTTGAAAAGTAGTAGAAGGTAAAAGAAGGCTGAGGAACTGCCGAGAACCAGCTGATGGTACTGGATCCCGGATGGGCTGCAGAAGGAACAAGAGCCAATGGCACAACCGTGGACCAGCTGACGGTGCTGGAACATGGTTACTAAGCAGGAGGTACCTGTGATATAAAGCACTACCAAGGACCAGCAGATGTTGCTGGAACTCGGATACCAAGAAGGAGGCACCTAAGCCAAAGGCACTGCCAAGAACCAGCTGACGGTGTTGGAACCCGGATGGGTAGCAGAAGCTACAAGAGTCAATTGAACTACCGAGAACCAGCTGATGGTGCGGGTACCCAGAGTGGCAGCAGAAGGAACAAGAGCCAATGGCACAACCGTGGACCAGCTGACAGTGCTGGAACATGGTTACTAAGCAGGAGGTACCTGTGCTACAAAGCACTACCAAGGACCAGCAGACGTTGCTGGAACTCGGATACCGAGAAGGAGGCACCTAGGCCAAAGGCACTGCCGAGAACCAGCTGACATTGCTGGAACCCGGATGGGTAGCAGAAGCTACCCCTGAAAAACAACGTTGCAAGTCCACGAGCCGGCCGCAGTTACCGAAACCCACAGTCCTACAGGGGGTGCTTGTCCTATTGGCACTACGGAACCAGCCTTTATTGCCAGAACCCGCAGCCCACATAGGAAGCACCTAAACTGCAGGGACCATAGACTCGGCTAACCCGACCGCAACACGACAGGACTATGTATTGGTGGCAAAGTGACGTTGACACTACCCGGAAACAGCAGGCGTGCTGGAACCAGGCTGGGCAGGAGGGAGTACCCGTGCCAAAGACACTTCTGAGCAGCAACTGGCGATGTTGGAGCCCAGGGTCAATCATGCAGCAGGCTGAGGCCTACTTGGAGCGAGTAGAAAGTAAAATGTAGTGTGATTTTGGAGGCAGCAGGAGACTTTGTCGTCCACACAGCAGGGGAGCAGCTGGCGTTACTGAACCCCACTAACACTAGAGCATGTGTTTTTCTCTGTGCAGACGGCACTTCCGAGCACCAACTGGCTGTGTTGAAGCCCAGGATCAATCATGGAGCAGGCTGAGGCCTACTTGAAGCAAGTTTTATATCGGTTGTACACTACTACTGATTGTAACTGTGCTCCAATTAGGCCTCTGGCTCCACTGTCTCTAGTATTTCCCCCGGTCTCCAACCCCGCCAGTTGCTGCTCAGAAGTGGCATCTGCACAATCCACACTTGTTCCTGGGTTACAGGGGCTCAGTCACGTCAGTTGATCCCCTGATGTGTGTCCAGCAAGGTCTCCTGCTCTGTCCACATTCCCACTACTAGTAATGGGAATGTGGACAGAGCAGGAGACTTTGCCGGACACACATCAGGGGATCAACTGACGTGACTGAGCCCCAGTAACACAGGAACAAGTGTGGATTGTGCAGATGCCACTTCGGAGCAGCAACTGGTGAGGTTGGAGGCCAGGGGAAATACTATAGACAGTGGAGCCAGAGGCCTAAGTGGAACGCGGTTAAAAATCAGTAGTAGTGTGACTGTGTAGGCAGCAGGAGACTTTGCCATCCACACAGCAGGGGAGCAGCTGGCGTTACTGAACCCCACTGACACAGGAGCTAGTATTTCTCTCTGTGCGAACGGCACTTCCAAGCAACAACTGGCTGTGTTGAAGCCCAGGATCAATCATGGAGCAGGCTGAGGCCTACTTGGAGCAAGTAGAAAGTAAGATGTAGTGTGATTTTGGAGGCAGCAGGAGACTTTGTCATCCACACAGCAGGGGAGCAGCTAGGGTTACTGAAGCTAACTGACACAGGAGCTAGTGTTTCTCTCTGTGCGGACGGCACTTCCAAGCAACAACTGGCTGTGCTGAAGCCCAGGATCAATCATGGAGCAGGCTGAGGCCTACTTGGAGCAAGTAGAAAGTAAGATGTAGTGTGATTTTGGAGGCAGCAGGAGACTTTGTCGTCCACAGAGCAGGGGAACAGCTGACGTTACTGAACCACACTGACACAGGAGCTAGTGTTTCTCTCGGACGGCACTTCCAAGCAACAACTGGCTGTGTTGAAGCCCAGGATCAATCATGGAGCAGGCTGAGGCCTACTTGGAGCAAGTAGAAAGTAAGGTGTAGTGTGATTTTGGAGGCAGCAGGAGACTTTGTCATCCTCACAGCAGGGGAGCAGCTGGCATTACTGAACCCCACTGACACAGGAGCTAGTGTTTCTCTCTGTGCGGAGGGCACTTCCAAGCAACAACTGGCTGTGTTGAAGCCCAGGATCTGTCAGGGAGCAGGCTGAGGCCTACTTGGAGCAAGTAGAAAGTTAGATGTAGTGTGATTTTGGAGGCAGCAGAAGACTTTGTCGTCCACACAGCAGGGGAGCAGCTGGCGTTACTGAACCCCACTAACACTAGAGCATGTGTTTTTCTCTGTGCAGACGGCACTTCCGAGCACCAACTGGCTGTGTTGAAGCCCAGGATCAATCAAGGAGCAGGCTGAGGCCTACTTGAAGCAAGTTTTATATCGGTTGTACACTACTACTGATTGTAACCGTGATCCACTTAGGCCTCTGGCTCCACTGTCTCTAGTATTTCCCCCGGCCTCCAACCCCGCCAGTAGCTGCTCAGAAGTGGCGTCTGCACAATCCACACTTGTTCCTGAGTTACAGGGGCTCAGTCAGGTCAGTTGATCCCCTAATGTGTGTCCGGCAAGGTCTCCTGCTCTGTCCACATTCCCACTACTAGTAATGGGAATGTGGACAGAGCAGTAGACATTGCCGGACACACATCAGGGGATCAACTGACGTGACTGAGCCCCTGTAACCCAGGAACAAGTGTGGATTGTGCAGATGCCACTTTGGAGCAGCAACTGGCGAGGTTGGAGGCCAGGGGAAATGCTAGAGACAGTGGAGCCAGAGGCCTAAGTGGAGCGCGGTTAAAAATCAGTAGTAGTGTGACTGTGTTGGCAGCAGGAGACTTTGTCATCCACACAGCTGGGGAACAGCTGATGTTACTGAACCCCACTGACACAGAAGCTAGTGTGTTTTTCTCTGTGAAGACTGCACTTCTGAACATCAACTGACATTGTTGGAGCCCAGGATGAAGCATGGAGCAGGCTGAGGCCTGATGGTTTGTGAATGTGGAGGCAGCAGGAGACTTTGTCGTCCACACAGCAGGGGAACAGCTGACGTTACTGAACCCCACCGACACAGAAGCAAGTGTGTTTTTCTCTGTGAAGACGGCACTTCTGAACACCAACTGGCGTTGTTGGAGCCCAGGATGAAGCATGGAGCAGGCTGAGGCTTGATGGTTTGAGAATGTGGAGGCAGCAGGAGAGTTTGTCATCCACACAGCAGGGGAACAGCTGACGTTACTGAACTCCACTAACACAGAAGCTAATGTGTTTTTCTCTGTGAAGATGGCACTTCTGAACACCAACTGGTGTTGTTGGAGCCCAGCATGAAGCATGGAGCAGGCTGAGGTATGATGGTTTGTGAATGTGGAGGCAGCAGGAGACTTTGTCGTCCACACAGCAGGGGAACAGCTGACGTTACTGAACCCCACTAACACAGGAACTAGTGTGTTTTTCTCTGTGATGACGGCACTTCTGAACACCAACTGGCATTGTTGGAGCCCAGGATGAAGCATGGAGCAGGCTGAGGCCTGATGGTTTGTGAATGTGGAGGCAGCAGGAGACTTTGTCATCCACACAGCAGGGGAACAGCTGACGTTACTGAACCCCACTAACACAGGCGATAGTGTGCTTTTCTCTGTGAAGATGGCACTTCTGAACACCAACTGGCGTTGTTGGAGCCCAGGATGAAGCATGGAGCAGGCTGAGGCCTGATGGTTTGTGAATGTGGAGGCAGCAGGAGACTTTGTCGTCCACACAGCAGGGGAACAGCTGACGTTACTGAACCCCACTAACACAGGAGATAGTGTTTTTCTCTGTGCGGACAGCACTTCCAAGCGACAACTGGCTGTGTTGAAGCCCAGGATCAATCATGCAGAATGCGGAGGCCAACTTGCAGCAAGTTTTATATAGGTTGTAGACTACTACTGATTGTAACCATGCTCCACTATGGCCTATGGCTCCTCTGTTTCTAGTATTTCCCCTGGCCTCCAACCCCGCCAGTTACTGCTCTGAAGTGGCGTCTGCACAATCCACACTTGTTCCTGAGTTACTGGGGCTCAGTCACGTCAGTTGATCCCCTGATGTGTGTCCAGCAAGGTCTCCAGCTCTGTCCACATTCCCACTACTAATAATGGGAATGTGGACAGAGCAGGAGACATTGCCGGACACACATCAGCGGATCAACTGACATGACCGAGACCCAGGAACACAGGAACAAGTGTGGATTGTGCAGACGCCACTTCAGAACAGCAACTGGCTGGGTTGGAGGCCAGGGGAAATAATAGAGACAGTGGAGCCAGAGGAATAAGTGGAGCACGGTTAAAAATCAGTAGTAGTTCGATTGTGGAGGGAGCAGGAGACTTTGCCGTCCACACAGCAGGGGAGCAGATGGCATTACTGAACTCCACTAACACAGGAGCTAGTGTTTTTCTCTGTCCAGATGGCACTTCTGAGCGACAACTGGCTGTGTTGAAGCCCAGGGATTACAGTTCAAGTGGTAGAAACATGAACACAACAGGAGACCTGGATACTGTTGCCAACCAATTACTTATTCTGGTAGAGGACTGGCAAATTCTGGCAAGATCCAGGCCTTGTTCATTTTCAGAAAAGTAAGCAGGTCAACATTATCGGAGGATAGTCACGTGCGACGGTCTGTTAGTACACCACCTGCGGCGCTAAAGATGCGTTCCGATAATACACAGGCAGCAGGGCAAGCCAGCACCTCCAATGCATACTGGCTAAGCTCTGGCCATGTATCCAGCTTTGAGACCCAAAACTTGAAGGGGCAAGAGCCATCTGGGAGTACACTGATAGGGCAAGACATGTAGTCTGTCACCATCTGACGGAAACATTGCCTCCTGCTGACTGGAGCCGTCTGTGATGGTGTAGACATTTGTGGCAGACACACAAAACTTTGCCACATTTGGGCCATAGTAGTCTTGCCTTGTGCTGAGGCGCTGCCTCTGCTCGCTCTTTGTGCCGAGCTTCCTCCACTGCCTCGACGCACAGAGCTGCTTTGTAAAGCACTAGCAGCACTGCTGTTGGTTGGAATGGAGAACATGATGGACTGCACCAGTGTGTCTTGGTACTCCCGCAGTTTACGCTCCCGGTTCAACGGTGGTATGAGGCTTTGTAAGTTGTCCCGGTAGCGAGGATCTAGGAAGGTGTACACCCAATAATCAGTCATGTTGAGAATGTGGGCGATGCGGCGGTCGTTTCTCAGGCACTGCAGCATGAAATCAGCCATGTGCTGCAGACTCCCAACTGCCAGAGAAACGCTGTCCCCTGCTTGAGTCGTCATCTCTGCCTGCTCTGCATCACCCCACCCTCGCTGTACATACTGACTAGAGCATTGTGTACCTCCCTCCTCTGGAGAGATGTCTTCCTCCTCCATTGACTCCTCGTCATCCTCCTCACAAAGTGTCCCCTGCCTAGGCCTTTGTGAGGAACCACGTAGCGCAGACTGTCCAGAAGCAGATGGCATTTGTGACTCCTCATCCTCCACCTCTTCCAAAACCTCATCCCTTAGTGCTTGCAGTGTTTTTTGAAGCAGGCAGATAAGGGGGACAGTTATGTTGACTAGTGCATCATCTGAACACGCCATCTGCGTGGAATCATCGAAGGCACTCAAAACGAGGCAGATGTCCTTCATAGAGGCCCACTCAGTAGTGCTGAAGTGTGAACGGCGCACAGTGCGACTTGTTTGCGCCTGATGCAGCTGGTACTCCATGACTGCTGCCTGCTGCTCACACAACTGATCCAACATATGTAACATTGAATTCCACCTGGTGGGTAGGTCACATATTGTGCGATGTTCCGGAAGGCGTAATCGGCGCTGCAGAGCAGCAAGGCACGATCTTGCCGTGCTGGAACGCAGCAAGTGAGCGCACTCTATGTGGACCTTGTGCAGTAGTGCATCAAGATCCGGATAGTCCCTCAGAAAGCTCTGCACGACCAAGTTCAGCACATGTGCCAGACATGGGATGTGAGTGAGGTTGCCTAGGCCCAGAGCTGCCACCAGATTTCGGCCATTGTCACACACTGCCAAGCCCGGCTGGAGATTCGCTGGCACAAACCACACGTTGCTCTCCTGCTTGATGGCATTCCAGAGCTCCTGCGCTGTGTGGCTTCGATTCCCCAAAGAAATTAATTTGAGTACGGCCTGTTGACGTTTGGCCACGGCTGTGCTCATATCGGTCGTAACAGGCTCCTGCAACGCTGTTTCTGAGGAACTTGAGTAGGAGGAGGAGTCAATGTGTACAGACTGGATTCCTGCAATCCGTAGAGTTGGCAGAACACGTACAGCACCACTCTCCAGATCTGTACCTGGCTCCACAACATTGACCCAATGGGCAGTGAGGGAAAGGTATCGTCCCTGTCCATGGTTACTGGTCCAAGCATCGGTGGTCAGGTGGACCTTGCTACTGACGACGTTTAGTAGCGCATGTTTTATTTTTACCTCCACATGTTTTTGCAGGGCAGGGACGGCTTGCCTGCTGAAATAAAAGCGGCTGTGCATGGTGTATTGTGGGACTGCCAATGCTATGAATTTCCGGAAGGTATCAGTCACCACCATCCTGAATGACAGCATTTCAAGGGCCAGTAGTTTGGCAATGCCAGCATTCAGAGCCTGAGCTCGGGGATGGTTTGCCGAGTATGGCCGCCTTTTATCCCAGGCCTGTGCTACCGATGGCTGTAGTGTGGCCTGGAATTGTGAGGATGGCTGGGAACGTGGTGCTGTGGGTGGAATGTCACTGGGTCTCTGGACAACAGTGCCAGAGGTTCTTCCTTGGCGATCCTGTGAGGAAGCTGAACCAGCTGTGTGTGAGCTGGAGGAAGAGGCCCCAACACGAGCTGAAGAGGTGGTAGGTGGTGCTGTACGTTGGCCTACGTCTAAAGTGTGTCTGTGTAACTCCACCTCGTGCTTGGTCCGCACATGTTTCCACATATTTGTGGTATTGAGGTTGCTGACATTTTTCCCTCTTTTAACTTTCTGATGACACAGCTTGCATTTGACAAAGCAAATGTCCTCTGCAACTGTGTCAAAAAAAGACCACACACTGCAAGTCTTGGGAGCGCCCGTTTTGGCTTTTGAAAGAGGAATGCTCCTAACGGGTGCCGAAGTGGAGGCTACAGGCAACCAAGTCTGCCCCCTGCCTCTCCCTCCTGTTTTGGCCCTTCGGGGAATCTCTTCCTCAGAGCTACTCCCACCACCTTCCTGTTCCTCACACCATGATGGGTCAAGGACCTCATCATCTACACTCCCCTCTTCAAACACCTGCTTCTCCTGGGTTGTCTCGCCAGCACCGTACACACCAGAATGTGGCACCTGAGTCTCCTCATAATCTGATGCGTACTGAGGTGTGCTGACCACAGGCACTGGCCCACCCGCCTCTTCAGATTCAGAGGGACAAAGAAGTTGTGCATTACTGCATACTCCCTCTTCTTCACATTCTTGAATGCTGCTTGGCTGGCCGCCTCTTTCCAAGCCAACAGATTCAGAGAACAGAAGTAGAGACTGTGATGGCTCCTGTCCATGGCTCTCTGACTGCCTGGGCACTTTGGCAGGTGGTGAAGAGACAGATGGTTGCTCTTCGGTGCTCTGGCCCTGAGAGGACGTGGAAGTCATTGAAGTCGATGCGTTAGCTGCCATCCATCCGACAACGGCTTCAATTTGTTCCTCCCGCAGCAGTGGGGTACGGCAAGGTCTTACAAAGCTGAGCATAAAGGACTGTTGCCTGGTGAAACTGGGGGATGCTGACTCACTGGTGCCAGCAGCAGGCACAGAATCCCCATGTCCTCTCCCTGCAGAATCCCCACGTCCTCTCCCTGCTGAATCCCCACGTCCTCTCCCTGCAGAATCCCCATGTCCTCTCCCTGCTGAAACTCCACGCCCACGCCCACATGCCTTACTCCCTGCCTTCTTCATCTTGGTAGACTGATAAAGATAGGCAGAAAAGTACAAAGGGGGGGCTTAGTGTGCTTATTACTGAACAGCTGGTAACAGGTATAAGAAACACTAATTTTATGAAGTGTGTGTGTGGATTACACTTTAATAGGAGCTAATGTGGCCTACACAACTGTGAAATGGAGTGTTTCGTGAACTTTATTTTGTTTTGTTTTTTTTTTAAAAAGTAAAATGATGTGACCAAAGATTTGAAAGCGATAGTATCACTAACTTTTTGGAGCTATTACAATGCAGGAAGGTAACCTACAATGCAAAAGATGAGGCTCCAAAAAATAGGGTAATACTAATCTGGCTGCAGATGAAGGGCACAAGTCAGAAAAAAGGCTCCTCTATCTACTCCTATATAGTGTTTGCAACCAACCAATTTAGATGGATAAGGATGGATGCACACTAATAGGAGAATAAAAAATGAGCTGCAATAAAAGAAAAATATGTGTGAGGCAGTGATGCACGCTGAGCGGCCTACAACCAGACGTGGCTGCAGTACACACTACTCAGCGTGAGCTGCACTCACACACAGTCAGAGACCTCTCAGACAGCCGTGAACAGTGCAGCAAACTGGGCGCTAGCACTGAAAGGCTGCAGAGAGGCTCCGCTTTCTACTCCTATAGTGTTTGCAACCACCGTATATGGATACGGATGGATGCACACTAATAGGAGAATAAAATATGAGCTGCAATAAAAGAAAAATATGTGTGAGGCAGTGACACACGCTGAGCGGCCTACAACCAGACGTAGCTGAAGGACACACTACTCAGCGTGAGCTGCACTCACACACAGTCAGAGACCTCTCAGACAGCCATGAACAGTGCAGCAAACTGGGCACTAGCACTGAAAGGCTGCAGAGAGGCTCCGCTGTCTACTCCTATAGTGTTTGCAACCAACGTATATGGATATGGATGAATGCACAGTGCACACTAATAGGAGAATGAAAAATGAGCAGCAAAAAATGAAAAATATGTATGAGGCAGTGACACGCTGACGTGGCTGCAGTACACACTACTCAGCGTGAGCTGCACTCACACAGACCTTGCAGACAGCTGTGAACACTGCTGCAAGGCAAAAGAAAGCTACACTTATTGAGAATGTAGCCTGGGTAAAGCACAATGTGATTTGTAAAATCACTCTCTAACTGTCCCTCACAGTCTAGAACAGCAGCCTGTCCCTAACTGAATTCACAGCAGAGTGAACCAGAAATGGCGGCTGCGGCGGCTTTTATAGTGCATCATGACATCATTTCAGCAGCCAATCACAGCCATGCCATTAGTTAACATGCCTACATGCCTAACAGGATGTGCCCACACTTCTGAGGATTGTCATTGGCTGAATCAAATCAAACTGGCTCATAGCATTATGGGAACTTCCGATTCCGGCATTTGATATGATAAAAGTATCGGAACTGAGTATCGGAATTCCGATACAGTGAATATCGGCCGATACCCGATACTTGCAGTATCGGAATGCTCGACATTAATTATAAGCACTTGAACTGCATCACTCTGTTTGTAATGACTCTATATAATAAATGAGTTTCACTTTTTGTACTGAAGAACTAAAATAAATTAATTTTTTGATGATATTCTAATTTTGTGAGATGCACCTGTAATGACCAAGCAATTTTTACAATTCTGACCACTGTCACTTTATGAGGTTATAGCTCCAGAAAGCTTCAATGTATCCCACTGATTCTGATAAAGTTTTTTAGTGTTATATTGTACTTCATGTTACTGGTAAAATTTCTTTGATATAACTTTATTAGCGTTTATTTATTTTAAAAAAAATGGAAACTTGGCAAAAATTTTGAAAGTGTTGCAATTTTCAAACTTTTAATTTTGTACCCTTAAATCAGAGAGTGGTTTCACACAAAATAGTTAATAATTAACATTTTTCATATGTCAACTTTTCATCAGCACAATTTTGAAATTTTTTTTGTTAGAACATTATAAGGGTTAAAAGTTGACCAGCGATTTCTAAGTTTTCTTACAAAATTTACAAAACCATTTTTTAGGGACCACCTAACATTTGAAGCGAGTTTGGGGGAGTAAATATAAGAGAAAATATCCAAAAGTGGTACCATTCTAAAAACTGTACCCTTCAAGGTGCACAAAACCACATTCAAGAAGCTTATTAACCCTTCAGGTGCTTCACGAGAACTAAAGCAATGTGGAAGGAAAAATAGAGCATTTTACGTTTTTGCACAAAAAAATTATCCTGGAACCAATTTTTTTTCACAAGGGTATCAGAAGAAAATGGACCAGAAAATTTGTTGTGCAATTTCTCCTGAGTATGCCAATACCCTGTATGTGGGGGAAAGCCACTGCTTGGACACATGGCAGGGCTCAGAAGGGAGGGAGAACCATTTGACATTTTGAACGCAAAATTGGCTGGAATCAATGGTGGCGCCATGTCGTGTTTAGAGACCCCCTGATGTCCCTAAACAGTGGAATCCCCAAATTCTAACTTCAACCCTAACCATAACACACCCCTAATGCTAACCCCAACCCTAACCATAATCCCAACTATAACCAAAACAATAACCCTAGCCCAACCCTAACCCTAGCCCTGACCCTAACTTTAGCCAATCCTATCTTTAGCCCAACCCTATCTTTAGCCCAACCCTATCGTTAGCCCAACTCTACCTTTAGCCCAACCCTACCTTTAGCCCAACTTTAACCCTAATGGAAAAATGGAAAAGAATACTTTTCTATGTTATTATTTTTACCTAACAAAGGGGGTTATAAAAGGGCGTTTGATTTACCATTTTTTTCTACTTTGATCACTGTGATAGGGTCTAACACATTGATCAAAATGAACCAATAGGAAAAATTTCCTATTGTTTCCGGGTGCCGGCTGGCAGATCTCAGCAGGCACACTGCACATTCGCCTGCCATTTTCTTCCTGGAAGAAGACGCCCGCGGCAGGGGGAATTCACAGGGGGATGCAGGGACTCTGGTGGTACCAGGGGGAATTGGGGAACACCTTTTTTCTCTCCTCTGATGTGTGATCACATCAGAGGAAAGAGAAATTAAATTGGAAATTGGACTTTTTTTTGTGCGGTTGACGTTATTCAATAAATGACGGCAATTGCAACACCAGGGTCAAGAAAAAACATCCTGAATTATGTTCTCTGGGGTCTCAGCTTTTCCTGGTAGCTGAGACCCTGGAGAAATTCAGACTCTGGGGGGCACTATACACTTATTTCTCAGCACCGTTAAAAAGCAGCTCTGAGGCATAAGTACCCATAACTAGAGATGAGCTAATATTTCAATGTTCGGTTCTGCTCACATTGCCAATCTTGCAATATTCACCAATTTAATAGTCGATTAAGTCGCTGAATATAGCTGAACATGCACAGCACAAAAGCTGGTGTTTCCCAAGCTGTGTGACAGAGTGGTAAACAACGGTGTAGCGCTTCTGATCGGCTGTGAAATCATGACCTCCGGTCAGAGAGCCGCAGTTCCCATGCTGTCAAAAGACAGCGTGAGAGATCAGCTGTGATCAGAGGTATAAATTTTACCGCTAGTCACTTGTGTCAGCTGATAGGACTACTGATCCCATCTTCTGACACCTGCTGCCGCTAATAACAGTAAGAGTAGGAGCAGAGGATGGGAGTATTCATTAGCAGCTGCACTGTAAATAAATAATTAAAAAACCCTGCATGGGTTCTCCTGTTTTTTTGATAACCAGGCAGGCAATACTCACAAGTGGGGGCTGCAAACCTCAGTTGTCAGCTTCAGCAAGGTTGGTTATCAAGAATAGAGAGGTCCCCCCAAAAGCCGGCAATTCATGTGCCGCGTTCAGTAAAATCACAGTGTGACAGGTTAGAATAGATTAGATATAACAGACATATACACATAGAGTACATGTATAGAAGAGAAGTACTACATATAGTAAATACAATTAGAATAGGTAGATATAATGTATAGCTATCTGTGACAAATACAAATAGTACAGTGTGTGTTCAGGTTACTGTACATGTATTTAACCCCTTTCTGACATCAGACGTACTATCCCCGTCCATGGGACCCGGGCCCCTATGCCCATGGATGGGATAGTACATCTACCGCGATCAGCGGCGCCCACGTGGTGAGCGCCGCTGATCGCGGCCGGGTGTCAGCTGATTATCACAGCTGACACCCGGCACAATGTGTCAGGGGCGGTCACGGACCGCCCCCGACACGTTAACCCCTTGCACACCGCGATTAAACACGTTCGCAGTGTAGCGGGAGTTAAAGGGAAGCATCGGCAGGGAGGGGGCTCCCTCCGTGCTTCCCTGAGACCCCCACGGCAGCGCAATGTGCAGCGCTGCTGCGGGGGGCTCCTTTCCTGCAGGCCCCCGAATCCAAGATGGCGACGGGGGCCTTTGGGGGCCTGCAGGAAGCTGGCTTCCTCAGTGCCTGCAAAGCGCAGGCATGAGGAAGCCTTCGGCACTGCCTGTGACAGATCGATGATCTGTCACAGTGATCTGTGATGTGACAGATCAGCGATCTGTCACAGGACAGTGAAGTCCCACCTGGGACTATGTAATAAAGTAAAAAAAAAATAAAAAAAGTGTAAAAATAATTTTAAAAAAAATCGCTAAATAATTTAGTAAAAAAAAAAAAAATATTCCCCAATAAATCCATTTTTTTGAAAATAAAAAAAACAAAACAATAAAAGTACACATATTAGATATCGCCGCGTCTGTAACGACCCGCCCTATAAAACTGTCCCATTAGTTAACCCCTTTAGCGAACCCCTTAAAAAATAAAAATAAAAAACGAAGCAAAAAATAATGATTTGTAATCATACCGCCAAACAAAAAGTGTAATAACGCGCGATCAAAAAGACGCATATAAATATCCATGGTACCGCTGAAAACGTCATCTTGTCCCGCAAAAAACGAGCCACCACACAGCATCATCAGCGAAAAAATAAAAAAGTTATAGCTTGCAGAATAAAGCGATGCAAAAATAATTATTTTTTATATAAAATAGTTTTCATTGCATAAAACCGACAAAACATAAAAAAAGACCTAAATGAGGTATTGCTGTAACCGTACTGACCTGAAGAATAAAACCGCTTTATCAATTTTATCGCACGCGGAACGGTGTAAACGCACCCCCCCAAAAGAAATTCATGAAACGCTGGTTTTTGTTCATTCTGCGTCACAAAAATCGGAATAAAAAGCGATCAAAAAATGTCACGTGCCCGAAAATGGCACCAATAAAAATGTCAACTCGTCCCGCAAAAAATAAGACCTCACATGACTCGGTTGGTCAAAATACGGAAAAATTATAGCTCTCAATATGTGGTGATGCAAAAACTATTTTTACAATAAAAAGCGTCTTTTAGCGTGCGACAGCTGCCAAACATAAAAACCGCCATAAATAGTAAATCAAACCCCCCGTTATCACCCCCTTAGTTAGGGAAAAATAATAAAATAAAAAAAAATGTATTTATTTCCATTTTTCCATTAGGGTTAGGGTTAGGGCTAGGGTTAGGGTTAGGGTTAGGGTTAGGGCTAGGGTTAGGGCTTGGGTTAGGGCTAGGGTTAGGATTAGGGATGAGATTAGGGTTAGGGGTGTGTTGGGGTTCGGGTTGGAGTTAGAATTGGGGGTTTCCACTGTTTGGGCACATCAGGGGCTCTCCAAATGCAACATTGCGTCTGATCTCAATTCCAGCCAATTCTGAGTTGAAAAAGTCATATGGTGCTCCTTCCCTTCCAAGCTCTGCCATGCGCCCAAACAGTGTTTTACCCCCACATGTAGGGTATCAGCCTACTCAGGACAAATTGCAAAACAATTTTTGGGGTCCAATTTCTCCTGTTACCCTTAGGAAAATAAAAAATTGGGGGCAAAAATATCATTTTTGTGGAAAAAAATGATTTTTTTATTTTCACGTCCGAGCGTTGTAAACTTCTGTGAAGCACTTGGGGGTTCAAAGTGCTCACCACACATCTAGATAAGTTCCGTGGGGGGGTCTATTGTCCAAAATGGAGTCACTTGTGGGGAGTTTCAATAGTTTAGGTACATCAGGGGCTCTCCAAATGCACATGACACCCGCAGACCATTCCATCAAAGTCTGCATTCCAAAAAGTCACTGCTTCCCTTCCGAGCCCCGACGTGTGTCCATACAGTAGTTTTCTCCCACATATGGGGTGTCAGCGTACTCATGACAAATTGGACAACAACTTTTGGGGTCCAATTTCTCCTGTTACCCTTGGGAAAATGAAAAAATTGGGGACTAATTGATCATGTTTGTGGAAAAAATACCATTTTTTTATTTTCATGCCCGGGCATTATAAACTTCTGTGAAGCCCTTTGGGGTTCAAATTGCTCACCACACATCTAGATAAGTTCCTTAGGGGTTCTCGTTTCCAAAATGGGGTAATTTGTGGGTGTTTCCACTGTTTAGGTACATTAGGGGCTCTCCAAAGGCAACATGACACCCTCAGTCCATTCCATCAATGTCTGCATTCCAAAACATCACTATTTCCCTTCCGAGCCCTGACGTGTGTCCATACAGTAGTTTTCTCCCACATATGGGGTGTCAGCGTACTCATGACAAATTGGACAACAACTTTTGGGGTTCAATTTCTCCTGTTACCCTTGGGAAAATAAAAAAATTGGGGACTAATTGATCTTGTTTGTGGAAAAAATACGATTTTTTTATTTTCATGCCCTGGCATTATAAACTTCTGTGAAGCCCTTGGGGGTTCAAAGTGCTCACCACACATCTAGATAAGTTACTTAAGTGGTGTAGTTTTCAAAATGGGGTCATTTGTGGGGGGTTTCCACTGTTTAGGTACATTAGGGGCTCTCCAAAGGCAACATGACACCCGCAGACCATTCCATCAATGTCTGCATTCCAAAACGTCACTACTTCCCTTCCGAGCCCTGACGTGTGTACATACAGTAGTTTTCTCCCACATATGGGGTGTCAGCGTACTCAGGACAAATTGGATAACAACTTTTGGGGTTCAATTTCTCCTGTTACCCTTGGGAAAATAAAAAAATTGGGGACTAATTGATCTTGTTTGTGGAAAAAATACGAATTTTTTATTTTCACGCCCGGGCGTTATAAACTTCTGTGAAGCACTGGGGGGTTCAAAGTGCTCACCACACATCTAGATAAGTTCCTTGGGGGGTCTAGTTTCCAAAGTGGTGTCATTTGTGGGGGGTTTCCACTGTTTTGGTACATCAGGGGCTCTCCAAACTCAACATGGTGTCCGATCTCAATTCCAGCCAAAAACGTCAAATGGCGCTGCTTCCCTTCCGAGCTCTGCCATGCGCCCAAATAGTGGTTTACCCCCACATGTGGGGTATCAGCGTACTCAGGACAAATTGCACAATAACTTTTACAGTGCTGTTACCCTTGGAAAAATAAGAATTGATGGTGAAAAGATCATTTTTGTGGAAAAAATATGATTTTTTAATTGTACGGCTTTATGTTATAAACTTCTGTGAAGCCCTTGGGGGTTCAAAGTTCTCACCACACATCTAGATAAGTTCCTTAGGGGGTCTAGTTTCCAAAATGGTGTCATTTGTGGGGGGTTTCCACTGTTTAGGTACATCAGGGGTTTTCCAATCGCGACATGGTGTCCGATCTCAATTCCAGCCAAAAATGTCAAATGGCGCTGCTTCCCTTCCGAGCTCTGCCATGAGTCCAAATAGTGGTTTACCCCCACATGTGGGGTATCAGCGTACTCAGGACAAATTGCACAATAACTTTTAGGGTGCTGTTACCCTTGGAAAAATAAGAATTGAGTGTGAAAAGATCATTTTTGTGGAAAAAATATGATTTTTTAATTGTACGGCTTTATGTTATAAACTTCTGTGAAGCCCTTAGGGGTTCAAAGTTCTCACCACACAGCTAGATAAGTTCCTTAGGGGGTCTAGTTTCCAAAATGGTGTCATTTGTGGGGGGTTTCCACTGTTTTGGTGCATCAGGGGTTTTCCAATCGCGACATGATGTCCGATCTCAATTCCAGCCAAAAACGTCAAATGGCGCTGCTTCCCTTCCGAGCTCTGCCATGCGCCCAAATAGTGGTTTACCCCCACATGTGGGGTATCAGCATACTCAGGACAAATTGCACAATAACTTTTAGGGTCCTGTTACCCTTGGGAAAATAAAAATTGGGGTGAAAAGATCATTTTTGTGGAAAAAATATGATTTTTTAATTGTACCGCTGTACGTTATAAACTTCTGTAAAGCCCTTGTGGGTTCAAAGTTCTCACCACATATCTAGATAAGTTCCTAGGGGGGGTCTAGTTTCCAAAATGGGGTCACTTGTAGGGGGTTTCCACTGTTTAGGTACATCAGGGACTCTCCAAACGTGACATGGCATCCGATCTGAATTCCAGCCAATTTTGCATTGAAAAAGTCAAACGGCGCTCCTTCCATTCTGAGCTCTGCCATGCGCCGAAACAGTCGTTCCCCCCACAAATCATGTATCAGCATACTCAGGACAAATTGCACAATAACTTTTGCAGCCCAATTTCTCCTGTGACCCTTGGTAAAATAAAAAAAATTGAACCTGAAGTATTTTTTTTGTGAAAGAAAGTTAGATGTTCATTTTTTTTTTAAATATTCAAAAAAATTCCTGTGATGCACCTAAAGGGTTAATAAACTTCTTAAATGTGGTTTTGAGCACCTTAAGGGGTGCAGTTTTTAGAATGGTGTCACTTTTGGGTATTTTCTATCATATAGACCCCTCAAAGTGGCTTCAAATGTGATGTGGTCCTAAAAATAAAATGGTGTTGTAAAAATGAGAAATCGCTGGTCAACTTTTAACCCTTATAACTTCCTAACAAAAAAAAATTTTGGTTCCAAAATTGTGCTGATGTAAAGTAAACATGTGGGAAATGTTAGTTATCAAGTTTTTTGTGTGCCGTATCTCTGTGATTTAAGGGCATAAAAATTCAAAGTTGGAAAATTGCGAAATTTTCAAAATTTTTGCCAAATTTCCATTTTTTTCACAAATAAACGCAAGTTATGTGAATGAAATTTTACCACTAACATGAAGTACAATATGTCACGAGAAAACAGTGTCAGAATCACTGGGATCCATTGAAGCATTCCAGAGTTATGACCTCATAAAGGTACAGTGGTCAGAATTGTAAAAATTGGCCTGGTCATGAACGTGCAAACCACCCTTAGGGGTGAAGGGGTTAATTAATAAAAGATTATTTTTCTGAAAAAAATGATGTGGGATCCTGCGTAATTTTCATAACAAGCAGAGGGAAAGCCGATGTTTATAGCCTAGGAATAGGGTAATACCCATGGAGCTTCCCAGGCTATTAATATCAGCTCACAACTGTATACTTAGCATCCTTTACTGGCTATTAAATTGGGGCACCCCCCAAAAAAGTGATGTAGGGTCCCCCTATATTTAATAACCAGCAAAGGCTATGCAAACAGCTGCAGGATAATATTAATAGCCTAGGAAGGTGCCATGGATACTGCCCACAGACTAAAAACTTCAGCTCTCAGCAGCCCCAGAAAAGGCACATCTCAAAGATGTGCCAATTCTGGCACTTAGCCTTGCTCTTCCTTCTTCCCCTATAGCGGTGGCAAGTGGAGTAATAGTTGTGGGGTTGATGTCACCTTTGTATTTTCTGGTGACATCAAGCCCCGAGGTTAGTAATGAAGAGGTGTCTATATCCATTACTAATCCTATAGTTGTATGGTAAATAAAGACACAGCCAGAATAAAGTGTTTTATTTGAAATAAGACTAAACACAGTTTTCCATTTTTATTTAAACGCCTAATTCCATCGAAGCCCTCTATCTCCTGTAATAAAAGTAAAATAATAAAACAACAATATATCATACCTGTCCATCGTTCTGTCCCATGCCGCAATCCATGTCTGGGAAGAATCAGCTTTCAACCTGGACGGTGCGAAGATGCGAATGTCCTGGCTGAAAACCACTGGTGAATGTAATGCTGCTAGCACAGTCGCAGTGACTAGCGATGACTTCACTGAAGCTGCGTTCCCAGCCAGGCTGAACCATGGTGACCTCGGTGAGATCCCCGCTATCACCGTGAGAAAGTTGCACAATTTAGAGGCGAAGTCATCGAAGTTCAGTCTGGCTGAGAACGCCAGCTCAGTAATATCACAGCTAGTTACTGAGGCTGCGCTAGCAGCAGTTCAGTCACAAGTGGTTTTCAGCCTAGACGGTCGCATCTTCACCTCATCCAGGTTGAAAACTATTTCTCCCCCAGACATGGATTATGGCTTTGAACAGAATGATGGACAGGTATGGTATATAGTTTTTTTAATTTAGTTTCATTGCTGGAGATCAAGGGCTTCGCAGGATTTAGGCGAGGTCATAAGTATGGTTTAATTGAGATTATTAAAGGAGTCTGTCAATTTTTCAATTAAAGGACTTTATTCTTGCTGCGCCTTTATTTAACACATAACTATAGGATTAGTAATGGATAGGAGTCTTATAGAGGCGTCTCCATTACTAACCTCAGGGCTTAATGTCACCTGGCAATACAAAGGTGACATCAACCCCACAAATATGAACCCCACTTGCCAACGCTACAGGGCAAGTGGGAAGAGCTGGGCAAAGCACCAGAATTGGCGCATCTAATAGAGGTGCCTTTTCTGGGCATCTGCCGGCTGCTGTTTTTAAGGCTGGGGGTCAATATCCATGGCCCCTTACCAGCCAGACAATACCAGTCCCCAGCTGTTAGCTTTAGCAAGGCTGGTTGTCAAACGTGCATTTTTATGCTAATTTTCAGCTGATTTTTAAAGTACCAGTAAAGTCTATGAGATTTCACCGAATGTTATCAACTTTTTCCGATTTTAAGAAAAATGCTACCGATCATGATTCCGAATGTACCATATTCATGCTGAATTTGTTTCCTGATCATTTTCCGAACCTATTCAGTCATCTCTACCCTTAACTGCCACCGTTAAAAGGTGTATCGGCGGTCGTTAAGAGGTTAAGAATAACAAAGACAACGTTTTGGAGTAGCCATCACAAAGCACCGATCTCAATTCTATTGAAAATTTATGGGCAAAGCTGAAAAGGCAGGTGAGAGTCAGGCGACCTACAAACCTGGATCAGTTACACCAGTCGTGTCAGGAGGAATGGGCCCAAATTCCAACCAACTATTGTGAGAAGCTTTTGGAAGGAGATCCCTAATGTTTCACAGAAGTCATTCAGTTTAAGTGCAATGTTAACAAATACTAATGAAATGTGTGTAAAATTTAGAATTTTTGCAGTAAGTAAAATTACCTTAAAATATTCTCTCTCTCATTTTTCTGGCATTTGGCAAATATTAATAATTATAGTAATCCTTATTGACCTAAAACAGGAAAGGTTTATTCTAATTTAATGTATGACATTGAGAAAAATATGCATATCTGTCTTTTTATATAGTGTATGTAAACTTCTGGTTTCAACTGCATATATACATATACTCACCTACACACCAACCTAAACCATGCCGAATGTGTTGGCACCCTTGAAATTATTCCACAAAATGAACAAGTTATTCCCAGAACATTGTTGCTATTACACATGTTTTGCTATACGTATATTTATTTCCTTTGTGCATATTGAAACAACAGAAAAAACAGAGAAAAAAGGCAAATTAGATATAATTTCACATAAACACCTAAAAATATGCCTTACAAAATTGTTGGCAGCTTTCCAAAAATGTGGGTAAACAACTTTGTTTCAAGCATGCGATGCTCTCTCAAACTCACCTGTGGCAAGTAACAGGTATAAACAATATAAAGATCAACCTGAAACCAGATAAAAAGGGGAAACTTGAATTCAATTGTTGCATTTTGTGTCTGTGTGTGACACACTAAGAATGAAGAACAGAAAGAAGAGAAGAGAACAGTCTAAGGATTTGAGAACTAAAATTGTTGAACACTATCAACAATCTCAAGTTACAAGTGCATCCCCAGAGATCTTGATGTTCATTTGTTCATGGTGCACAACATAATCAATTAGTTTACAATCCATGCCACTGTAGATAATCTCCCTGGACATGGATGGCAGAGAAAAATTGAATAAAGGTTGCAACGCAAGATATTTCGGATGGTGGATAAACAGCCACAATCAAGTTCCCAAAAAACTCAAGCTGTTCTGTAGGCTAACAAAACAGCTTGACTGAAGTTTGCTAAAAAAGTACTTGAATAAGTCAAAATCTTTCTAGCAAAGTGGACAGATGAGACCAACATAGAGCTTCTTGGTAAAGCACATCAATATAATGTTTACCGAAAGCAGAATGAGGCCTACAAAGAAAGGAACTCTGTACCTACAGTAAAACATGGTGGAGGTTCAAATTGTCTTGGTTTGTTTTGCTGACTCCAGTGGTTCTCATGCTATCATCTGTCATTACCACTGGCCACAACACTGTGGTTCCCACAGATGACAGCGTTTTAGCCAGCAAGAGGTGATAGATTACCACTGGTCAGGCATCACACACCACAATGTGGGGCAAATCCAGTATGGGAGTTTTTTAGGATAAACCAAATACCAACAAAAATGAAACTACCCAAGTAATCCATAAAAAAATTCATCTTTATTAGGTAAACTACAATAAAACATACAATTAAAAAACTAGATTAAAGGGAGTATATTTAAACAGCGACAGAAGTCGTAATCAATCATATATGAATTCAAATAAATACCTAACGTCACAGATAGAGTTGAGCGAAACGGGTCGAAAAAATTCAAAAGTCGCCGACTTTTGGCAAAGTCGGGTTTCATGAAACGAAACCCGACCCTAGGATGAGGTCGGCCACGAGGTCGGCGACTTACGCGCCAAAGTCGCGTTTCAAAAGTTTGTTTTGCGCTCTTTTTCAGCCAATCAGGATCCACGGACACTGTTGGCAACGTGATGACATAGGCAGGGTCACCACCATCTTTCAGAAGGGCATGCAAGTGATTGGCTTGCTTTGGTGGGCGTCACAGGGGGTATAAAAGGGCGTGCACGCCGACCGCCATCTTACTTCTGCCGATCTTAGTATAGGGAGAGGTTGCTGCTGATTCTGTAGGGAGAGCGTTAGGCAGGGAAGAAGACAAAAAAACTGCTTCTGCTGCTAGCGATTTGGCCTGCACAACACACCAGTCACTGTGTGTGCGGTGCAAGGGGAGGCTATATAGTGGTGTATCAGTGGTGTTGGTTGTTGGGCTGCCTTTTAAGGCTTCCTGACAGGCTGGCATTGCTGTTTACCCACTGCTCCGCAAACTGCTTTTTTAAAAGCAATCCCAATTTTTTTTTTTTGTCCTGCTGAGAAGAAAAAAAAACTGCTTCTGCTGCTAGCAATTTGGCCTGCACAACACACCAGTCACTGTGTGTGCAGTGCAAGGGGAGGCTATATAGTGGTGTATCAGTGGTGTTGGTTGTTGGGCTGCCTTCTAAGGCTTCCTGACAGGCTGGCATTGCTGTTTACCCACTGCTCCGCAAACTGCTTTTTTAAAAGCAATCCAATCTCCCTTATCCTCTAGTCACTTTTGTCACAGCAGTGCCATCGAGCCTGTCACATAGCGCTGAGATATCAGTGGGCCTCACACAATCCAAAAGTGTCCAGTGTCCAAAAGTGTGTGCAGATATTCAAAATCTCCCTTATCCTCTAGTCACTTTTGTCACAGCAGTGCCATCGAGCCTGTCACATAGCGCTCAGATATCAGTGGGCCTCACACAATCCAAAAGTGTCCAGTGTCCAAAAGTGTGTGCAGATATTCAAAATCTCCCTTATCCTCTAGTCACTTTTGTCACAGCAGTGCCATCGAGCCTGTCACATAGCGCTCAGATATCAGTGGGCCTCACACAATCCAAAAGTGTCCACTGTCCACAAGTGTGTGCAGAAATTCAAAATCTCCCTTATCCTCTAGTCACTTTTGTCACAGCTGTGCCATCGAGCCTGTCACATAGCGCTCAGATATCAGTGGGCCTCACACAATCCAAAAGTGTCCACTGTCCACAAGTGTGTGCAGAAATTCAAAATCTCCCTTATCCTCTAGTCACTTTTGTCACAGCAGTGCCATCGAGCCTGTCACATAGCGCACAGATATCAGTGGGCCTCACACAATCCAAAAGTGTCCAGTGTCCAAAAGTGTGTGCAGATATTCAAAATCTCCCTTATCCTCTAGTCACTTTTGTCACAGCAGTGCCATCGAGCCTGTCACATAGCGCTCAGATATCAGTGGGCCTCACACAATCCAAAAGTGTCCACTGTCCACAAGTGTGTGCAGAAATTCAAAATCTCCCTTATCCTCTAGTCACTTTTGTCACAGCAGTGCCATCGAGCCTGTCACATAGCGCTGAGATGTCAGTGGGCCTCACACAATCCAAAAGTGTCCAGTGTCCAAAAGTGTGTGCAGATATTCAAAATCTCCCTTATCCTCTAGTCACTTTTGTCACAGCAGTGCCATCGAGCCTGTCACATAGCGCTCAGATATCAGTGGGCCTCACACAATCCAAAAGTGTCCAGTGTCCGAAAGTGTGTGCAGATATTCAAAATCTCCCTTATCCTCTAGTCACTTTTGTCACAGCTGTGCCATCGAGCCTGTCACATAGCGCTCAGATATCAGTGGGCCTCACACAATCCAAAAGTGTCCACTGTCCACAAGTGTGTGCAGAAATTCAAAATCTCCCTTATCCTCTAGTCACTTTTTTTTCTCACAGCAGTGCCATCGAGCCTGTCACATAGCGCTGAGATATCAGTGGGCCTCACACAATCCAAAAGTGTCCAGTGTCCAAAAGTGTGTGCAGATATTCAAAATCTCCCTTATCCTCTAGTCACTTTTGTCACAGCAGTGCCATCGAGCCTGTCACATAGCGCTCAGATATCAGTGGGCCTCACACAATCCAAAAGTGTCCACTGTCCAAAAGTGTGTGCAGATATTCAAAATCTCCCTTATCCTCTAGTCACTTTTGTCACAGCAGTGCCATCGAGCATGTCACATAGCGCTCAGATATCAGTGGGCCTCACACAATCCAAAAGTGTCCACTGTCCACAAGTGTGTGCAGAAATTCAAAATCTCCCTTATCCTCTAGTCACTTTTGTCACAGCTGTGCCATCGAGCCTGTCACATAGCGCTCAGATATCAGTGGGCCTCACACAATCCAAAAGTGTCCACTGTCCACAAGTGTGTGCAGATATTCAAAATCTCCCTTATCCTCTAGTCACTTTTGTCACAGCAGTGCCATCGAGCCTGTCACATAGCGCTCAGATATCAGTGGGCCTCACACAATCCAAAAGTGTCCAGTGTCCAAAAGTGTGTGCAGATATTCAAAATCTTCCTTATCCTCTAGTCACTTTTGTCACAGCAGTGCCATCGAGCCTGTCACATAGCGCTGAGATATCAGTGGGCCTCACACAATCCAAAAGTGTCCAGTGTCCAAAAGTGTGTGCAGATATTCAAAATCTCCCTTATCCTCTAGTCACTTTTGTCACAGCAGTGCCATCGAGCCTGTCACATAGCGCTCAGATATCAGTGGGCCTCACACAATCCAAAAGTGTCCACTGTCCAAAAGTGTGTGCAGATATTCAAAATCTCCCTTATCCTCTAGTCACTTTTGTCACAGCAGTGCCATCGAGCCTGTCACATAGCGCTCAGATATCAGTGGGCCTCACACAATCCAAAAGTGTCCACTGTCCACAAGTGTGTGCAGAAATTCAAAATCTCCCTTATCCTCTAGTCACTTTTGTCACAGCTGTGCCATCGAGCCTGTCACATAGCGCTCAGATATCAGTGGGCCTCACACAATCCAAAAGTGTCCACTGTCCACAAGTGTGTGCAGATATTCAAAATCTCCCTTATCCTCTAGTCACTTTTGTCACAGCAGTGCCATCGAGCCTGTCACATAGCGCTCAGATATCAGTGGGCCTCACACAATCCAAAAGTGTCCAGTGTCCAAAAGTGTGTGCAGATATTCAAAATCTTCCTTATCCTCTAGTCACTTTTGTCACAGCAGTGCCATCGAGCCTGTCACATAGCGCTGAGATATCAGTGGGCCTCACACAATCCAAAAGTGTCCAGTGTCCAAAAGTGTGTGCAGATATTCAAAATCTCCCTTATCCTCTAGTCACTTTTGTCACAGCAGTGCCATCGAGCCTGTCACATAGCGCTCAGATATCAGTGGGCCTCACACAATCCAAAAGTGTCCACTGTCCAAAAGTGTGTGCAGATATTCAAAATCTCCCTTATCCTCTCGTCACTTTGGTCACAGCTGTGCCATCGAGCCTGTCACATAGCGCTCAGATATCAGTGGGCCTCACACAATCCAAAAGTGTCCAGTGTCCAAAAGTGTGTGCAGAAATTCAAAATCTCCCCTGTCCTATAGACACCTTGTACCTTGTTTTACATTACTATATAGTTTGTTGGATTTTGTCTACATTTCTACCAAAAATGAGGAAGGCTGGTGGAAGAGGCCGTGGAATTGGGTGGGGGTTGGCAGCTGGTAATGATGTTGTTGGTGGTGGATCTGATGGTAGTGGCAAGAGCAAAATAGGACCGAATGCAGGAGGTGTTGAGCCTGCGTCATCGTCTGGCTACATAAGGCCTCGAACGCTTAGTTTTATAGGAGTTGGCAAACCGCTTTTAAAGCCAGAGCATCAGGAAAAAGTTTTGTCTTACATTGCTGACTCAGCCTCCAGCTCTATCGCCTCCTCTTCTTCAGTTGTAAAAAGTAAAAGCACTGAGTCGTCATTGGAGGCTCATGTTCATGAACCACACCTTTCCTTGTGTCCTTCACCCCAACCAAGATTGAAGGATGACGCAGGCCATACTACTGATTACTCCATGGAGCTGTTTTCACATACCATGCCTGGATTATCAAGTGAAATGGTGAATTACCCAGGCCAAGATGAATCTGACATGGAGTGCACTGATGCACAGCCGCTGATGGATGATTCTGCTGGTACATTCACTCAGAGCACTACATTGTCCTCGCAGTGTACAGAGCCAGATTCTGACCCTGATGAGACTCAGGTGCCCCTTCCCGCACACTATACCACCATACACGGTGACACAGAGGAAGGTGCACATGACATAGAAGAGGAGGTGATGGATGACCCAGTTGTTGACCCAGATTGGCATCCATTGGGGGAAGAGGGTGCTGCTTCCAATAGCTCAGATGAGGAGCATCCACAGCAGACATCGACATCGCAACAGCTGTTATCTGGCATGCCCGGAGCACTCCAAAGACAGGTTCCAAACATCAAAAGAGTTGCTGGACAGCTTGTCCAGAGGGTCAAAAGATCACAGCGTGCTAGGCCGCAAAATGTCTGCCAAAGTAGGAAGAGTGCAGTGTGGCACTTTTTTGAACAAAATCCTCATGATCAGGCCAAGGTTATCTGTAAGAAGTGCGCAAAGACCTTTAGCCGAGGGAAAAATCTGAAAAATTTGAATACCAGTTGCATGCTTAGACATTTAACCAGCATGCACTTGCAAGCGTGGACACAACACCAAACCTCAAGTGCCACATGTGCAACTGATCACAACGAAGGTAGTCAGCAACGCTACATTGTTTCCCCCACTGTAAGCCCACCGGTTAGCACAGCAGCAAATGTTGAGGTGTCGTTGCAAGACCACAGCAGTCAGGGAATCCCACTGTTATATCAACGAAAGACTGATTCTAGGCCATCAGAAAGAACACCAACTCCATCACCATCATCAACCCTCTCTCAGTCCACCCTGTCCACCGCTACTTCCACCATATGCAGCTCTCAAGTCCAGCTCACCCTCCCAGACACTATGAGTAGGTCAAGAAAGTACTCAGTCTCTCATCCGCGTACACTGGGTTTGAACGCCCACATTGCCAAACTAATCTCGTTTGAGATGATGCCCTTTCGGTTGGTGGAAAGCACAGCTTTCCGCGAACTCATGGCCTATGCAGTACCACGCAATGACCTACCCAGTCGCCACTTCTTCTCTCGCAAAGCCATCCCAGCCCTCCACCATCATGTGAAAGACCGCATTGTCCATGCACTCAAGCAGTCAGTGAGCGGAAAGGTGCACCTCACAACTGATGCATGGTCCAGTCGGCATGGCCAGGGCCGTTACGTGTCCATCACTGCACACTGGGTTAATGTGGTGGATGCAGGGTCCACAGGGGACAGCGGTGGTGGGACAGTGCTGCCTAGCCCACGGTATAGGAAACAGTTGGCTGTAGGTGTTCGACCCTCCTCCTCCTCCTCCTCCTCCAGAAGCGAAAGCTCATCCACAGAGCGCAGTCGTACGAGCACTCCATCTGCAGCTGACACTGTTGCACATGATGTGTCCCCCTATCGAGCAGCTAGTGGAAAGCGTCAGCAGGCTGTGTTGCAGATGATGTGTTTGGGCGACAGACACACCGCCGAGGTGCTGGCCGAGTACTTGAAGCGACAAACTGAGTCATGGCTGGGCAGTGTACATCTTGAGGCAGGCAAGGTAGTTAGTGATAACGGCCGTAATTTTGTGGCAGCCATAGCCCTTTCAAAACTCAGCCACATACCTTGCTTGGCTCAAACCTTGAACCTGGTGGTGCAGTGCTTCCTCAAAATTTATCCGGAGTTAACAGCCCTGCTCCAGAAGGTGCGAAGACTGTGCGCGCACATCCGCCGGTCGCCTGTACACTCCGTTCGTATGCAGAAGCTGCAGTGATTGCTCCACCTTCCCAACCACCGCCTCATTATCGACATTGCAACAAGGTGGAACTCCACCCTGCACATGGTGGAGCGGCTGTGCGAGCAGAGGCAGGCCATAATGCATTTGTGGGAGGATACACGGCCAGGCACTTTGAGAGCAGACATGGAGTTGACAGGTGTGCAGTGGTCGAAGCTGAAAGACCTTTGTAAAGTCCTTCAGTGTTTTGAGGAATGCACACGGCTGGTAAGCGCAGACGACGCCATCCTAAGCATGAGCATCCCACTTATGCGTCTGCTCATGCAAACTTTGACGCACCTTAAGGAGCAGGCGTCTGCAGCCAATGTTGATGAGGAGGAAGAGGAGGAGGGAATCCTTGATGACATTCAGCCATTGTCTGCTCAGGGACCTCTCCTGGACGAGGTGGAGGAAGAAGAGGAGGATGATGATGGGGATGATTACTTAGGGAAGGAGGATGCATCTCGTGGGGCAAGTGAAAATGTTGGCGTGGCAAGGTCTGGTACAGGGTTTGTGCGTGACTGGAGGGATGTGGATTTGCCAGAAAGTGCTCCTCCACCCAGCACTCGCAGTGCATCATTGACACCGGGAACATTGGCCCACATGTCAGATTATGCCTTGCGGATCCTAAAAAGGGACCCCCGCATTGCCAAAATGATGAACGATGACGACTACTGGTTGGCCAGCATCCTGGATCCACGCTATAAAGGCAAATTACAAAACATCATGCCACAGGAGAACCTTGACCTAATATTGGCTAATAAACAAGCAACTCTGGTAAATCGGTTGCTTGAGGCATTCCCAGCACACAGCAGCGGTGATGGTTCTCACACGAGCCGTACGGGCCGGGGGCAGCTTGGCAGAGGTGTTCGTGGTGCACACAGCAGAAGTGGCGTTGGAGACAGGGGTTTCATGACAATGTTGTGGACTGATTTTTCAAATACCGCTCACACAACTGGTAATACTGCATCGATGGAAAGTGACAGGAGACAGCAGTTGTCAACTATGGTTACAAACTACTTTTCCTCCCATATTGATGTTCTCCCACACAGGTCATTCCCCTTTGACTATTGGGCCGCTAAACTGGACACCTGGCCTGAATTGGCCCAATATGCCTTACAGGAGCTCGCTTGCCCAGCTGCAAGTGTGCTATCGGAAAGAGTCTTCAGTGCAGCTGGATCAATCCTGACAGAAAAAAGGACCCGTCTGTCAACCCAAAATGTGGATGATCTAACCTTCATTAAAATGAACCACGCATGGGTTTCCAAGGATTTTGTCCCACCTTCCCCTGATGACACATAGGGTGACAGAAAAATGGCTTGCTTTGGTCCACCTCTTCCTGGTACTTCACCTATTTCGCCTTTTGCATCAGCTGAATGTCCAACATCAACATATGCCACTTTCTAAAACTCCCTAACTGTGCTGCCTCCCCCCCATGGCCGGGGTCACCACCTACCGCACGACACCGTGCGAGTGCCGTTGCCCTGGACAGGTGGGTAGGCCGACTCTTGGGCGCGGGCACTGGCACAGGGTCCCTCATAGTGCAATCAAGTGTCTCTGACGGTGGTGGTGCACACCCGCCATCAGACACACCGCTGTACTATGAGGGGCCCAGTGCCAGTACCGACGCCCACGAGTGGGCCCCCCTTGCTTGGGCAGGGCCCCAGCATTTGCAATCTTTACCTCTCCCTGCTCCTCCGCTGTGTAATCTGGGCCGTCAAATCCATACTGTGCCTGACACCGTCTGAGCCTGCCTCCTGAGACATATATTTTGAATGTGTACGCTATCCATACATGTTATCCAGGGATACGGTACCCTTTCTAACCTTTGTGCAATCACGTGCAATCCATACTGGGCCTAACACCGTCTGAGCCTGCCTGATGCTGTATAGACATATATTTTGAATGTGTACGCTATCCATACATGTTATCCGGTGATACGGTACCCTTTCTAACCTTTGTGCAATCACGTGCAATCCATACTGGGCCTAACACCGTCTGAGCCTGCCTCATGCTGTATAGACATATATTTTGAATGTGTACGCTATCCATACATGTTATCCGGGGATACGGTACCCTTTCTAACCTTTGTGCAATCACGTGCAATCCATACTGGGCCTAACACCGTCTGAGCCTGCCTCATGCTGTATAGACATATATTTTGAATGTGTACGCTATCCATACATGTTATCCGGGGATACGGTACCCTTTCTAACCTTTGTGCAATCACGTGCAATCCATACTGGGCCTAACACCGTCTGAGCCTGCCTCCTGAGACATATATTTTGAATGTGTACGCTATCCATACATGTTATCCAGGGATACGGTACCCTTTCTCACCTTTGTGCAATCACGTGTAATCCATACTGGGCGTGAGAACGGCTGGCGAGCTGTTAAGCAAGCTACAGCACCTGTCCAGACAAGTACAGGGATTCCCTAGCGAGGAGACTTATTTGATTGTTTTCAATGTTGGGACAGCAATTTTTGGGGAGCACTATACTCTGGAGAATGATAGATGGGGCCCACCATACACTGGAACATTCCAAAGGTGGACATCAGACACTGGAGCAGCATTTACAGGGCCCATTATACACTAGAGCATTAGAAATGGGGCCCATTATGTTTGGAGCATTATTTGGGCCCATAAGACAGTGGAGCTTCATCCATGGGGACCAACATATACTGTAGCATTATGTGGAGCTCATCATATACTGTTTCAAACATTATATGGGACCAATGATTCTGTATGGAGAAATAGATGGGCCTCGTCATGAGATGTAAAAAGTGAGGTATTTTTCATTGTACTATACCGCTATTTCTCTGCCGTATCGGAGCATGATGAGTTGTGGTATGTGTTAAAGGGGCGCTCTTTCGCCCAGGGCACATGAAAACCTGGAGCCAGCCCTCCCCCCCCACAGTTTGTAGCCAAATAACCCCCATTTTTCAGTGCGTAACTTGTATTATGAAGTTAATTAAGGTTGACAAGCTTAAGAAAGAAGAATTGATGCTTTTGGCATTCAAATGAGCACTGTAGGTGTGTTTCCTGTCCTCCTCTCACTGCCGACTTTTATTCCCCATTGACTTACATTGGGTTTCGTGTTTCGGGACGACCCCGACTTTTCCCTATAATCGGACGATCTTGCTCGACCCGACTTTTGGAAAAGTCGGGTTTCACGAAACAAAACGCGACCCTAAAAAACCAAAAGTCGCTCAACTCTAGTCACAGATCTTAGTATCAAATATGTATATTTATAGTAAGAAAGTACCAAAATTCATGTAGAAAATGTATAAGTAGATGGTTAAAATAACCAGGCAATTATCAAATGCTAAAGCGCCACCTAGTGGTTATGAGCTAAAATGTCATCATAAGAAAAAATAGTGATCTTCTAAAATATCCTTCATGAGTCAGCTATAAACATCATGTAAATTACAATGTGTATAGTATTAATTGAAAATGAGAAATGTAGATAAATAAGTAAGAAATGTATAAATCCAAATATAGATTTATTAGTGCTAAATTAAATATTCAATAAATATTGTGCAACTGTCAGTTCATAGCATAGCATTATGTATAGAATGAGAAGACACAGCAAAATATGAAATGAAAGAAAAAATGAACATAGTTCTGAAAATATAATGTAGTCTAAATTATTGATGAGCGAATAAATGAAATAAATTCAGATTCGGGAAAATCGGCACAAATAATTTCTAATATCTGTGTATTCGTACAAAATAATGATTCCAATGCAAGTCAATGGGAAAGCTAAATATTTTTCTGCTGGACCCAACAAACAGGTCTGGGGGCATGAGAGAAAAGCTGAAATGGATAGGAAAGAGCTAAAACTAAATGGGAACAGCATGGAGAATATGCCTGCATGCCTTTCTGACTCACATATGGTATCTGAGAATAATATTGTCAGACTATTGTGACGGTTTTACGGAGTTTTAAAAAGACCTACCAATCCAAACCAAAATTTTTGTTTAAAGGGGAAAATGCTAAGAAACATTTTTCCGTCATTATACATGTATATAATGCAAAATGAAATAAAAAAAATACAAATAAAAATTATACCTCCCCTTTAGCATATGTGCACACAGAGCGTTTTGGCTTTAGTTTTTCCTTTTGCATTTGTGAGGGCTGTCACTCCTACATTTTTGGAGATCCCTCACTTTTGCCAAATAGTTAGCAAGATAGTTGAATACACATTTCCCATCCATTTACAATGCCATTTCAAACATGCCCATTTGAATTTAGGGCTTCGCCCACCACCACCACCACCACCACCACATCCACCGCCATGTCATTATGCAGCCCTCACGTACAATTTGCAGAGTACCAGCAGGCGCCCTGAAACCTGAGTTTGGTAAGGGCCCTCAGGTGGCCCTGTATCATACATTTGGGAGAGCTCTCACTCCTATATTTGGGATGTCCCTCCCTCATTCCAAATAGTTACAATGCCATTTTAAACATGCCCATTTGAATTTAGGGCTTCGCCCACCACCACCACCACCACCACCACATCCACCGCCATGTCATTATGCAGCCCTCACGTACAATTTGCAGAGTACCAGCAGGCGCCCTGAAACCTGAGTTTGGTAAGGGCCCTCAGGTGGCCCTGTATCATACATTTGGGAGAGCTCTCACTCCTATATTTGGGATGTCCCTCCCTCATTCCAAATAGTTACAATGCCATTTTAAACATGCCCATTTGAATTTTGGGATTCGCCCTCAACTACCACCATGTCATTATATGTCCCTCGCTTCAAATTTTCAGAGGGCCAGCAGGTGCTGTGAAGTTTTGTAAGCTCCAAAGTTAATTTTTGCCACCAGATCCCAATGGAACAGCTGTCATAGTGGGTGAAGCTGCTGTAATGTGAATATAATACAGGAGTTGGGGGAGCTGTGTGATCAATGTCAATAAATTGGATTCTACCAGACACCAAAGCATTAGAATTAAATTCTGACTACAGTGTATGCAAGCGAGGGTCTGTATTGTGGTCAGTCTGTCAGGCCTGAAACCCATGTCAGGAACATGTACAAGCCTTATTTTACTTGGAAGCAGCCTCCTCAAGTGAAATAGACAGGAGTGCCATTGACCAATCTGCACAAGACCAAGTGAATTTTATACTATTAGGATTTGTACTGTGTTTTTATGCTACCTGATGAAGGATATATGAAGATTTTACACTGTGTCCGAAACGTGTTGTATCTCCTCTTTTTTAACCTATCAAATAAAAAAATATGCAATATCATCTTTGGATGTGAGTCCTGGGAAATGCTGCCATTCATGGGCTGGATGTGCCTTTCTTGATTCAAATTTAGAAAACGTAAGGGAAGCGACAAGTTAATTAAGAGACAGAAGTCTAATTTAGGAGCCTGAAAAGTCAGCAATGTCTAGCAGTTTGCAATGTACATTGTTAATAAATATGTATGCTCTAACTAACAATTGGTGAACAGACATATACAGTGGGGGAAATAATTATTTGATCCGTTACTAATTTGGTAAGTTTGCCCACTGACAAAGACATGAACAGTCTATAATTTTAAGGGTAGGTTAATTTTAACATTGAGAGATAGAATATCAAAAATAAAATCCAGAAAATCACATTGTATAAATTATAAAATTATATACATTTATTTGCATTTTGCAGTGAGAAATAAGTATTTGATCCTCTACCAACCATTAAGAGTTTTGGCTCCAACAGACCAGTTAGACTCTTCTAATCAACTCATTACCTGCATTAAAGGCAGCTGTCTTAGGGCCCCGTCACACATAGCGACTCACCAGTGATCCCGACAACGATACCACCTTGTCAGGAACGCTGGTGAGTCACTATGTGATCGCTGGTGAGCTGTGAAACAGGCAGCTTCACCAGCGATCAGAACCAGCAACACGCGGGTAACAAGCGATGCACGTCGCTTAGTTACCCGCAGTGTATCTTAGTTACCAGCGCGCTGGTGCAGGGAGCTGGTAACCAAGGTACACATTGGGTTTCTAAGGGGCGCGCAGCACTTAGAAACCCGATGTGTACCATGGTTACCAGCTCCCTGCATCAGCGCGCTGGTAACTAAGGTTCACATCGGGTTTCTAGGCACAGCCCTCCCCCTTAGAAACCCCTATGTGCACCTTAGTTACCGGCTCCTGCTCGCTGGTCGCTGGTCTCCCACCTGTCACAAGCAGCGATGCGTGCTGGCCAGCGGGAGACCAGCGACCCCTAAAATGTCCAGACATTTCAACAGCGATCAGTGATACCCGGCCGGGGGGCCGGTCGCTGATAGCTGTCACACACAGCGATCTCACTGGTGAGACCGCTGTTGCGTCACAAAACTTGTGACTCAGCAGCGATCTCGCTATTGAGATTGCTGTGTGTGATGGGGGCTTTACATAGTCACCTTTATAAGAGACTCCTGTGCACAGACACAATTAATCAGACTCTAACGAGTCTGACTGATTAATACAAGGAATATTATTTAGCAAATAGCTTTTAAAAGGGGTGTTACATGCTGGAACTGAGTAATAATATTTTGCGATAAAAAAAATATAGGCTGCTACACGGGAAAATTATTGAGCTAAAAAAAAAAAGATTTTGTATATGCCTACCTAATATTATTTGCCTCTAAAAATAGCTGATTTTTATATTTTGGTAGTGGATTAAACTCTCCCTTTTTCACCCTAATCCCACAGTCTAATCCTAATACTAACTATACAACACAGTGGAAAATAGCAGAGATCTCCAGCATGTACTTGCAATGATAAAACATCCAGGTGCCAGCCTTTTCCTCTCCCTCCTATTAAATCTCTCCCTACGCTATCCCCACCTAGCAAAGAACTAATCTTCACACTCTTCAGCTTTTAAAAGAGCTTTTTGGCAATGAATAAAGCTCCTTATAAGCTCCTATCACTCTCCATACAGTCATACTACGCTCTCCATATGCTGTTTTCGGCTGCAATATGTGCATGATGGTGCCGGAAGCATTTAATTATTCCCTATGACGCTGTAAGTACAGATGGCTCTGGCATTACTGTGATTGGCAAGAAAGTCCAGCATGTTTATTGGCTGCAAATAAAGAGCCCAACATGCTGGGCGGGTCACTCGAATATACCGAGACAAATAACAAATTACTCGCCAAGTAATGAATAGCCCGAATAGCGTACTACTCGTGCAAGTAACAAATATTGTTGAATTTGCTCATCACTAGTTTAAATATATGCACAGCAACCAGTGCACCATTTTCATGGAAGACAAGGTGAATATAAAGTAGTTGGTAAGGGGTATAATGTGTAAGCAAATGTTACATAGAGTATTTCATGGATATTGTGTAGCTGGTAGGATTTTAAGGAATAAGCATATTGAATAAGTTAAGGTTAAGGTATCCTGTCATTACAACCAGCACAAAAGTATATAGAGTCAAGTCAAATAGTTACCACTGTTCCTTCTTAAAAAAGTTTAGTTATGTCAGCTTCCTCAGAGAGAGTATGGATGAGTTGATCCAAAAGTGTGTTTATATAGGTTCCTAACCAACCCTGGCCCTACACTTATTAGTTCCTGTTGAATATCTATGTAATGGTGTGGGAGTGTTTATAATGGGTTGTTCCCAAAACCTGTCTTTAAAACCCATATGCCTTAGTTAGTCATGTCAGACTAACTTAATTTCCTTCTATGACGGAATCACTGATTGGGTGGATCAAGGAAATGCTGTAGATATAGTATATCTTGATTTCAGCAAAGCATTTGACAAAGTATCTCATACAATCCTTATTGAAAAAATGACTAAGTATGGAATGGACAAGGCAACTGTTAGGTGGATTCATAACTGGCTTAGTGATCGGACCCAAAGAGTGGTAGAAAATGGCTGCACATCCAGTTGGAAGAATGTCTCAAGTGGGGTACCACAGGGCTCTGTCCTGGGCCCTGTATTGTTCAACATCTTTATCAACGATTTAGATGAAGGAATTTAGGGTAAACTAATTAAATTTGCTTATGACACAAACCTAGGAGGGATAGCTAATACTAGAGAAGAGAGAGAGGATTCAAAAAGATATAAATAAACTGGAGAAGTGGGCAGCAACTAACAGAATGGTTTTTAACAGGGAAAAATGCAAAGTACTACATCTGGGCAACAAAAATGAACAAAGCATATACAGAATGGGAGGAATAGGGCTAATTAACAGCACATGTGAAAAAGACTTGGGTATTCTAATAGATCACAGACTGAATATGAGTCAACAGTGTGATGCAGCAGCAAAAAAGGCAAATTCAATTTTAGGATGTATTAACAGAAGCATACAGTCTAGATCACGTGAAGTCATTATTTCCCACTACTCCTCTTTGGTCAGACCCCATCTGGAATATTGTGTCCAGTTTTGGGCACCACATTTTAAAAAAGACATCAACAAACTGGAGCAAGTTCAGAAAAGAGCAACCAGAATGGTGACCGGTCTGCAAACCCTGTCTTATGAGGAAAGGTTGCAGGATTTGGGATTGTTTAGTTTGCAAAAGAGAAGACTGAGAGGAGACTTAATAGCTGTCTACAAATATCTAAAGGGCTGTCACATTGTAGAAGGATCAACTTTATTCTCATTTGCACAAGGAAAGACTAGAAGCAACGGGATGAAACTGAATGGGAGGAGACACAGATTAGATATTAGAAAAAACTTTTTGACAGCTAGAGTGATCAATGAGTGGAACAAGCTGCCACGAGAAGTGGTGAGTTCTCCTTCAATGGAAGTCTTCAAACAGAGGCTGGACAGACATCTGACTGGGATGATTTAGCGAATCCTTCTTTGAGCAGGGGGTTGGACCAGATGGCCCAGGAGGTTCCTTCCAACTCTACGATTCTATGGTTCTATGCCTAATTTATTCAGTACGACTTGATCACATTGGTAGTTCTAATTCATGTGGCACCACAGTGTCCGGTTGCCACAGTGACATTGCCTCCCCCTTAGGGGTGATGTCATGCCTGGAGGCAGGGGGGTCTCCATGCCAGGTAATACACAGCATGCATCACAATTCCTGCTCCAGGCCAGAGGGGGGAGCTCTAGATCTGACTTCAGAGGAGCTGTTCTCTCTGGTCGGGAAGAGGAGTCAGTTAAGTCTGTTTGGTAGTTGGTTGGTGGAGAGGGAAGGTACAGGAGTGTAGTCAAGGACTCTGGGGAATTGAAGCTGTATGGAGCTGACCCCGGAGCAGAGTGCTGCCAGTGGAGTCCTTGGCTGGGCAGGTGCTGTACGCCCAGACATCTCAATCTGGAGGGCAGGGGGCTGCAAGCTCCCTGGCCCCTCAGAACACCCGGAGGCACCGCAGTAGACCAAGATCTCAGGGCTGAAAGTGAAAAGGCAGTGCCCATGATAGGCTCACGCTGTCTGCCATACAGGTTAAAACCAACAAGCAGAAGAGGACTGCAGCTTAGCTACAGGCAGTAGAGACCCGAAAAGAGAGCGCAGCAGGAAGGTCCCCAACCCCACGTGACAAGGTGGATCCCCTGAATGCCTCCAGGCTAGCTAGACTCCTTCTGTCATCTGGAGCTTGTACTCCGGATTGCATTTTCATCTACTAAAAGGTAGTAAGTAAAGTAAAGTAAAAGGTAAAGAGAACTCCACTTCTCTGTGACCCTTACTTATTCTTTGCACCCCAACGCTCACCACCAACTGAACAGCCAAAAATATTTGCCCTGGGGCCCCGCTCTACCCGTGGGGAGCTGTACCATCCTTGCTGTGTCACTATCGGCCCCAGTTGACCTGATGAGCAGCGTTGGCCACCCATTGCCGAACACCACGGGTGACGTCACGACTCATAACCATATAACTATCCCCCATTTTATGACACGGCCAGGGCCACAGAAACAGATCACGGCCCCGTGACCTCCCCGAAAGAACTGTCTGGCCCGATTCAGAGAACCCCCCAGCCCTCGGCGAGTTATTCATACTGTCCTTCTTATACCATGGATCATTTGCCAGCATCATGCATATTAATGACCTGAATACACCCCACAGTGTTCTATAGAACCATTCCACAAGACAAGGGGCGTGTATCAGGGTGAACCAGCAAGTAAGGAATATACCCCTCATGGGTGAATGCTTAGTGATGCTCACAGATGGTGCATAATGTGTGATGTCTAGGATGCAGTGTCACATGCCATCACGGGTAGCTCCACCCCTGGGCACTGATTGGATGGCATCACTGAGGGGGAGTAGCCAGAATGATGCTGAAAGGATGCGTTGCCATGGAAACCAGATGTACAGACACTACACGAGTGTTCAGCATACCCTTTAATTTGAAAACGACATGTGTGATCAGCATGCCTTAGTGAGGGAATCTCATTTAGCTTAAATGTGGTCTAGCAGGCCTCAAAAACCACAGCGGCATTTAACTCGTTAACAGCCATGGATGCATCACAATTCCACCTGAGGCTGTTGCGGGCACATGTCAGCTGTAAAGCTCAGCTGTCATGTGCCCGGAAAGGTGCGGTTTCAGCGCTGGATCCCCCACCAAAAAGGGGGGAGTCTGACATTGACGTACTATTAAGCCCAATTTTGGGCCGGAAAGAAGTTAAATGCTTCCAATTCTTCCTTCTTTTCAGGATTGTTATCGAATGTGCAGTGAGAATTTCATTTAGCAAAATCTCTCATCCTTCTTGGACATTTCTGTAATTTGGAACATCCAGCCATTACAACTTTCCTACCCTCTTTCTGAGTTTATTAAAATCTGCCTTTCTGAAGTCCAATCTTTAAAATCTGAGTCCTCACTTGCCTTCCTCCTCTTGTAATCCAAAATTCGAGGAAAGCATGATTGCTGCCTCCTAAATTTTCAGCCACACTTACTTCCTAAACTATATTCTCCCTATTGGTAAAAATTAGGTCCAAGATTGCAGATCTCTTATTTTCTCTTCTACTTTTTTAACCCTCCGTCAGGCGCAATAGATCTGACAGGCACACAGTAATTAGTTTCACTTCTCTCTCCTTGCCCACTTATCAGAAAACCCCACCCCTCCTAGTTATCTCCTGACTCTACAGGCTCTGTGAAACCTGATATCACAGTGACTCAGCAGACCTTCTAGTGAGCAGATATCAACACTTTGGCTTCTCAGGCACATTGCGCCTGATTTCAACACAAATTGAAAGGTTAGTATTTTCTTTTTTTATTCATCACGATTGTGTATTTAGCTTGTTTTATGAAGGACTAATGCTAAGTTAGTGTACATAAGTACTGTTTTCTTAGACAAAAGGAGGGTGGCTTCTAAGGCACATTGCGCCCTAACACATACTCTTTCTCTCTTGCTTCAGATTTTCTGCTGCAATGGCCAGAAAACAGTATGATTCATCTAAACCCCTTCATTTAGAAGAAATGAAGATTTTTTTGTTAGAAGATGATGAGGAAGAACCAGCAGTAACTGAGGATTTAGAGGAATCTAGTGACATTTCATCTGAAGATGAGGTAGCAGAATGTAACACTGATTCTGGAACAGAGCAGGATGGTGATGACACTGATACAGAGGAAACAGACACAGATCTAGCTTATTATTTGGGCAAAGATAAAAATACAAAGTGGAACAAAAAGGCACCCAAGAACAAACAGCGCAGAGAATCCCACAATATTATTACACACCTTCCTGGAGTTATTGGAAGTGCTAGAAAAGCTAAAACTGCAGTGGAATGTTGGAGTAATCTAATTACAGATAGCATGTTGGAAACTATTGTTCGGTTCACTAACCAGTATATTGACACAATCAAAGAGCAATTCTCCAGAGAGAGGGACATCAAAAACACTGATGTGATTGAACTCAAGGCATTTATTGGCTTGTTATACCTAGCTGGTGCTTTCAGAGCAAATAGGCAAAGTTTGGAGGAGCTGTGGGGGACAGACGGTGATGGCATCGAAAAATTCAGCCTTGTGATGAATCTGAAACGATTCAAAGTCCTGATCCGTTGCCTCCGTTTCGATGATCGAAGTACCCGGACAGAACGAAAAGGTTATGACCGGCTTGCACCAATTCGGGACATATTTCAACAATTTATTATGAATTGTCAAAAAAGCTATTGCCCGGGGCAAAACCTCACTATTGATGAGATGCTTCCAGGTTTCCGTGGAAGATGTGGTTTTCGGCAATATATACCATCAAAGCCAAACAAATATGGAATTAAAATTTTTGCCATGGTTGATGCAAGGATGATGTACACTATGAACATGGAAGTTTATTGTGGAAGACAGCCACCAGGTCCTTTCAATGTGAGCAACAAGCCTAGTGATGTGGTAAAGAGAATTGCTGAGCCAATGTTTGGATCTGGTCGAAATATCACTGCTGACAACTGGTTTACTGACTTTGATCTGATTGATTTTTTAAAAACGAAAAAGCTGTCATATGTGGGAACTGTTAGAAAAAACAAAAGACAGTTGCCGCCAGATTTTCTATATACAAAAGGCAAACAACAGTATAGCACTATGTTTGGGTTCAGTAATGGAAAGATTTTAGTTTCTTACATCCCACGCGAGAGGAAAAATGTGATTTTGGTCTCTTCATTACATAATGATTACACCATTGATCCAGAGTCTGGGGAGCTAAGGAAACCAGAAATCATAACTTTTTATAATTTGACCAAAAGCGGCGTTGACACTGCTGACCAAATGTGTGGCAATTTCAATGTAAGTCGAAATACCAAACGCTGGCCGATGGTAATCTTCTTTACAATGCTGAATATGGGTGGCATCAACTCACAAGTAATTTACCTCGGTAATGAACTTAAACAAATGCGCAGAAGAATGTACCTAAAACAATTGGATAATGAACTGGTGAGTGGAGAGCTAAGCCTAAGAAGTACAAAGACGGTTGGAATGCCCCTTGCCCTGCAACACCGGTTGAAGAGATATCGTCCCAAGGACGTTCCAGAACAAACACCGACTCTACCACCTTCTAAAAGACGCAGTTATACTACCTGCTCATTTGTATCTGGTTTCAGAAGGCTTTCTAAATATGACTGGAAAATATGTAAAGAATCAATCTGCCTTTCCCATGCAACTTTCGTCTGCCAGCCTTGCTTTTCTAAGTGTACCTGTGCTGCTTCTGCTGCAATTGAAACCACTGAAGATGAGTAGAAAATAATTAAGTAACATCTAAGTGCAATATCCTTTAAGTTTTTTTCCATAATTTTATATTTAAGCAATAGTTAAGTATAGATAACTGGAGCCTATTTGGCGGTACTACCGAAAAGTGGTACTTTTAGTTTTAATAAGTTTATGGTTAATAAATGTTTTTTTTTGCATCTGATTTGGTGTAATTTCTTTTAATACATTCCTATGAAGGTCACTGACTACTTCTATAGTCCTGAAATTGAAATATGTAGCTACTATAGGTGGTTTTCTGACCTGTGCTTGTCAGGCACATTGCGCATGAACTGAGGAGAATCTATATTGCGCCTGACGGAGGGTTAAAGATAAATTTGTCAGCAAGAGAAGATTAGAATTTTCTGACCCATTACTTTTGCCTGAGAGAGATTCCCAACAAATATCTGGATAGTTAAAGTCTCCCATGATCACTATGTCATACTTTTATGAGAACAGAGACATCTGATGTAAAAAGTTCAACCATATCCTCCGGATGGCCTATAGTAAACACCTACAATAGTGTCCTTTCTGTTCTCTCCTTGTATTCTTGTCCATACAGTTCCTACAGAGCTACCTGCCCCCCGAAGCTTGGCTATCTGTGGAGATATATGTTTTCCTAACATACAATGCAACACCTCTCTTGTTAATCTTGTTTCTAATAAATATGTTGTAGCCTTCAATAATTGTATTTCAATCATGTGTATAACCCGCCAAGTTTCACTGATGCCTATTACATCATATCTCACTTCCTGTGTTAGCAGCGCCAATTCTCCCTGTTTGTCTTCCATGCTTTGTGCATTTGTATAGACACATTTTAGTTTGTAGCTGATTTCACCATAATAATAATAATAATAATAATAATAATAAGCAGCAATAATAAGCAACATGTGCATGACACTTCAGGATTCTCATTCACTTTGATGACATCAGAAATCCCTTCAGGTATTGTGCCAAATCCACGTCACAAAAACGCTTGAATAACTCTGCAAATGCACAATGTATTCACATAGCCTTACTCTTACTTCTCCTAGGGCTCATGCATATGGCCTTATTTTCAGTGTGAGCTTGATTTGACAAATCATTGAATCACACAGAACAATGTTATTCTATGGGGCAATGGACATTTTCAAGGAGAAAAGTCACTGCATGCCAAGTTTGATCCAGTATTCAAATTGTACATGTCCATGCAAGTCAATGCATCCATGAAAACCATCGGACTGAACTCAGATGACTTCTGAGTGCAATCTGATTTCCACTTACTAATTGAGAATTTTTTTCCTCCATCTTCTCCATCTATGCTTACACTCACAGTCAGATCATAGTTTCATAAGAGTATCATTTGCATAACTGACTTAATGCCCTGTTAGATCTCTTTCACAATTCCTGATATTTCCAGTATTGCAAAAACCAGTACCAGAAATATCAGTGTCCATGTTTATGTGTGTAATACTTGTGGCATATGTGTTGCAATTGTGTTCTACCCATTTGCCACATTAGAACCACACGTACTGGAGCCTGGGAAGCAGAGGTAATGTTTGATCTTTTCCCTGGTGCCGGGTGCTGAAGACAGCTCATATAATTATCTCCTGCTTGTGATGAGATCAGTGATAGCATGGGGAATGTTGAGAGTTATAATCAACTGATGACAGTGAGAGCAGGCGACTGATGGGGCTACTACTCCCATCAGCATACACCTGCTGCCACTAATAACAGTGAGAGCAGAGGGCAGCTGCTGGTAGTATTCATTAGCTGCCATCTGTGCTTTAAATAATTAAATCAAAAAGGCGTGGGTCCCTTGTATTTTTGATAACTAACCAGGCAAAGCTGACAGCTGAGGGCTGCAAAATGCAGCTGTCAGCTTTAGCAAAGCTAGTTACCAAGAATAGATGGGTCCCCTCACTGTATTTGTAATTATTTAATTAAATAAATAATTTAAACAAATAGCATGAGGTCCACCCCATTTTTGACAACCAGCCTTGTTAAAGGAGACATCTGGGGGATAGTATTCTCATGCTGGTAAGGGGCCATTCATATTGGTCCCCCAGCCTAAAAAATAGCAGCCTGCAGCCGCCCAGAAAAGGCACATCTACAGTATTAGATGAGCCAATTCTGGTGCTATGCAAGGCTGTTCCCACTTGCTCTGTAGCTATAGCAAGTGGAGTTCATACCTGTGGGATTGATGTCACCTTTGTATTGTCTGGTGAAATCAAGCCCATGGCTTAGTAATAGAGAGGTGTCTATAAGATGCCTATTGCCTAACCATTACTAATCCTATAGTTGTATGGTAAATTAACACACAGCAAGTATAAAGTTTGTTATGTGAAGTAAAAATAAAACACCTTTCCATTTTTATTTAAAAATAACAAACACAATTATACTCACCTAATGCTGCATTCATCCAGACTGAGAGCCACTTGTGATTAAGCTGCTGCGAGCACGGCATCAGTGAGCAGTAGTGACATCATCGAAGTTACCGTGGGTCACTGAGGCTGCATTCCCAGCTGGGCTGAGTAGCAGTTACCTCAGCACCGTGAGATAAAGTTAGTGAGTTCACAGCAGATCAAAGATCTGTCATCCATGTGTCATCAGTGTGCACGTGTGTCAGACATTTTGCGGCCTGTGCTGCTGTTAAAAAACAGACATGTCAGCATATTTTGCTCACAGACACATGGTCCGTGGAAACACACTGACAACTCAGATCGACTTCAGTTTTCTGGATGGCTTCAAGGAGGTGACCCGCAAGAGAAGACCTATGCGCTTGGCTCCTGCTGTTAAAAAACGGGCATGTCAGCGTATTTTGCCCATGGACACATGGTCCGTGGAAACACACTGACATGTGCAGAGACCCATTCACTTGAATGGGTCTACATGTGTAAGTGTCTCTGGTATGTGTGAAAACTGTCACCACATGTATCGGACAGACAGACATTTGGAAGCCCTTACATAGTATTGCATATACAGTTTGTGTCTTTAAAAAATAATTTTTATTTTTCTTACATTGCTAGTCCATGTTTGTACTGTGTGAATATCTTCCTTTTAGCCTGCATATGTGTCTGTGTGACTGCCTACAGTTACCAATAGGTTGCTGAACAATCAGAAGCAGGCAGCAAGAATTTTATCATACAACTATGTAGCTACTTGACGGGAAGCAGGAGATTTGTAATGTGAAGAAAATAGAGCATCAACCTTAATAAACACATAGAGTGCAGTTAATCAGCAAAGAAACTTGGACTGATTAAATTATTGTGATATCGATATTTTTTATTTGACATTAAATATCCAATAATGTAATAAAATCCTAGTAATTGTGATATTGCATCATTTTAAAGATCATAAATTTCATATCACTTCAATTATAACATAATTAACAAAAAAAATACCCTGAAAATAAATAGAACACTCATAGTCAACTAATTAGTGTCAGGGGCTAGAAACGCCTGTGCAGCAAAATCCTCAAGAGTCTAATTAGTATTTATTTTGATATGTTCTCAGTGCGACTGAATTCCAGTTAATTTCATGAGATACAAAAACAAATGTATCTGCTGTCAATAAAGTATTATCAAGAGTTCTCCTGATACAATACACTTGAGTGCTCCTAATGAACTTAATAACAGCAAACAGAAAAAAAACTTAACTCTTTTATGGGTTATGTTTTGATTTTTGCACAATTATGGAGACCTAAATAAAATGTATCTATTCCGAAAGCAATATGACTGAAGCACTGACAGCATGAATAGTGTCATAACACATTTATTATGAATCCAATAAATAGGCAGTTAAGGAAATAAAAACATAATGTATTTAAATATGGGCTAGAAAAAAACAACATTTCCTTCACATACAGTTGTGGCCAAAAGTATTGACTCCCCTGCCATTTTGTCAGATAATAATCAGTTTCTTCCTGAAAATGATTGCAAACACAAATTCTTTGGTATTTTTATCTTCATTTAATGTGTCTTAAATGAAAAAACACAAAAGAGAATGAAGCAAAACATTGATCATTTCGCACATAACTCCAAAAATGGGCCAGACAAAAGTATTGGCACCCTCAGCCTAATACTTGGTTGCACAACCTTTAGCCAAAATAACTGCGACCAACCGCTTCCGGTAACCGTCAATGAGTTTCTTACAATGCTCTGCTGGAATTTTAGACCATTCTTCTTTGGCAAACTACTCCAGGTCCCTGATATTTGAAGGGTGCCTTCTCCAAACTGCCATTTTTAGATCTCTCCACAAGTGTTCTATGGTATTTAGGTCTGGACTCATTGCTGGCCACCTTAGAAGTCTCCAGTGCTTTCTCTCAAACCATTTTCTAGTGCTTTTTGAAGTGTGTTTTGGGTCATTGTCCTGCTGGAAGACCCATGACCTCTGAGGGAGACCCAGCTTTCTCACACTGGGCCCTACATTATGCTGCAAAATTTGTTGGTAGTCTTCAGACTTCATAATGCCATGTACACGGTCAAGCAGTCCAGTGCCAGAGGCAGTAAAGCAACCCCAAAACATCAGGGAACCTCCGCCATGTTTGACTGTAGGGACCGTGTTTTCGTCTTTGAATGCCTCTTTTTTTCTCCTGTAAACTATGTTGATGCCTTTGCCCAAAAAGCTCTACTTTTGTCACATCTGACCAGAGAACATTCTTCCAAAACATTTTAGGCTTTTTCAGGTAAGTTTTGGCAAACTCCAGCCTGGCTTTTTTATGTCTCGGGGTAAGAAGTGGGGTCTTCCTGGGTCTCCTACCTTACAGTCTCTTTTCATTCAGACGCCGACGGATAGTATGGGTTGACCCTGTTGTACCCTCGGACTGCAGGGCAGCTTGAACTTGTTTGGATGTTAGTTGAGGTTCTTTATCCAACATCCGCACAATCTTGCGTTGAAATCTCTTGTCAATTTTCCTTTTCCGTCCACATCTAGGGAGGTTAGCCACAGTGCCATGGGCTTTAAACTTCTTGATGACACTACGCACGGTAGACACAGGGACATTCAGGTCTTTGGAGATGGACTTGTAGCCTTGAGATTGCTCATGCTTCATCACAATTTGGTTTCTCAAGTCCTCAGACAGTTCTTTGGTCTTCTTTCTTTTCTCCATGCTCAATGTGGTACACACAAGGACACAGGACAGAGGTTGAGTCAACTTTAATCCATGTCAACTGGCTGCAAGTGTGATTTAGTTATTGCCAACAACTGTTAGTTGCCACAGGTGAGTTACAGGTGCTGTTAATTACACAAATTAGAGAAGCATCACATGATTTTTCAACCAGTGCCAATACTTTTGTCCATCCTCTTTTCTATGTTTGGTGTGGAATTATATCCAATTTGGCTTTAGGACAATTCTTTTTGTGTTTTTTCATTTAAGACAAATTAAATGAAGATAATAATACCAAAGAATTTGTGTTTGCAATCATTTTCAGGAAGAAACTGAGTATTATCTGACAGAATTGCACGGGTGTCAATACTTTTGGCCACAACTGTATTTTGTTAGTCGCAGACGCTCTCACACTATGTATTTGACCGTAATCTAACAAGCAGATATACGGAACTGTAACAGAAGAGTACAGCTGTATTCCTTTTTTGTGTAACTAACAATCTCCGTATATGTACAGTATTTACGGAGTGTCACACACACACACTGACTCTGTACAGATGTGACTGTAATGCAAACGGCAGATATACAATACTGTTTGAGAATCGGACAGCTCTATACGGTGTGTATGGAAAATTGTCATTCTCCGTCTATTTGTATAAGGACTGACACACGCTGTCTCTGTCTAGTTTTGACCATCATCAAACAGCAGATATACGAAACAGTTTGAAAAGCGGACAGCACTCTAAGGTGTAGGTCTGGAAAAATGGAAAAACTCCTCTGCTGTTTTTTCCAGAGTCACACACATATAGCTTCAATTTGTCCGTGATGCAAGGTACACGGTAGTGTGTGAGGAGCGTACACTGCTATACGGTGTCTGTATTGAAAATTGTCAATCTCCGTCTATTTGTATAGGGACTGACACACGCTGTCTCTGTCTAGTTTTGACCATAATCAAACATCAAATAAACAAAACTGTTTGAAAAGCGGACAGCACTCTAAGGTGTAGGTCTGGAAAAACTCCTTGGCTTTTTTTCCCAGAGTCACACACAGATAGAAGCTATTTGTCCGTGATACTGTTAGGCGTTGGGTTCCTGCCACTGCACAGCAGGAATCCAGAGTCTTGCACCCAGCGGTCTTCCATTCTTCTTGAGCCTTAGTGGAGCCTGCTTAGCAGATTTGTCCGTCCTGGCGCTCTGCCCAGGCCAACTCCGTGGGTTTGCTTGCTGCTGCCACCTCTGGCACAGCTATGACAATGCATGCTGCTCAGCAGTGAAATTCTCCAGGGACTAAGTCCTCATGTCGGGCCACTGAGCATGCCCGTTGATTGATCTCCCATTGGAGATCGAGGGTCACATCCTCAGGTCCTGCTCGTGTTCGGATTGGTCCATCCGAGAAGCCAGGAAGGTCCGTGGCTATAAAAGGTTTGCATGGCCCCTCGCCCATGCGCTAGGATAGACTGTATTTACAGACTATGTGGAGTGAGTGATGTATGCACATATGAATGTCTCTGGTGAATGACTCATTAAGAAACCCCTACCCTTGGTACGCATGTGTTGTGCAGCCTAGCCTGCTAGCGCCCAGGCTTAGGCGTAGGTAGGTCTGAGGTTGAGTCAGGCATCAGGCCTCACCAGGGACTCGGCACGCCTCAGTGCACGTGCGCCATAGCCAGCGTCTATAGCTGCGATTGCTGTAGCGACACAGCGCGTTCAGTGGGCCTAGCCTAGAAGGACTCTAACCCCGTGTCCTTGTGGTAGAGTTCTGTGGCCGTACACTGTGCGCTCTTTTAGCCGAGCTCTGTGAGCACAAACAGGCTCTGGCGTTTATGTTCAACGGTAGTGCGGCTCTGTGAAGCAACAGCGTCCGCCCCGTACACACCGGGTGACGATAACCCGCGTGTGTTCTTATAGTATACCGCCATATAGCATCCACCATTACTAATCAGCAGGTTACCACCCCTGCACGGTGGACCCCGGGCATACATCACTCACTCCACATAGTCTGTAAATACAGTCTATCCTAGCTCATGGGCGAGCGGCCATGCGAAACTTTTATAGCCACAGGCGTCCGGGACCTTCCTGGCTTCTTGGATGGGCCAATCCAAGCACGAGCAGGACCTGAGCACGTGACCCTCGATCTCCAATGGGAGATTACTCCACGGGCATGCTCAGTGGCCCGACATGAGGACTTAGTCCCTGTAGAATCTCGATGCTGAGCAGCATGCATTGTCATAGCTGTGTCAAAGGTGGCAGCAGCAAGCAAACCAACGGAGTTGGCCTGGGCAGAGTGCCGGGACCGACGAATCTGCTGAGGAGGCTCCACTGCGGCTCAAGAAGAATGGAAGACGGCTGGGTGCAAGGCTCTGGATTCCTGCTGTGCAGTGGCATGAACCCGATGCCTAACATTACCCACCCTCCTGGGGCCCCCTCCCCTCTGAGCTTCGCTACGCTCAAACGCCGCAATGAGGAGCGGAGCGTGGATGTTCTCCACTGGCTCCCAGGTCCGAGCCTCTGGACCATGACCCTTCCAATCCACCAAATAAAACTTTTTGCCCCGCATCACCTTGCATCCCACGATGGCATTGACCTTAAACTCGTCTGAAGACAAGTCTGATGTCCCAGCAGATGACTCGGAGAACCGGGATAAGTGAACAGGCTTAAGGAGGGACACATGGATTGTATCAGAGATAGCCAAGTGTGGTGGAAGGGCCAGACGGTAGACCACAGAGCTGATCTGCTCGAGGACCTTGAAGGGGCCAATGTAGCGCGGTGCGAACTTAGCGGACTCTACCACAGCCTAATGTTTCGGGCGGAGAGCCACACCAAGTCGCCAGGGGCAAAAGTCGGAGCAGGGCGCCGGTGTGCGTCAACGGAGGTCCTCATTCTCTCCTTGGAAGCCCGGATAGCATTCTGAGTGCGATCCCAAATGTTGCGTGCCTCCACCACCCAGTCTGCCACCCTGGAATCAGTGGATGACACGGGCATGGGCACAGGGACGCGCGGATGCTGACCGTAATTTAGGAGGAATGGGGTCTGTCCGGTGGAGTCGGCCACAGCATTGTTCAAAGCGAACTCTGCCCACGGCAGCAAGGATGCCCAGTCGTCCTGCCTGGCCGAGACAAAATGTTGAAGATATGTGATCAGGGTCTGGTTGGCTCTCTCTACCAACCCGTTCGTCTCGGGATGATACGCCGAGGAGAGATTCAGCTCAGTGCTGAGCAGGGAACAAAGCTCTCTCCAAAACTGGGACGCAAACTGGGACCCCGGTCACTGACAATCTTGTCCGGCATGCAATGCAGGCGGAAAACGTGCTTAATGAACAACACTGCCAGGCCCTGCGCAGAAGGTAACCGGGATAGAGGTACCAAATGCACCATCTTAGAGAAATGGTCGGTGACAACCCAAATGACCGTGCTGCCACTGGACTTGGGTAGCCCCACCACAAAGTCCATACCGACCATCTCCCAGGGCCTGTCCGCTACCGGCAGAGGAAAAAGAAGCCCAGCGGGCCGCTGCCAAGAGGACCTATTCTGAGCGCAAGAGACGCACACCTTAATATAATCCCTGACATCATGGGCCATATGCGGCCACCAGTGGGTCCTCGCCAAAACCTCTGAGGTCTGTTGTGCCGAAATTTCCACCCACCCTGGACGAATGAGCCCAAGAGAGGACCACCGGTCGCAGACGGGCAGAGACATATGTCTTGCCCCGAGATACTGACTCAAGGGCAACCAGAGCCACAGTCCTCAGGCTCTCAGATGGGACGATCAGCCGAGGCTCCGCCTCCTCTTCCTCAGATGACACCACTGAGGGGAGAGAGCATCGGCCTGGACGTTCTTCTCCCCGGAGAGAAAATGGAGGGTGAAGTGGAACCGGGAAAAGAACAAAGACCATCTGGCCTGACGAGAGTTTAGCCGCTGGGCTGTTTGCAAATACACCAAGTTTTTGTGGTCGGTGAACACCTGGAAAGGGTGGTAAGCCCCATCCAGGAGGTGTCTCCACTCCAAGAAAGCCAACTTCATCGCTAGCAACTCCCTGTCCCCGATGGCATAATTCCTCTCCGCCGGTGTGAAGGTCTTGGAGAAAAAGAAGCATGGGTGCTTTCGAACTTGCGTGTCCTTCTGAAACAGGACCGCTCCAGCACAGACGGAAGTGGCATCCACTTCCATAATGAAGGGCTTATCTACATCGGGGTGATGTAGAATGGGAGCACTAGCGAAATGGGACTTAATGGAGGAGAAGGCCTTGGAGACCGGTTTCGACCACAACTTGGGGTTTACACCCTCCTTGGTGAGGGCTACCAAGGGTGCTACCAAAGTCGAGAAGTGAGGGATGAATTGGCGATAGTAATTTATGAACCCAAAAAAGCGCTGCACCGCTTTGAGAGAATGAGGTTCCTGCCAATCCATCACCACCTGTAGCTTGGCAGTATCCATGGCCAATCCCTGGGCGGAGATGATATAGCCCAGGAAAGGCAAGGACTCCTGCTCAAACACACACTTCTCCAACTTGGCATCGAGGGAGTTTTCCCGCACGCGATCGAAAACTTTGCAAACATCTCTCCGTTTGGAGTCAATATCTGGAGAGTAGATGAGAATATCATCCAGATAGACTACAACCGAGGTAGTAAGCATATCCCGGAAGATATTGTTCACAAAGTCTTGGAAGATGGCCGGGGCATTACAGAGGCCGAAGGGTATTCATAGTGCCCATCCCTGGTGTTAAATGCAGTCTTCCATTCGTCCCCATCACGGATGCGAATCAGATTGTATGCCCCCCGCAGATAAGTTTGGAAAAAACCCTCGCTCACCATAGCTTATCAAACAGCTCTGATATCAGGGGCAGAGGATACTTATTCTTAACGGTGATGGCGTTAAGACCCCTGTAATCAATGCAAGGACGTAGTTCTCCACTCCTGCCCCCGCTGGTGACACTGACTTCCTAATGAATCCTCTTGCCAGATTCTCCCTGATGTATTGAGACATGGCCTCTGTCTCCGGGAGAGATAGGGGATAGACTCGACCCCAGGGAGGCTCAGCACCAGGCAAGAGGTCAATAGGACAGTCATAGGGGCGATGCGGTGGAAGGGTCTCCGCCGCCTTTTTGGAGAGCACGTCCGCCTACTGTCAATAGTGTTTGGGGAGCGAGGAGAGATCAGCGGGAACCTCGGTGGAGGCAACCTGAAAGCACTCCCTCAGACATCTACCTTCACATGATTTACTCCACCCAATAATCCTCCCTGAGGACCACTCTATATGGGGGGAGTGGTACCGCAGCCAGGGGATCCCTAGAAGTACCTTTTCAATACCCTCGGGCATGACGAGGAGGGATATCGTCTCCTGATGAGATGGAGCCACTGAGAGTAACAAGGGGACGGTCTGGTGGGTTATCTGTGAGGGTAGAGTGGCGCCATTCACAACTCTGACGGTGACTGGTGTAGACATCATAACCAGGGGTATAGCGTGCCGTTGAGCGAAGGCTGACAACATAAAATTGCCCTCTGCCTCGGAATCCACGCAAACCTCCACCGCCAGAGTGGAAGAATCAAACTCAAGTGTCCCCTTAAAGGACAGCTTGGAGGAAAACGTCGCTGATTCTAGTGCGCCGCCTCCTACGGCCACTAGGCGCGAGCGTTCTCCCAGCTGCTGTGGGCACCGGTTGGCAAGGTGACCGTACTCGTCTTTTTTTTCCAGAGTCACACACAGATAGCTTCTATTTGTCCGTGATACAAGGTGGTACACGGTAGTGTGTGAGGAGTGTACACCGCTATAGGGTGTCTGTATGTAAAATTGTCAATCTCCGTCTATTTGTATAGGGACTGACACACGCTGTCTCTGTCTAGTTTTGACCATAATCAAACAGCAGATATACAAAACTGTTTGAAAAGTGGACAGCACTCTAAGGTGTAGGTCTGGAAAAACTCCTCGGCTTTTTTTTCCAGAGTCACACACAGATAGCTTCTATTTGTCTGTGATATAAGGCGGTACACGGTAGTGTGTGAGGAGCGTACACCGCTATACAGTGTCTGTATGGAAAATTGTCAATCTCCAACTATTTCTATAGGGACTGACACACGCTGTCTCTGTCTAGTTTTGACCGTGATCAAACAGCAGATATACGAAACTGTTTGAAAAGCGAACAGCACTCTAAGGTGTAGGCCTGGAAAAACAGAAAAACTCCTCAGCTTGTACTTCCAGAGTCACACCCAGATAGCTTCTATTTGTCCGTGATACCAGCCGGTACACGGTAGTATGTGAGGAGCGTACACCGCTAGACGGTGTGTGAAAAAGTGAATGCTCAGTAACTCACCTTGACAAAATAATTAAAGCTGGAGTGCTTTGAAAAAAAGCAGTTAGAACAGCAGTGTGCACACAGCAATGCAGCTAGCAGGTAGCCTTAAAAGGCAGCCTAATCACCACCAGCGCTGCTGCACGCAACAAAAATCCTCCCATTTCACTGCACACTAACTGTACAGTGAAAAGCGCTATCAGCAGAAGCAGTTTTTTTTCTTCTTCCCTGCCTAACGCTCTCCCTATTCAGAATCAGCAGCACCTATCCCTATTGTAAGATCGGCAGAAGTAAGATGGCGGTCGGCGGTCACAGTCTTTTATACCCACTGTAATGCCACACAAAGCCAGCCAATCACTTCAATGCCCTTCTCTAAGATGGTGGTGGCCGCTGCTGTCAGAACCAGAGCGCTGAGTGGAACAGTCCTAAGTTCCATACCAGGGATCCCTTTAACAAAGGCCTAGGGTCAAAACCAAAGTGCTGGATGGATTTTCCCTGACTTACATACCAATGATCCCTTTAATAGAGGCCTAGGGTCAGAACCACAACTCTGAGTGGAATTGCCCTAACTTCCATACTGGGGATCCCTTTAAGAGACCCTGAGGTCAGAACCACAGAACTGAGTGGAACGGTCCTACCTTCCATACCAATGATCCCTTTAATAGAGCCCTGAGGTCAGAATCAGAGCGCTGAGGAATTTGCCCTAACTTCCATACAGGAGATCCCTTTAAGAGGGAAGATGCGCGCAGATTGTTCGTTTGGCCGGAGTGGGCGGATCTTGCCAGAGTGGGCGGATCTAGAATGGAGCTGCAGTGCATGTGATTGGGCGGCCTGCGGAGGCATGGCCTAGCACGGTCTGCCAGAGTGGGCGGAGCTTGCCGGAGTGTGTGGAGCTAGAGCGAAGCTGCAGCGCGTGTGATTGGGCGGCCTGCGGGGGCATGGCCTAGCGCTGTAGTAGGCCGCAGTATAAGCCGGGGACTAAATTTAGGCCGGGAAGCTGCAGGGGAGAGGGGGGATAGTGCAGTTGGCGACAGGGCGCGCCGACTGAGCCGGGACAGGGCTGGGAGGGTGCCTGCACTATTCGGCCCCTGTCCTAAAGACTGTCTTCCTCACAGCCCCGCTCTCCATGCACTGTCCTGCTGTATCCGTCCTCAGCCCCGCTCTCCTGTCCTGAAGACTCGTTTCGACTATTGTAACTCTCTTCTAATCGGTCTCCCTCTTACCAAACTCTCCCCTCTCCAATCTGTCTTGAATGCTGCAGCCAGGATCATATTCCTCACCAATCGTTACACCAATGCCTCTACCTTGAGCCAGTCATTACACTGGCTACCCATCCACTTCAGAATTCACTATAAACTTATTACCCTCACCAACAAAGCCCTCCATGGCTCAGCACCACCCTACATCTCCTCCCTTGCTTCAGTATACCACCCTACTCGTGCCCTCCATTCTGCTGATGACCTGAGGTTAGCATCCTCAATAATCAGAACCTCCCACTCCTGTCTCCAAGACTTTACACGTGCTGCGCCAATTCTTTGGAATGCACTTCCCAGGTCAATACGATTAGTCCCCAATGCCCACAATTTTAAGCGTGCCCTGAAAACACATTTATTCAGACTGGCCTATCGCCTCAACATATTAACCTAATCTATCCCTGTGTGGCACAGCCAAAAGTTTTACCATAACCAGGTTCCGCGCATCATGTTCCCACCTGCTTTATGCATCCATTAGCCCTCTGTGTCTGTACTGTTACACACTTAACATTATGGCTGGTCCATGCAATCAGGGCTACTGTTACCACCCACCTTTCGTGTATCCTTTTTTTCCTCATAGATTGTAAGCTTGCAAGCAGGGCCCTCATTCCTCTTGGTATTTGTTATAATCAACAGGGTGATGCAGCAGCAAAAAAGGCAAATGCAATTCTAGGATGTATTAACAGAAGCATACAGTCTAGATCACGTGAAGTCATTATTTCCCTCTACTCCTCTTTGGTCAGACCTCATCTGGAATATTGTGTCCAGTTTTGGGCACCACATTTTAAAAAAGACATCAACAAACTGGAGCAAGTTCAGAAAAGAGCAACCAGAATGGTGACCGGTCTGCAAACCCTGTCTTACGAGGAAAGGTTGCAGGATTTGGGATTGTTTAGTTTGCAAAAGAGAAGACTGAGAGGAGACTTAATGGCTGTCTACAAATATCTAAAGGGCTGTCACACTGTAGAAAGATCAACTTTATTCTCATTTGCACAAGGAAAGACTAGAAGCAATGGGATAAAACTGAATGGGAGGAGACACAGATTAGTTATTAGAAAAAACTTTTTGACAGTTAGAGTGATCAATGAGTGGAACAAGCTGCCACAAGAAGTGGTGAGTTCTCCTTCAATGGAAGTCTTCAAACAGAGGCTGGACAGACATCTGACTGGGATGATTTAGCGAATCCTGCATTGAGCAGGGGGTTGGACCAGAAGGCCCAGGAGGTCCCTTCCAACTCTACGATTCTATGATTCTATGATTCTATGATTCTATGTGATTATTGTTATGCTGTAATGTCTATTGTCTGTACAAATCCCCTCCGAAATGTAAAGTGCTGCGGAATATGTCGGCGCTATAGAAATAAAATTTATTATTATTATTATAAGACTGTCTTCCTCACAGCCCCGCTCTCCATGCACTGTCCTGCTGTATCCGTCCTCAGCCCCGCTCTCCTATCCTGAAGACTGTCTTCCACACAGCGTCGCTCTCCATGCACTGTCCTGCTGGATCCATCCTCAGCCACACTCTCCAACCGCATCCCACTCTGCTGCTTCGTGATTGATTGGTGTCCCACTCTGCTGCTTCTTGATTGGTTGGTGATACACACACACACATTCAGATTTATATATAGAGATAACAAACACAGTTATATTCACCTAACTCCCATTCCATTAAATCCCTCGTCTCCTGTAATAAAACAAAAATAAAAACAACAATATCACTCACCTGTCAGACGTTCTGTCCCACGCAAGCAATGACTAGCCAGGTCTTTCCCATAAGGGATGGGGGCATTGCTCTAGAATCACTGCATTGAGAAACATGTGATGGTGTCTCCGCAGTGTTGGATGTTGATCTCCATGAGTTCATTCATCCTCATTTTTCACAGTCTTCTACTAGGCATTACTCCTACTGGCCAGTTTCTTACTCCACACTGATGAGGGGCAATACCCTGAAACAGCTGTCTATGGATGGATACCATGTTTTGGCATACGTGGTTTCCTTCATTGGAGACTGCCCTTCCCATGGTTGTTCCTTCCCGGGGAAAGACCTGGCTAGTCATTGCTTGCGTTGAGAAACATGTGATGGTGTCTCCGTGCCTTGTGTTTTGCATATTTTTACATATTTCCCATAAGGGATGTGGGCGTTGCTCTAGAATCACTGCATTGAGAAACATGTGATGGTGTCTCCGCAGTGTTGGATGTTGATCTCCATGAGTTCATTCATCCTCATTTTTCACAGTCTTCTACTAGGCATTGCTCCTACTCTCCAGTTTCCTACTCCACACTGATGAGGGGCAATACCCCAAAACAGCTGTCTGTGGATGGATACCATGTTTTGGCATAGGTGGTTTCCTTCACTGGAGATTGCCCTTCCCGTGGTTGTTCCTTCCCGGGGAAAGACCTGGCTAGTCAATGATAGCGTTGAGAAACATGTGATGGTGTTTTCCGCGGCTTGTGTTTTGCATATTTTTACATATTTCCCATAAGGGATGGGGGCATTGCTCTAGAATCACTGCGTTGAGAAACATGTGATGGTGTCTCCGCAGTGTTGGATGTTGATCTCCATGAGTTCATTCATCCTCATTTTTCACAGTCTTCTACTAGGCATTGCTCCTACTGGCCAGTTTCCTACTCCACACTGATGAGGGGCAATACCCCGAAACAGCTGTCTGTGGATGGATACCATGTTTCGGCATAGGTGGTTTCCTTCATTGGAGATTGCCCTTCCCGTGGTTGTTCCTTCCCGGGGAAAGACCTGGCTAGTCATTGCTTGCGTTGAGAAACATGTGATGGTGTCTCCGCGGCTTGTGTTTTGCATAGCTCTATTGTTTAGCATGAATTCGGCCAAGGGCAAAAATGAGACCCAGTCATCCTGATCAGCAGATATAAAACATCTCAAATAGGCCTCCAATGTCTGGTTTGTTCTCTCAGTCTGCCCATTGGTCTGAGGATGAAATGCAGAGGAGAAAGATAACTGAATTCCCAGTTTGGAACAAAAAGCGCACCAAAATCTGGAAACAAACTGGACTCCTCTGTCCAACACAATGTTCTCAGGAATCCAATGCAACCGAACCACCTGTTGTAAAAGCAAGGGCACCAAGTCTGAAGAAGATGGCAACTTTGGGAGTGGCACAAGATAGATCATCTTAGAAAATCTATCACAAATCACCCAGATAACAGTCATTCTCTAAGAGACAGGAAGATCAGAAATAAAATCCATTGAGATATGGGTCCATGGTCTCTTGGGCACCAGCAGGGGCATCAACAACCCACTAGAACGAGAATAGGGTTTAGACCGAGAACAAGTCCCACAGGACTGCACAAAATTCCTGACATCGTGAGATAAGGCAGGCCACCAAAAACACAGACTCACCAAATCTCTGGTACCAAAAATATCTGGATTACCAGCAAACGCAGAGCAATGAATTTCAGACATTACTCTCTTCCTCCACTGATCAGGAACATACAATTTTCCTATAGGGCAACGTTCAGGTTTGTCTTCCTGAAATTCCTCCAGGGCACGTCTCAAATCGGGTGAGATGGCGGAAAGAGCTACCCCCTCTTTTAGAATGGTAGTAGGCTCGGTCACAATAAGAGAATTTGCAAAGAAACTCCTATAAAGGGCATCTGCCTTGACATTCTTAGTGCCCAGAAGAAAAGAGAGCACAAAATTAAAACGCGTGAAAAACAAGGCCCACCTAGCCTGTCTAGGATTCAAGCGTTTGGCTGATTCAAGATAAATCAAATTCTTGTGGTCGGTGAGGACCACAACTTGATGCCTAGCTCCCTCCAACCAACGTCTCCACTCTTCAAATGTCCATTTCTTGGCCAACAATTCCTGATTCCCCACGTCATAGTTACATTCAGATGGGGAGAATTTTCGAGAAAAGAAGGCACAGGGATTCATTTTAGAAGTCACCGGATCTTTTTGGGACAAAACGGCTCCTGCACCAATCTCAGAAGCATCTACCTCCACCTGAAATGGGAGTGAGACATCAGGTTGCCGTAGAACCGGAGCAGAAGTGACTCTCCGCTTAAGCTCCTGAAATGCCGAGACTGCCTCTGGAGACCAATTCACCACATCAGCGCCCTTTTTTGGTTAGATCTGTCAGTGGTTTGACAATACCAGAAAAATTACTTATAAATTTACAATAGCAATTAGCAAAACTCAAAAACTTCTGGAGAGCCTTCAAAGAAGTGGGCTGAACCCAATCATAAATGGCCTGTCCATTTCAGGGACAAAATAAATCCCAAAAATGAAATCCTCTGTACAACAAAGAGGCACTTCGATCCCTTAACATACAGGGAATTTCCCCTCAAAATCCGGAACACAGTCCGGACATGTTCCACATGAGAATCCCAATCACTGGAAAAGATCAAAATATCATCCAGATAAATGATCAAAAACTTATCCACAAAGTCCAGGAAAATATCATTCATAAAAGATTGGAAGACCGAAGGGTCATTAGTGAGCCCAAAAGGCATCACCAGGTACTCAAAATGTCCTTCCGGAGTATTAAACGCCGTTCGCTCAAAAGGCGGCAACGCCTCTCATGTAGTTTTACGCTCACGCAAGCACTGATTAACTTGAATGGCTAACGACATAGAATCATCAAGACCAGAGGGAACAGGAAATCCCACCGTAACATCTTTTACGGTTTCTGCCAAACCCTTCCGAAAGAGCGCTGCTAAGGCACTGTCATTCCATGTAGTAAGGACCGCCCACTTTCGGAATTTTTAACAGTATTACTCTACAGAATCCTGACCCTGGTTCAATGCCAATAGGGTTTTCTCAGCTTGATCAATAGCATTAGGTTCATCATACAACAACCCCAAGGCTTGAAAAAATGCATCCACATTAGTCAGAATAGGGTCTCCAGGTGTCAGAGAAAAAGCCCAATCCTGGGGATCACCGTGCAGCAAGGAGATGACAATTTTAACCTGCTGAACAGAGCTCTCCAATGAGTTAAGCTTCAAGGCAAGAAATAGTTTACAATTATTCTTAAAATTCAAAAATTTAGACCGATCCTCAGAAGACACATCAGGAGTAGGGATTTTTGGTTCAACAGCAGATGATTGAGCGAGATAGGCAGAAATTCCCCGCATTTCAGCAGCGAGCTGCTCAACACGATCAGACAATTGCTTGATCTCCATTAAAGAAAAGAAATCCTCCTACGGCCCCAGAGAAAAAGAGGAAAAAATATATAAAAAAAAACTTCTGACACTTTTTTTTTTCTTTTTTTTACAATTCTCTCCTGCCTTTGAGTACCCTAGAATCTGCGGTTTAGGCTGGTGATTCTGTTATGATTGGGTCACAGAGTTGGAAAGCAAGACCAAACCAAGCCACAGAAAACCAAAGAGGTTGGTAACTAAGCGGATTGCAAACCCCTGATCTTATCCACACAACTAGCAGTATCCGTGGAGCGTACCTACGATGATCCTAGATGTCTCGACACAGCCGGAAAACTAAATAAGCCTAAAGCAAGAATGGGGAAACATAAACTTCCCCAGAGCAGACCCCAAAGGAATAAATAGCCCCCAAACATATATTGTCGGTGAGACAAGATGAAAACACAAACGCAGGAAGGAAAATAGACTAAGCAAACGATGGGGCCCACACTAACTAGACAGGACAGGACAGGAAAGGAAAGAGTCTGTCTGTAATCAAGCAAAAAACCCTGGTTCAAAAAAAGCCCAACACGTGTGATAGAAAAATACCGAATTCACTAGACTTCGCCCACTATATCAACACTCTGGTATATTCTGAAAGCAGAGCAAAAAGAGGCCAATCTAATAAGGGACAAAAACAAACTTGCACAAGCAGTAACATAAGGATGGAAATTGAGCACAGCCCCAACCGGAGCTGGCTGATCACACAAAACTGAAATAGACAAAACCAGATCAAATGTGAACAATAGCAAAAGAACACTTAGCTGAGCATGCAGGGACTGAGCTGGAAACTAAGACCTCAGGAGGCAGGAAAAAATCACCAGCAGGGATAGAGGGAGTGGGCTGTCTAAAATCCAGTCAGAAACTCCAGATCTCCAGTCATCCTCCTCAGGTGGCAGGCCTCTGTTAATTAGATCAGCTCCATTACCTCCAGTAACCACCAGAGGGAGCCCGGAAAGAGAACTCGCGACCCCTCTGTCAATACAACCAGCTCCACTACCTTCACTAGTAACCAGAGGTAGGCCAGAAAGCGAATTCACAACACTAGCCCCAAGCTGTCTGCTTTAGCAAGGCAGATTGTTAATAATGTGGCAGACCTGACCCTGGTTTTTAAAATTATTTATTTGAATAATTTAAAAAAACAGCATGAGGACCCCTCTATTCAAGGTAACCAACCTTGCTAAAGCTGACAGCTGAGGTTTGTAGCACCCAGCTGTAATTTTTGCCTGGCTGGTTGACAAAAATACAGGGGAACTCATGCAACTTTATGTTTTAATTATTTACATAGTAGGCGCTGGCTGAGGAATACTCCCATCAGCCACTGCCTGCTCTCACTGTTATTAGTGGCAGCAGGTGTAGGGTGATGGGAGCAGTAGTCACATCAGCTGACACCAGTGACTGTAGGTAAACATTTTCACTCCGATTACAGCTGTGGTTTCACTCTGTCATTTGACAGCGTGGAAACCGCTGCTATCTGACAGGCGGTAATGATTTTTCTGCTTATCAGAAGAAGTGTTTTCCACTCTATCATGCACATCACAGTGTGGCAAACACTGGATGTTCAGGCACCCCATTCAAGTATACAAATTTGTGCGAAACTTGCAGTGGGGAAAACAGTTGTACTAAAATCTAAATTTTGGCCCCATTGGTCAATTCTGGCAGCTTATGGTATATTGAGAGCCTCCTGCCTCTGAGATGCAGAACATCCCTTTTTTTCTTGAGTGCATCCAGCCCAACAGCAGGGTTTGGGAAACTAATTTAAAATGGCTGTACTCACCCATGAGCGTCTTTAAGTTCAAGGCTGGCAGAGTTGGCCTTTCCCTGACCCTGCACTCGAGTTGGGTTGAAGTGGTGAACTAGGCTGAGTGTCATCCGGACAGCCATAGCTCCTCCCCCTGGAGCTGCCGTTCTGCCCAGACATTCCTTTCCTGCCAATTCTTCCCCTAAACTATCCTTGTTATCCATTCCGTTTGCTTGGGGGTAGGGACCAGGACCTCCTCATCTTACAGTATATGCATGGCCAGGATTTGGGGGATGCTGCTCGAAATGGGGGCCTCAAAGGTGGTTAAAGGAGCTGAGGTAGACTCACTGCCACAGGTCTTTCACTTAATTCACAGTGCTTCGGTGGTACAGATGCAATTGCTTCACGGCCACGTGGTTCAGATTCTTGAGGCTCAAGGATTTCAATGCCAGTTTCATTCTCCGCCATCAACCTTTTGGGTAAAATTATCTCCATCGACATAAGGGAGATAGTCATCTATGGAGTCGGTTCTGCTGACATCTGCTTCCTACAAGCCTCTGGGCCACTGTTCCAGCTTCAAGTACGCTAAGTGACGCTCCCAGTCCTGCCTTCCGATGCCACCACAGAAAGACATGCTGTTTTGATACATATTCTTCGTCATCTACTGTAATGATACCGAGCTACTGGGCACAAAGGATCCAGACTCAGCCCTTCATTGTATGGAGCCACTTCTGGCTGCTTGGTTTCTTCTTCCTTCGTCGCTCCTACTGATGGCATGCACTGTTCACATGGGGCTGAAACCTGGTCTAAGGCCACTGCCCATACCAGAAGGATTTTAGAGCTGTTTTCCTCTCAAGATGCCCACTGTGGGTGGAGCTTCTGCCAGCATACATGCCACCATCTGCCATTTTAGTACTTCTAATGGCTGCTATCTTGGCCTCTTCATTGGTTCCTCCACTTTCTGCACCCGAGGACTCTGAATCTTGCCAACTACGCCAAGTATAAAGATCCCAGGATCATAGTCATTGGCAAGGGACTCCTGTGTTCCCACACCCTGGCACCCCACAAGTAAATATTGAACCATCTCCTTTGTGCTCTGTGCGTGAATGGTAAAACAGTAAAATTTTGCCCTGAGGCCTCCGCTGTCTCCATGATCCTGGGTCTGGGAACATCCACAACAGTCAACAGGAGACACTTTGTCCCTTTCAAACAGTTACGGTAATTTCAGCCTGAGTTATCCATGTCCTTGCTGGCATCTCTGGTCTCTGGGATACTCCCCCTGCCTCCACAGTTCCCTTGAATCCCATCCCAACTTACATATATTGTTTCCCATCTGGCAGATGTCCAGGGAAGGTCCATTGAAATTTGTAATGGCCTTTCTTATGCTTCTCACACCGTCCATACTCTATTTTGCTCTCGAGCCCATTGGCCTTGAACTTCTGCACTTTTATCTAATCTTCTAATCTCAACTAAAGCAGTAAATGTTCCCCTTATTATAACCTAGCCCCTCCCATTAGTTGAGCTGGTCCTAACCAATTACCTGTTCCTAAACTGTGCTAATCACTTCCTGAATCTATTGTTCCCACAACTGCACCATCCCCAGTCCTATCTTATATCTAAAGCTAAACCCTATACATAAGCCTTATTCTTTACCTAAATCTAATACAACAGTACATTATATCTTCATCAAAACACATTTGAGTCCTCCACATCACTAAACACTTATAAAACTTTATGAAATTGCACATATAATCACAATTACATCACAATATATTAATTATGCACCTTGGTGCTTATAAGGTACTATGCATAATAAAACACACAAATTATAACTGTTTTCTTATTAAGGGAGAAGCAAACGACCATCCTGGTTATACACTTACACCATATTTATACCATATTCTGCGTGAATATTTGTCATACATTCTGGGAAATGTTTCCAACCTCTGTTTAGTTCACCAATAGAACTATCAAGTGCAAGATCCCACAATTTCTACTGAATGTGGCAATACCTCATATGTGGCTATACAGTACTACTTAGTCAAATGGAGAGCCTCCAAAGGAACAAAGCACTATTTGCCTCCTGGAGCACAGATTTTCCTAGAACAGTTTGCAGACTCTATATATAGAGCCCCTAATTGCTCGAAGACCAGAATCCCCACTCAAGTGACCACATTTGAGAAACTATACCCCTTGGGATCCATTTTTTCCTGTTACACTTGTAAAATTAAAAAAAATTGGGATCTGATGTAAAATTTTTTGGGAAAAAAGTTAAATGTTCAATTTTTTTCCACAATACAAAAATTCCTGTGAAGCACTGGAAAGGTTAATAAACTTCTTGAATATGGTTTTGAGCATCTTGAGGAATGCAGTTTTTAGAATGATGTCACTTTTGGGTATCTTTTATCATTTAGACCCTTCAAAGTGGCTTCAAATGTGATGTGGTCCCTAAAAAAAATGCTGTTGTAAAAATAAGAAATTGCTGGTCAATTTTTAACCCTTATTACTTCAAAACAAAAAATTGGTTCCAAAATTGTGCTGATATAAAGTAGGCATGTGGGAAATGTTACTTGTTAAGTATTTTGCGTGACATATCTCTGTGATTGAAAGGCATGAAAATTCAAACTTGGAAAATTGCTAAATTTTCACAATTTTGACAAAATTTTTGTTTTTTTTCACAAATAAATGCAAGACATATCATAGAAGTTTTACCACTATGATGAAGTACAATTTGTCACGAAAAAATAATCTCTGAATCATCGGGATCAATTGGAGCATTCCATAGTTATTTCCTCATAAAGTGAAAGTGATCAGAATTGTAAAAATTGGCCTGGCCATTAACGTGCAAACCACCCTCAAGGGTAAAGGGGTTAAGTTGAAATTTAGGAGCCACATTCATGGTATCAACTATAGTATCCATGAAAACATTTAGCCCCCAAAATATAGTGAAAGCTTAAATATAGATTTGTCGTGGTCAAAACTTTGTGTCTGCAAATATGTAGTAGTTCCCCTACGTTTTTCAGCTACGAAGGTGCATGTGCAACAATATCAGCTTTAATATCTCTAAAAGTTTCCTAAAGTACTAACTCAATTCTATTTTTATGTTATTCTACATGCTTAGTCTTTAAGAAAAAAAATAAGTATCATTATCAGAATTGGGACTGGTTCCTAAATTGAAAGCAATTTATGTAAATCCAGTACACTGAATGCCATAGCAATTTTGCTATAAAGTTTACAGATCATGGACCTTTGCTAATCCTATTACCTTCGACAAACTGAAATTCTTTTTTAATCCTCATGTTGGATCCTTTTCTGAAATTGTCACATGAAGAACACTCTGTATAAAAACATTTTGTTCGTCGTGACTAGAAATTTCCAACACACTGCTGAAAATTTAGATTTATATGTATATAATGTCTACAGTCATAGATTATGACATAGGAAATAAGACTTAAGCGGATGTTTAATAACCTTGTTTCTGAATGTATATACAATAGGGTTTAGCATGGGTGTCATCAGAGTGTAGCAATGTCATGTCGGACGCTATTCACACCACAGCGTCCGGCAGGCAGCGGTAGTTCCATCTCCGTCCACTATAGCCTCAGTGGCGCCGGCTTGATTTTACTCAGGTTATTGGGGGTTAATCTAGCTGGAAATCAGGTGGGATGTTTGGTCACGCCCACGGTCTTTATATAGTCGTGCTGGCCTATGGGCGTCGCCGATTATAGCTTGTGTTTTATGCCAAGTGGTTCCGGTCTGGAGAGGAGGTGTTGGAGAGAGAAATTCGTAGCTGGTGGCATATGATCCGTTGTTACCTTTTCGCCTTCCTATATTTGTGTTTTGTTTTGCCCTGTTCACATTGCGGTATTGTCCTGTGTGTATGCGGCGTGGTGCGGTTTAAGTTCTCCCTGTCTGTCATTACTGTGTGGGCTTTGGTGGTTTGACGACTCACTGGGTGGAGGGTGGAGGGTTCAGCTTAGGGCTGAGCAGGAGATAAGGAAAGGTTGGAGGCTCAGGCATTTGCACCATTAGCAAAAACCCTGGCTTGAGGGTCACACAGGGTTTTCCCTAGTTGGAGGGACTCCGCAGGGGCCCCGGGTATTTCAGCCTTCTTTGACCTAAGCCCTGCGTAACAAACAAACAGACACAACTTCATTATATTCTGCTGCATTTGTGTAATTTGGTCTTACATACATAATAATTAAACTTCCAAAAAAGATACCAACAACTATGAGATGGGAAGCGCAAGTTGAAAAAGTTTTCCTCTTTCCCTTTGTTGTGGGAATTAAAATAATGGCTCTTAAAATCATGATATAGGACAGCATGATCAAGGAAAAAGAGCTCATGATCATACTGGCAGCAACCACAAAGTTTATAAACTCTACACTCTCAGCTCCTGTACAAGAGCTTTCCAGTAATGGTGGGGCATCACAAAAGAAATGATTGATAGCGTTGCGACCACAGAATTGTAATTGGCAAACAGAAAACAATGGAGGCAAATTCGCCATTATTGCTATAACCCACCTTCCGGCAATTAAATAAATGCATGCAGAGTAATTCATGACTGAAAAGTAGTGCAATGGATGGCAAATTGCAACATAACGGTCAACTGCCATGATGGCCAAGATGAGACATTCTGCTGACCCAAGGCAGATATGAATAAAAAACTGAGAAATGAATCCAGTGTAAGAGATACAAAAAAATTCAACAAGAAACGTGGCAAGCATTTAAGGAACAATATTAGTGGTATAGAAAATATCAATCATAGAGATATTTGCAAGAAAGAAATACATAGGCTTATGAAGGCGATTCTCTTTCCGAACCATAAGAACTATTAGGACATTTGCAATTAATGTTATTATGTAGATAAATAATCCAAAATGAAAATTAAGATTCCTAGATCATGCAGGTTTGGAAATCCCAGTAGTATAAATGATGTAACATGTGTTTTGTTAACCCTTTCCATTGGACAGTTTTTATAAGGATCCGTATATAATATAGAAATGTTATTAAGTTTTTAATATATGCAGCATATTTGGTCAATGGACAGTCATTAAAAATAACTTTTGTAATTCAGATCACTGTGTAACTGGACATTTAAGAACCATCCATACTTTCACATCTTTTGAGACTAAATCGAAGAACAGTTGAAGATTTTCTAGCTTGTAAAATTACTGCCTATTGGTTTAAATTATAGACATCAGTCAACTAATCATAGCCCCGCCCCCCAAAAAACCAAAATGCTGCAAAAAGGATAAATAACTCAAAACTGTATTTGAAAAACTGGTTAATTTATTTATAGAGTTTTTGCTTAGAACCCTTAGATCAGATGCGACTGCTATTAAATATACAACCCCAGCAGGTATAGATAACCATTTTTGGTCTGAGGGTAACACTGTCAGACTGAAACAATGCAATGGACCGCAATGAAATATAATGGGTTTACTTTCTGATATCTAAGGCACATTGAATGTTTATGCCACAAATGTATGATGTTTGTGCCAGCTTAAAACCAATTTATCTGGAGAAGAAAGATCTTGTCTTCTAGCAAGGAAATTGAAAAGTTAAGACCAGGCATGCAGCTTTTTCCCTTGTAGTATATGTTTGTTGATTAACAATTTAACCCCTTCTCCACCTTGGGTTTTACCCTTTTTGAATTTACATTTTTTGCTGCTTTTCTTCCCCAATATGGTCATGCAAGGGTTTCATTTTTGCAGGACAAGTAATACTTTTGAACGACATCACTGGTTTTACCATATAGTGTACATGAAAATGGGAAAAAAACAAAGTTCAGTGAAATTACAAAAAAGTGCAATCTCACAATTGTTTTCTTACCATGTTCACTAAATGCTCAAACTTACCTTTCATGACTCTCCAGGTCACTATGAGATCTTATAGAACATGTATAGATTCTTTTTTCTTTTGTGTGGTGAAAGAAAAATCCAAATTTGTAAAAAATAGAAAAAAAAGTTGCCATTTTCCTAGAACCGTAACGTATTGTTACGTCGGCGGCGGTAGCTGCCGCCGTCCCAGCAACAGCGGGGCCCGCCGCCGCCTTTACTTACCTGTGCTCGCCACGCCGCTCTGTGCCCGCCTCCTCTTCCTTCTCCTCCGTCCGGCGTGTGACGACTTCCTGCGGGCGCCTTAGGCCGCGGGCGCGCGCTCTGCAGATCCTTTAACTCTGTAGCACCCGCCCAGCGGTCTGAGCGCCCAATCAGCCGACTTCTACAGGGTATATCAGGCGTCTCCAACATGGTGGAGACGCCTGATTATCGTGTGGACTTCCCGTACGGTATCCTGGCCTGGGTGTTTAGGGGTTTCTCCTCTTCTCACTACTTACACTCCTCTGCCCAGTCCTGTAAGCCGTGTCTCCCTCCTGTACTCCGTGCCTCCATCCTGTGCTCCAGTGCTCACTCCTTACACTCCTCTGCCCAGTCCTGTATGCCGTGTCTCCCTCCTGTACTCCGTGCCTCCGTCCTGTGCTTCAGTGCCCAGTCCTACACTTCTCTGCCCAGTCCTGTACTCCATGTCTCCCTCCTGTACTCCGTGCCTCCGTCCTGTGCTCCAGTGCCCAGTCCTACACTCCACTGCCCAGTCCTGTGCTTCGTGTCTCCGTCCTGCACTCCGTGTCTCCGTCCTGTACTCCAGTGCCCAGTCCTATACTCCAGTTCTCAGTCCGGCACCCTCCACTCAGTCCTTCGAGCCGCCCCTCTTGGTTCTAGCAGTCGCGGCATCTGTCTCCCTAGGGTCTGCCCCTAACAGCCCCTGTATAGGGGTCGGCACCACCTGGCGTGCTCATCCCTGGGAGCTCCAGTGCCGTGATCCAGAGGGTCCACTCTCAGACGTAACCTATTTGTTATCACAGCATACGTCACAGCATAATCAGGCCATGGACCCTGCTAGCGCCTCAGCGGCCACCCAAAAAGAATTGCTCTTTTTGCGTGAAAATCAGACTAGAATAATGTCTTTTATGAAGTCCATGGACACCCGCCTTTCCGCCTTACAATCCACCGACCCGGGGAACGCCCAGTTGCTAGCAGGACTCCAGGAGGAACTCACGCAGCAGCGTGACGCCCAATCCCACATTCTTAGCTACATGGCGTCCGTGGACGACTGACTCCAATCGCTACAGTCCTCTGCTGCCGCTTCTGCCCTACCTCGGGATCCCCTATCCTATCCTCCACCACGCTTGGGGAAACCTCCCAGGTTTAGCGGCGACCCCAAGTTGTGTCGGGGGTTTTTGAACCAGTGCCGTTTGCACTTCGAGCTCCTGCCTCAGCAATACCCCTCGGATCGGGCCAAGGTAGCTTTCATTGTGTCCCATTTAGAGGGAGAGGCCTTAGCTTGGGTAAATCCCCTCTGGGAGAGAGATGACCCGGTGGTATCTAGCATCCACAACTTCCTGGACACTTTCCACAGGGTATTTGATGAGCCTGGCCGTGTGGCCTCCACCACGGAGGCTCTTTTCAATCTTCGCCAAGGCTCCCTCACCGTAGGTCAATATGCTATCCGCTTCCGGACCCTGGCCTCTGAACTGGGGTGGAATAATGAGGCTTTGGTTGGGGCCTTTTGGAGGGGACTCTCGGGTAAAATAAAGGATGAGCTGGCTGGCCGGGACACCCCTACCGCTCTGGAGGATCTTATATCCCTAGCTACCTGTATTGATTTACGGTTCCAGGAACGCTCCCGGGAGCCAGTTAGGGAGAAGAGATCTTTTCGGCTATACCAGGCACCCATTCCCCGCTCCCCAGCATCATCCAGTAATTCCACTCCTGAGCCCATGCAAGTAGACCGTGTAAGGTTGTCAGAGCAGGAACGCAGGGAGAGAAGGACACAGGGCCTTTGCCTTTATTGTGGCGGGGCTAACCATTTTGTGCGCACGTGCCCAGTGCGGCCGGGAAACGCCTCCGCCTAGGCCAGGTAAGAGAGGCCTCCCTAGGTGACACCGATTCCTCTCTACCCCTTACTATTTCGGCTTTAATTGTTTCAGGTCGGGAGCGCAGATCTGTGGAGGCGTATGTGGACTTGGGTGCGGCTAGTAACTTCATCCGGCTCAAGGAAGTGGACCAGCTGCGTATTCCGGTTGTGACGTTAGAGAGTCCGCGCTCCATCGCTTCCGTGGATGGCAAACCGCTACCTGAACCTATCACCATGGTCACTCTTGAGGTGGAGATACAAGTTGGAGCTCTTCACCGAGAAAAAATCACCTTTTATGTTTTGCCCAGTTTGTCTCATGCCGTGCTCCTCGGCTTACCCTGGCTTCGTCTACACGAGCCCGTTCTAGACTGGCATTCCGGGGAGATCCTCCATTGGGGACACTTCTGCCATAAATGCTGTCTGTTGCCGGTATCTCGCCCCAGTCCGCAGCAAGCTCCTATCGATCTTCCTGGGCTTCATACGGCTTACCACTCGTTTGCCGACGTCTTCAGTAAGAAGGAGGCTGAGATACTACCGCCGCATCGTGCCTATGACTGCCCTATTGAGCTGTTGCCAGGAGTAGAGTTGAGCGAAACGGGTCGAAAAAATTCAAAAGTCGCCAACTTTTGGCAAAGTTGGGTTTCATGAAACGAAACCCGACCCTAGGATGAGGTCGGCCACGAGGTCGGCGACTTACGCGCCAAAGTCGCGTTTCAAAAGTTTGTTTTGCGCTCTTTTTCAGCCAATCAGGATCCACGGACACTGTGGGCAACGTGATGACATAGGCATGGGTCACCACCATCTTTCAGAAGGGCATGCAAGTGATTGGCTTGCTTTGGTGGGCGTCACAGGGGGTATAAAAGGGCGTGCACGCCGACCGCCATCTTACTTCTGCCGATCTTAGTATAGGGAGAGGTTGCTGCTGATTCTGTAGGGAGAGCGTTAGGCAGGGAAGAAGACAAAAAAACTGCTTCTGCTCCTAGCGATTTGGCCTGCACAACACACAAGTCACTGTGTGTGCAGTGCAAGGGGAGGCTATATTGTGGTGTATCAGTGGTGTTGGTTGTTGGGCTGCCTTTTAAGGCTTCCTGACACGCTGGCATTGCTGTTTACCCACTGCTCCGCAAACTGCTTTTTTAAAAGCAATCCAATCTCCCTTATCCTCTCGTCACTTTGGTCACAGGCAGCTGTGCCATCGAGCGTGTCACATAGCGCTCAGATATCAGTGGGCCGCACACAATCCACAAGTGTCCAGTGTCCAAAAGTGTATGCAGAGATTCAAAATCTCCATTATCCTCTCGTCACTTTGGTCACAGGCAGCTGTGCCATCGAGCGTGTCACATAGCGCTCAGATATCAGTGGGCCGCACACAATCCACAAGTGTCCAGTGTCCAAAAGTGTACGCAGAGATTCAAAATCTCCATTATCCTCTCGTCACTTTGGTCACAGGCAGCTGTGCCATCGAGCGTGTCACATAGCGCTCAGATATCAGTGGGCCGCACACAATCCACAAGTGTCCAGTGTCCAAAAGTGTACGCAGAGATTCAAAATCTCCATTATCCTCTCGTCACTTTGGTCACAGGCAGCTGTGCCATCGAGGGTGTCACATAGCGCTCAGATATCAGTGGGCCGCACACAATCCACAAGTGTCCAGTGTCCACAAGTGTACGCAGAGATTCAAAATCTCCATTATCCTCTCGTCACTTTGGTCACAGGCAGCTGTGCCATCGAGCGTGTCACATAGCGCTCAGATATCAGTGGGCCGCACACAATCCACAAGTGTCCAGTGTCCAAAAGTGTACGCAGAGATTCAAAATCTCCATTATCCTCTCGTCACTTTGGTCACAGGCAGCTGTGCCATCGAGCGTGTCACATAGCGCTCAGATATCAGTGTGCCGCACACAATCCACAAGTGTCCAGTGTCCAAAAGTGTATGCAGAGATTCAAAATCTCCATTATCCTCTCGTCACTTTGGTCACAGGCAGCTGTGCCATCGAGCGTGTCACATAGCGCTCAGATATCAGTGGGCCGCACACAATCCACAAGTGTCCAGTGTCCAAAAGTGTACGCAGAGATTCAAAATCTCCATTATCCTCTCGTCACTTTGGTCACAGGCAGCTGTGCCATCGAGCGTGTCACATAGCGCTCAGATATCAGTGGGCCGCACACAATCCACAAGTGTCCACTGTCCACAAGTGTACGCAGAGATTCAAAATCTCCATTATCCTCTCGTCACTTTGGTCACAGGCAGCTGTGCCATCGAGCGTGTCACATAGCGCTCAGATATCAGTGGGCCGCACACAATCCACAAGTGTCCAGTGTCCAAAAGTGTACGCAGAGATTCAAAATCTCCATTATCCTCTCGTCACTTTGGTCACAGGCAGCTGTGCCATCGAGCGTGTCACATAGTGCTCAGATATCAGTGGGCCGCACACAATCCACAAGTGTCCAGTGTCCAAAAGTGTATGCAGAGATTCAAAATCTCCATTATCCTCTCGTCACTTTGGTCACAGGCAGCTGTGCCATCGAGCGTGTCACATAGCACTCAGATATCAGTGGGCCGCACACAATCCACAAGTGTCCAGTGTCCAAAAGTGTACGCAGAGATTCAAAATCTCCATTATCCTCTCGTCACTTTGGTCACAGGCAGCTGTGCCATCGAGCGTGTCACATAGCGCTCAGATATCAGTGGGCCGCACACAATCCACAAGTGTCCAGTGTCCAAAAGTGTACGCAGAGATTCAAAATCTCCATTATCCTCTCGTCACTTTGGTCACAGGCAGCTGTGCCATCGAGCATGTCACATAGCGCTCAGATATCAGTGGGCCGCACACAATCTACAAGTGTCCAGTGTCCAAAAGTGTACGCAGAGATTCAAAATCTCCATTATCCTCTCGTCACTTTGGTTACAGGCAGCTGTGCCATCGAGCGTGTCACATAGCGCTCAGATATCAGTGGGCCGCACACAATCCACAAGTGTCCAGTGTCCAAAAGTGTACGCAGAGATTCAAAATCTCCATTATCCTCTCGTCACTTTGGTCACAGGCAGCTGTGCCATCGAGCGTGTCACATAGCGCTCAGATATCAGTGGGCCGCACACAATCCACAAGTGTCCAGTGTCCAAAAGTGTACGCAGAGATTCAAAATCTCCATTATCCTCTCGTCACTTTGGTCACAGGCAGCTGTGCCATCGAGCGTGTCACATAGCGCTCAGATATCAGTGGGCCGCACACAATCCACAAGTGTCCAGTGTCCAAAAGTGTACGCAGAGATTCAAAATCTCCATTATCCTCTCGTCACTTTGGTCACAGGCAGCTGTGCCATCGAGCATGTCACATAGCGCTCAGATATCAGTGGGCCGCACACAATCCACAAGTGTCCACTGTCCAAAAGTGTACGCAGAGATTCAAAATCTCCATTATCCTCTCGTCACTTTGGTCACAGGCAGCTGTGCCATCGAGCGTGTCACATAGCGCTCAGATATCAGTGGGCCGCACACAATCCACAAGTGTCCACTGTCCACAAGTGTACGCAGAGATTCAAAATCTCCATTATCCTCTCGTCACTTTGGTCACAGGCAGCTGTGCCATCGAGCGTGTCACATAGCGCTCAGATATCAGTGGGCCGCACACAATCCACAAGTGTCCACTGTCCACAAGTGTGTGCAGAAATTCTAAAACTCCCCTGTCCTATAGACACCTTGTACCTTGTTTTACATTACTATATAGTTTGTTGGATTTTGGCTACATTTCTACCAAAAATGAGGAAGGCTGGTGGAAGAGGCCGTGGAATTGGGCAGGGGTTGGCAGCTGGTAATGATGGTGTTGGTGGTGGATCTGATGGTAGTGGCAAGAGCAAAATAGGACCGAATGCAAGAGGTGCTGACCCTGCGTCATCGTCTGGCTACATAAGGACTCGAACGCTTAGTTTTCTAGGAGTTGGCAAACCGCTTTTAAAGGCAGAGCATCAGGAAAAAGTTTTGTCTTACATTGCTGACTCAGCCTCCAGCTCTATCGCCTCCTCTTCTTCAGTTGTAAAAAGTAAAAGCACTGAGTCATCATTGGAGGCTCATGTTCATGAACCACACCTTTCCTTGTGTCCTTCACCCCAACCAAGATTGAAGGATGACGCAGGCCATACTACTGATTACTCCATGGAGCTGTTTTCACATACCATGCCTGGATTATCAAGTCAAATGGTGAATTACCCAGGCCAAGATGAATCTGACATGGAGTGCACTGATGCACAGCCGCTGATGGATGATTCTGCTGGTACATTCACTCAGAGCACTACATTGTCCTCGCAGTGTACAGAGCCAGATTTTGACCCTGATGAGACTCAGGTGCCCCTTCCCGCACACTATACCACCATACACGGTGACACAGAGAAAGGTGCACATGACATAGAAGAGGAGGTGATGGATGACCCAGTTGTTGACCCAGATTGGCATCCATTGGGGAAGAGGGTGCGGCTTCCAATAGCTCAGATGAGGAGCATCCACAGCAGACATCGACATCGCAACAGCTGTTATCTGGCAGGCCCGGAGCACTCCAAAGACAGGTTCCAAACATCAAAAGAGTTGCTGGACAGCTTGTCCAGAGGGTCAAAAGATCACAGCGTGCTAGGCCGCAAAATGTCTGCCAAAGTAGGAAGAGTGCAGTGTGGCAGTTTTTTGAACAAAATCTTCATGATCAGGCCAAGGTTATCTGTAAGAAGTGCGCAAAGACCTTTAGCCGAGGGAAAAATCTGAAAAATTTGAATACCAGTTGCATGCTTAGACATTTAACCAGCATGCACTTGCAAGTGTGGACACAACACCAAACCTCAAGTGCCACATGTGCAACTGATCACAACAAAGGTAGTCAGCAACGCTACATTGTTTCCCCCACTGTAAGCCCACCGGTTAGCACAGCAGCAAATGTTGAGGTGTCGTTGCAAGGCCACAGCAGTCAGGGAATCCCACTGTTATATCAACGAAAGACTGATTCTAGGCCATCAGAAAGAACAATAACTCCATCACCATCATCAACCCTCTCTCAGTCCGCCCTGTCCACCGCTACTTCCACCATATGCAGCTCTCAAGTCCAGCTCACCCTCCCAGACACTATGAGTAGGTCAAGAAAGTACTCAGTCTCTCATCCGCGTACACTGGGTTTGAACGCCCACATTGCCAAACTAATCTCGTTTGAGATGATGCCCTTTCGGTTGGTGGAAAGCACAGCTTTCCGCGAACTCATGGCCTATGCAGTACCACGCTATGACCTACCCAGTCGCCACTTCTTCTCTCGCAAAGCCATCCCAGCCCTCCACCATCATGTGAAAGACCGCATTGTCCATGCACTCAAGCAGTCAGTGAGCGGAAAGGTGCACCTCACAACTGATGCATGGTCCAGTCGGCATGGCCAGGGCCGTTACGTGTCCATCACTGCGCACTGGGTTAATGTGGTGGATGCAGGGTCCACAGGGGACAGCGGTGGTGGGACAGTGCTGCCTAGCCCACGGTATAGGAAACAGTTGGCTGTAGGCGTTCGACCCTCCTCCTCCTCCTCCAGAAACGAAAGCTCGTCCACAGAGCGCAGTCGTACGAGCACTCCATCTGCAGCTGCCACTGTTGCACACGATGTGTCCCCCTATCGAGCAGCTAGTGGAAAGTGTCAGCAGGCTGTGTTGCAGATGATGTGTTTGGGCGACAGACACACCGCCGAGGTGCTGGCCGAGTACTTGAAGCGACAAACTGAGTCATGGCTGGGCAGTGTACATCTTGAGGCAGGCAAGGTAGTTAGTGATAACGGCCGTAATTTTGTGGCAGCCATAGCCCTTTCAAAACTCAGCCACATACCTTGCTTGGCTCAAACCTTGAACCTGGTGGTGCAGTGCTTCCTCAAAAATTATCCGGAGTTAACAGCCCTGCTCCAGAAGGTGCGAAGACTGTGCGCGCACATCCGCCGGTCGCCTGTACACTCCGTTCGTATGCAGAAGCTGCAGCGATTGCTCCACCTTCCCAACCACCGCCTCATTATCGACATTGCAACAAGGTGGAACTCCACCCTGCACATGGTGGAGCGGCTGTGCGAGCAGAGGCAGGCCACAATGCATTTGTGGGAGGATACACGGCCAGGCACTTTGAGAGCAGACATGGAGTTGACAGGCGTGCAGTGGTCGAAGCTGAAAGACCTTTGTAAAGTCCTTCAGTGTTTTGAGGAATGCACACGGCTGGTAAGCGCAGACGACGCCATCCTAAGCATGAGCATCCCACTTATGCGTCTGCTCATGCAAACTTTGACGCACCTTAAGGAGCAGGCGTCTGCAGCCAATGTTGATGAGGAGGAAGAGGAGGAGGGAATCCTTGATGACATTCAGCCATTGTCTGCTCAGGGACCTCTCCTGGACGAGGTGGAGGAAGAAGAGGAGGAGGAGGATGATGGGGATGATTACTTAGGGGAGGAGGATGCATCTCGTGGGGCAAGTGAAAATGTTGGCGTGTCAAGGTCTGGTACAGGGTTTGTGCGTGACTGGAGGGATGTGGATTTGCCAGAAAGTGCTCCTCCACCCAGCACTCGCAGTGCATCATTGACACCGGGAACATTGGCCCACATGTCAGATTATGCCTTGCGGATCCTAAAAAGGGACCCCCGCATTGCCAAAATGATGAACGATGACGACTACTGGTTGGCCAGCATCCTGGATCCACGCTATAAAGGCAAATTACAAAACATCATGCCACAGGAGAACCTTGACCTAATATTGGCTAATAAACAAGCAACTCTGGTAAATCGGTTGCTTGAGGCATTCCCAGCACACAGCAGCGGTGATGGTTCTCACACGAGCCGTACGGGCCGGGGGCAGCTTGGCAGAGGTGTTCGTGGTGCACACAGCAGAAGTGGCGTTGGAGACAGGGGTTTCATGACAATGTTGTGGACTGATTTTTCAAATACCGCTCACACAACTGGTAATACTGCATCGATGGAAAGTGACAGGAGACAGCAGTTGTCAACTATGGTTACAAACTACTTTTCCTCCCATATCGATGTTCTCCCACACAGGTCATTCCCCTTTGACTATTGGGCCGCTAAACTGGACACCTGGCCTGAATTGGCACAATATGCCTTACAGGAGCTCGCTTGCCCAGCTGCAAGTGTGCTATCGGAAAGAGTCTTCAGTGCAGCTGGATCAATCCTGACAGAAAAAAGGACCCGTCTGTCAACCCAAAATGTGGATGATCTAACCTTCATTAAAATGAACCACGCATGGGTTTCCAAGGATTTTGTCCCACCTTCCCCTGATGACACATAGGGTGACAGAAAAATGGCTTGCTTTGGTCCACCTCTTCCTGGTACTTCACCTATTTCGCCTTTTGCATCAGTTGAATGTCCAACATCAACATATGCCACTTTCTAAAACTCCCTAACTGTGCTGCCTCCCCCCCATGGCCGGGGTCACCACCTAGCGCACGACACCGTGCGAGTGCCGTTGCCCTGGACAGGTGGGTAGGCCGACTCTTGGGCGCGGGCACTGGCACAGGGTCCCTCATAGTGCAATCAAGTGTCTCTGACGGTGGTGGTGCACACCCGCCGTCAGACACACCGCTGTACTATGAGGGGCCCAGTGCCAGTACCGACGCCCACGAGTGGGCCCCCCTTGCTTGGCCAGGGCCCCAGCATTTGCAATCTTTACCTCTCCCTGCTCCTCCGCTGTGTAATCTGGGCCGTCAAATCCATACTGTGCCTGACACCGTCTGAGCCTGCCTCCTGAGACATATATTTTGAATGTGTACGCTATCCATACATGTTATCCAGGGATACGGTACCCTTTCTAACCTTTGTGCAATGACGTGCAATCCATACTGGGCCTAACACCGTCTGAGCCTGCCTCATGCTGTATAGACATATATTTTGAATGTGTACGCTATCCATACATGTTATCCGGAGATACGGTACCCCTTCTAACCTTTGTGCAATGACGTGCAATCCATACTGGGCCTAACACCGTCTGAGCCTGCCTCAAGCTGTATAGACATATATTTTGAATGTGTACGCTATCCATACATGTTATCCGGGGATACGGTACCCTTTCTAACCTTTGTGCAATGATGTGCAATCCATACTGGGCCTAACACCGTCTGAGCCTGCCTCATGCTGTATAGACATATATTTTGAATGTGTACGCTATCCATACATGTTATCCGGGGATACGGTACCCCTTCTAACCTTTGTGCAATGACGTGCAATCCATACTGGGCCTAACACCGTCTGAGCCTGCCTCATGCTGTATAGACATATATTTTGAATGTGTACGCTATCCATACATGTTATCCGGGGATACGGTACCCCTTCTAACCTTTGTGCAATGACGTGCAATCCATACTGGGCCTAACACCGTCTGAGCCTGCCTCATGCTGTATAGACATATATTTTGAATGTGTACGCTATCCATACATGTTATCCGGGGATACGGTACCCCTTCTAACCTTTGTGCAATGACGTGCAATCCATACTGGGCCTAACACCGTCTGAGCCTGCCTCATGCTGTATAGACATATATTTTGAATGTGTACGCTATCCATACATGTTATCCGGGGATACGGTACCCTTTCTAACCTTTGTGCAATGACGTGCAATCCATACTGGGCCTAACACCGTCTGAGCCTGCCTCATGCTGTATAGACATATATTTTGAATGTGTACGCTATCCATACATGTTATCCGGGGATACGGTACCCCTTCTAACCTTTGTGCAATGACGTGCAATCCATACTGGGCCTAACACCGTCTGAGCCTGCCTCATGCTGTATAGACATATATTTTGAATGTGTACGCTATCCATACATGTTATCCGGGGATACGGTACCCCTTCTAACCTTTGTGCAATGACGTGCAATCCATACTGGGCCTAACACCGTCTGAGCCTGCCTCATGCTGTATAGACATATATTTTGAATGTGTACGCTATCCATACATGTTATCCGGGGATACGGTACCCTTTCTAACCTTTGTGCAATGACGTGCAATCCATACTGGGCCTAACACCGTCTGAGCCTGCCTCATGCTGTATAGACATATATTTTGAATGTGTACGCTATCCATACATGTTATCCGGGGATACGGTACCCCTTCTAACCTTTGTGCAATGACGTGCAATCCATACTGGGCCTAACACCGTCTGAGCCTGCCTCATGCTGTATAGACATATATTTTGAATGTGTACGCTATCCATACATGTTATCCGGGGATACGGTACCCTTTCTAACCTTTGTGCAATGATGTGCAATCCATACTGGGCCTAACACCGTCTGAGCCTGCCTCATGCTGTATAGACATATATTTTGAATGTGTACGCTATCCATACATGTTATCCGGGGATACGGTACCCCTTCTAACCTTTGTGCAATGACGTGCAATCCATACTGGGCCTAACACCGTCTGAGCCTGCCTCATGCTGTATAGACATATATTTTGAATGTGTACGCTATCCATACATGTTATCCGGGGATACGGTACCCCTTCTAACCTTTGTGCAATGACGTGCAATCCATACTGGGCCTAACACCGTCTGAGCCTGCCTCATGCTGTATAGACATATATTTTGAATGTGTACGCTATCCATACATGTTATCCGGGGATACGGTACCCTTTCTAACCTTTGTGCAATGACGTGCAATCCATACTGGGCCTAACACCGTCTGAGCCTGCCTCATGCTGTATAGACATATATTTTGAATGTGTACGCTATCCATACATGTTATCCGGGGATACGGTACCCCTTCTAACCTTTGTGCAATGACGTGCAATCCATACTGGGCCTAACACTGTCTGAGCCTGCCTCATGCTGTATAGACATATATTTTGAATGTGTACGCTATCCATACATGTTATCCTGGGATACGGTACCCTTTCTAACCTTTGTGCAATCACGTGCAATCCATACTGGGCGTGAGAACGGCTGGCGAGCTGTTAAGCAAGCTACAGCACCTGTCCAGACAAGTACAGGGATTCCCTAGCGAGGAGACTTATTTGATTGTTTTCTATGTTGGGACAGCAATTTTTGGGGAGCACTATACTCTGGAGAATGATAGATGGGGCCCACCATACACTGGAACATTCCAAAGGTGGACATCAGACACTGGAGCAGCATTTACAGGGCCCATTATACACTAGAGCATTAGAAATGGGGCCCATTATGTTTGGAGCATTATTTGGGCCTATAAGACAGTGGAGCTTCATCCATGGGGACCAACATATACTGTAGCATTATGTGGAGCTCATCATATACTGTTTCAAACATTATATGGGACCAATGATTTTGTATGGAGAAATAGATGGGCCTCGTCATGAGATGTAAAAAGTGAGGTATTTTTCATTGTACTATACCGCTATTTCTCTGCCGTATCGTAGCATGATGAGTTGTGGTATGTGTTAAAGGGGCGCTCTTTCGCCCAGGGCACATGAAAACCTGCAGCCAGCCCTCCCCCCCCACAAATTTAGCCAAATAACCCCCATTTTTCAGTGCGTAACTTGTATTATGAAGTTAATTAAGGTTGACAAGCTTAAGTAAGAAGAATTGATGCTTTTGGCATTCAAATGGGCACTGTAGGTGTGTTTCCTGTCCTCCTCTCACTGCCGACTTTTATTCCCCATTGACTTACATTGGGTTTCGTGTTTCGGGACGACCCCGACTTTTCCCTATAATCGGACGATCTTGCTCGACCTGACTTTTGGAAAAGTCGGGTTTCACGAAACGAAACGCGACGCTAAAAAAACAAAAGTCGCTCAACTCTAGCCAGGAGCAATCCCTCCCAGGGGAAGAATTTATCCCCTGTCGCCGGCAGAAACCGCAGCCATGTCTGAATATGTCCAGGAGAACTTGGCTCGGGGTTTTATTCGGAAGTCATCTTCTCCTGCTGGAGCAGGATTCTTTTTTGTCCGGAAGAAAGATGGATCCCTTCGGCCATGTATTGACTACCGGGGCCTGAATAGTATCACGGTCAAGAATAGGTATCCCCTGCCGCTGATCCCAGAACTCTTTGACCGCTTGAGAGGGGCCCGGATCTTCACCAAATTGGATCTGCGGGGAGCCTATAACTTGATCCGAATCTGCTCTGGGGATGAATGGAAGACGGCCTTCGATACTCGGGACGGCCATTACGAGTATTTGGTTATGCACTGTGGTCTCTGCAATGCCCCGACGGTTTTTCAGGAGTTCGTTAATGAGATCTTCTGAGACCAACTCTACTCTTCTGTCGTGGTATACTTAGATGACATACTCATCTTTTCTCCCGTCTTATCCACTCACAGAAAAAGTGTTCGGCTGGTTCTGCAATGTCTACCGGAGAACAGACTCTACGCCAAACTAGAAAAGTGTCTGTTCGAGCAGTCCTCGTTGCCTTTCCTAGGGTATATCATCACGGACTCCGGAATAATGATGTATCCCAAAAAATTGGCTGCCGTGCTCAAGTGGCCACATCCGGTTGGAGTAAAAGCCATCCAGCGGTTCCTGGGTTTTGCGAACTATTACAGATAGTTCGTTCCCTTCTTCTCCTCGGTAACCAAGCCCATCTCTGCTCTGACCAGGAACGGGACCAAACCAAATGCCTGGACTCCAGAGGCTGAATAGGCCTTCCTTGCTTTGAAGCAGTCCTTTGCTACCGCCCCGATTTTACATCGACCGTTGGTCAATAGGCCCTTCATCCTAGAAATGGATGCCTCTTCTACTGGTGCGGGAGCGGTGCTTTCTCAGCGGACGGCTTCTGGTCAAGTGGTACCGTGTGGATTCTTCTCTAGGTCGTTTTCTCCCGCAGAATGCAATTATGCCATTGGGGACCGGGAATTACTGGCCATTAAGATGGTCCTGGAGGAGTGGCGGTATCTTTTGGAAGGGGCAGTTCATCCATTCATAATCTTCACGGATCACAAGAATTTGGCATATCCTCAGTCCGCGCAAAGGCTCAACACCAGGCAAGCCAGGTGGTCGCTATATTTCTCCCGGTTTGACTTCAAACTCCATTTTCGACCGGGGGACAGAAACATCAAGGCAGATGCTCTGTCCAGGTCCCTACAATCACCTGAGGTTGAGGAAGGTTCATCTCACATAATTGAGCCTGCCAAAATTGTCACCGTGGCGCCCGTGACGCTTTCTCCCATTCCGCCAGGCAAGACCTTCGTTCCACAGAATAAGAGGTCTGAGGTCCTGGATTGGGGGCATTCTTCCAAGGTTGCGGGTCACGTCGGGGTCAAGAAAACCCTAAGCCTTCTTTCGCGCTACTACTGGTGGCCATTCCTTCGCCAAGATGTGACTGATTTTATAGCCTCCTGCGTGGCTTGTGCTCTGAACAAGGTACCAAGAAGTCTGCCGTCCGGCCTGCTCCACCCTTTGCCTCCTCGTGAAGCACCTTGGTGACAACTTGGTATGGATTTCATCACCGATCTTCCACGTTCTTCCGGATGTACTACCATCTTAGTAGTGGTCGATCGGTTCTCCAAAATGGCCCATTTCATCCCTCTGCCCGGATTACCCACGGCATCTGAGCTGGCCAAGGTCTTCATACACCAGATCTTTAGGCTTCACGGACTCCCTCAACGAATTGTCTCCGATCGCGGAGTCCAATTTACCTCCCGTTTCTGGAGGGCACTCAGCAAGCTCATGGGTATATCTCTGGACTTCTCCTCTGCTTATCACCCTAAGTCCAATGGGCAAGTTGAGCGAATCAATCAGGTATTAACTGCCTACCTGCGTCACTTCTCTAACGCCCATCAATACAACTGGGTGTCTCTTCTGCCGTGGGCAGAGTTTGCCCACAACAACCATCTCAGTGAGTCCACCACCAAAACGCCGTTCTTCGTGGTTTCCGGCCAGAACCCTGGTGTTCCACTACCTCTTCCTACGCCTTCTGGTGTTCCCGCAGCAGATGCCCTCGCCACCGAATTTTCTCAAGTCAGGAAGGAGACCAGAGAAGCTCTTGAAAGATCCAGTATCCGGATTAAAAGACATGCAGACAAGAGGCGCAGGGACCTTCCACCTTACCAACTTGGCGACAAAGTTTGGCTGTCAACTAAGTATATCCGTTTGAAGTTGCCTTCTTACAAACTGGGTCCTCAGTACATCGGCCCGTTCCAGGTCTTGGGATGCATTAATAACGTGGCTTATAAATTGAAGTTGCCGGCTTCACTTTGGGTCCCTAACGCCTTCCATGTCTCGCTCCTTAAACCTGTTGTGCTGAATCGGTACTGCTCAGTTCCCCCTTCTTCTCCTCAGCCAGTAGGGGCCGATGATGTCTTTGAGGTGAAAGAGATTCTTGCCTTGAAAAAAGTTTGGGGGCGTACCCTCTACCTCATTGATTGGAAGGGTTTTGGTCCTGAGGAGAGGTCCTGAGAGCCTAAAGAGAATATTAATGCTCCTCGTCTTTTAAAGAGGTTTTTGTCTAACCTCAGGAAGGGGAGACGTAAAGGGGGGGTACTGTCACGTCGGCGGCAGTAGCCGCCGCCGTCCTAGCAACAGCGGGGCCCGCCGCCGCCTTTACTTACCTGCGCTAGCCGCGCCGCTCTGTGCCCGCCTCCTCTTCCTTCTCCTCCGTCCGGCATGTGCCGGCTTCCTGCGGGCGCCTTAGGCTGCGGGCGCGCGCTCTGCAGATCCTTTAACTCTGCAGCGCCCGCCCAGCGGTCTGAGCACCCAATCAGCCGACTTCTACAGGGTATATCAGGCGTCTCCAACATGGTGGAGACGCCTGATTATCGTGTGGACTTCCCGTACGGTATCCTGGCCTGGGTGTTTAGGGGTTTCTCCCCTTCTCACTACTTACACTCCTCTGCCCAGTCCTGTACGCCGTGTCTCCCTCCTGTACTCCGTGCCTCTGTCCTGTGCTCCAGTGCTCACTCCTTACACTCCTCTGCCCAGTCCTGTACGCCGTGTCTCCCTCCTGTACTCCGTGCCTCCGTCCTGTGCTTCAGTGCCCAGTCCTACACTCCTCTGCCCAGTCCTGTACTCCGTGTCTCCCTCCTGTACTCTGTGCCTCCGTCCTGTGCTCCAGTGCCCAGTCCTACACTCCACTGCCCAGTCCTGTGCTTCATGTCTCCATCCTGCACTCCGTGTCTCCGTCCTGTACTCCAGTGCCCAGTCCTATAATCCAGTTCTCAGTCCGGCACCCTCCACTCAATCCTTCGAGCCGCCCCTCTTGGTTCTAGCAGTCACGGCATCTGTCTCCCTAGGGTCTGCCCCTAACGGCCCCTGTATAGGGGTCGGCACCACCTGGCGCACTCACCCCTGGGAGCTCCAGTGCCGTGATCCAGAGGGTCCACTCTCGGACGTAACCTATTTGTTATCACAGCATATACCACACGTATCTATTTTTCATGATCTGGAGCTGGTTGAGGACTTAATTTTTGAGTGCCGAGCTGATGTTTTCATTGATGAAATTAGAGGACATGTGCCATAAAAGTTGAGGGCTAATCGCCATAGCTCGCAGCAAAGAGGAGAAGGCAACCTTGGACCTACCTATTCATCCAAGGTCGTAAAGGGGTTAATGATTGGGTCCTTTCATTTTTTTGCTCTGCTTCTTCAAAAAGACCACCCTTCATTTTGCCACATAATGAACTGAAATATGAAAAAATTCTAAATGTATTGAAATGCTAAAAAAACTGTAATTTTAATTTTATGGTATTTGCTGTGCTGTGAAAATTACCTGCTGACATGATTCACCAGGTCAATGTAATTAAAATTAACCTGTCACCAGGTGTGACCAATATGAGATACAGCCACCATCTTTGAGGGCTGATATACAGGGCTGTGCCCCTACGTAATCCTCAGTGTTCCCTGGCATTGCACTATTGCACAGACATAATTCTCTGCCCTGACTAAGGCAAAATAAAATACTGCAGTGCACATGTACCATGACCTCTTTGACCTTTCCTGGCACCTACGCACTGCACTCAACAGTGTATAGAAGTACACCTGCACAGGAGCACAATGCCAGTGAGACTGTGTGGTTGACATAGAGACGGTGACCCCCGTCACTTGATCGCGGGTCAACAATGGGTTGGCATGATAACCTGATGTCTCCTGAAGACCTCTATGGTTGGCAGTGCCGGATTGCTTTGAGCACTGCCTGGTGGTCGGCGCTCATAGCAAGTCAGCAATTCTGCTACATACAGGTGATCTGTTCATTGCCTGTGTGTAGCAGAACCGATCGGGTTATAGCAGCTTCTAGTCTCTCATGGAGACTATTGAAGCATGCCAAAAGTGAAAAAAAAGTACTTAAAATATATATAAAAAAATAAAAGTTCAAATCACACTCCTTTTGCCCCATTCAAAATAAAACAATTAAAAAAATCAAACATACACATATTTGCTATCGCTGCTTTCAGAATTGCCCGATCTATCAAGAAAAAAAGGATTAACCTGATTGCTAAACAACATAGGAAGAGAAAAGTCAAAATGCCAGAATTACCTTTTTTGGTCACCGCAACATTGAATTAAAATGCAATAATGGGTGATCAAAAGATTGTATCTGCACCAAAATGATATCATTCAAAATGTCAGCTCGGCGCGCAAATAAGCCCTCACCCAACCCGACATCATGAAAAATAGAGACGCTACGGGTATCAGAAAATGGCACAATTTTTTTTTTAAAAGTTTGGAATTCTTTGTCACCACTTGGATGAAAAAGAACCTAGAAATGTTTGGTGTCTATGAACTTGTAATGACCTGGAAAATTATAATGGCAGGTCAGTTTTAGCATTTAGTGAACCTAGTAAAAAAGCAAAGCAAAAGACAAGTGTGGGATGGCATTTTTTTTCTTCAATTTCACCGCACTTGGAATTTTCTTTCCATTTTCGAGTACATGACATGGTAAAACCAATGGTGTCGTTCAAAAGTAAAACTTGTCCCGCCAAAAAAATAAAACCCTCACATGGCCATTTTGACAAAAAAAAAGTTATGGCTCTGGGAAAAAGGGGAGCAAAAAATGAAAATACAAAACCAAAAATACCTCTGGTCATTAAGGGGTTAAGCTTGTGGCAATACGAAATATAATACTTTTTATCATGAATCAAGAGTGACTGACTTCAGCATGCTTCCACATCAGAAACGCTGGTCTTGATCTATTTGGGAACTTTAATAATAAATGAATAAAGCTTTTGTGTCATCAATGCTAATGAAGTATTAATATCATGTATGGTATGTCTGAAATTATTGAAGAAATAATTAAGAAGTGACAGTTAAAAGTCAATTATATTACTACGGAGTTGAATTGCTTTGTACCAAAACCACTTTGAATGACAAACACAAGGTAAAAAATGTAATTATTTAGATTAAATAAATAAGTCACATGTTACAGGACATTACTGCCCATTGTTGTATTGTACTATAGATTCATGATGACCGTCATATAATTACTTTTGTAAATAGTAGTAACACTTTCAAAAATAGCCAATGTGGGAGATCTTAATGTCAGCAGAAGTGTCGTAACCTTTTGGCATTATAATACAATTAAATAGAATACAACATTAAAATGATGATTACTGTATTTGTTCTAAATTAAATATGAGGAAAAACAATGTAAAAACACAGTATTAAACAATATTCACATTTAAAAACTAATAGTAGACCCTAATATTAAATTATATATTTAGAATCAGTGATTTTATTTACCTGGTAGAGATAGAAACATAAATTAGACATCTGTATTTTATAAAACAAATGTGTGTCCATACCAAGTTTAATATGGTTATTATACATACTGTATACTTATTTCTCCTCTAAAGCTTCTAAAGCTAAAAATGTTTTTACAAGAACTTGGTGTAAAAGCACAGTATGAGTATCTATTGAATATTGACTTACTGAAAATGATTCGTTATGATCAAATCTTGTGCTTAGACTTTTTGTCATAAGTTGATGACAATATTTCTGAGTGAAATATTTCTTATATATATATATATATATATATATATATATATATGCTCCGCACAGATCTGAGAATTATAATTGAGGATCTATTGAGACATTGTGTCATTATCTTTGGCTCCCTTTTGAATTACCTATATTTTAACCCCTTCGCAACATGCGCTGTACTAGTACTGCTCTGCAAGAGGTGTGATTGTGTCCAGAGCAGTACAAGTATGGCGCCGCGATTGCCATGGCCTCACGCTGAATGCCGCGGCGATTGGGTGTGGGTGTCGCTTGTATATGACAGCTGACAACCTGCAGCAATTCTAACGATTGGTGTTAACACCGATTGAGGGCATTTAACACCTCTGATGCTGCTGTCAGTAATGACAGTGGCATAGTGAAGCACCGCGCAGTGAGGGGCTCCCTGCGTGCTCCCACCAGAACAACACAATGTGATCACGTTGTTCTGGTGGTCTCCTGCCTGTCAGATCACTGATCTGATACTCTGCTGTGCAGAGTCAGATCAGCGATCTGATGTAAAATAGTAATGTCCCATACTGGGCCAATGTAATAAAGTAAAGCAAAATATATATATATTATAATGTGTAAAAATGTTTTTTTTTTTTTTTTAAAAATCCCCAAATAAAGAATAAAAATAAATATTTTATCAATAAATACATTTCTGTAAATATAAAAAACAGTAAAAGTACACATATTTGATATAAACACGTCCGTAACGACCCACTCTATAAAACTGTCCTACTAGTTAACCCCTTCAGTGAACACGTAAAAAAAAGACAAGGCAAAAAACAATGATTTATCATCATACCGCCAAACAAAAAAGCAATAAAACGTGATCAAAAAGACGGATGTTAAGAAAAATGGTACCACTGACAACTTCATCTTGTCCGGCAAAAAGCAAGCTGCCATAAAGCTTCATCAGCAGAAAAATAAAAAAGTTAGCTCTCAGAATAAAGCAATGCAAAAATAATTAATTTTTCTATAAAATAATTTTTATTGTGCAAAAGCGCCAAAACATGAAAAAATACAAATGAGGTATAGCTGTCGTACTGACCTGAATAATGAAGCTGTCATCAATTTTACCACATGCAGAATGGTATAAAAAAAGCAATTCATGTCATGTGCCCGAAAACAGTACGAATAAAAACGTCAGCTCATCCTGCAAAAAACAAGCCCTCACATGACTGTGGGCCGAAATACGTAAAAATTATAGATCTCAAAATATGGTGACACAAAAACTAGTTTTCGCAGTAAAAAACATCTCTTAGTGTGTGGCAGCAGCCAAACTTAAAAACCCGATATAAATCTGGTATCGCTGTAAACGCACCGACCCAAAGAATAAAATCATCTAACCACTTATGCCACATGAGGAATGGCATAAAATAAATTAATCCCAATTCTTCACATGCTGTTGATTTTGTCATTCTGCCTCCCCAAGATTGCATTAAGGCCGGGTTCACATTAGCGTTCGGGGGCTCTGCGGAGGGCTGCATACTTCCTACTTCCCCATACTTCTGCATGTGTCCTGCGTACCTATCTTTAGCATTGGGTATGCTGGACATGCGGATGTATGCATCATTTTGACGCACCCACCGTCTGCGCAAAACGCCCCCGATCCGACCTGAAAGATAAGAAAAATAAGTTTTATTATACTCACCCGGGAGTCAGTCCGGTCTGATGGGTGTCGCAGGTCAGGGTCCGGCACCTCCCATCTTCTTGCAATGCCACCCTCCTGCTTGCTTCATGGCTCCCTGGCATCACGCTCCTGTGCAGGCATACTTATATGTTGAGGGCAGAGCAAAGTACTGCAGTGTGCAGATGGCAGGAAAGGTCAGAGAGGCCCAGCGCCAGCACATTACAGGAATTTGCTCTACCCACAACAGGGCAGAAAAGTACACCTGCACAGGAGCATGAAGCCGGGGAGCCATGAAGCAAGCAGGAGGGCAGCATCACAAGAAGATGGGAGGCGCCGGATCTGCAACACCCACCGCATCGCCCCCGGGTGAGTATAATAAAACTTATTTTTCTTTTCTTTCAGGTGGGATCCAGGGCTTATCTACAGCAATACAGAATGCTGTAGATAAGCTCTGAAAGGCGGTGGCCGCATCTTATAGCGGCCAAAACAGCTGATAGGTGCACTCTAAAGTGAGTTAATTAAATCTATTGAGAATAATTTCAGATGGTTATCACTGTGAGTAGTTGTTATTAACCTCGACACCCCGAAGCCTGTTTTCACCTTCCTGACCAGGCTATTTTTTTCCATTCTGACCATTGTGATTTTATGACTTCATAACTTTGGAATGCTTCAACAGATCCCGGTGATTCTGACTTTATTTTCTCATGACACATTTTCCTTTATGATACTGATAAAATTTCTTTGCTATGACTTGCAATTATTTGTTTAAAAAAACAGAGATTTGGTGAAAATCTTGAAAATATTGCCATTTTCAAACTTAATTTTTATACCCTTACATCAGAGAGTTATATTACACAAAATAGTTAATAAATAACATTTCCCACATGTCCACTTTACATCAGCACAATGTTGGAAACATATTTTTTTTGTTAAGAAGTTATAAGGGTTAAAAGTTGATGAGCAATTTCTCATTTTACAACAAAATTTGCAAAACCATTTTTTAAAGGGACCACATCACATTTGAAGTGACTATATGACACAAAATACCCCAAAATTGACACAATTCTAAAAACTTCACCCTTCAAGGTACTCAATACCACATCCAAGAAGTTTATTAACCCTTTAGGTGATTCACAGCAATTTTTGGAATGTGGAAGGAAAAAATAAACATTTACTTTTCTTTAACAAAATTTTCCTTTTGACCTATTTTTTTTTACTTTTGCAAGGGTAACAGGAAAAAATGGACAATACATTTTGTTTTGCAATTTCTCCTGAGCATGTCAATGCCCCATATGTGGTGGAAATCTACTGTTTGGGCACACAGCTGGGCTCTGAAGGGAAAGAGTGCTATTTGACTTTTTGAAAGTAAAATATGCTGGAATGATCAGCGGTTCCCGTGTTGCATTTGGAGAGCCCCTGATGTGCCTAAACAGTAGAAACCCCCAACAAGTTACATCATTTTGAAAATTAGACCCCTTAGAGAACTTATCTAGATGTGAATTGAGCACCTTGAACTCACAAGTGCTTCTCAGAAGTATATAATGTTAAGCCGTGAAAATAAAAAAATTACATTTTTCCCAGATAAATCTTTTTAGCTCCAAATCTTGCATTTTTATAAGGTTAACAGGAGAAATTGCTCCATACAATTTGTTGTGCATTTTTTCCTGAGTATGCTGATACCCCACATGTGGGGGAATACTGCTGTTTGGGTGTATGTCAGAGTTTGGAAGGGAAAGAGCACCATTTGACTTTTTGAATGCAGAATTTGATGGAATAATTAGCGGACGCCATGTTTGCATCATCACTGCCATCATCATTGTCCTGCACCACTTCTAGTTGTCATATTCCAAGTATGCCTCCTCTTATTTCACCACAAGAACAGAAAATATCCATCCTTGATTGTGTGTTAAGAAAACAAGCATATGCTACCACTCATGACCTGGTTTGTCAACTAAACTCTCATCTAATGAAGATGCTTGTGATGCAGTTGCTACTGTACCACCTCATGGAAACTTTCAAGAAATTATGTCATTCGTTTATCCTCGAGCAGCAACTATGGTCAGGAAAAATATATTAGTTTCATGGCTTACTAGGTGAAATCTCAATGACTTAAAGCTACATCTGTTTTCACTGTCAGCTGGTGGTTATCCGTCTCCATCTACTTTTAATCCTGCACAAGTTATATAACCAAATTCCCAACTCACAAAGAGCATATCTTTGTTTCCATTCCACACACTGACCTCAATTTTTTACTCACACAAAGTAGAGTGCAGCCAAGTGGTTTTACAGCTTGATTTCCTAGGGGACAGAAACAAATGGCATCAAGTGTTAACTCACTGTCGGAGAAGGGATTTCTATATCTCCTCAGGTAGAGCTCAGGTGGAGCTTTTGCCTAGGTACCTAGGATTGGGAGAAATAAGACGAGAGACACAGGTTCTTGTCTATCAAGTAAATCTCCTGTTTATTGGGGGGGCAGGATAAGTCCTTTATAGCCCATCAGAAGAGGAAATGGATGAAAATGGATAATTCCATAACATTTCGTAACAATTGGCAAGATGAAGAGGTGTTTACATAATAATCTGGCAGAAATATGAGTTATACAATTGGTTGTCAAACACATCCTGAGACACGAGATAGATTACATAATAAAATGTGGGTGAACATTCCAGAACTTTTCATATACAGTTGTGGCCAAAAGTATTGACACCCCTGCAATTTTGTCAGATAATACTCAGCTTCTTCCTGAAAATAATTGCAAACACAAATTCTTTGATATTATTATCTTCATTTAATTTGTCTTAAATGAAAAAACACAAAAGAGAATGAAGCAAAAAGCAAAACATTGATCATTTCACACAAAACTCCAAAAATGGGCCAGACAAAAGTATTGGCACCCTCAGACTAATAATTGGTTGTACAACCTTTAGCCAAAATAACTGCGACCAACCGCTTCCGGTAACCATCAATGAGTTTCTTACAATGCTCTGCTGGAATTTTAGACCATACTTCTTTGGCAAACTGCTCCAGGTCCCTGATATTAGAAGGGTGCCTTCTCCAAACTGCCATTTTTAGATCTCTCCACAGGTGTTCTATGGGATTCAGGTCTGGACTCATTGCTGGCCACCTTAGAAGTCTCCAGTGCTTTCTCTCAAACCATTTTCTAGTGCTTTTTGAAGTGTGTTTTGGGTCATTGTCCTGCTGGAAGACCCATGACCTCTGAGGGAGACCCAGCTTTCTCACACTGGGTCCTACATTATGCTTCAAAATTTGTTGGTAGTCTTCAGACTTCATAATGCCATGCACATGGTAAAGCAGTCCAGTGCCAGAGGCAGCAAAGCAACCCCAAAACATCAGGGAACCTCCGCTATGTTTGACTGTAGGGACCGTGTTTTTTTCTTTGAATGCCTCTTTTTCTCCTGTAATCTCTATGCTGATGCCTTTGCCCAAAAAGCTCTACTTTTGTCTCATCTGACCAGAGAACATTCTTCCAAAACATTTTAGACTTTTTCAGGTTTTGGCAAACTCCAGCCTGACTTTTTTATGTCTTGAGGTAAGAAGTGGGGTCTTCCTGGGTCTCCTACCATACAGTCCCTTTTCATTCAGATGCCAACGGATAGTACGGGTTGACACTGTTGTACCCTCAGACTGCAGGGCAGCTTGAACTTGTTTGGATGTTAGTCGAGGTTCTTTATCCAACATCCGCACAATCTTGCATTAAAATCTCTTGTCAATTTTTCTTTCCTGTCCACATCTAGGGAGGTTAGCCACAGTGCCATGGGCTTTAAACTTCTTGATGACACTGCGCACGGTAGACACAGGATCATTCAGGTCTTTGGAGATGGACTTGTAGCCTTGAGATTGCTCATGCTTCCTCACAATTTGGTTTCTCAAGTCCTCAGACAGTTCTTTGGTCATCTTTCTTTTCTCCATGCTCAATGTGGTACACACAAGGACACAGGACAGAGGTTGAGTCAACTGTAATCCATGTCAACTGGCTGTAAATGTGATTTAGTTATTGCCAACACCTGTTAGGTGCCACAGGTAAGTTACAGGTGCTGTTAATTGCACAAATTAGAGAAGCATCACATGATTTTTCGAACAGTGCCAATACTTTTGTCCACCCTCTTTTTTATGTTTGGTGTGGAATTATATCCAATTTGGCTTTAGGACAATTCTTTTTGTGTTTTTTCATTTAAGACAAATTAAATGAAGATAATAATACCAAAGAATTTGTGCTTGCAATCATTTTCAGGAAGAAACTGAGTATTATCTGACAAAATTGCAGGGGTGTCAATACTTTTGGCCACAACTGTATCAGCGAGACCTGGTTCAAAAGTTGAGGTTCTTAAGAGAACGTGGACTGAATTACAGAATTTTGGAAGCAACAATATGTTCTGGACCAATTTCTTGGAATATATGCAGAACTACCAGGCCATAAAAGAATCTGCACGTAGACTGATGATAACTGGATAATAAGGTCATTCTTGCACAATACTATTTTCTAGTATTATATTCAGAACAGAAATTAACCCCGTCTTTAACAACTCCCCTCTTTTTATCATCTAGTCTACGCCTCATCCTGTCTTACCCCTGCCTATTGCTGAGGCCTGCAAGATAACCCTACTTCACAAAATACATGCCTTGTCCTATGTATATCATGGATACCAGCTCTACTGCGTATCCATTCAGATTATACTTGTGAACGAGACCTCCTTTCCCTATTCCACTTCCACTGATATGTGCCCTATTCTAAAAAAGAGTATAATTTTTTATTAGGGGAGTATTATCTTGAGTGTAGATAATAATAAGATATAGTGAGTAAATACTTATTATAACATATATATTACATTTTATTTATTTGTATTAATCATTTAAAGTCCATAATGCATATAAATCTTCATTGTTGTAGTTCTTTGTAAAGTTCTTGTCTTTGGCTTTGTTCAGACCAGCGGTTTTCCACAATGCATACAATTAGCTAGGTCCACTGAAGTTTGCTTGCTGCAGAGTATACATTCACAGTAAAGTCCAGTTATTAGGGTACTCATCACTTGGGTTTGCTTTATATCAGAGTCAGTATCGATTCTAGCTTTATGTTTACCTGGAAAATATTTACAATTAGAACTGAGAACTTTATAACCATAACAAATAACTTTATCATCACTGCAATGATCAATATCACAAAAACTGCTTGAATTAGGAAATGAATTACACCCGATATTCATCCACCTATTCCTTTAAACAAATTCAAAGGATTTAACTATGCGCGCCATTCAGGGAGGGGCAGGTCATCTAGTGAATTAACTTTCCGTATTCCTTCCTTTATCAGCCTAGCTTGTTCTATGTCATGAGTGACTCTCATCAGGCCGGACGGATCTATATAGTTACAGCATGCGGGTCCCACTACCTGACAGAATCCCCCTTGAGACGCTGTGAGATAGTCAAGCACCATAGAGTGCTGGTTAGTTATGACAATGAGCTGTCTCATATTTGCAGATTCTACATTAATGGCATCAAATAAATAGCCACATTATCAAAGATATCACCTAATTCCTCTATCATCTGAGCATTTCTTAGAGTCCCGAACATAACTTCCACCGGGCCAATGAGGACCATCCCAGTTTTAACATACCATGGAGTGTGCATCAAATGCTTAGGTGGCTGTGGAGAGGGTGCACTACGTTTTGCTATCATGTGGCTATGGAAATTTTTATAAGGACAGTCATTCTCATTTCATACCCAGGTGGCTGGCTGTAATCTAGCCAGTGTACATGCACCTTCAGCTCCTTTAGGAATCCACCTATATGCATTGCTCCCACATACTATATAAACTCCCTTTGGTAATTCAAACTGAAATTCATTAAGAAAAGCTAATGCTATTGAAACCAACCAGGTGGTGGCAGTGTAAAGACACCAAGAGTCTTCTAAATCTGTAGCGACTGCCCTATAATATCGTAACGGCTGACATTCTGGGTCTGTATTAATGCTTATGGACATCTCAGCTGCTCCATCTCCATACTGACCTTCTCTGGTCTCTTCAGCTACATGAACTGCCTCTCTTTCTGTGCATTGTTATGTATTACCATCAATGAAAAAGCAATTCCTGGCCCAATTACAATCATGTAGAGTTCGTTCTAAACACATCTGCTTACTGCAGATTTGCTTACCTCCTAGAGAAAAAGGGGTCTTAACTGCGAAACTAAGCTTTAGATCTTGATCTGGCAATTTAATTATGGTACTGGGCAAATTTATTAGCCCACTGTTTTGACACATCATTATCCCATGGTTCAAAGACATCATTATCTTTTTTACACTGAATAGATACAATCACAGTGAGAAGCAAGAATGGATAGTACTTCCCAAATTCCATTCTCCTTTAGTCCTTGTGAAATTTATTGCAGAAAGATGCGTGAATCCAGGTAGACTTTCCTTCCAGCTTAACAGATGTAGGTGTGGTCAGCTGGACTTGATAGGGAGTATGAAATGATTGCTCCATCCCTAAGGCTCGGGTGATTCCTTGGCACACTTGTGAAGTGAAATGACTACTTCGGTCACTTTCAATTACCTCTGGTACTCCAAATCTGCAAACAACTTCTGAAAGTAGCTTTTTAACCACAGTGCGTGCATTTGCATGAGCATAGGGCCATGCATCTGGCCAACTGGAGAAAAGACCCACACATACCAGCACATATTCATAGTTGCCTACTCTTGGAAGCTGAATGAAATCAATCTGCAGTCGCTGAAAAGGGTACAATGGCCTGGGGGTGCACTTTGGTGGCACCTTCACCGTTTTTCCTACATTATGGCATGCGCAGATTACACATCCCTGTACAAATTTTGCAGCAGCATAATGGAACCCCGGTGCAACCCAACTTGCATTTACCTGGCTTACCATTGCATCCTTGGATTGATGTGTTAATCCATGGGAGAGGGAGCACACCATAGGGAACAATGCCCTAGGCAAGCAATACTTACCGTCCGCTCTCCACAATCCATCCTCTTCTTTCGTACCTGAGTGCCTTTGCCATTCTTCCTTTTCTGGTGCAGAGGCCTGTTTTGGCAGGCTCTGGAGTAATTGAAGATCCACCTCTCCCGACACTTGTACAGTGTATGTTCCTGCGGGAAGAGGGAACAAAGCAGCAGCTTCCTTAGTGCGCTCTTTAGTGTGAGCTTGCACTTTCACTATAGCTCCAATGCTCTGAGAAGCTGAGCCACCAATTCTGCATTTTTAATGGGCTTACCAGCGGAACCAACAAACTTTCTGCTCTTCCATTAGGGACTGCAATCATGGAAAATGCCGAATGCTTCCCCAAGCAGACATCCCAGAAGGTTAAGCTTTGCTTTGTACCACCTTATGTTGATCAACCACTGAATAACCTGTATAAGGTATTTCATCTTGGTAAATCCTGTGACACATCTACATAAAACTCTGGATCTACATTAGGGATTGGTATCTCTTGCACAATGGCAAGTAGCCATGTTAAAAATACAGTATACCCTTAGCATGTCCCCCACAATTCATGACAATGCAAATGGAAGTTGAGGTCATAATTTGGGATTCCTAGAGCCGAAGCTGAGAGAATGGCTTCCTTCAGGTTCTTGAACCCCTCTTTTGCTTCCGGGGTCAGTTGGTATGGCTGTCCCTTGTTGTACCACAATGACAACACATCAAAGAGAGGCTGTATCATTTGTGATGCAGAGGGAATCCATTCTCTACAGAAGCTGCTCAGCCCCAGGAATATACTCAGTGGCAGATGGAAGTGAGCTCCATTGCTTGGCTTATGGCTTTTTCTTCTGGTGTTATGTGTTTCAGCTGAAGTGAAATGCAATGACCTAAGAAAACAACTTTTTCCTTTGCTATTGGCAGTTACCTCTTGACACCTTACATCCTTCATGGTACAAAAATATTAACAAGGAAGCTGTTTCCATTAGACATACCTGTTTTCTCTCTGCTCAGGGGATATTGTCTAATACGCACCGGTACAGTTCCTGGCTTCAATCTGATGAATACTGGTACTATCCTAAACCAACATCTGTCTTATCCTTTACCCATACTGCAGGTGGTACCTGATCGAACATTTGCCAAATGTCCTCATCTTGGTCAGTTGCAGTTTTTCTCGCCATCTAGCTAAATTAGCAACATCATTGTGAGAGGGTTGCTTCAGACAACGGGCCTGTAACAGTAATGCCTTTCTTCCAAACTTAATTAAAAAACTGCATTCATAGCACTTAGGATATCAGCACCGATCAAGATTATAGGACATTTATCTGAGACTAGCAATTAGGCACACAAGTATGTGGAAGAGCTATTCACACATTCATGGGTTCTGTTTCATACACGGGATGAACTATTCCACCTGCTCCTATTCCCTGTACCATTTTCCCTGTCATGAATCATTGTGGCATATCCTTTTTCTTATATATTATAGTACGGCTCACTCCCTATCAATCAGGCATTTTAATTGTTTCCCAGGAGGAAGTTTTAATTATGTGATTAGTGATTGGACCAACCTGTGGGGGAACCGCTATTTTTGTTTACACTTCTCTGGGTCTGTTATTTCCTTTTCTTCCTCCCCCTGTTTCCCTGTGATGTATACCTGCTGCCTGCACCACAGTTTTCACAGCATTATTAAATGCATCTGGAGGTATATTCACCATAACAGGAGTCGGCTTCTGCTGCTTCTTTACATTCCTATTGTTAATCTGGTCATCTATCCCCTAAACATGGGAAGGGATTGCATATACATTCTTGCTGTACTCTCATCATTTCTGTTCTCAGATCTTCCTTCAATCCTGTCAGTAACATATTTTTACAAGTCTAGCTTCTCTGGGGTTTTTCAAATCATAGTTATGAGGTGTAAGGGTTGTCTGCAAGTGAAATGTAAAATGTTTCCTCATTTCTCCCCTCTGTAGGAATTCCTTGGAGCTGTTCCTTACCGGAGTGGAGAAACTGTCTGTGAACCCCTGTGGCAACCCAAGGGTAATAAGTATAGAGGAGAAGCATCATATACAAGTCAGCTAGTTTGCATCTGTGGAGACATGGAGATCAGTCCTCCCCCGTGTTTGGCACCTATGGGACCCCTGGCTGATGGTATATCACCAGGGTCTACCAGAGATGGGGTGGAGATGAGGCTACACGAGCCAGGCAAGTATAGTATTATGCAGATGTTAAGGCTGCAGACAGAGAAGAAATCTTCTGTCAGCACACAGCTTCGCTCTTCTTTGGGTTACTTAAGGGGGGCTGGTCTCATCCCCCGCTACTACAGGGGCGGAGGAAGCTGTGGAAACACAGACTGATCTTGTGAAGGGGGAGCAGCCTGTGTGTGGAGACGCTGCAAATTGCCTGACATATATTCTCTCATTCTAACTTCATCACACTTAGTATTAACTTCATCATTCTTCATAACTTCTTAGTAATAACTTCATCATTCTTAGCATTAAAATAGACCATATCATTCAGAGATTCTGATTCACTCTGCAACTTGCACACCCTAGTCATATTTTCCAATCCATACAGCATGCTCCTTACTTAAACACTCATTGTATCTCTCGGCATTCAAACATGAATTCCTTGGCATTCCTGCCTTTTCAAGAATTGTCAGCGGTATTGTTAACTGCTTTATAATCCTGAAAGTGAAAGTCCTGCCTTTCACACATAAGCCCGATACTCAAAGCATGCAGGAGATGAAAATCTACCACAGCAAGATACACTGATGAACGGTAAAGGACTTATACAAACTTACCCTAGCTCTGCTGAATGAAGGTGCTGTGTTGATCACAGTGAATGATCCACAGAATTGCAGGATAAGCAGGTGAGAAGCTGGGAGGATGAAGTGAATGAGCTGGCTAACTGGGGCGCAAGTAAAGAAGAGAGCTGGGCAGAGCCAGGATAGCTCCGGCCGGTAGCGTCCTGGATGCACAGCTGAGGGGGGCCGACACTGTCCTGCACTGACAGCGTGTGACGTCACAGGCTAAGGCTGGTTTCACACTTGCGTTTTTTTTCGTGGTATTTTAGCGCTAAATAGGGCATGCGTTTTTTTTTCCTATACTTTGCATGGGATGCGCTTATGTGCGCATACACATGCGTTTGTACGCGTTTTTCCGCGCATGCGCTTTTTTGCGGTATGCGCTCGGGCGCACAAAATGCATCCAGTTGCATTTTTTGGGCGTCCGACTTGCCTCAAAAAAACGCATGCGCGCGCAATGCGTTTTTTTACAGCAAGACACCCATTATAAGTCTATGGGTGCGCATATGTGCGCATTGGCATGCTTATGTATGCGTTTTTTTGCACATGTGTTTTTTTTTGTTAACCATGGAATTTAGGGGTTTGGGTTAGAGTTAGGGGTGTTTAGGGTTAGGGTTAGGGTCAGGGTCAGGGTTAGGGTTAGTGTCAGGGTTAGGGTTAGGGTCATGGTTAGGGTTAGGGTTAGGGTTAGGGTCAGGGTCAGGGTTAGGGTTAGGGTTAGGGTCAGGGTTAGTGTTAGGGTCAGGGTTAGGGTTAGGGTTAGGGTCAGGGTCAGGGTTAGGGTCAGGGTCAGGGTTAGGGTTAGGGTTAGGGTCAGGGTTAGGGTTAGGGTTAGGGTTAGGGTCAGGGTTAGGGTTAGGGTTAGGGTTAGGGTCAGAGTTAGGGTCAGGGTCAGGGTTAGGGTTAGGGTCAGGGTTAGGGTTAGTAAAGTCATGGTTTGGGTTAGTGTGAGGGGCCACCTAATGTTTGGAAAAAAACGCAAACGCGGTAAAAACGCACTAAAAACGCATACAAACGCATAAAAACGCTGCGTTTTTTTCATGCATGCTCATAAAAATGCTTGAAAAAAACGCAGCAGTTGTATGCTTTGTATGCGTTTTTTCAATGCGTTTTTTTGCGGGAAAAACGCGCTGCAAAAAAAAGCAAGTGTGAAATTAGCCTAAGGCTACGGAGCCTAGCTGGGGCCAAAAACCTACGCGTTTCAAAGCAAAACGTGCTTCTTCATCAGGGTTACTGCCCACCCAGTATAGCTGTCATATATAGTGTGTATATGTTCAAACACCTGTTTAACTCTTGGATTGAACACTCACCCCCACCCTCCCAGTAAAAGGCTAATTAATGATTAAAATAATATCATACATTTAAAAAGAAAGAGAAAAGAATAGCCATAGCGTATACCTCACAAAAATGGGTTGTAATGTTAAGAATAATAAGGAATGTTAAAAACTATAACTTTATTATGCTGATAAATTTTTTAACATTTTAATATGAATAAAATCGAATATGAATATAAAAAAAAAAAACTATGCGCGTAAAAATAAAATATGTTCCACCTACTGCGAATACTCATACAAAAAGCAGATATTCAAAATATGAACATAGAGAATATGGTAGGGGAAGGCAAATGCATCTATCTAAAAAAAAAAAAAAAAAAAAAAATTAAATATTTGTAAAACCACATAATGTATATATGGCTAATAAAATTAGTCATAAACAGTCTCTATGTATGCATTTCACAATACTAATATTGGTTATAAATGTTGTTCTATTGCATACCAAATATTAGTATAACTAGTGAGAATAATGATTAAAATTACTTGTATATAAATACCCCTTATAGATAAAGTAAAAATCCAGTTTGAATATTAATAAAAATAGAATAAATGTGAAAGAACTGGTTAAAAATAGTTAATAAGTACATAAAACCTCTAATGCAAACATCCATATGTATTCATTTGTCTACAATCATATTAGAAGGCATATAATTCCAGTTCATGATTCAGGCCTTTTGGGGCCAAACTGTCAAAGGAGAATATCCAATAGGACTCTGCTCTAGACATTGCCTTGAGGAAATCACCCCCTCTCTGGTTATGATGGACCACTTGAATGCCGCAAAAGTGAACGCCTTTCAAAGATTGGCTATGTTTGTCTTTATAATGGCGTGAGAGAGGGTGTCCTATAAAGCCTTTACGAATGTTAGAAAAGTGTTCTTTGATGCGATCCATCAAACTACGTTTGGTGCGGCCCACATACAATTTACTAATATTTGGTATGCAATAGAACAACGTTTATAACCAATATTAGTATTGTGAAATGCATACATAGAGGCTGTTTATGACTAATTTTATTAGCCATATATACATTATGAGGTTTTACAAATATTTTCAATTTTTTTTTTTTTTAGATAGATGCATTTGCCTTTCCCTACCATATTCTCTATACTCATATTTTCGATGTCTGCTTTTGACAGTGATTAACACATTAGCCAATGATAGGATAGTAGTAGTCCCATCATCCGGTTAATGTGTTAAATGTAAAAAAAACAAAAAAAAAACATACTACATACATACTACATGTATACTACATTCATACAACATACATACTACATGCATACTTCATATATACTACATTCATACAACATGCATATATACTACATACATGCTACATATATACTACATTCAAACAACATACATACATACTACATACATGCTACATATATACAACATTCATACAACATACATACATAATACAAACATGCTACATATTTACTACATTCATACAAAATACATACATACTACATACATACTACATATATGCTACATTCATACAACATACATACATAATACATATATACTACATTCATACAACATACATACATGCTACATATATACTACATTCATACAACATACATACATACTACATACATGCTACATATATACAACATTCATACACCATACATATATACTACATACATGCTACATATACACTACATTCATACAACATACATACATACTACATACATGCTACATATATACTACATTCATACAACATACATACATACTACATACATGCTACATATATACAACATTCATACAACATACATACATAATACAAACATGCTACATATTTACTACATTCATACAACATACATACATACTACATACATACTACATATATGCTACATTCATACAACATACATACATAATACATATATACTACATTCATACAACATACATACATGCTACATATATACTACATTCATACAACATACATACATACTACATACATGCTACATATATACAACATTCATACAACATACATACATAATACAAACATGCTACATATTTACTACATTCATACAACATACATACATACTACATACTACATACATACTACATGTATGCTACATTCATACAACATACATACATACTACATATATACTACATTCATAGAACATACATACATGCTACATACTGTATATACTACATTCATACAACATACATACATACTACATACATGCTACATATATACTACATTCATACAACATACATACATAATACATACATGCTACATATTTACTATATTCATACAACATACATACATACTACATACTACATACATACTACATATATGCTACATTCATACAACATACCTACATACTACATATATACTACATTCATACAACATACATGCATACTACATACATACTTCATATATAGTACATTCATACAACACACATATACTACATACTGTACATGCTACATATATACTACATTCATACAACATACATACATACTACATGCATACTTCATATATACTACATTCATACAACATGCATATATGATACATACATGCTACATATATACTACATTCATACAACATACATACATACTACATACATGCTACATATATACAACATTCATACAACATACATACATAATACAAACATGCTACATATTTACTACATTCATACAACATACATACATACTACATACTACATACATACTACATATATGCTACATTCATACAACATACATACATACTACATATATACTACATTTATACAACATACATACATGCTACATATATACTCCATTCATACAACATACATACATACAACATGCATGCTACATATATACTGCATTCATACAACATACATACATAATACATACATGCTACATATTTACTATATTCATACAACATACATACATACTACATACTACATACATACTACATATATGCTACATTCATACAACATACATACATACTACATATATACTACATTCATACAACATACATGCATACTACATACATACTTCATATATAGTACATTCATACAACACACATATACTACATACATGCTACATATATACTACATTCATACAACATACATACATACTACATACATACTTCATATATACTACATTCATACACCATACATATATACTACATACATGCTACATGTACACTACATTCATACAACATACATACATACTACATACATGCTACATATATACTACATTCATACAACATACATACATACTACATACATGCTACATATATACAACATTCATACAACATACATACATAATACAAACATGCTACATATTTACTACATTCATACAACATACATACATACTACATACATACTACATATATGCTACATTCATACAACATACATACATAATACATATATACTACATTCATACAACATACATACATGCTACATATATACTACATTCATACAACATACATACATACTACATACATGCTACATATATACAACATTCATACAACATACATACATAATACAAACATGCTACATATTTACTACATTCATACAACATACATACATACTACATACTACATACATACTACATATATGCTACATTCATACAACATACATACATACAAAGATTCAAAGATTCAAAGATTCAAAGATTCAAAGAAGCTTTATTGGCAGGACTAAATATACATTAGTTTTGCCAAAGCAGGTGTACAGAAGGGGATAGGGACTGTAGGGATGTTGGGAAGGGGCTGTAGGAAAGGTGGATGGGGCAGATCCAGGATGGGGCTATAGAAGTCCATGGCATAGGGTAGGTGGATGGGGGCATGGGGGCAGATCCAGGATGAGGCTATAGAAGTCCATGGCATAGTGAAGGTGGATGGGGGATTGGGGCATATCCAGGGTGGGGGCCATAGAAGTCCATGGCATATCATAGTTCTCTTTCTCGCAGTCTATGGCATTCGCTCACATATTGCACTGCTATCTCCACTGCTCTCTCTTCTTCCCCCAGCAGGATGTATGTTTTCTCTTCCTCCTTCATGGTGGTGAAATCCGGGAAGAGATGTGAGAGTCTCCTGAAGTGAGTGTCCCTCACTGCTGAGTACTTGGAGCAGTGTAGCAGGAAGTGGGTCTCATCCTCCAGGGCCTCCTGGTCACAGTGTTGGCACAGTCTTTCCTCCCTGGGCTTGTAGCTCTGCCTGTGTCGGCCGGATTCGATGGCCAGACTGTGGGCACTGAGTCTATACCGGCTCAGGATCTTGCGGTCTTTGGGGTCCGGGAGTTTCTCCAGGTATGGGGCCAGTCTGTAGTCTCTCTGTAGACTCCGGTACATGGTCAGTTTCTGTGAGCTGATGATGTCGTTCTTCCAGTCACTTACGTACCTCTCCTGGCCTTCGTCTACCATCTTCCTGATTCCGGCTTTTGTCAGGTTGTTGTGATTGGTGTTCTGGTCAGGTTGGGTTTGGGTGAGCTGTTCCGAGGGTCCTGGTTTTTCTGTTTCCCCTACATGTGTCAGGGCTTTATGGTGATGGGAGCTTGGATTGCTACTACGTAGGTGAGCCCGGAATGACAGTGCCCTCTTTAGAACCGTTAGGTGTAGAGGGAATCTGCCCAGCTCGGCCCGGCAAGCACTGTTGGAGGTACTCCGATGGACTTGGAGAAGGTGCTTGCAGAATTCCAGGTGGAATATTTCTGTTGGGCTTGAATCCCACCTTGACCAGTCTGGGTAGGTGTGAGGACCCCAGACTTCGCTGCCATACAGGAGGATTGGGGCGATGATAGAATCGAAGATTTTTAACCAGACCCTCACTGGTGGCTTTAGATGGTAGAGTTTCCTTCGGATGGCATAGAAGGTTTTGCATGCCTTGTCTTTCAGGGTCTCTATGGCTTGTTTGAAGCTCCCTGATCGGTGAATCTCTAGGCCCAGATAGGTATATTTGTCCGTTCCTGTAAGGGCGCAGTTGTTGAGGATAAATGAAGGGTGCTGGTCTGATTTTCTCTTTCTCTTCTGGAACACCATGATGTTGGTTTTCTTTAGGTTGACCGGTAGAGCCCAGGTGGAGCTGAATTTCTCTAAGATTTTCAGGTTGTCTTGGAGGCCTTTCTCAGTTGGTGACAGAAGCAGCAAGTCATCTGCATACAGCAGGAATTTCACCTGCACGTCGTGGAGGGTGAGACCTGGTGCTGTGGAAGATTCCAGAGCGGTAGCCAGCTCATTGATGTAAATGTTGAAGAGCGTTGGGCTTAGGCTGCAGCCTTGTCTGACTCCCCGGCTCTGCTGGAAATAAGCCGTTCTTCTGCCGTTCACACTCACACTGCAGAGGTTCTCGGTGTAGGAGCTTTTGATAACATCATAGGTCTTTCCTCCTATTCCGCTCTCCAGCAGTTTCTGGAATAAGCCTGGGTGCCACACCGAATCAAAGGCCTTTTTAAAGTCCACGAAACAGGCGTATATCTTCCCGTTCTTTGTATTGTGGACGTGGCTCTGAATGAGGCTGTGCAGGGTGTAGATGTGGTCAGTAGTGCGGTGGTTTGGCATGAAGCCTGCTTGGCTCTTGCTGAGGACGTTGTGCTCGGTGAGGAAACTGAGGATCCTCTTGTTCAGGATGCTGTTGAACAGTTTTCCCAGGTTGCTGCTGACACATATTCCTCTGTAGTTGGCTGGGTCATACCTGTCCCCATTCTTGTGGATGGGTGTGATGAGGCCTTGATTCCAGGTAGGAGGGAAGTAGCCGGCACTTAGCACAATATTGAAGAGTTTAACCATTGCGGCCTGTATTTCTGGTGGGCTGTACTTCAGCATTTCTGGTAGGATTCCATCCAGGCCACCGGCTTTTCTACATCTTATGGAAGAGATTCTCTCTGCTACTTCCTGTAATGTAATAGGTGCATCCACGGGGTTTTGGAAATTTTTTACTTTTTGTTCCATTGCTTTTAGCTTTGCCATTATGCTTTCCTGTTCTTGGCTTAGTTCTTCCTTTGGAATGTCTTTATAGAGGTCTCTGAAGTACTGGAGCCAGATGTTGCCATTTTGGATATGGATGTTGTTTTTCTTGTCTTTTGTGCCCATGTGGTTCCATAGTTCCCAGAAGGAGTTGTCTTGGAGGGCGTCTTGGAGTTGGTTAAGTTTGGTGGAGATGTAACTCTGCTTCTTCCTCCTGAGGATGGTTTTGTACTGCCTTTGTATGGTTTCATAGGCTTCCCTCAGACCCGGGTGGTTGGGGTCTCTGTGTTTCTTGTTTGAGGCTGTTCTCAGGGTCTTCCGTACAGCTTTACATTCTCTGTCAAACCATCCATTGATCTGTTTTTCTTTTGGTCTCTTGTAGTTGACTTTTTTAAGGTCGGACAGTCTGGCCATTGCATAGAATATATTGTTGAGGTCTTTTGCAGCTTGACTCACTCCCTTTGGGTTAGGCTGGTACTCGTAGTTGTAGAAGTGGTGGAGCATCCGCTGTATTTCAGGTCTGCTGGGAACCTCTTTATACTTTAATGCCGACGTTTTGTGCCATTTATAGGATGGAGGCCGGGTGAAGAGGCCGCTCTGCTGTGGCTTTTGAGTGGATGGTTTCTCTGTAGATTTCAGGTACAGAAGAAGTTGGTTGTGGTCTGACAGGTGCGTTTGTGGGGAGACTATGAAGGCGCTGATATTTGCCAGGTTCATATCTGTAATGGCATAATCTACAACACTCCTCCCTACATGGGAGTTTAGTGTGCACCTCCCTAAGGAGTCTCCTTTGGTTCGTCCGTTAAGAATATGAAGTCCTAAACTTCTGCATACGTTCAGGAGCTTTTTACCACTTTTGTTGACTGTACTGTCATAGCTGTTTCTCTCTGTGACTACTGAGTCTTGGCCGTTATTCTCTGCTCCAAATATGTAGATGTTCCCATCCGTGGTCAGGAAGTCGTTTTCTCTCCCTGTTCTTGCATTGAGGTCTCCAAAGATGAGAACTTTGCCCAGGCCCTGATAGTGGGCGGCTTCTCTTTGTAAGATCTCGAAGCAGTCTGGATTGAAGTAGGGTGACTCTGGCGGTGGTATATAGGTGGCGCAGAGATAGACATCAGACTGAGAGGTGAGGATGGAGCTGCTGATCCTGATCCATATGTGGCTGCCTCCTCTCTTCACCGGTTTGATGTACTGGTGGAGCTCCTCTTTATGCCAGATCAGTATTCCTCCTGAGCTCCGGCCCTGTTTGATGTTTTTATTTTTCAGGGCAGGGACAGAGATTTCCCTGTATCCGATGGGCACCAGCGATTCGTCTTCGGCTCTGGTCCATGTTTCCAGGAGGATCTGAATGTCTATATTTCTCAGTCTTTGTATAAAGTCAGGGTCATTTGTTTTACATCCAAAGGCCGAGGTGCTGAGGCCCTGAATATTCCAGCTGCTGATTGTAAGTGAGGTCATTTTTTTTTTTTTTTCTATATATCTTGGGTGTATATACCTTGTAATGAGTGTGGCTGTGTAGGACACACCGGATCTCTGACTGGTTTATTAATGGTGTTGTTTCCGTCCAGTCACATTAGTTTCCTGCACACTGTGTTGAGTAGAGTCTTTATCTCCTCCATATCTCTGCTCTGTATATCTCTGCTCTGTATGCCTCTGTTTCGCATGTCTCTGTGTGAGGTCGGTGAACTCCTCCATGGTGGTCTCCTCCTCTGATGGTCCAATTTTGGGTGAGGGTGTATGTTTTCAGCTTCCTTTGATATAATTGTTGTTTCTTTCCTTCTTATTGTCGGGGGTCTTTTCATGGGATTCTGGTTCGTGTAGGCTCCAGGCCTAGGGTGGCCTCTGTTTAGTACAATGTCCTTCAGCTCTTTGGCCAGAAGGCTGACCCCTGATTTATTCAGGTGCTTACTGTCATAGAGGTGATGGTGATTTATGGAGGGGTGTTGGGCCAGAATCACTCCTGGCACAGATTTAATTCTTGCTGTTAGGTCCATATTGATGTTCTGGATGGTGTGGTTGGATATGTCCTTTCTTGGGAGCAGAGATGACAGAATGATTTTGCTGTCTGGGAATCTTAGTTGTGCCGTCTTTGCTAGTTGGGCCAGTTGTCCTGAGATCTGCTGGTGCTGGTCTGGCAGATTGTTTGTGCCGGTGTGTATAATGATATGGTTTGGGTTGGAAAACCGTGGAATATTGATGACCGCTGTCACCTGCTCAATAGTTGCACAGCGGATTTTTTTGACCCTTTTTCCTGGGAATAGCCGCCTTGTATTCAGGTATTTCCCATTTGAGTCCATTATGAGGACGGTGTCAGGACTTTGTGATGTTGTTGGTGGGGGATGTGGCTGCTGATGGGGGTCTGTGCTGGAGATTATGCTGGTAGCAGGTTCTCTTTTCTCTTCTATGGGTCTTGCTTCTGGCTCACTTTGATTAGACTCCGGTTCCTCCATATTGGGGTTGTTTGGCCTCTCAGCCTCCTGGCCAGTGGAGGTCATGTCCTCTGCACTCCTCGTTTCCATGGCCCCCTCCTGGCTCAGATGTCCAGGTGTTGGTGCTTTCAGCTTTTCTATCTCCTGTCTCAGCATGGCATTTTCTTCCTGCAATTCACACATTGCGGCTCATATTTGCTTCAGGGATGACCTGTATTCACATTTCAGTTTGCTTATCTCAGTAACTATGTGGTCATTAGCATTTCTGTCACCAGTGTTTCTCAGATGTTCTTCCTTAAATTGTACAAATTCTCTTTCTAATTGAGACAAACAGTCTCTGAGGGTCTGGGGTGAGGGGTGTGAAGCATTGGGGGCAGTGGTGTCTCTGGAGGTCTCTGTAGGTCTGTGGACATCAGAGGTGGCTGGGGTTTGTTGTTCTTTGTGGGATTGGGCCTGGAGTTTAATATGAGGGAACCTGTCTTCAAATTGCCCCAGATTGTCCTCAGTCCCTTGCACCAGGACGGTGCCACTGTTGTACAGAGTGATGGTGAGTGAGCTGCATTCGTCGTCTTCATGGTTTCTGACTCTGATCTGCCGGCTATTATTGGTATCAGACTTGGTTGTGTGTTGATATTGCTTGCACAGGGCGGTGTGCCAGGCTCGGAGATGCTCTGTGAAGAATAACACATTGGTTTTCCTTTTCTCTTCCTCACTAGATGTGAAGTCTGCATACAGGGTCTCTGGGTTTTCTCTAATTGTGGCAGTTTTTATGGCTTTCTTTGCATGACTGTTCTTCTGCCCTTCAGAGTATGTTATCTCCACGATCTTAGACCCCCTGCTGCCTTGTGTCTCCGGCTCTCTATCAACATTTACTTTGTTCAGTTTCCCTTGTTCCAAATTAACATTTTCCATTTTTATAATTCTAATTCTTATTTCTGATAGTTTTAAGTTCTAGCAAGATTCTGAGTGTGGTGAGGCTGAGGATGGTCCTACCTGCGGGTGCTGTCCTCTGGATGTCAGACCTGGTGTTGCCTGGTGGTTGCTGTCTGTCCTCCAGGGGATTCTTGTTTTGTCCTTTGGAACTTATTTTTTCCTCCTTTTTCATAAAATCTTTACTCCGGCTCCGTTCTGCTCACTTCTGTATTCCACAGGGATGAATTTTTCCAGGTTGTGTCCTAAAATTTCCTCATTACAAGGTATAAAGTGATGAAAATTCAGGAGCTCATGTTCAGTGCTGCTTACTCCTGGAATGGTGGGCGGGATGTATACTACATATATACTACATTCATAGAACATACATACATGCTACATACTGTATATACTACATTCATACAACATACATACATACTACATACATGCTACATATATACTACATTCATACAACATACATACATAATACATACATGCTACATATTTACTATATTCATACAACATACATACATACTACATGCTACATACATACTACATATATGCTACATTCATACAACATACATACATACTACATATATACTACATTCATACAACATACATGCATACTACATACATACTTCATATATAGTACATTCATACAACACACTTATACTACATACTGTACATGCTACATATATACTACATTCATACAACATACATACATACTACATGCATACTTCATATATACTACATTCATACAACATGCATATATGATACATACATGCTACATATATACTACATTCATACAACATACATACATACTACATACATGCTACATATATACAACATTCATACAACATACATACATAATACAAACATGCTACATATTTACTACATTCATACAACATACATACATACTACATACTACATACATACTACATATATGCTACATTCATACAACATACATACATACTACATATATACTACATTTATACAACATACATACATGCTACATATATACTCCATTCATACAACATACATACATACTACATACATGCTACATATATACTGCATTCATACAACATACATACATAATACATACATGCTACATATTTACTATATTCATACAACATACATACATACTACATACTACATACATACTACATATATGCTACATTCATACAACATACATACATACTACATATATACTACATTCATACAACATACATGCATACTACATACATACTTCATATATAGTACATTCATACAACACACATATACTACATACATGCTACATATATACTACATTCATACAACATACATACATACTACATACATACTTCATATATACTACATTCATACACCATACATATATACTACATACATGCTACATATACACTACATTCATACAACATACATACATACTACATACATGCTACATATATATAACATTCATACAACATACATACATACTACATATATACTACATTCATACAACATACATACATGCTACATATATACTACATTCATACAACATACATACATACTACATACTACATACATGCTACTTATATACTACATTCATACAACATACATACATACTACATACATGCTACATATATACTACATTCATACAACATACATACATACTACATACTACATAGATACTACATATATGCTACATTCATACAACATACATACATACTACATATATACTACATTCATACAACATACATACATACTACATACATGCTACATATATACTACATTCATACAACATACATACATACTACATACTACATACATACTACATGTATACTACATTCATACATACCAGATACTACATTCATACAACATACATACATACTACATACATACTACATATATGCTACATTCATACAACATACATACTACATATATACTACATTCATACAACATACATACATGCTACATATATACTACATTCATACAACATACATACATACTACATACATACTTCATATATACTACATTCATACAACACACATATACTACATACATGCTACATATATACTACATTCATACAACATACATACATACTACATACATATTTCATATATACTACATTCATACACCATACATATATACTACATACATGCTACATATATACTACATTCATACAACATACATACATACTACATACATGCTACATATATATAACATTCATACAACATACATACATACTACATATATACTACATTCATACAACATACATACATGCTACATATATACTACATTCATACAACATACATACATTCTACATACTACTTACATGCTACATATATACTACATTCATATAACATACATACATACTACATACATGCTACATATACACTACATTCATACAACGTACATACATACTACATACTACATACATACTACATATATGCTACATTCATACAACATACATACATACTACATATATACTACATTCATACAACATACATACATACTACATACATGCTACATATATACTACATTCATACAACATACATACATACAACATACTACATACATACTACATGCATACTACATTCATACATACCAGATACTACATTCATACAACATACATACATACTACATACTACATACATGCTACATATATACTACATTCATACAACATACATACATACTACATACTACATACATACAACATGCTACAGACATACAACATACATACATACTACATACTGCATACATACTACATACTATATACAAAACATTCATACAATACATACATAGACATACAGTACATATAACATAGAGAACATACTCACCATCACTTGTCACATTGATCCCCTTAGCCAGTGTCATCTGTAGAAAAATATGAAAATAACAAACAAACAATATACTCCCTGATCCGCTGAAATCCACGAGGGTCCCACGCCAATCTCCCATGGAGAACAGCAGCATCAGCTGATGCGACCGCTCTCTAGGGGCTTCAATAATCCAATGATGGGAGGTAGGTATCCTTCCGCACTGTATTCCTCCGCCACTGTAAAAAAATAGTCCCTAGTTCCCACGCAGCTTTTGCCATAAAGTGAGACCAGGGACTATTTTTTTACAGTGAGGAGGAATACAGTGCGGAAGGATAGCTACCTCCCGTCACTGGATTCCTGGAGCCCTGTAGAGAGCGGTCGCATCAGCTGATGCTGCTGTTCTCCACGGGAGATCGGTGTGGGACACGCGTGGATTTCTGCGGATCAGGGAGTATATTGTTTGCTTGTTATTTTCATATTTTTCCACAGATGACACTGGCTTCAGGGATCAATGTGACAAGTGATGGTGAGTATGTACTCTATGTTGTATGAACTGTATGTCTATATGTATGTATTGTATGAATGTATGAATGTATTGTATGTAGTATGTATGCAGTATGTAGTATGTATGTACTATGTATGTATGTTGTATGAATGTAGTATATAGGAAGCATGTATGTAGTATGTTGTATGTATGTATGTTGTATGAATGTAGTATATATGTAGCATGTATGTAATATGTATGTATGTTGTATGAATGTAGTATACATGTAGTATGTATGTAGTATATATGTATGTTGTATGAATGTAGTATATATGTAGCATGTATGTAGTATGTAGTATGTATGTTGTATGAATGTAGTATATATGTAGCATGTATGTAGTATGTATGCATGTTTTATGAATGTAGTATATATGTAGCATGTATGTAGTATGTATGTTGTATGAATGTAGTATATATGTAGCATGTATGTAGTATGTAGTATGCATGTATGTTGTGTGAATGTAGTATATATGTAGCATGTATGTAGTATGTAGTATGTATGTATGTTGTATGAATGTAGTATATATGTAGCATGTATGTAGTATGTAGTATGCATGTATGCTGTATGAATGTAGTATACATGTAGTATGTATGTAGTATGTATGTATGTTGTATGAATGTAGTATATATGTAGTATGTATGTAGTATGTTTTTTTTTTTTACATTCAACACATTAGCCGGATAATGGGACTGCTACTGTCCCATCATTGGCTAATGTGTCAATCACTGTCATTGTAGCAGGCATCGCTCGATGGGACTTGTAGTCCCATCGGACGACGCCTGCACACACACAAGACCCCCGGCAGGCCCGCACAGACCACCGGCAGCCGGCACAGGCCCCCAAAAGGCCCGTACAGACCACCGGCAGCCGGCATAGGCCCCCGGCTGCCCGCACAGACCCCCGACAGCCGGCACAGGCCCCTGAGAGGCCCGTACAGACCACCGGCAGCCAGCACAGGTCCCCGGCAGCCGGCACAGACCACCGACAGCCGGCACAGGCCCCCAAGAGGCCCGTACAGACCACTGGCAGCCGGCACAGACCCCCAACAGTCGGCACAGAACCCTGAGAGGCCCGTACAGACCACCGGCAGCCGGCACAGGCCCCCGACAGTTGGCACAGGCCCCCGAGAGGCCCGTACAGACCACCGGCAGCCGGGATAGGCCGCCGACAGGCCTGTACAGACCCCCGAGAGGCCCGTACAGACCACCGGCAGCCAGCACAGGCCCCCGACAGTCGGCACAGAACCCTGAGAGGCCCGTACAGACCACCAGCAGCCGGCACAGGCCCCCGACAGTTGCCACAGACCCCCGAGAGGCCTGCACAGACCCCTACCACACACACAGACACGCACAGTGTCCGCCCATGCACCACCCACACTCTTCCCCCCTCCCGAACAGGATGTACAAGGCAATAAAGGGGTTTTTTAATTCCGATATTTCTGTCCCATTGACTTGAATGGGACTTCTGGTATCGGAATCGGCGATACCCGATACTTTTTGTGTATCGGGCTGATGCAATCCGATATTTCTGAATATCGGATGGTATCACTCAACACTACTGAGCACACATCATTTAGTCTCCATACATCAACAGCACAGCTTAGTGCCCCACAACACAGATATAGCAATATCAGGACCGTAGTATAATCAGAACAGTTCTGTACAGCATTATCAGTACTACTTATCAATTAACATCTGACAAGGCATCAACAAACAAAAGAAGAATAAAAGTTAGAACAAACATAAACCAAGTATAGCAAAGCAGTATCAAGACAATTTGATTGCAATATTTTCAGTATTAACAAACACTGACATCATTACAAACAGAGACAGGAACACGTTATAGATACAGGCAAAACAAATGGAAAATCATTACACTTCATCCTGAAACAAAACACTGGTTAACAGCACATAAACAAACAGACAATCAAGAGATAAAAAAATAATATATATATCTTTTTTACCCGAGGGCTTTTCCCGTTAGAAATCCCCACAGACTGACTCCAGATAGCCTCTTTTCCCGGAGAGAAAACTGTGTGAGTAACAAATCTACTCACTTACCTGGGATTTGGTTTTCTGTTCAGGATAGAGGTGGTCAATTGTTCAATCTGAGATGAAAGTCGAAGCGGAATATTATATCTGGCTGGGGCCTCCAAGTTGTCGGAGAAGGGATTTCTATATCTCCTCAGGTAGAGCTCAGGTGGAGCTTTTGCCTAGGTACCTAGGATTGGGAGAAATAAAACGAGAGACACAGGTTCTAGTCTATCAAGTAAATCTCCTGTTTATTGGGGGGGCAGGATAAGTCCTTAATAGCCCATCAGAAGAGGAAATGGACAAAAATGGACAATTCCGTAACATTTCGTAACAATTGGCAAGATGAAGAGGTGTTTACATAATAATCTGACAGAAATATGAGTTATACAATTGGTTGTCAAACACATCCTGAGACACGAGATAGTTTACATAATAAAATGTGGGCGAACATTCCAGAACTTTTCATATATCAGCGAGACCTGGTTCAAAAGTTGAGGTTCTTAAGAGAACTTGGACTGAGTTACAGAATTTTGGAAGCAACAATATGTTCTGGACCAATTTCTTGGAATATATGCAGAACTATCAGGCCATAAAATAATCTGCACGTAGACTGATGATAACTGGATAAAAAGGTCATTCTTGCACAATACTCTTTTCTAGTGTTGTATTCAGAACATAAATTAACCACTTCTTTAACTGACCTCAATTTTTTACTCACACAAAGTAGAGTGCAGCCAAGTGGTTTTACTGCTTGAATTCCTGGGGGACAGAAACAAATGGCATCAAGTGTTAACTCACCCGAAGACTAGCTCCCATGATATAAAACTCCCCCACAGAACTTTCTAGGTATCTAATGATATGCTCAACCTATAAATATGATGCACAATGGTAAATATATAAATTTCCATTTTTAATGATCAAATCATAAAGCATAACATGACAAATATGAGGAAAAACACTCAACAAGATAAAACAGCAGGAGGTGGGGCTGTATAAAACATACAGTAGAAACAAATATTTTATTACTAATGATATATAAATGTAGGATCCACAGACAAGTTAGCACAGGTGAATACAAAATAAATAATCAAGTGCAAAGGGTGCAATAATCATGAAACATTCATCCCAAACTGGCTATAACCTGCAACATATGTATGTCAGAGGCTCCCATATTCACAAGGAACATACCATTATTGTAGTACAGTATATAATTATAATAACAGTAGAGAATTTATATGCATTATACTGTTGTGAATGTAGTGACAAGTAATAATATATTAGAATGAGCAAAATGAAAGTAACTTTGCAATGGTGAGGGGTAACACGATAAAACACTATGTCTGCAAATTGAGATTATGGATGGCCTTTTATTCTAAGTCATATCACAAGGCTCGATGAAAAGTCGATTTTGAATTTTTAGGACCACAGCTTCAAATAGATTTCATTAGAGTTCTAGTCCTATTCCTTTTTGAAGCAATAATTTAAATATTATAGTTCCCACTATGAGTGTTTTTGATGTTGAAGTTTTTTTGCAGTACTTCTGCACACATCAAGTAAGGTAGGTTCTATGCATTTTTTTCAAACTTACACTTGGATAGTGCACTTAAATGCTGCTGAGATTGACAGCAACAATGAATGTGTTAATGGGTTAAACTACAGTAATCTGATAACTGCTGTAGTGCAGTGCTTATTGTATGTGTTGGGGGACACTTGCTTGGCAACGGGATGAAGGCACACAAAACAGTCTATTTGGTTTATTTTACTCAGCATAAACCACTGTAGGCCATATTACATGTCACAGGCCTAACCCAGTCCATAGTAATTCCTAGAACACGGCTTTACATCACAGTCGCTAAACACGCCGGACTTCCCACTGTCCAGTTACCGTGGGCGACCGCACACCGAACAGTTCATTAACGTCCACTGGTTGGGGGAGTTGACCTTGGAAGCCCCAATGTTGTAGCTGCTTTCAACCCTGCAAGACAGCTGGATTTTGCACCATCTTGTTTATTTGCTGGGACTGTATTATATGTTATTGTCTTTTGGTGACTCTATATTGTATTGCCACACTTTTTTACCCTCACCCTGTGTAGCTGAGTAGTAGTCTGCCCATGAGAAAAGTAGCGCAGACATTCTGTTGGATGAGTTATGGTCTTTCTAAAGACAGCCAGGCCAGCGGATAAGAGCGCCTACTGACTCTCGTGTCTCCACAGACATTTCTTTTACAACTAACCTCTGTTTTAAGGTATATTCTCACTCACAGCTGATGTTTTTGTAGATATTTATTGGACTGTATAATTAAACTGAATGTGACTTTCAGAAATCCATGTGTGTTGCAGTTGATGAAAACCTATTTAATATAGAACTAATTTTCAGTTTCAGAAATGTCTAACTCTAGCGCAATGAAGATCCCCTGATTGTAATTTTCCCGCACAATTTTTTTAATTTTTGTAATTTTATTCCAGTTTTTTACAACCAGCTCAATTATTGTTTGTGCTTAAAATTGCATAGTATTCCCTGATTGTGTTAAATGTGTTTCATTAGTATAAACCCAAAGGTGTGCCACTCTTGAGATTTTATTATATGGTTAATATCCCGGGGCATGGGCAAAAAAGTACTATATATGCATTCACAATTTGCATTACATCGTCTTATTAAAAGAAAAGGATTATTCTGTAAGTATATAAATAAAACTTGCCACATTTTTTTTATGTGCCATATTTCATGAAGCATTGCCTTATTGCAATTATTAAAATGCTTGAACCTGCAGTGTGTCACAAGGTATTTCTGAATTTATCATTAATATGCCAGTATTTTATGTGTTCTTTGTCAGCTTTAATAATGTTATGGTTTGTGAATGATTTGCTAAAATTGCATGTTTCGCATTTTTAATCATGCGGTTCTGCATCAGTGGTATTGTGACATACCTCATCATTTATGTACAGTGATAGAATTCTATAGTAATATTACCTCTGATTGACCTCAGTGGTAATTATAACTTCACAATTGCACAAATCTGCACTAACATTTGTCAGTACAAAACAAGATACCGATTTTTATAGTGCCATTCATGAATTATTCTGGCCCATGTATTTCATTTCAAACCACAAAGAAGTAATGTCTCATACCAACTCAAAAAGTTAATCATTCCTGCGACTCTCTAGATCACGGCACTCTCCAGATCGGATGCATGATCATATGAAGAACTCTATCAATACACTTAGGTAAGGTACATGTAAGGTGAAAGGGTTGATGCCAAGCTGAGTATTTGCAGAATATTTATCTGCACCTAAAATCAGAATGTTGTGAGGAAAAACTTTCAGTACAATACGAGTGATTTTGATGCACTTTTTCTGTGTTTTTATGTCTTTACTACATTTTTTCCTGCGTTTTTTATTCCATTTATTTCAGTGAATGTAAAACACTGCAAAAGTGCTGAAAGAATTGACATGCTGCTGGTTTGAATAAAACATTGATAATTAAAATCTGCTAGGAAAAAAAAGCAACATGTGTGTAATATTTCAGAAATTTAATTTTGCTTGGACTGTAAACTGAATTATTATTTCTTAAAAATGCGTTGAAAAAAACGTGGCGAAATCACAACATGTAAACAAGCCCTATTCCAATGTGAAGCATGAACAAGTCATAAAAATTAAGGCCTCATTCACACGTTCAGTGTTTGGTAAGTATCTCATATCAGTATTTGTAAGACAAAATCAGGAGTGGAGCAATCAGAAAAAGATAGTAATAGAAACTCATGTTTTTCATCCACTCATGATTTTAACTTACAAATACTGATGTAAAATACTAACCAAACACTGAATGTGTGAACATCACCTAACTCAATGTTTGCAGTGCTTTAAGAGTGATCTTTTTGCCTACTAAGGCTTTGTTTCCATGAAGAGTATTTTTGTGAGCTTTTCTTGTAGCATATTTTCTGCAACATTGCAGCATCAAAAGGGCCTCATTCACACTTTCAGTATTTGGCCAGTATTTTACCTCAGTATTTGTAAGCTAAAACCAGGAGTGGGCAAAAAAATGCAAACAGGGTGACCGTGTTCCTGTTAAACTTTTCCTCTGATTGTTCCACTTCTGGTTTTGAGTGACTAAGGGTGTGATTACATTTACATATAAAGAAGTTGAAATTTTCAGCTAGAAAAGATGGCGAGTTTCATGCATTTTTAGATAGATATAATCAGTGTTTTGCATGAATAGTTTTCTGTACTTGTATTTAGCTAACATAAATAAAAGAAAAAATGGCATGTTTTCCTCTTATTTTTAATAACCAGCTGAGGTAAAGCAGACAGTTGAGAGCTGGTCTTAATAGTCTAGGAATAGGGCAATAAACAAGGAGCTTCTCTGGCTATTAAGATCAGTTCACAGCTGTCTACTTGACCTTTATTGATTTTTAAAAATGAGGGACCCCCCAAAAAATAACATGGGGTCCCCCTACTTCTAATGACCAGCAAAGTTTAAGTGGACAGGTGTGGGCTGATCTTAATAGGCTGGGAAGGGGCTATTGATATTGGCATTCTCCCAGACTAATAACACCAGCCTTTAACCGCCCCCAAAAATCTGATTGTATGATTTTTAAATAACTAAATTACATTTTATTTCATGAAATGAGTATTTGATCATGTACTGACCATCAAGAATTCTGGCTGTCACAGACTTGTTAGTTTTTCTTTAAGAAGCCCTCCTACTCTGCACTCACTACCTGTATTAATTGCACCAGTTTGAACTTGATACCTGTATAAAAGACACTTGTCAGCACACTCAATCACACTCTAACCTCTCCTCCATGGACAAGACCAAAGAGCTATTTAAAGACACAAGGGAAAAAACTGAAAACCTGCACAAAGCTGAGATGGCTACAGGATAATAGGCAAGCACCTTGGTGGGAAGGCAACAACTTTTGGGACAATTATTAGAAAATGGAAGAAATACAAGATGACTGTCAATCTTCTTTGGTCAGCGGCTCCCTGCAACATCTCACCTTGTGGGGTAAGGATTAGGGATGGGAGAACCCCAGGATGTTCAGGTCTGGCAGGTTTGGCCAAACAGTTAAAAAAGTTAGGTTTGGGTACCAGAACCCAAACCTGGACCTCATTCATATGAATTGAGAGCCTGAGCCTGCAGTGTTTGCCATGCTATCATGTGTATGACAGCTCGGCAAACACTGCCTCTGTTCAGGAATATTCATCAGCCAGCGCCTGTGCTATAAATAAATAAATAAAATGGAGTGGTTTCCCTTAAATTTTTTGGCTGCAACTTACAGCTGTAAGCTTTAGCAAGGCTGGTTATCAAGAATACAGCGTAACCCACATCATTTAAAAAAAAAATTATAAACACCCATTCCAAGCCACCATCTCCTGTAAAAAAAAAAATTGTAGACAACAGTAATACTCCTCTTCCTGGTGAAGTCTGTGTTTGAGATGCATGCCTAAACAGTACGTGTTTAGTACAGACATCGAACTTTACTGTTCTGGTCCACCCATCTGTAGTAAGGATGATTCTGAGAAAGGTCAAGAATCAGCACAGAACTATATGGGAGGATCTAGTCAATGACCTAAAGAGAACTGGGTCCACAGTCTCAAACATTATCATTAGGAACACACTACACTGTCATGGATAAAAATCCTGCAGGGCATGCAAGGTCGCCATTCTCATGTCAGCATATGTCAATATCTGTTTCAAGTTCGTCAGTGACTATCTGAATGATCCAGAAAAGGCATGGGAGAAGGTCATATGGTCAAATGAGACCAAAATAGAACTTTTTGGCATCAACTCTACTCACCTTGTTTGGAGGAGGATGTGTACAGCCACAAGATCACCAATAGAGAAGCATGGTGGGGAAAACATCATACTTTAGGGGTGATTTATGCAAAGGTCACAGGACGACTGGACCATATTGAAGGAAGGATGGATGGGGTCTTCTATCGCAAGATTTTGGCCAGCAACTTCCTTCCCTCAGTAAGAGCAGTGAAGATGGGTTAAAAACACACAGCCTGGAAAATAAAGGAGTGGCTCCATAAGAAGAATTTTAAGGTCCTGGAGTGGCCCAGCCAGTCTCCAGACCTAATCCCAATGAAAAATCTTTGGAAGGAGATAAAACTCAATGTTGCCCAGCAACAAACCAGAAACGTAAACTATCTTTGGAGGAGTGGGCCAAAATCCCTGCAGCAATGTGTGCAATCTTAGTAAAGAACTACAGGAAATGTCTGACCCCTGTAATTGCAAACAAACATTTCTGTACCAAATAGAAAGTTCTGTTTTTCTATTGTATCAAATACTTATTTCATGCAATATAACACAAATTAAGTTAAAAAATTGACTCTCTGTTTTTTTTTTTAGATCCTGTCTCTCACAGTTTAAGTATACCCTTGATAAGAATTACAGACCTCTCCATTCTTTGGAGAGGAGGTGCGAAAACTTGCAAAATCATGCATCAGTGTATCATATACTTATTTACCCCACTTTATATACAGTATGTTTTCTATTCTATTCGGACGGTCTGTGCAGTGAATTTACTGTACTGTATAATGAAATGCCTGGTTTCCTGTGAGACGGATGAGTAAAAATCGCACCGCACATGCATGGTCTGTGTGCCGTGCAGTTTTTTTTGCAGTGAGTCTAGGCCATTTTAAGAGGTCATACGCAGAATGTTGTGATCTTTTTACTCACCCCAAATCCAGGTGAGGAAAAACTCACAGATGAACACTGCTTATACAAGTCTATGGAATACCTGTACACATAAAAGTCATTATAGCTACAAAGCAGATTGACATGTTACAGATTTAAAACATGCAGCACAGGTCAGTTTACAATGAGTGAAAAATGCACAGTGGGAATGAGATTTCTATATATCCCACCCATTTTGCTGTATCTGTAAGATCTTGTATTTTTGACGCAACAGAAATATTCAGAGTCAAAAACTCACCAAAAACATATCTCTTAGGCTAGTTTCACACTTGCTTTTTTTTGCAGCGCGTTTTTCCCGCAAAAAAATGCATTAAAAAAACGCATACAAATGCATACAAACGCTGCGTTTTTTTCCAGCATTTTAATGCGCATGCAGGAAAAAAACGCAGCGTTTTTGCGCGTTTGTATGCGTTTTTTGTGCGTTTGCGTTTTTTTACAGATTTTTGAAAAACCCCACAAAAAAGAAAAAACAACCATTCAACAACACACAAGACCAATGGGACTTCATTGTGGGTGTGGTATGTTAATATATATAGACCCTGTCTACAGTATTCTTCACATTTGCTTGATTCTTCTCGTGACCATGGATCTGCGCTGGAAGAGTTTTCACTTCAACTTGGATTTGGACATCGCGATGGCTCAGGCGTATGCAGTTGCTTGCCATGAACAAAGGAAGAGAGAGAGGCAGCGAAGACGGCGGCGTATGTGGATACATCCGATTGTTGAACTCCGGGAGAGCCGTGGGGCATACCACACCCTCTACAGCGAGCTACGTGCAAACCCGGAGAAATTTACTGATTATATCCGGATGTCCCACGAAAGTTTCATGGATTTGCTTGCTCGTGTCCAACAATCCATCCGGAGACAGGACACACAGCTCCGTCGTGCGATTCCTCCTGAGGAACGGCTACTGGTGACATTACGGTATGTTTTAAAAACAAAGGGGTGTGTTCTGATGTTTTTTTTTGTAAATTTAGTATTCAAAACCTTGGGTAATTAGTTTTCGTGAATGTACTAATATTTTTTTTTATAGTTTTTAAAAATAATATACATAAATATTAATTTTACTTCTTTGTCTGTTCACAGATTCCTGGCGACTGGAGAAACCCTATCCTCACTACACTTCCAGTACCGTATTGGAATCTCTACCTTGTCTGGAATTGTTGCTGACACCTGCCGGGCTCTCTGGAATGTTCTTTGCCCAGAATTTATGCCCCTGCCCACCGCTGAAAAGTGGATGGAAATTGCTGACAAATTCTGGACAGTATGCAATTTTCCCAACTGTTTGGGAGCTGTTGATGGGAAACACATACGGATCATCAAACCCCAAAGAACGGGATCTGAGTACTATAATTACAAAAAGTACTTTTCAATAGTACTCATTGCGATTGCGGATGCCGGATGTATGTTTGTAGCAGTGGACATTGGAGCATTTGGCCGTGGTAATGACTCGCAGGCTTTTAAAAACTCAGACATGGGCCGGAGGTTGTATGGCAACCAATTTAATTTCCCTATGCCACGGCCTCTTCCTCACACCGAAGCTCCGCCACTGCCCTTTGTAATGGTTGGCGATGAGGTTTTTCAAATGTGCGGAAACTTACTGAAACCCTACTCCAGCCGGGACTTGGACCACACCAAAAAAATTTTTAATTACAGGCTGACCAGGGCCAGAAGAACTGTCGAGTGTGCTTTTGGGATTCTTGTTTCCAGATGGCGAATTCTGGGCACGGCCATTAATCTTAAACTTGAAACAGTCGATGAGGTGGTGAAGGCCTGTGTGGTTCTACATAACTTTGTGATGGCTAAAGAGCACCCGACCTTTGAACTGGACGATGATGCTCCTAACCCATTGCCTGAATTCACTCAGCACACTCTCAGGTCATCCGTTGAAGTTGGCCAAATGAGGGACAAATTTGCGGCCTACTTTATTTCTGATGTAGGACGGGTGCACTGGCAAGATGAAATGGTGTAATGTTGTTGTTTATGGTAATAAAAATCCTTATTTGATACCATTACTGAGTGCACTATATTTTTTAAACTCCAATTAATTAAAAAACTTCCCATGTATAACTGAATTTTGTTATGTTCACACACCTGGGCAGGTAAATACACATACGAGTTAAAATGCAGCATTGCTAGTCTGCGTGAAATATATTGGAATGAGCAAAGCTGCAGGCCATGAATCAGGAAACCATTTAAGAGAAAATTGTGCAACTAGTTTAAAACAAAGTATGTGATTTTCTCAAAACACAACCCTCAAAACCCAACCCCAATGAAAGTCCATGGGGAATACAAGTCAGCATTGAGTGGATGAATGTAATCTGCTCATGTAATCTGCTCCATTACAAGTTATTACACTAGGCCTTGGAATGACTATACTAGGCCGTGGTATTTCAAATATGAGTATAGTAGGCCTTGGGGCTAGTAGTATAGTAATATGTGAAATACCACGGCCTAGTATAGTCATACCAAGGCCTACTGTAATAACTCGATTTTTAACAACTAGCATCTTGTTTCACAAAAAACAAACTGGTGAAACTAGAAAGAAACTTATTTTTTAGACAAGTTTCAACAATTTGTTTTTCATGAAACCAGATTCTATTTGGTAAAACTAGAGTTATTACACTAGGCCTTGGAATGACTATACTAGGCCGTGGTATTTCAAATATGAGTATACTAGGCCTTGGGGCTAGTAGTATAGCAATATGTGAAATACCACGGCCTAGTATAGTCATACCAAGGCCTACTGTAATAACTCAATTTTTAACAACTAGCATTTTTAACAACTAGCATCTTGTTTCACAAAAAACAAACTGGTGAAACTAGAAAGAAACTTATTTTTTAGACAAGTTTCAACAGTTTGTTTTTCATGAAACCAGATTCTATTTGGTAAAACTAGAGTTATTACACTAGGCCTTGGAATGACTATACTAGGCCGTGGTATTTCAAATATGAGTATACTAGGCCTTGGGGCTAGTAGTATAGCAATATGTGAAATACCACGGCCTAGTATAGTCATACCAAGGCCTACTGTAATAACTCAATTTTTAACAACTAGCATTTTTAACAACTAGCATCTTGTTTCACAAAAAACAAACTGGTGAAACTAGAAAGAAACTTATTTTTTAGACAAGTTTCAACAGTTTGTTTTTCATGAAACCAGATTCTATTTGTAAAACTAGAGTTATTACACTAGGCCTTGGAATGACTATACTAGGCCGTGGTATTTCAAATATGAGTATAGTAGGCCTTGGGGCTAGTAGTATAGTAATATGTGAAATACCACGGCCTAGTATAGTCATACCAAGGCCTACTGTAATAACTCAATTTTTAACAACTAGCATTTTTAACAACTAGCATCTTGTTTCACAAAAAACAAACTGGTGAAACTAGAAAGAAACTTATTTTTTAGACAAGTTTCAACAGTTTGTTTTTCATGAAACCAGATTCTATTTGTAAAACTAGAGTTATTACACTAGGCCTTGGAATGACTATACTAGGCCGTGGTATTTCAAATATGAGTATAGTAGGCCTTGGGGCTAGTAGTATAGTAATATGTGAAATACCACGGCCTAGTATAGTCATACCAAGGCCTACTGTAATAACTCAATTTTTAACAACTAGCATTTTTAACAACTAGCATCTTGTTTCACAAAAAACAAACTGGTGAAACTAGAAAGAAACTTATTTTTTAGACAAGTTTCAACAGTTTGTTTTTCATGAAACCAGATTCTATTTGTAAAACTAGAGTTATTACACTAGGCCTTGGAATGACTATACTAGGCCGTGGTATTTCAAATATGAGTATAGTAGGCCTTGGGGCTAGTAGTATAGTAATATGTGAAATACCACGGCCTAGTATAGTCATACCAAGGCCTACTGTAATAACTCGATTTTTAACAACTAGCATCTTGTTTCACAAAAAACAAACTGGTGAAACTAGAAAGAAACTTATAGTTTCAACAGTTTGTTTTTCATGAAACCAGATTCTATTTGGTAAAACTAGAGTTATTACACTAGGCCTTGGAATGACTATACTAGTCCATGTTATTTCACATATGACTATACTAGCCCTTGGGTTGGTTTTTAACATGTATTTACCCATCAGTGTGTGTGAGCGGCGCAAACAACATTAATGAAACTTATTAATGGTGAACCACAAATGTAAATTTATTTTTTATCACAAAAAAAAAAATTATTTTTTACGGCGTTTGGGGGCAGATGGTTTCAATTTGGGGGTGTGCAGGGAATATGCAACACTTGCAGTTGAAGACGGTGTTTGAGGGGAAGGGGCAACAAAACTTGTGGGGGAAGGTAGTCCAGTTAAGGGAATTAAACTTGGAACACTTGTAGGAGAGGAAATCTGTTCATTTACATTAGTTGTAATGGCATGTCGCCGTAGGCTTGTGTGCCTGGACCGACTTTGGCCCAATGCCCGCCTTGATTGATTTCGCCTTGAAGTAGGGGCAAATATGGAATGTAGGTCCCCCGTCTGCTGGTATGGCTGCTGCTGCTGAGGTGGCGGCTGCTGCTGCAGAGGTGGCGGCTGCTGCTGAGGTGGCGGCTGCTGCTGAGGTGGCGGCTGCTGCTGAGGTGGCTGCTGCTGCTGAGGTGGTTGCTGCTGCTGCTGAGGTGGTTGCTGCTGCTGCTGAGGTGGCGGCTGCTGCTGAGGTGGCTGCTGCTGCTGAGGTGGCGGCTGCTGCTGAGGTGGCGGCTGCTGCTGAGTTGGCTGCTGCTGCTGAGGTGGCTGATGCTGCTCTTCGTTGTCAGTGCTCGTCCTTGCAGGAGGACTGGTGGCGGCAGTGATGGCCCAGGTTTGCAGAGTGGTGGTGGCAGGGCTACTACATGTTGTTGTAGCGGCAGGGCTGTTCCATGTTTGCCTAGTGGTGGCTGAGCTCCACGCATGCATGGGATTGGCGGTGGTGCTCCAGACAGGAGCAGCGCTTGCCATGGTGGTGTCGGTGAAGTGACCAGCTGCACTCAGACTTGTGGTGGTGTAACGGTGGGTGTCCTGGCTTTGAAGAGAGGTGTCCGTGCAGTGGTATGCAGCACAAGTCGGTAGTGAGGTGAAGCGAGTCAATGGTGGCACAGGTGGAAAGGACACCACTGACTGCTGACCGTACCGATTATGCTGCATAGCCTGCAAGAAAGCATTGTTGCAGGCCTGCAGCACATTCAGCTGTTGATCAGGACTAAGGTGTTCCGCCATGCCCTTTTCAATCTTACTAAAAAAATGGTGTGCTGGTCTGTTGAGGTCGGCCTCCAGACGGTCAAGGCGCTGTTCTACAGAATTGAAGCGGTGTTCAAAGTGGTTAAAACCACGTTCCATTAGTGCAAAACCGCTTTCAACTCTGTCGGACAGTGACTTGAGGCTGGAATTAAATGTCTCGCTCAAATGCATAAACTCGGGCAAGACATTCCTGTCCAAGGCCCTCTGCCGCTGGCGGGTAGTGCCCGCATAACCAGTGGCAGAGACCTGGGACAGGGGAACACCTGATGGCCCAGCTTCCTGGTCACCAGCTGTGTGTGTGGCTGACCTGCAAGGTGCTTCCTGGCTGTCGGATGGCTGGGACGGGTCAGAGGACGTCCGAGGAAGGACCGCTCCAGGGCCAGGTTGCAGGGTGCTGCTCCAGGTGCTGTGGAAGAAAGGAAAATCATTACTACCATGCCTTTACAAGAAGCATCAGCTGTGGATTAGAAAAACACAGATTAATAAAAATAAAAACCCAAAATGTATAATACTTACGATCTTGTGGCAAGGACCGGTCTTAGGAACTGCAACGCGTGATAGTGACGGTATCTAGTTCTGGTCCTTGACGCAGATCCACTGCGAACCTGGCCCTCAGCACGAACATCACTGTTGAAGCGGTCCTTGATCGAACGCCAACGTGTTCGGACTTTGTCCACTGTTGATAAAAAAAAACAGTGCCGTCAAGGACAACAGTCACTGCGGCACAATGTAGCAATACAATACTCAAAGCAGTCACTGTAGACCCCGATGACACTGTTGGGTTTCCTGCTAGAATACGCCAAGCACGAAACCCAACAGTGCCGTCAAGGACAACAGTCACTGCGGCACAATGTAGCAATACAATACTCAAAGCAGTCACTGTAGACACCGATGACACTGTTGGGTTTCCTGCTAGAATATGCCTAGCACGAAACCCAACAGTGCCGTCAAGGACAACAGTCACTGCGGCACAATGTAGCAATACAATACTCAAAGCAGTCACTGTAGACCCCGATGACACTGTTGGGTTTCCTGCTAGAATACGCCTAGCACGAAACCCAACAGTGCCGTCAAGGACAACAGTCACTGCGGCACAATGTAGCAATACAATACTCAAAGCAGTCACTGTAGACCCCGATGACACTGTTGGGTTTCCTGCTAGAATACGCCTAGCACGAAACCCAACAGTGCCGTCAAGGACAACAGTCACTGCGGCACAATGTAGCAATACAATACTCAAAGCAGTCACTGTAGACACCGATGACACTGTTGGGTTTCCTGCTAGAATACGCCTAGCACGAAACCCAACAGTGCCGTCAAGGACAACAGTCACTGCGGCACAATGTAGCAATACAATACTCAAAGCAGTCACTGTAGACACCGATGACACTGTTGGGTTTCCTGCTAGAATACGCCTAGCACGAAACCCAACAGTGCCGTCAAGGACAACAGTCACTGCGGCACAATACAGAGCAGGGAAATACTCACTAAACGCCTTTTTGGAGGATGCTGTGGCGCTGTCCCAGCCATCCATCAACGCTGCGGCCACCTCATTCCATAGCCGCCGGGTCACCACATTGTCCTTGTACAGCCGGTCACGGCTGTCCCACAACGGCGAACGCTCCTGGACCAGGCTGATGAGCTGCTCATTATCCAGGTAGACGTCTTCATCCCGTTGTGGAACCTAGACAAAACACATTCATTAGAATAATCAAATTTAAATGGAATAAAAAGTTACAAAAAAAGAAACAAAAAAATGAGTAAAAATAGAAGATAAAAAATAAAGAACATTACAAATCATTTGATACTTACATTCCGTATCACCACCGGGACTTGGCTTCGCTGCTCCTGCTCTTCGCCCTCACTAGTGCCGTCCGCAGATGATGATGACGATGTCTGAAAGTTGAAAAAAACGTAAGAGATTTGGAGAAGCAGCAGATATACTTACCAGATGCACGAAAATAATCACCTCACGGTCTGCTTGCGCCAATTCCTGCCGCGATGGGGAATACTCGGATTCTGAAGACATACTGCATGTAAAAATAATAAAAATCATTAGTACATACATAATTTAAAAGGACAGGCATATAATGTAATATACTCACATTCTTCGCTGATATAATGGGTTCTTGGTTGACTGTCTGCTCTTCAATCTCTCAGTGTAGTAGTGGCAGAGTTTTGGCAGGCACCTCCTTTATATAGACTTTTTTTTTTTGACTTTAGAAGATTCTAACTAGGATAAAAAGTGGACACCACCCAAAAAACGCAGCGCTAAAAAATCGCATACCTGCGCATGCCAGTGCGCACGTATGCGCATCCATAGGCTATAATGGCCATTTTTAGCGCAAAACGTGCGCATACGTGCACATGCGCTTTTTTCCAGGGCCAAAAAATGCAACATGCAGCGTCTGGAAAATACCAACGCACACCCCAAAAAAACGCAGCGCATGAAAATCGCATACATGCGCTTACAAGCGCGCATGTATGCGCACCCATGTTAAATATAGGGGAAAAATCGCATGCGCACGTATGCGTTTTTTTCCAGCGCTAAAAAACGCAAATGTGAAACCAGCCTTAGAAAGAGTTTTCACACTATGCTTTGTTATTAACAGTAATTATTGAGAATTTAGTTATTTATAACCTGTTATACTTTGCCTGGCACTGGAGTATTACCTATTCAAGAAAGCAAAGCTGAATAAGGGCAGGTTCACACGCTCAGTATTTGGTCAGTATTTTACATCAGTATTTGTAAGCCAAAGCCAGGAGAGGAACAATCAGAGGAAAAGTATAATACAGTAGAATCACGTCACCACATTTGCATTCTTTACCCACTCATGATTTTTGCTGATGTAAAATAGTGACCAAATACTGAACTTGTGAACATGGCCTAAGGTTGGGTGGCAAAACCAGCGGAACCACTCTTATAAGTTTCTAGGGAACATTGAAATCCCTGGCATTTGACCATTGATGACCATATATTGATTACTTTTCATAAGATTTAGATTACAAATCCTGTAAAACAGAAGAAATTATGAAAAATGTCTATGTTTTGAGATAAATAAACAATGTCAGTTTGTAAAATATTTTTAAAAAGTTGTATTTCAATTACCAAGAACATCTACTGCAGGAAGTAATTGCTTACACAATTTTTAGACTGTATCACAATTAACCAACATGAAAGTTAAAAATTATACATTTCAAGAATTTCATCTGATTGGCTTCAACTTCGATCAAAATCTACAACAGTTTTTCTTTCTCCTCTTTTTTATGATGTACTTATCAACAATTACTGGGAATACAATAATCATCACTGTCATTTGGAAAAGCTCCAAGCTTAAGAGTCCGATGTACTTCTTCCTTGGAAATTTTGCTTTTATGGAAATCGGTTACACGTCAGTTACTATGCCAAAAATGCTGACAGATATGGTATATGGTGACAAAAGAATAACAGTTTTTGCCTGTATTACACAATTATATTTCTTTTTTGTTTTAGGGGGTATTGAAAATTACTTATTGGCAGTTATGGCTTATGATCGATATGTGGCAATTTGTAACCCTTTGAGATACTCAACAATAATGAGTAAAAGATTTTGCCATCAGTTGGCAGTGATGTCATGGCTTTCTAGCTTTATAAGTTCATTAATTCCTATATATTTTTTAAGTCAACTGTCCTTTTGCGGTAGAAATGAGATTGACAATTTTTTCTGTGATGCTTCCCCAATTTTTAATCTTTCTTGCACTAACACATCACTTCTAAAAGTCTATTTTTTCAGTCTTGTGTGTATCCTTGTGTTCAGTTGTTTATTTTTTATCATTTTATCTTATTTCCAGATCATTTTAGTTATATTAAAGATGCCTTCTCATAGTGGTCGCAAAAAGGTTTTCTCTACATGTGGATCTCACTTCACTGTAGTTATTCTCTATTATGGCTCTGTTATATCGATGTATGTGAGGCCAAACCATAGACACTCGTTTGTATTTGATAAATATCTTTCAGTATTTTATGCCATTGTGACCCCATTTTTAAATCCAATCATTTATAGCCTTAGAAACAAAAATGTTAGAGAAGCCATGAAGTCATTAAAATGTACGTATTTTATTCGTCATAGTGCCTGAGCAAAATGTCAGATCACAGCTGAGACTAAAGGAGGACACCCAAACAAATTTGAATAAATTAGACTAAAGCAAAGAATTTTGGCAGAATAAGCTGACCATTTAATATGTACGAGTGCCTCTCAAATCTTACCTGATAAATGTGTAAATGTTAGGGCTTGATTATTTTATTATTTTGTTTTTGTGCTAGTCCACAGCCATAGTAGTCTATTAGCAGCTTACTTCACCCTCACCATTAGCAATACTTGAATGATCATCCTAGTTGAAAATTCATGTACAACAGGATCTTGGGAGAGATGACTGAAGTACAGTAGAATGAGCATGCAGCTAAGTTACTTTATCAAAGGTGTATGAGCACTTTAATCTCTTCACACCATGGCCGTTTTCTGCTTTTTTGTTTTTTTTCCTACACCTTCTTCTAAGAACTATAACTTTTTTATTTTTTGGTCAACATTGCTGTATGAGGGCTTGTTTTTTTGCTGGACGAGTTGTACTTTTGAATTTCACCATTCATTCAACCACATCCAGTGCACTGGAAAATGGGAAAAAATTCCAAGTGCGCTGAAATTTTTTAAAAAATTGCAATTTCCCAATAGTTTTTTTTACCATGTTCACTGTATGGTAAAACTAACCTGGCAATAGCATTCTCCAGGTCAATATGAATACACAGATACAAAACTTGTATAGGTTTTTTCTTTTTAGTTAGATGCTAAAAAAAAATTAGTAAGAAAAATCATTTGCTTTTGTCACCATTTTCCAAGACCCATATCATTTTCATTTTGGGATATAGTGTGTGTGACGGTTTATTTTCTCTGCTCTATGGTGACATTTTTAAAAATACCATTTGGAGGTAGATATGATACAAAGGTATGGAACCAATCATGAAACAAAAATATCTAACATTTAACGTAAAGACCAGTGTAAATAAAACTAAGCGACCAAGTCTTATGTATTACTTAAGATTTTGCCGATCATTCATGAAACAAATGACAGATCAAGACAAACAAAAGCTGAAGACTAGAGATGAGCGACTTTGCCTCCGGGAGGGTCGAGTCGGGTTTCGGACCACCCGACTTTAACAAAAAGTCGAGTTGAACGAAATCGGCCGACTGTCAGCAAAAGTCGGAGTTCCGACCGAAACCCGACCCCAATGCAAGTCAATGGGGAATAAAAGTCGGCAGTGAGTGGAGGACAGTAAACACAACGACAGTGCCCATTTCAATGGCAACGACATCAATTCTTATTACTTAAGCTTGTGAACCTTAATTTACTTTATAATAATAGTAACACATTGAAAACTGGGAGTCATTTGGCTACAGTTGCGGGGGGGTACAGACCAGTTAGGGAGGTGGAAAAACTGGCATATGTTGAGGTGTAGGCTGAACGTTCAGCAGCTGCAAATGGAGGAATTGGAGAAGTCGGAGGAAGAGGAGGACAAAGCGAGCCATTTTGCTGGCAACCTATGTGTCATCAGGAGAAGGTGGTACAAAATCCTTTGAAACCCAGGCATGGTTCATTTTAATGAAGGTGAGATCACCTACATTTTGGGTCGACAGCCGGGTCCTTCTTTCTGTCAGGATTGATCCAGCAGTACTGAAGACTCTTTCTGATAGCACACTACCAGCAGTGCAAGCGAGCTCCTGTAAGGCATATTGTGCCAATTCAGGTCATGTGTCCAGTTTACAGGTCCAGTAGTCAAAGGGGAATGAACTGTGAGGGAGAACCTCGATAGGGGAGGAGAGGTAATTTTGAACCATAGTTGACAACTGCTGTCTCCTGTCTGTTGCAATCGATTCAGTATTACCAGTCGTGTGACGGTACGCGAGAAATCAGTCCACAACATGGTCATGAAACCCCTGTCTCCAGCACCACTTCGGCTGTGTGCACCATGAACACCTCTTCCATGTTGCCCAGTATGGCTCATGGTAGACCCTGCACCGTTGCTATGTGCTGGGAATGCCTCTAACAAATGGTTTACCAGAGTTGCTTGTTTGTTCACCAATATTAGCTCTAGGTTCTCCTGTGGCATGATGCTCTGTAATTTGCATTTATAGCGTGGATTGAGGATGCTGGCCAATCAGTAGTCGTCATCTTTCATAATTTTGGCAATGCGGGGTCCCTTTTTAGGATCCGCAAGAGATAATCACACATGTGGGCCAATTTTCCAGGTGTCAATGATGCACTGCCAGTGGTGGGGGGAGGAGCACTTTCTGCCAAATCCGCATCCCTCCAGTCATGCACAAACCCTGTACCTGACCTTGGCAAGGCAACAATTTCTCTTGCCCCCTGAGAAGCATCCTCCTCCCCAAAATAATCATACCCCTCCTCCTCCTCTTCCTATTCTTCCTCCACCTCGTCCAGGACAGTTCCCTGAGCAGACAATGCATGACTGTCATCAAGGCTTCCCTCCTCCTCCTCTGCAGACGCCTGATTCTTAATGTGTGTCAAAGTTTGAATGAGCAGACGCATAAGTGGGATGCTCATGCTTATGATGGCATCATCTGCGCTTACCAGCCGTGTGCATTCCTCAAAACACTGAAGGACTTTACAGAGGTCTTTCAGCTTTGAACACTGCACACCCGACAACTTCATGTCTGCCCTCAAACTGCCTGCCCATGTATCCTCTCACAAATGCATTACAGCCTGCCTCTGTTCGCACAGCCTCTCAACCATGTGCATGGTGGAGTTCCGTCTTGTTGCAACGTCTATGATTAGGCGGTGCTTGGAGAGGTGGAGCGATTGCTGCAGCCTTTGCATACGATTGGAGTGTACAGGCGAGCGACAGATGTGCGAGCACAGTCTTCGTACCATATGGAGCAGGGCTGGTAACTCCGGATAAGTATTTATGAAGCACTGCACCACCAGGTTCAAGTTGTGAGCCAGGCAAGGTATGTGTCTGAGTTTTGCCAGGGCTATGACCACCACAAAATTATGTCCATTATCACTGACTATCTTGCCTGGCTCAAGATGTAGACTGCCCAGCCATGACTCAGTTTGTCGCTGCAAGAAGTCGGCCAGTACCTCCGCGGTGTGTCTGTTTTTGCCCAAAGACATCATCTTTGACAAAGCCTGCTGATGTTTACCACTATCTGTTCAATAGTGGGACACCTCGTGTGCAACACTGCCAGCTGCGGATGGAGCTTTCGCTTCTGGAGGAGGAGGAGGCGGAGGGTCGAACGCCTACAGCCAACTGTTACCTATACCGAGGGCTAGGCAGCACTGTCCCACTGCCGCTGTCCCCTGTGGACCCTGCATCCACCACATTCACCCAGTGCGCATTGATGGACACATAATGGCCCTGGCCATGCCTACTGGCCCATGAATATGTTGTGAGGTGCACCTTTCCACTCACTGATTGTTTGAGTGCATGGACAATGCGGTCCTTCACGTGCAGGTGGAGGGCAGGGATGGATTTTCTAGAAAAGAAGTGCTGACTGGGTAGGTCATAGCATGGGACAGCATAGGCCTTGAGCTCTCGGAACTCTGCGCTTTCAACCAATCGGAAGGGCATCATCTCTAATGAGATCAGTTTGGCAATATAGGCGTTCAAAGCCAGTGTACACGCATGAGAGAATGAGTACTTTCTTGTCCTATTCAGAGTCTCTGCTAGGGTGAGATGGACTTGAGAGCTGCATATGGTGGAACTAGCTGTGGACATGGTGGACTGAGAGGGGGTTGGTGATGGTGATGTCGATGGCCTAGATGCAGTCTTTTGTTGGAAAAACAGTGTGATTCCCTGACTGCTTTGGCCTTGCGACGACACCTCAATTTTTCTTGCTGGTGGTGTGCAAACCGGTGGGCTTACAGTGGGGGAAGCGAAGTAGCGTTGCTGGCAACCTTCAGTCGGAGCAGGTGCACATGTGCTACCTGAGGTTTTGTAGTCCGTCCACGCTTACAAGTGCATGGTGTTTACATGTCTAAGCATGCAACTGGAACTCAAATTTCAGAGATTTTTCCCTTGGCTAAAGGTCCTTCCACATTTCTTACAGATAACCTTTGCCTCATCAATAGGATTTTGGTCAAAAAAGTGCCACACTGCACTCTTCCTACTATGGGAAAAATTTTCAGGGCTTGCACGCTGTGCTAATTTTACCATCTGGCCAAAATGTTCTGCAACTCTTTTTGTTTTTTTAACACATATTTGGACTGGTATGGGCCTGCCAGATAACCGCAGCTGCGATGTCGATGCCTGCTGTGGATCCTCCTCTTCTGAGCTATTGCCAGTGGCACCCTCTTCCCCAATGGATGCCAATCTGGGTCAACAACTGGGTCATCCATCACCTCCTCTTCAATTTCATCTATTCCTTCCTCTGTGTCACCGTGTAAGGTGGTATAGTATGCGGGAAGAGGCACCTGAGTTTCATCAGGGTCAGAATCTGGCTCAGTAGACTGCAAGGGCAATGCAGTGCTCTGGGTGAAAGTACCAGCAGAATCATATAGCACTTGCTGTGCATCAGTGCACTCCATGTCATATTCATCTTGGACTGGGGAATTCAGGATTTCACTTAATAACTTAGGCATGGTATGTGAAAAGAGCTCCAGGGAGTAATCTGAAGTGTGGTCTGCCGCATCCTTCACTTTTGGTGTGGGTGAAGGACACAAGGAAAGGTGTTGTTCCTGACGAGGAGCCTGCACTGATGACTCAGTGCTTGCAGTTTTTGAAACTTCAGAAGAGGAGGCGATAGAGCTGAAGGCTGTTTCGGCAATGTAAGCCAAAACCTGTTCCTGATGCTCCGGCTTTAAAAGCGGTTTACCTACTCCCAGAAAAGGGAGCCTTCCAGGCCTTCTGGAGCCAGACGATGATGCAGGCTCAACACCTCCTGCCTTAGGCCTCTTTCACACTTCCGTTTTTTACAATCAGTCACAATCCGCCAGGTTTTGAAAAAAAACGGATCCTCAATTTTTTTTTGAGGATCCGTTTTTTTCCCATCGACTTGCATTAATGGCGGATTGTGACGGATTGCTGTCCGTTGCATCCGTTTTTTTGTGAGGATCCGCCAAAAGTTGCTGTCCGTCACCATCCTCAAAGATTTCAAAACGGAGCTTGTAACGTTTTTTCCTCTGGCGGATCCTCCAGACACTCATTTAACCCGAAATTCTTTCTGGGTGCCGGACAAAATAAAAATAAAAAAAATTCTCTCTCTCCCTCTCTCTCTCTCTCTCTCTCTCTCTCTCTCCGGCCAGCGATTCCTTTAAATTTCTTCATTTTCAGGATCCGTCTGAAAACGGATCCTTCCCCATCCGTTCACATCAGTTGATAACGGATCCGCTTGTCCGCCTTTTTGGCGGATTATAACTGATGCAAAAAACTGAAGTGTGAAAGAGGCCTTAGGTGCTATTGTGCTTTTGACACTACCAGCAGATGCACCACCACCACCATCAGTACCAGATGGCCCCCCCCGCCCACATCCACAGCCTCTTCCACCATAGTTCCTAATGTTTGGGAAAATATACCAAAAATACCAGCAGATATATGGTACTGTATGAGGAGCGTACAGATGTATATGGTGTAGGGAAAAATTTAAATCTCCGTATTTATTTCCAGAGTCACACAGATGCTCACTCAGTATGTATTTGACCGTAATACAAACAGCAGATATACGGTACTGTATGAGGAGCGTACAGCTGTATACGGTGTAGGGGAAAATTTAAATCTCCGTATTTATTTCCAGAATCACACATATGCTCACTCAGTATGTATTTGACCGTAATACAAACAGCAGATATACGGTACTGTATGAGGAGTGTACAGCTGTATACGGTGTAGGGGAAAATTTAAATCTCCGTATTTATTTCCAGAGTCACACACAGACGCTCACTTAGTATGGATTTGACCGTATTACAAACAGCAGATATATGGTACTGTATGAGAAACGTACAGCTGTATATGGTGTAGGGGAAAATTTCACGCTATGCTCGTTTTTTGTTTTGTTTCGCTCAACTCTACTGAAGGCCTCTTAAAAGTTTTCAATTTCATTTTTTGTTTGTTTTGATCTGTTTTGATAGTGTATTTATATCAATTTACGATATTTTCATCGCCTCCTATTGGATTTGACTGAAATGTTCCAGCAAATAAAAAGCAAAATTTGGAGTTTTGATTTTTTTTGCACTACATTGCTTACCGATTTGATTAATTTATATTATATTTTGTTAGATCTTATCATGGAAAGACACTCACCTTTGTCGGCAAATGTTAAATGCCTCTATCAGCGATTGACAGTGGGACTTTACAACTCAACCGACACAGGCGTAGCTCCAATATGCACATAGCTGCTAGAGGAACATGATTAAATCATATGTCATGAGCAGGGAATGATGCGGGCTCCACGTGCGAGAATTTCCAAGTACTAAAATGATAGGACACCACCTGATGAGTTCAGGTGGGGTCTAAAGTGGCTCAATTGCCCTCATTAGGCCGGGGTCACACTTGCGAGGAACACTCACATGAGACTCGCGTCTGAATGCCCGGCACTGCCACCAGCACTTGGACTGGAGCACTCAGCTGCATAGAAATACATGCAGCCGCACACTACGGTCCCGAGTGCTCGCGGCAGTTCCGAGTATTGAGACGTGAGACTCGTGCGAGTTTCTTGCAAGTGTGACCCCAGCCATATAGTGACTGGTGGCAGAATGAACATATAAGCAGCAATAAAAGAATAGTTTTTATTTTTTTACATAATTTTTTGTGCAATGTAAGTGATAAGACGCATGATTCTTTAGGTCAGTACATAGTTTTTTTTGTCACCATATTCTGAGAGATAATGCTTTATTATTAGTGATGGGCGAGCACTAAAATGCTTGGGTGCTCATTGCTCGGGTTGAGCAAATTGGAATACTCGGGTACTCGGACAGAACGACGAGCCCAATATAAGTCTATGGGAGACACGAGCATTTTTTCTGTGACCCCCCGGGGGTCCTTTTATGGTCTAAAAACATCATAAAATGATGGAAACACTGCTCAAATGACAAAGGAACATCATGGGGATTGCCCCTGGAAGAATTTCTAACTCCTAGGTCACAACTGTAAGCAATGTTGTCAGAGTTTCACACCATTTTTATAGGTGCACCAAAAAAACACACAAAACGAAACCAAAGTGGATTTTGCTGGTAAATATGTTAAGGTACATCATTTCCAAGTTAATGACTTGTATATAAGGCAAAATATTTAACCCCAGACCGAAATGCTCCTCCACCACTTTTGCTATGTTCACACGCAGCGTTTTTGAAGCGTTTTTCAACTTTGACATTGCTTTCAACCAATACTAATGCGTTAACTGGGAAATGTCATTGTAACATTTAACAACCCTAGCTGGCCATGTGGTGTCTGATACATAAGGAGACACATCTTGTTTCATTTCTGAAGGAGGGACTCTTAAAGTCAGGTGGCATTAATATTCTTAAAGACCCATTATTAAACAGTGGGTCTGTTATTGCTTATGCAGTGAGTGGCTGGGATGCCAAGAATTACAAGGCACCCCAATACCCCTTTCACGGGAGGTACAGGAGGGCCTCCTGAAAAAATGTTGCATTGAATGCAAGGACTGCCCTGCTATCAAGTCATATGCACCCCAATATGCCTTTGAACCCAGATACTGGAAGACCACATGAAAACCCACTTCACAATCTTCAGTTGGTCCTGCCATACAGTTTCCTTATGCATTGAATGCAAGGGCCGCCTTGACCCAAATTTGCAAGCACCCCAATCCCCCTTGGAAGAAACACGGAGGAGGGCCTCCTAAAAAAAAGTCCCATTACAAAGGAGCAGGACTCCTAGACTCATATTGCCCATACACTGAGTGTATGGGCTGACAAACATTTCCCCGGGGGGGTACAAAAATATTTTATTGGGATCATAGACACCCTTTGAAAAAATTGGACTGGCTGTAGCAGCACGGAACATATTAACCCTGGTGATCTAGTGGCGGTGGATGATGAGACGTTCAGGAAGGCCTCATTAAAAACTAGGGCCAATTTAAAGGAGCGGGTCTCCTAGACTCCTAATGCCCATACACTAAGTGCATGGGCTGACAAACATTTCCCCCTGGGGGAGTAAAACTATTAAAAATATTTTATGGGCATCATAGACATCCTTGCCAAAAATTAGACTGACGGTAGCATCACGGAACACGTTAATCCTGGTGATCTAGTGGCAGTGGATGATGAGATTTTCAGGAGGACCTCATTCATTTAGTGTATGGGCATTACGAGTCTAGGAGCGGATCTCCTAGACTCGTAATGCCCATACACTAAATGAATGTGTTAGGTGTCGGGTTCCTGCCTCTGCAGAGGAGTAATCCCAAGTCTTGCCTTGTACGGTCTCCCATTCAGTCCCGACCACAGAGGAGGCTGCTCAGCAAAGGCGTCATTCCCGGAGTCTTGCTCAAGCTAGTGCTGTCAGGTTGGTTGCTGCTGCCATCTCTGGTTCAGCTTTAGCAATCCGCACTAGCCAGCAGCGAGCAGCTCCAGAGGCTGTCATTTTTGTAGCCTACTGAGCTTGCCCGTGGGACAACCTCTCATTGGAGGTCAGAGGTCACATGCTCAGGTCCTCAAGCAGCTCAGATTAGATCATCAGGAAGGTCCCAGAAGGACGCTGCTATACAAGGTTTGCATGGACGATCGGCCATGCGCTAGCATAGACTTTTTATGCTATTTGTGTGAATGATGATGGATGCATGAAACTGGTGACTGACTCATTATAACACCCCTCCCTTGGATACGCATGTTTGTAGGGTTTAGGGTTTAGCGTCAGCGCCTAGTAGTGGCATTGTCTATGTGCCACTGTGCACCAGTACTCTGCACACACTAGCATCCGATGATGTCGCCCACTGCAGGGCACTATCGTACCGCGGCAAGTGGCAGTCACCACCTGTGCAGCGCCGTGTGCAAACCTGTGCACTTATTTGGCTCAATTCTGGGTGATTAGTGGCGTCCACCTGAGCGGCACTGTGCACAGTGCACACTTGCATGCTTGCCTGCATTGTATCCCTTGCTGGCACCGCAGTTGCTGCTCCGATCGCTGATAGAGTCCATCTAGACTATCCCTTGTCTCTGGGGCAGAGTCCTGTTACCATTTAGCAGCGCTCCCTCTGCTGGGTATGGTGAAGTTAACAGGCTCTGGCATTTATTTCTTTGGCTCTGTGAGGTAACAGAGTTCATCCCTGTACACACCGGGTCGGTGGTTACCCCGCCGGTGTTCAGATAGTGCTCCGCCATTACTGAGCAGCAGTTTTCCATCTCTGCACTGTCGACCTTGGGTTGCGATCACACTTCCTTATATTTTATATTTAGTGTGATCCGCAACCCTAACATTATACTAGCGCCTGAGTCTGACTAGTAATGGCAGACGAACAGCGACAGCAGCGGTACATCTAGCAGCTGGAGGGCAGTTTCGCGGCTCTCGAGCACTCAGCCTCAGCTGTGAATGTTACCGCGGTCGCTGTTCAGGCAGCCATGGAGGCTGTCTCCTGTGTGTCCCCTGCCATCTCTGCCCTGACTTTGCCCCACCTCCCATTGCCCAAGAAGTTCTTGGGCAATAGTGCTTCTTGTAGGGGTTTCATGAGCCAGTGTACCATACAGGTGGAGCTGCTGGTTGCATGATTCCCCTCCGAGCGGGCTAAAGTGGGATTTGTTATTTCCCTCTTGTTGGGCAGGGCTCTGGAGTGGGCCACACCGCTGTGGGAGCTTGGTGATCATGTGGTGCAGAGTGCCTTGCAGTTCTTGGGCACTCAAGCAGGTCTGTTTGGGACCGCGAGTCTCCCATGACACCGCGCTCCAGCTGCTGGCATTATCGCAGGGCTCGTCTCTGGTCAGCCGTTATGCCATCCAGTTCTGGATGCTGGCTTCAGATCTGGAGTGGTCAGATAAGACCATCGTTCCGGTGTTCTGGAGAGGTCTGGCTGACCATGTAAAGGACGCCCTCGCCACCAGGGAGATTCCCGCCACAGCTTATCATCATCTCCACCCACATAGACCTTTGTTTTTTGGAGCAAAGGTTGGAGCGGTCCCAGTGTAGACAGAGGTTAAGGTTGGCACCCTGTTTTGCTAAACCTCCGGGACCTTCAGATCGGGCGTCCGAGCCCCAAGAGGCCATGGGGTATTCTCACGTGGGATCCAGGTCCCGGTCCACACGAGCACCTGCGGTCTGTCACATTTGCCTGCAGTCTGGTCACCCTGCAAACAGGTGCCCACAGCGGTTAGGAAAATGCTCGTGTCTAGTGGCTGTGGGAGGAGGCCTGCTAGATACTGCAATGTTTTCCTCCAAGCTGTCCTTTGAGAGGATGCTTGAGTTTGGCTCTTCCACCCTGACGGTGGAGGTTTGTGTGGATTCCAGGGCAGAGGACACTTTCATGTCATCTGCCTTTGCCCAACGGCACACAATTCCTCTGGTTTTTCTACCTCAGCCAGTCACTATCAGAGTGGTGAATGGAGTGACACTACCCTCTCAGATTACCAATCAGACTGCCCCGCTGATACTCTCGCTGTCTCCTTCCTATCAGGAGATGCTATCTCTTCTTGTCATGCCAGAGAGTGTCGACCAGGTCCTCTTAGTGGTCCCCTGGTTGCGTCATCACTCTCTCCATATAGCTAGGTCCTCAGGGAGAAATCTCAGATAATCTCAGTAAATCTTGTGAGGGTAGATGTCAGAGGTTGTGCGTTCAGGTTGCCTCCACTGAAGTCCCTGCAGATCTCTTCTTGCTCCCTAAATACTATTGACAGTATGCAGACATGTTCTCCAAGAAGGTGGCGGAGACCCTTCCGCCTCACCGTCCCTACGACTGTCCTATTGACCACTTGCCTGATGCTGAGCCTCCCCAGGGTCGAGTCTATCCCCTATCTCTCCCAGAAATAGAGGCCATGTCTCAGTGTATCAGGGAGAATCTGGCAAGGGGATTCATTAGGAATTTGGTGTCACTAGCAATCGTCCCATCCGAGAGCCTGAGGACAGTGGATCCGGTCGCCCTTGAGTCAGTACCTACGGGCAAGACATTTGTCCCTGCCCATATGCAACCATAGGTTCTCTCTTGGGCTCACTCGTCCAGGGTGGGTGGACATTTTGGGACAAAAAGGACCTCTGAGCTTCTGGCGAGGATGTACTGGTGGCTGCATATGGCCCGTGACGTCAGGGACTATATTCTGGCGTGTGTCTCTTGCGCCCAGAATAGGTTTTATTGGCAGAGGCTTGCTGGGCTATTTTAACCCCTGCCAGTAGCAGACAGGCCCTGGGAGATGGGCGGTATGGACTTTGTGGTGGGACTGCCCAAGTCCAGTGGCAGCACGGTCATTTGGGTTGTCACCGACCATTCTTCCAAGATTGTGCACCTGGTACCTCTCTCCCAGTTACCTTCTGCGCGGGGCCTGGCAGCGTTGTTCATTAAGCAAGTTTTCTGACTGCACAGCATACCGGACAAGATTGTCAGAGACCGGGGTCCCCAGTTTGTGTCTCGGTTCTGGAGGGAGCTCTGTAGCCTGCTCAGCATTGAGCTAAATCTCTCCTCGGCCTGTCATCCCAAGACGAACGGGTTGGTATAGAGAGCCAACCAGACCCTGGTCACATATCTACAACATTTTGTCTTGGCCAGGCAGGGTGACTGGGCATCCTTGCTGCCGTGGGCGGTGTTCGCTTTGAACAATGCTGTGGCCGACTTCACCGGTTAGACCCCATTACTCCTTAATTATGGCCAGCATCCACATGTTCCTGTGCCCATGCCCATGTCATCCACCGACTCTAGGGCGGCAAACTGGGCGGTGGAGGCACGTGACATTTGGGACCGCACTCAGGATGCCATCTGGACCTCCAAGGAGAGAATGAGGTCCTCCAAGGAGAGAATGAGGTCCTCCGTTGACACACACCAACGCCCGCTCCCACCTTTGCTCCCAGTGACTTGTTGTGGCTCTCCGCTCGTAACATCAGGCTGCGAGTTGAGTCCACTAAGTTCGCACCTCGCTTCATAGGTCCCTTCTAGGTCCTTGAGCAGGTTAACCCTGTGGTCTACCGTCTGGCCCTTCCTCCACACCTGGGTATCACCGACACCTTCCACGTGTCCGACCTTAAGCCTGTTCCCATGTCCCGGTTTTCTGAGTCATCTACCAATACATCAGGCTTGTCCTCGGATGAGTACGAGGTGAACGCCATCATGAGGTGTAAGGTGGTGCATGGCAAAAGGTATTACCTGATGGACTGGAAGGGTCATGGCCCAGAAGATAGGACCTGTGATCCTGTGGAGAATATTCGTGCTCCCCTGCTCATTGCGGCCTTTGAGCGTAGCGAGGGGGCCCTAGGAGGGGGGTAATGTTAGGCATCGGGTTCCTGCCTCTGCACAGGAGGAATCACGAGCCTTGCCTTCTGCGGTCTCCCATTCAGTCCCGACCACAGAGGAGGCTGCTCAGCAAAGGCGACGTTCCCGGCGTCTTGCTCAAGCTAGTGCTGTCAAGTTGGTTGCTGCTGCCACCTCTGGTTCAGCTTTAGCAATCCACACTAGCCAGCAGCGATCAGCTCCCGAGGCTAAGTCCTTTTGGCAGCCTTCTGAGCATGCCCATGGGATGACCTCTCATTGGAGGTGAGAGGTCACATGCTCAGTTCCTCAAGCAGCTTGGATTGAACCATCAGGATGGTCCGGGAAGGACGCTGCTATAGAAGGTTCGCATGGCCGCTCAGCCATGCGCTAGTATAGACTTTTTCTGCTATTTGTGTGAATGATGACGGATGCATGAAACTGATGACTGACTCATTATAACGCCCCTCCCTTGGATATGCATGTTTGTAGGGTTTAGAGTCAGCGCCTAGCAGTGGCATTATCTATATGCCACTGTGCACCAGTACTCTGCACACACTAGCGTCTGATGGTGTTGCACACTGCAGGGCAATATCGTACCACAGCAAGTAACAGTCACCGCCTGTGCAGCACCATGCGCAAACATGTGCACTTATCTGGCCCAACCCTGGGCGATTAGTGGCATCCACCTGAGCGGCACTGTGCACACTTGCACGCTTGCCTGCATTGTATCGCTTGCTAGCACCGCAGTCACAGTGTCGAGCACTGATTGTCTAGAGGGACTCTATCCCTTGTCTCTGGGGCAGAGTCCTGTGACCGTTTAGCAGCGCTCCTTCTGCCCGGTCCTGTGAAGTTAACAGACTCTGGCATTTATTTCTTTGGCTCTGTGAGGTAACAGAGTTCATCCCTGTACACACTGGGTCAGTGGTTACCCCGCCGGATTTCAGTTAGTGCTCTGCCATTACTGAGCAGCAGTTTTCCATCTCTGCACAGTGGACCCCTTGTTGCGATCGCACATCCTTATATTTTGTATTTAGTGTGATCCGCAACCCTAACAGCATGAGCTGACAAATATTCCCCCCTGTGGGAGTAAAATTGTTAAAAATATTTTATGGGCATCATAGACACCCTTGCCAAAAATTGGACTGGCAGCAGCATGGAACACGTTAACTCTGGTGATCTTGTGGTGGTGGATGATGAGACGTTCAGGAAGGCCTCATTAAAAACTAGGCCCATTTTAAAGGAGCGGGTCTCCTAGACTTGTAATGCCCATACACTAAGTGCATGGGCTGACAAACATATCCCCCTGGGGGGAGTAAGATTGTTAAAAATATTTTATAGGCATCATAGACACCCTTGTCAAAAATTGGACTGGCTGTAGCATCACGGAACACGTTAACCCTGGTGATCTAGTGGTGGAGAATGACGAGACATAATGATAAATCATAATGAAATCAAACAAATAAACAAAAAATGTGAATCCACTTATGAAACAAAATAACAGAAGGGAGGGTTCAAAAATATGAAGCCAGAATGTGTTCAACGAGATATGTTTGTCCGTAGCAACAGCTCAGAGACAGGGATATCAATAAAAATATAATATAATAGTCTTTCACTATTATTATATTGGAAAGGTATACCCTATGTCATAAGAGGATGTTCCACAGATAACAGCAACATTTAATGTGTTAATAGGTTAAACTGCAGTAATCTGATAACTGCTGTAGTGCAGCGCTTATTGCATGTGTTGGGGGACATTCGCTTGGCAACGGGATGAAAGCACACAGGCACGTTTTCTCACAAAATAGTCTACTTGGTTTATTTTACACAGCATAAACCTCTGTAGGCCATATTACACATTACCCAGTCCATAGTAATTCCCAGAACACGGCTTTACATCACAGTCGCTAAACACGCCGGAATTCCTACTGTCCACAAAGCAGAATAGGCACTACAGTTTTGTTCTAATAGTAGTTACCTATCTGCCGTTACCATAACCCCCTTGTCTGGAGTTACCTTACAGGAGCTCCTGCTCCACACGTCGACTCCTTGTCAGTCCTCTCTCCTAGGGAAGCTGTCTTACTGGGATCACTGTCCTTGCGACCAAGGCACTCCCAACAGTTCCAGACCCTCAGAAGGTCGGTAGCTTCCCCAACGCAGTGCTGTCACAGACTCTGCACACACATGGTCTCGCCCTGTGCTCTTTAGGAATCCAGTCTTCTCATGGGACCTTCAAACACATCGACCATCCCGGTCCACGGTCTTTCCTTGTGCTATTCAGGAGTCCAGTCATCTCACAGGACCCTCCAACACAGAGGCCTGACCTCATACAGGACCTTACAACTTAGAACATGTGACCAAAACCATGGTCACATTATGTAGCTGAAACCACCCCATAGGTGGGAGGTGTGTGTGGTTAGCAAGTCCCGCCCAGCTCTCCGGTTAACCCTGTAAGCCCCCCTAATATAAACAACTACAAGGCTCGTGGAACTACAGGTCCCAGGGCAATATTTTGGCTTACAACGAAGAAGACCTTCTCATCTGCGATATATACCGGCCATTTACAGCAATGACAGTCACTGTCTCACATTGCTGTAAAGATGACTGATGTTGTATAACAAATTTGTGATCCTGCTTCATACAAAGGTATCTGATTTTTTATGCACATGTCAAGAAGTGTTTAAACATTCAAAATCATGTGGTTACTGGCTTACCAGAGGATGGCAGAATTTGTGCCACAACAGCAAGACTGTATGATTATCGCTGCAGCTGGCACCTCACCCATGTGCAATTGTCCCAGTGGGAAAATACTCTTATGCACCTACTATCTAATATGTCAAAAAAGCAAGACTCGTATGCTGGCTCTGGAACAAGTGCCAAAACATTTTGACACCTGTTTAAGGTATAGTCACATACAATAGATTTCTTGTAGATATTTCTGGCACTGTCCTATTCATATGGATGTAACTTTCAAAAGTCCATCTGGTTGCATCTGCAACAATACGATTCAGAACCATATAACTAATTTCCAGTCTTGGACACTGTGATGACATAGCATATATTCTTAATTACGCTAGACATATTTCATAGTAGGTGAAGATAAGCCATTTTTCATATGTGCCTGAACGTTGACTCTTTAATTGACGTTTGTTGAATTGTTGAAGGGCTGCTAACTATTATATCAGCTCCTACAGTTGATTGTTCTGCTATTATTGGGGGATAAAGTGAACAATCAATATTTGGACATTGTAAGTTCATGCAGCTTTTTGTCATGCAAACATTAAAGGACAAATTATATGAACTCACTGCAATGAGAGATGAGCTCCTGCCACCTACCCTCAATCCTGTGGAAACTTTCTTAAATAAGAGCTGTGAACTATAAAAGGGGGATCTGCCTCTGTTTCCAGAAAGACTTAACAGAACAGCAGCAAGGCACCATGTCTCCAACTGGAGGAATGTAAATTTGATCCACTGCCCATCACTGAACCTATGGGGACGTTTGGAGCACCCAGGTTGGGAGATTCAGGTCACCTGGCCACATACTTCAATGAACTGTCAGCTTCCTAAGCTTGCCACTTCCTTCTGTCTGTGGGTGTCTGCCAAAAGTGGGGTGTCACTAGTTGGGGTAGTTGGTCCTGGAAGCCCCAATGTTGTAGCTGCTTTAATCCCGACAAGACAGCTGGATTTTGCACCATGTTGTTTATTTGCTGGGACTGTATTATATTTTATTGTCTTTTGGTGGCTCAGTAAAGTATTTCCACACTTTTACACCCTCACCCTGTGTTGCTGAGTAGTATTCTGCCCATGAGAAAAGTAGCGCAGACATTCTGTTGGATGAGTTATGGTCTTTCTAAAGACAGCTAGGTCAGCGGATAAGAGCTCCTACTGACTCTCGTGTCTCCACAGACATTTCTTTTACAACTGACCTCTGTTTTAAGGTATATTCTCACTCACAGCTGATGTTGTTGTGGATATTTATTGGACTGTTTAATTAAACTGAATGTGACTTTCAGAAATCCATGTGTGTTGAAGTTGATGAAAACCTATTTAGTATAGAACTAATTTTCAGTTTCAGAAATGTCTAACTCTAGGGCAATGAAGATCCCCTGATTGTAATTTTCCCTCACAATTTTTTTAATTTTTGTAATTTTATTCCAGTTTTTTACAACCAGCTCAATTATTGTTTGTGCTTAAAATTGCATAGTATTCCCTGATTGTGTTAAATATGTTTCATTAATATAAACCCAAAGGTGTGCCACTCTTGAGATTTTATTATATGGTTAATATCCCGGGGCATGGGCAAAAAAGTACTATATATGCATTCACGATTTGCATTACATATTCTTATTAAAAAAAAGGAATATTCTGTAAGTATATAAATAAAACTTGTCAAATTTTTTTATGTGCCATATTTCATGAAGCATTGCCTTATTGTAATTATTAAAATGCTTGAACCTGCAGTGTGTCACAAGGTATTTCTGAATTTATATTTAACATGCCAGTATTTTATGTGTTCTTTGTCAGCTTTAATAATGTTATGGTTTGTGTATGGATTTGCTAAAATTGCATGTTTCCACATTTTTAATCATGCGGTACTGCATCAGTGGTATTGTGACATACCTCATCATTTATGTACAGTGATAGAATTCTATAGTAATATTATCTCTGATTGACCTCAGTGGTAATTATAACTTCACAATTGCACAAATCTGCACTAACATTTGTCAGTACAAAACAAGATACCGATTTTAATAGTGCCATTCATGAATTTTTCTGGCCCATGTATTTCATTTCAAACCTCAAAGAAGTAGTGTCTCATATCAACTCAAAAAGTTAATCATTCCTGTGACTCTCTAGATCACGGCACTCTCCAGATCGGATGCATGATCATGTGAAGAACTCTATCAATACACATAGCTAAGGTACATGTAAGGTGAAAGGGTTTATGCCAAGCTGAGTATTTAAAATCAGAATAATGTGAGGAAAAACTTTCAGTACAATACCAGTGATTTTGATGCACTTTTGCTGTGTTTTTATGTCTTTACTGGATTTTTTCCTGCATTTTTTATTCCATTTTTTTGAATGAGTGTAAAACACTGCAAAAGTGCTGAAAGAATTGACATGCTGTAGGTTTGAATAAAATATTGATAATTAAAATCTGCTAGGAAAAAAATAAGCAACATGTGTGTAATATTTCAGAAATTTAATTTTGCTTGAACTGTAAACTGAATTATTAATCCTTAAAAATGCATTGAAAAAAACATGGTGAAATCACAACATGTAATCAAGCCCAATTCCAATGTGAAGCATGAACATGTCATAAAAATTAAGGCCTTATTCAACGTTCAGTGTTTGGTAAGTATCTCGTATCAGTATTTGTAAGGCAAAATCAGGAGTGGAACAATCAGAAAAAAAAGAGTAATAGACACTCATATACCACATTTTTCATCCACACATGATTTTAAGCCCCCATCACACACAAGTTTTGTGACGCAACAGCGATCTCACCAGCGAGATCGCTGTGTGTGACACTTATCAGTGACCGGCCCCCCTGCCGGGTATCTCTGATAGTGCTTGAATGGCCTGAACCTTTTTTTGATCGCTTGGTCTCCCGCTGGCCAGCACACATCGCTGCGTGTGGCAGGCGGGAGACCAGAGATCAGCGAGCTGGAGGTGGTAACCAAGGTAAACATCGGGTTTCTAAGCGCCGCGTGGCGCTTAGAAACCTGATGTGTACGTTAGATACTAGTGCGCTGGTGCAGGGAGCTGGTAACCAAGGTAAACATCGGGTTTCTAATCACCGCGCGGCGCTTAGAAAACCAATGTTTACCTTGGTTACCAGCTCCCTGCACCAGCGCGCTGGTATCTTAACATACACTGCGGGTAACTAAGCGACGTGTGTCGCTTGTTACCCGCGTGTTGCTGTCTTGATCGCTGCTAAGATCTGCCTGTTTGACAGCTCACCAGTAGTGTTGAGCATTCCGATACCGCAAGTATCGGGTATCGGCCGATACTTGCTGTATCGGAATTCCGATACCGACTTCCGATATTTTTCCAATATCGGAATTCGGCATCGGAATCGGAAGTTCAAAGTTGATTGACAGACTGACGTCATCATGATGCGCGGTGTGTGCGCATCATGATGCGCCGTCATTTCGGGCCTTCCGGGGGTCTCTGCCGGCCTGCCGGGGGGCTGTGCCGGCCTGCCGGGAGGCTGTGTGGACTGCCCGGGGTCTGTACCGGCCTGCCGGGGGGCTGTGCCGGCCTGCCGGTGGTCTGTGCACCCTGTGGGGGTCTGTACCGGCCTGCCGGGGGGCTGTGCCGGCCTGCCGGTGGTCTGTGCACCCTGTGGGGGTCTGTACCGGCCTGCCGGGGGGCTGTGCCGGCCTGCCGGTGGTCTGTGCACCCTGTGGGGGTCTGTACCGGCCTGCCGGGGGGCTGTGCCGGCCTGCCGGGGGGCTGTGCTGATGTCCGGGGGTCTGTGCAAGCATCATCCGATGGGACTACAAGTCCCATCTGGCGATGCCTGCTACCATGACAGTGATTGACACAATAGCCAATGATGGGACAGTAGTAGTCCCATCATCCGGCTAATGTGTTAAATGTTAAAAAAAAAAAAAAAAAATACTACATACATACTACATGCTACATACATACTACATATATACTACATACATACTACATACATGCTACATACATACTACATGCATGCTACATACATACTACATGCTACATACATACTACATGCATGCTACATACATACTACATGCTACATACATACTACATACACTCACTGGCCACTTTATTAGGTACACCTGTCCAACTGTGTGTTAAGACTTAATTTCTAATCAGCCAATCACATGGCGGCAACTCAGTGCATTTAGGCATGTAGACATGGTCAAGACAATCTCCTGCAGTTCAAACCGAGCATCAGTATGGGGAAGAAAGGTGATTTGAGTGCCTTTGAACGTGTTGGTGCCAGAAGGGCTGGTCTGAGAATTTCAGAAACTGCTGATCTACTGGGATTTTCACGCACAACCATCTCTAGGGTTTACAGAGAATGGTCCGAAAAAGAAAAAAAATCCAGTGAGCGGCAGTTCTGTGGCCGGAAATGCCATGTTGATGCCAGAGGTCAGAGGAGAATGGGCAGACTGGTTCGAGCTGATAGAAAGGCAACAGTGACTCAAATTGCCACCCGTTACAACCAAGGTAGGCAGAAGAGCATCTCTGAACGCACAGTGCATCGAACTTTGAGGCAGATGGGCTACAGCAGCAGAAGACCACACTGGGTACCACTCCTCTCAGCTAAGAACAGGAAACTGAGGCTACAATTTGCACAAGCTCATCGAAATTGGACAGTAGAAGATTGGAAAAACGTTGCCTGGTCTGATGAGTCTCGATTTCTGCTGCGACATTCGGATGGTAGGGTCAGAATTTGGCGTAAACAACATGAAAGCATGGATCCATCCTGCCTTGTATCAACGGTTCAGGCTGGTGGTGGTGGTGTCATGGTGTGGGGAATTTTTTCTGGGCACTCTTTGGGCCCCTTGGTACCAATTGAGCATCGTTGCAACGCCACAGCCTACCTGAGTATTGTTGCTGACCATGTCCATCCCTTTATGACCACAATGTACCCAACATCTGATGGCTACTTTCAGCAGGATAATGCGCCATGTCATAAAGCTCGAATCATCTCAGATTGGTTTCTTGAACATGACAATGAGTTTACTGTACTCAAATGGCCTCCTCAGTCACCAGATCTCAATCCAATAGAGCATCTTTGGGATGTGGTGGAACGGGAGATTCGCATCAGGGATGTGCAGCCGACAAATCTGCGCCAACTGTGTGATGCCATCATGTCAATATGGTCCAAAATCTCTGAGGAATGCTTCCAGCACCTTGTTGAATCTCTGCAACGAAGAATTGAGGCAGTTCTGAAGGCAAAAGGGGGTCCAACCCCTTACTAGCATGGTGTACCTAATAAAGTGGCCAGTGAGTGTATATACTACATACATACTACATATATACTACATACATACTACATACATGCTACATACATACTGCATGCTACATGCATGCTACATACATACTACATACATACTACATGCTACATACATACCACATATATACTACATACATACAATACATTCATACAATACATACATAGACATACAGTACATATAACATAGAGTAACATACTTACCAATACTTGTCACATTGTTCCCCGAAGCCATTGTCTTTTCCGGAATAAATATTAACATAACAAACCACAAAAATACTCACCCACGATCCGAAGCAGTCCACGAGTGTGTCCCACGACGATCTTGGGTAGAGAACTGCAGCATCAGATGATGCTGCCGTTCTCTACGGGCTGCAGGAATCCAATGACGGAAGGTAGGTATCCTTCCGCACTGTATTCCTCCGCCACTTAAAAAAAAAAAGTCCCTAGTCTCACTTTATGCCATTGCTGCGTGGGAAATTCCCACACAGCAATGGCATAAAGTGAGACTAGGGACTTTTTTTTTTTTAAGTGGCGGAGGAATACAGTGCGGAAGGATACCTACCTTCCGTCATTGGATTCCTGCAGCCCGTAGAGAACGGCAGCAACAGCTGATGCTGCAGTTCTCTACCCAAGATCGTCGTGGGACACACTCGTGGACTGCTTCGGATCGTGGGTGAGTATTTTTGTGGTTTGTTATGTTAATATTTATTCCGGAAAAGACAATGGCTTCGGGGAACAATGTGACAAGTATTGGTAAGTATGTTACTCTATGTTATATGTACTGTATGTCTATGTATGTATTGTATGAATGTATTGTATGTATGTAGTATATATGTGGTATGTATGTAGCATGTAGTATGTATGTAGTATGTATGTAGCATGCATGTAGCATGCAGTATGTATGTAGCATGTAGTATGTATATGGTATGTATGTGGTATGTATGTAGCATGTAGTATGTATGTAGCATGTAGTATGTATGTAGCATGCATGTAGTATGTATGTAGCATGCATGTAGTATGTATATGGTATGTATGTAGCATGTAGTATGTATGTAGCATGCATGTAGTATATATGTGTTATGTATGTGGTATGTATGTAGCATGCATGTAGCATGCATGTAGTATGTATGTAGTATGTATGTAGTATATATGTAGTATGTATGTAGCATGTAGTATGTATGTAGCATGCATGTAGTATATATGTAGTATGTATGTAGCATGTAGTATGTATGTAGCATGCATGTAGTATATATGTAGTATGTAGCATGTAGTATGTATGTAGCATGCATGTAGTATATATGTAGTATGTAGCATGTAGTATGTATGTAGCATGCATGTAGTATATATGTGTTATGTATGTAGCATGTAGCATGCATGTAGCATGCATGTAGTATGTATGTAGTATATATGTGGTATGTATGTAGCATGCAGTATGTATGTAGCATGCATGTAGTATACATGTAGTATGTATGTTGCATGTAGTATTTATGTAGTATGAATGTAGCATGTATGTAGTATGTAGTATGAATGTAGCATGTATGTAGTATGCATGTTGTATGTATGTAGCATGTCATTTTTTTTTTTTTTTTTTTTTTTTTACATTTAACACATTAGCCGGATGATGGGACTACTACTGTCCCATCATTGGCTAATGTGTCAATCACTGTCATGGTAGCAGGCATCGCCCGATGGGACTTGTAGTCCCATCGGACGATGCCTGCACAGCCCCCCAGCGCCTGCACAGCCCCCCGGCAGGCCGGCACAGCCCCCCGGCAGGCCGGCACAGCCCCCCGGAGCCTGCACAGACCACCGGCAGGCCGGCACAGCCCCCCGGCAGGCCGGCACAGCCCCCCGGAGCCTGCACAGACCACCGGCAGGCCGGCACAGACCACCGGAGCCTGCACAGACCCCCTGGCAGGCCGGCACAGCCCCCCGAAAGGCCCGTACAGACCCCAGAGAGGCTGTACAAGGGCAGGAAAGGGTTTTTCTTATTCCGATACCGGAAGTCCCATAGACTTGAATGGGACTTCCGGTATCGGAATCGGCGATACCGATACTTTTTTTAAAGATCAGCCGATACCATCCGATACGATACTTTGAAGTATCGGACGGTATCGCTCAACTCTACTCACCAGCGATCATGTAGCGACACACCAGCGATCTTGACAAGTTCATATCGCTGTCGAGATCGCTGGTGAGTCGCTATGTGTGATGGGGCCCTTAAAAATACTGATGCAAAATACTAACCAAACACTGAATGTGTGAACATCACCTAACTCAATGTTTGCAGTATTTTAAGAGTGATCTTTTTGCCTACTACTAAGGCTATGTTTCCATGAAGAGTATTTTTGTGAGCTTTTCATGTAGCATATTTTCTGCAACATTGCAGCATCAAAAGGGCCACTTTCACACTTTCTGTATTTGGCCAGTATTTTGCCTCAGTATTTGTAAGCTAAAACCAGGAGTGGGTAAAAAATGCAAACAGGGTGACCGTGTTCCTATGAAACTTTTCCTTTGATTGTTCCACTTCTGGCTTTGAGTGACTAAGGGTACGATCATATCTACATATAAAGAATCTGAAATTCTCAGCTAGAAAAGATGGAGCATGTCAGGCAAGTTTTATGCATTTTCAGATAGATATAATCAGTATTTTGCATGAATAATTTTCTGTACTTGTATTTAGCTAACATAAATAAAATAAAAAATTTCAGGATTCCCTATTATTTTTATTAACCAGCTGAGGTAAAGCAGACAGCTGAGAGCTGGTCTTAATAGTCTAGGAATAGGGAAATAAACATGGAGCTTCCCTGGCTTTTAGTATCATCTCACAGCTGTCTACTTGACCTTTATTGATTATTAAAAAGGAGGGACTCCAAAAAAATTGCATGGTATCACCCTACTTTTAATGGCCAGCAAAGACTACGTGGACAGGTGTGGGCTGATCATAACAGGCTGGGAAGGGGCTATTGATATTGGCATCCTCCCAGACTAATAACACCAGCCTTCAGCTGCCCGAAAAAAATCACATTGTATGATTTTTAAATAATTAAATTACATTTTATATCATGAAATAAGTATTTGATCACCAACTGACATGCAAGAATTCTGGCTCTCACAGACCTGTTAGTTTTTCTTTAAGAAGCCCTCCTACTCTGCACTCACTACCTGTATTAACTGCACCACTTTGAACTTGATACCTGTATAAAAGGCATTTGACAACAAACACAATCACACTCTAACCTCTCCTCCATGGACAAGACAAAAGAGCTGTTTAAAGACACAAGGGACAAAACTGTAAACCTGCACAAAGCTGAGATGGCTACAGGATAATAGGCAAGCACCTTGGTGGGAAGGCAACAATTTTTGGGACAATTATTAGAAAATGGAAGAAATACAAGATGACTGTCAATCTTCTTTGGTCTGAGGCTACTGCAACATGTCACCTTGTGTGGTAAGGATTAGGGATGGGAGAATCCCAGGATGTTCAGGTCTAGCAGGTTTGGCCAAGCAGTTAAAAAGTTAGGTTTGAGTACCAGAACAGTACCAGAATCCAAACCTGGACCTAATTCATATGAATGGAGAGCCTGAACCTCCAGTTTTTGCCATGCAGTCATGTGTATGACAGCTGGGCAAACACTACCTCTGTTCAGGAATATTCATCAGCCGGTGCCTGTGCTATAAATAAATAAAATGGAGTGGTTTCTCTTATATTTTTCGGCTGCAACTTTCAGCTGTTAGCTTTAGCAAGACTGGTTATCAAGAATACAGCGTAACCCACATCATTTAAAAAAAAATTATGAACGCCCACTCCAAGCCACCATCTCCTGTAAAAAGATAAAAAATAGTAAACAACAGTAATACTCCTCTTCCTGGTGAAGTCTGTGTTTGGGGTGCCTGCCCAAACAGTACGTGTTTAGTACCAACCCCAAACTTTACTGTTTGGGTTCGCCCATCTGTAGTAAGGATGCTTCTGAGAAAGGTCAAAAATCAGCACAGAACTACATGGGAGGACCTAGTCAATGACCTAAAGAAAACTGGGACTACATTCTCAAACATTATTATTAGTAACACATTACGCTGTCATGGATAAAAATCCTGCAGGGCATGCAAGGTTGCCGTACTCATGTCAGCGTATGTCCATACCCATTTGAAGTTCGCCAGTGACTATCAGAATGATCCAGAAAAGTCATGGGAAAAGATCATATGGTCACATGAGACCAAAATAGATTTTGTTGGCATCAACTCTACTCACTGTTTGGAGTAAGAAGAAGGATGTGTACAACTCAAAGAACACCAATAGAGAAGCACGGTGGGGGAAACATCATAATTTGGGGGTGATTTATGCAAAGGGGACAGGACGACTGTACCATACAGAAGGAAGGATGGATGGGGTCTTCTATCGCAAGATTTTGACCAGCAACTTTTTCCCTCAGTAAGAGCAGTGAAGATGGGTTAAAAACACACAGCCAGGAAAATTAAGAAGTGGCTCCGTAAGAAGAATTTTAAGGTCCTGGAGTGGCCTAGCCAGTCTCCAGACCTAAATCCAATGACAAATCTTTGGAAGGAGTGAAAACTCAATGTTGCCCGGCAACAACCATAAACTTAAACTGCCTATGGAGGAGTGGGCCAAAATCCCTGCAACAATGTGTGCAATCTCCGTAAAGAACTACAGTAACCGTCTGACCTCTGTAATTGCAAACAAAAGTTTCTGTACCAAATAGAAAGTTCTGTTTTTCTATTGTATCAAATACTTATTTCATGCAATATAATACAAATTAATTAAGTAAAAAATTGTACAAGGTAATTCTCTGGATTTTTTTTTTTTAAATTCTGTCTCTCACAGTTTAAGTATACCATTGACAAGAATTACAGATCTCTTCATTCTTTGTAGGTGGGAAAACTTGCAAAATCATGCATCAGTGTATCACATAATTATTTCCCCCACTGTAAATATATATTCTGATGATTTGTGCTGTGAATTTACTGTACTGTCTAATGAAATGTCTGGTTTCCTGTGAGACGGGTGCATAAAAATCGCACCGCACATGCATGGTCTGTGTGCTGGCAGTTTTTTTTGTGAGTCTAGGCCATTTTAAGAGGTAATATGCAGAATGCTGTGATTTTTTTACTCACCCCAATTCCAGGTGAGGAAATGCTCACAGATGAACACTGCTTAAATGATTATGCGATTTCTATATATCCCATCCATTTTGCTGGAACTGTAAGATCTTGTATTTTTGATGCAACAGAAATACTGAGAGTCAAAAACTCACCAAAAACATATCTCTTAGAAAGAGTTTTCACACTACACTTTGTTATTAACAGTTATTATTGAGAATGTAGTTATTTATAACCTGTTATACAGTAGTTGACATATATAGCCCTTTTGCAGTTTTTTTTTTTTGCACAAAGCAGAACCATTGCAAAATGTGAACTATATTGCTTAATGATCACCATTTCTTTTTATGTCTATTATTCTTTGGACAGGCCGATGTATGATTTGCAATGGTCTTACTTTTATGGCTACTATAATCTAGAAAGAGAATTAGGAGGTTGTTGAGAAAAATAACTAATTAATTATTTATACAAGCAAGGAAGCATAGGAGGTTGACTTTGCCTGGCACTGGAGTATTGCTTATTCAAGAACGCAAAGCTGAATAAGGGCAGGTTCACACGCTCAGTATTTGGTCAGTATTTTACATCAGTATTTGTAAGCCGAAACCAGGAGTGGAACAATCAGAGGAAAAGTATAATACGGTAGAATCATGTCACAACATTTGCTTTCTTCACCCACTCATGATTTTGGCTGATGTAAAATAGTGACCAAATACTGAACTTGTAAACATGGCCTAAGGTTGGGTGGCAAAACCAGCGGAACCACTCTTAAAAGCTTCTAGGGAACACTGAAATCTCTGGCATATGACCATTGATGACCACATATTGATTACTTTTCATAAGAATTAGATTACAAATCCTGGATAACATAACAAATTATGAAACATGTCTATGTTTTGAGATAAATAAACAATGTCAGTTTGTAAAATATTTTAAAAAAATTGTATTTCAATTACCAAGAACATCTACTGCAGGAAGTAATTGCTTACACAATTTTTAGAATGAATCACAATTAACCAACATGAAAGTTAAAAATTATACATTTCAAGAATTTCATCTGATTGGCTTCAACTTCGATCAAAATCTACAACTGTTTTTCTTTCTTCTCTTTTTTATGATGTACTTATCAACAATTACTGGGAATACAATAATCATCACTGTCATTTGGAAAAGCTCCAAGCTTAATAGTCCGATGTACTTCTTCCTTGGAAATTTTGCTTTTATGGAAATCGGTTACACGTCAGTTACTATGCCAAAAATGCTGACAGATATGGTATATGGTGACAAAAGAATAACAGTTTTTGCCTGTATTACACAGCTATATTTCTTTTTTGTTTTAGGGGGTATTGAAAATTACTTATTGGCAGTTATGGCTTATGATCGATATGTGGCAATTTGTAACCCTTTGAGATACTCAACAATAATGAGTAAAAGATTTTGCCATCAGTTGGCAGTGATGTCATGGCTTTCTAGCTTTATAAGTTCATTAATTCCTATATATTTTTTAAGTCAACTGTCCTTTTGCGGCAGAAATGAGATTGACAATTTTTTCTGTGATGCTTCCCCAATTTTTAATCTTTCTTGCACTAACACATCACTTCTAAAAGTCTATTTTTTCAGTCTTGTGTGGATCGTTGTGTTCAGTTGTTTATTTTTTATCATATTATCTTATCTACAGATCATTTTAGTTATATTAAAGATGCCTTCTCATAGTGGTCGCAAAAAGGTTTTCTCTACATGTGGATCTCACTTCACTGTAGTTATTCTCTATTATGGCTCTGTTATATCGATGTATGTGAGGCCAAACCATAGACACTCGTTTGTATTTGATAAATATCTTTCAGTATTTTATGCCATTGTGACACCATTTTTAAATCCAATCATTTATAGCCTTAGAAACAAAAATGTTAGAGAAGCCATGAAGTCATTAAAATGTACGTATTTTATTTGTCATAGTGCCTGAGCAAAATGTCAGATCACAACTGAGACTAAAGGAGGACACCCAAACAAAGTAGATTAAATTAGACAAATGCAAAGAATTTTGGCAGAATAAGCTGACCATTTAATATGTACGAGTGCCTCTCAAATCTTACCTGATAAATGTGTAAATGTTAGGGCTTGATTATTTTGTTTTTGTGCTAGTCCACAGCCATAGTAGTCTGTTATCGGCTTCCTTCACCCTCATCATTAGCAATACTTCAGATTGTGTATAAATATGTGTTTCTTCAGATTTTGTATTAGTAGCCTGATGAAGAGTCCTGAGTAGTCTCTAGAGCTTGCAATTTGTTACCATCTTTTCAGTTAGCCATTAAAAGGTATCAACCACTGAGGACTCTTAATTCTAAATATTCTTCAATACTTGAATGATCATCCTAGCTGAAAATTCATGTGCAAGGGGATCTTGGGAGAGATACCTGAAGTACAGTAGAATGATCATGTAGATAAGTTACTTTATCAAAGGTGTATGAGCACTTTAACCCCTTCACACCATGGCCGTTTTCAGTTTTGTTTTTTTCTACACCTTCTTCTAAGTACCATAACTTTTTTATTTTTTGGTCAACATTGCTGTATGAGGGCTTGTTTTTTGCGGGACGAGTTGTACTTTTGAATTTCACCATTCATTCTACCACATCCAGTGCACTGGAAAATGGGAAAAAAATTCCAAGTGTGTTGAAATTTAAAAAAAAGTGCAATTTCTCAATAGTTTTTTTTTTTACCATGTTCACTGTATGATAAAACTAACCTGGCAATAGGATTCTCCAGGTCAATACAAATACGTAGATGCGAAACTTGTATAGGTTTTTTTTTTTACTTAAATGCTAAAAAAATAATTATTAAGAAAAATCATTTTGCTTTTTTCACCATTTTCCAAGACCCATAGCATTTTCATTTTTGGGATATAGTGTTGTGAAGTTTTTTTTTTATTATTATTTTTAAGAATACCATTTGGAGGTAGATATGATACAACGGTATGAAACCAATCATGAAACAAAAATAAGTAACATATAAAGTAAACAATACTAAGCGATCAAGCCTTATGTATTACTTAAGATTTTGCCGATCATTCATGGAACAAATGACAGAACAAGACAAACAAAAGCTGAAGACCTCTTAAAAGTTTTCAGTTTCAGTTTTTGTTTGTTTTGATCTGTTTTGATAGTGTATGTATATTAATTTACGATATTTTAATCGCCTCTTATTGGATTTGACTGAAATGTTACGGCGGACAAAAGAAACAAATTCTGGAGGTTTGATTTGTTTTTCATTACATCGCTTACTGATTGGATTAATTTATATTATATTTTGTTAGGTCTTATAACGGAAATACACTCACCTTTGTCAGCAAATGTTAAATGCCGCTATCAGCGATTGACAGTGGGACTTTATAACTTAACAGACATGGGCATAGCTCCAATACGCACATAGCTGTTAGAGGAACATGATGACTGATTAAATCATATGTCATGAGCAGGGAAAGATGCCGGCTCCATGTGCATGAATTTCCATGTCCTAAAATGATAGGACACCACCTGGTGGGTGGGATCTAAAGTGACTCAATCGCCTTCATTAGGCCGGGGTCACACTTGTGAGAAACTCGCAAGAGTCTCACATCTGAATACCCGGCACCGCCACTGGCACTCGGACTGGAGCGCTCAGCTGCACAGAAATACATGCAGCCGCACACTCCGATCCTGAGTGCTGACGGCAGTGCTGGGTATTGAGACGTGAGACTCATGCGAGTTTCTTGCAATTGTGACCCCAGCCTTTTAGTGCGTGGTGGCAGAATGAACATATAAGCAGCAACAGAAAAATTGTTTCTATTCTTTTGCACCATTTTTCGTGCAATGTAAGTGATAAGATGGCATGATTCTTTAGGTCAGTACATCATTTTTTTGTCACCATATTCTGAGAAATAATGCTTTATTATATAACGGAGATGTATGAAAGCTTATTTTTTGCGTGACAAGTTAAAGATTTCTTTGATACTGTCTTTTGGGACATAGCAGTTTTTATATTGCTTTTAATCCAGATTTTTCAAAGGCAGAATGGACAAAAACCAGCAATTCAGTTATTGCATTTATATATTTTTTTGCACGGTTCACCATGTATTAACCCCTTCACTACCAAGGGTGGTTTGCACGTTAACTCCCGGCCCAATTTTTACAATTCTGACCACTGTCCTTTTATGAGGTAATAACTCTGAAACGCTTCCATGAATCCCAGTGATTCTGACATGGTTTTCTCATGACATATTGTACTTCATGTCAGTGGTAAAATTTCATGCAAATAACTTGCATTTATTTGTGAAAAAATGGAAATTTGGTGAAAATTTTTAAAATTTCGCAATTTTCCAAATTTGAATTTTTATGCCCTTAAATCACAGAGATACGGCACACAAAAAACTTAATAAATAACATTTCCCGCATGTTTACTTTACATCAGCACAATTTTGGAACCAACATTTTTTTGTTAGGAAGTTATAAGGGTTAAAATTTGACCAGCGATTTCTCATTTTTGCAACACCATTTTAATTTAACGGACCACATCACATTTGAAGCCACTTTGAGGGGTCTATATGATAGAAAATACCCAAAAGTGACACCATTCTAAAAACTGCACCCCTTAAGGTGCTCAAAACCACATTCAAGAGGTTTATTAACCCTTCAGGTGCATCACAGGAATTTTTTTGAATATTTAAAAAAAATAAACATTTAACTTTTTTTCACAAAAAAAACTTCAGGTTCAATTTTTTTTATTTTACCAAGGGTAACAGGGGAAATTGGACTGCAAAAGTTATTGTGCAGTTTGTCCTGAGTACGCTGTTACCTGATATGTGGGGGGAACCACTGTTTCGGCGCAAGGCAGAGCTCAGAAGGGAAGGAGCGCCGTTTGACTTTTTCAATGCAAAATTGGTTGGAATTCAGATCTGACGCCATGTCACGTTTGGAGAGCCCTTGATGTACCTAAACAGTGGAAACCCCCCACAAGTGACCCCATTTTGGAAACTAGACCCCCCAAGGAACTTATCTAGATGTGTGGTGAGAACTTTGAACCCACAAGGGCTTCACAGAAGTTTATAACGTACAGAGGTACAATTAAAAAATCATATTTTTTCCACAAAAATGATCTTTTCACCCCCAATTTTTATTTTCACAAGGGTAACAGGACCTTAAAAGTTATTGTACAATTTGTCCTGAGTACGCTGATACTCCATATGTGGGTGTAAACGACTATTTGGTCGCATGGCAGAGCTCAGAAGGGAGCAGCGCCATTTGACTTTTTTGGCTGGAATTGAGATCGGACACCATGTCGCGATTGGAAAACCCCTGATGTACCAAAACAGTGGAAACCCCACAAATGACACCATTTTGGAAACTAGACCCCCCCAAGGAACTTATCTAGATGTGTGGTGTGATCTTTGAACCCCCAAGGGCTTCACAGAAGTTTATAACGTACAGCCATACAATTAAAAAATCATATTTTTTCCACAAAAATGATCTTTTCACTCTCAATTCTTATTTTTCCAAGGGTAACAGGACCCTAAAAGTTATTGTGCAATTTGTCCTGAGTATGCTGATACCCCATATGTGGGGGTAAACCACTATTTGGGCGCATGGCAGAGCTCGGAAGGGAAGCAGCGCCATTTGATGTTTTTGGCTGGAATTGAGATCAGACATGATGTTGCGTTTGGAAAACCCCTGATGTACCAAAACAGTGAAAACCCCCCACAAATGACACCATTTTGGAAACTAGACCCCCCAAGGAACTTATCTAGATGTGTGGTGAGCACTTTGATCCCTCCAGTGCTTCACAGGAGTTTATAAAATAAACAAATCGTATTTTTTCCACAAACATGATCTTTTAGTCACCAATTTTTTTTATTTTCTCAAGGGTACCAGGAGAAATTGGACTGCAAAAGTTGTTGTCCAATTTGTCCTGAGTACACTGATACCCCATATGTGGGAGAAAACTACTGTATGGGCACACGTCAGGGCTCGGAAGGGAAGTAGTGACGTTTTGGAATGCAGACTTTGATGGAATGGTCTGCGGGTGTCATGTTGCTTTTGGAGAGCCCCTGATGTACCTAAACAGTGGAAACCCCCCACAAGTGACCCCATTTTGGAAACTAGACCCCCCGCAGAACTTATCTAGATGTGTGGTGAGCACTTTGAACCCCCAAGTGCTTCACAGAAGTTTATAACGCCCGGGCATGAAAATAAAACATTTTTTTCCACAAAAATTATATTTTTGCCCCCAATTTTTTATTTTCCTAAGAGTAACAGGAGAAATTGGACCCCAAAAGTTGTTTTGCAAATTGTCCTGAGTAGGCTGATACCCCATATGTGGGGGTAAACCACTGTTTGGGCGCATGGCAGAGCTTGGATGGGAAGGAGCACCATTTGACTTTTTCAACGCAGAATTGGCTGGAATTGAGATCAGACGCCATGTTGCATTTGGAGAGCACCTGATGTGCCCAAACAGTGGAAACCCCCAATTATAACTCCAACCTTAACCCCAACACACCCCTAACCCTAATCTCAGCCCTATCCCTACCCCTAACCCTAGCCCTAACCCTAATGGGAAAATGGAAATAAATACATTTTCTTTTAATTTTATTATTTTTCCCTAAGTAAGGGGGTGATAACGGGGGGTTTGATTTACTATTTATGGCGGTTTTTATGTTTGGCAGCTGTCACACGCTAAAAGACGCTTTTTATTGTAAAAATAGTTTTTGCATCACCACATATTGAGAGCTGTAATTTTTTCATATTTTAACACACCGAGTCACGTGAGGTCTTATTTTTTGCGGGAAGAGTTGACATTTTTATTGGTATCACTTTCGGGCAAGTGACATCTTTTGATCGCTTTTTATTCCAATTTTTGGGACGCAGAATGAACAAAAACCAGCGTTTCATGAATTTCTTTTGGGGGGTGCGTTTACACCAATTTGCCTGCGGTAAAATTGTTAAAGCGCTTTTATTCTTCAGGTCAGTACAGTTACAGCGATACCTCATTTAGGTTGTTTTTTTATGTTTTGCGCTTTTATGCAATGAAAACAATTTTATATAAAAAATAATTATTTTTGCATCACTTTATTCTGTGGGCTATAACTTTTCTATATTTTTGCTGATGATGCTGTATGGTGGCTCGTTTTTTGCGGGACAAGATGACGTTTTCAGCGGTACCATGGATATTTATATACGTCTTTTTGATCGTGTGTTATTGCACTTTTTGTTCGGTGGTATGATAATAAATCATTATTTTTTGCTTCGTTTTTTGTTTTTATTTTTTAAGGGGTTCGCTAAAGGGGTTAACTAATGGGACAGTTTTATAGGGTGGGTCGATACAGATGCAGCGATACCAAATATGTGTACTTTTATTGTTATTTTTTTTATTTCCAAAAAATGAATTTATTTGGGAATATTTTTTTTTAATTTATTTAGCGATTTTTTTTTAAATTATTTTTACACTTTTTTTAACTTTACTACATTGTTCCAGGGGGGGACAGATCTGTCACAGGCACTGCACAAGGCTTCCTCGTGCCTGCGCTTTGCAGGCACTGAGGAAGCCAGCTCCCTGCAGGCCCCCAAAGGTCCCCGTCGCCATCTTGGATCCGGGGACCTGCAGGGATGGAGCCCCCCCGCAGCAGTGCTGCACATTGCACTGCTGTGGGGGGCTCAGGGAAGCATGGAGGGAGCCCCTTCCCTGCCGATGCTTCCCTTTAATCCCCGGTACACCGCGATTGTGTTTGATTGCGGTGTGCAAGGGGTTAACGTGTCGGGGGCGGTACGTGACTGCCCCTGACACATTGTGCCGGGTGTCAGCTGTAATAATCAGTTGACACTCGGCCGCGATCAGCGGCGCTCACCCCACGTGGGCGCCGCTGATCGCTATGACGTAATATTCCGTCCATGGCAATTAGGTCCAGGGTCACATGGACGGAATATTATGTCTATTGTAGGAAAGGGGTTAAAAGTGACAACATCAATTAATTCTTTGGGGAAGTTCAAATATAGTGATACCAGATTTACATAGTTTTTTTATGCTTTGCTACTTTTGCACGCTAAAAACAATATTTTAAAAAATTTAATTTGTTTTTGCATTGCTATATTCTTCGAGTTGTAACTTTTAATTGCTTTTTATAAAATTTCTTTGAGTGTCAATATGTTGACAAAAATACATTTTTGATTTTTATAATTTTTGCAATGTTTGCTGCTTGGAATAAAAATAACATGACAGATTTATAGTTCCTGATGCAACGATACCATTGATGTCTACAAAACAGCTTTTAGTGATTTGATGCTTTTTTGGGTGTTTTTTTTAACTTTTTTACACATTTTATTTAATATTTGTTAACTTCTTTACTTAGTTCCACTGTGAGACATGAATATTTTTTACTTTCATCACTGGTCTCATACACTGCATTACTCATGTTCTGCAGTTTATGAGACCTGTTAGTTCTTCTCTGGTTCAGCCTGCTAGACTCTACTTATGGCCGGGGTCAGACTTGCGAGTACAATGCAAGAAACTCACGCATCAATACCTGGCACTGCCGCCGGCACTTGGGACTGAAGTGTGCAGCTGCATTGAAATACATGCAGCCGCACACTCCGGTCCGAGTGCCGGCGGCAGTGCCGGGTATTGATACAAGTTTCTTGCATTGAATTTGCAAGTCTGACCCCAGCCTATAACAGGGTTTAACATGCAACCATACAATGAGGTCATCAGATGATCTTAGGGAGTGATGGCAACAAACAGCACCCTTGAATACAATCGCAGGATGCCAATAATGTTAAATGGGGATTTTTCAATCTCTTTTAACCACTTAGATGGCTCTGTTGGGATTGACAGCAGCATTTAAGGGATTTAACTGGCTCAAATCAAATTGAAAAACTATCATGGGTGTCAGCTATCATACAGCTGACACCCGCAGGATTTTCACCCACATGGGGGGGCACTACACTCTTATTCCTCAGTGAAATGTGAGGAATAAGCCACCTTACCACTGACTTGAAAAGGCAGATTGGTGGTCATTAAGGGGTTAAGTTAATGTTTAGAAACAAATTCACAAAAAAACTTTTAGAAGCAGATAAATGACATGGATATACAGAGAGATAATTATAATTGGTTTGAGCCACCTGTGCTTTTATACTTGTATGACTACTATTGAACAGCGAGGCAGTAGGAGGAGTGTGACATGGGAGTCAGCGCCTGCACATAGCACAATCTCCATCTGCCATTTTGTTGAAGACAAATTTTCAGTGTCTTCAACCAAATGGTGCCAGATAGTGCCTCCGGTGCCTTTTTATCTAAATAACTCAGAAGATGCGTTGCAGGGGAGCAAGGGAAAAGTAAGTAGAAGTATTTTTTTTGTATGCATGTATGTATGTATCCATCTCGTTATCCATCTATGGATGGGTCAATTGCAGGATGAGGGAGCATTTTCCAGGATGGGGGAGCTTATTCCAGGATGGGGGAGCATATTTCAGGATGGAGGACCAGGATGGAGACGCACATACCAGGATTGGGGACCAGGATGGAGAAATGTAAACTGGATGGTGGAGCAGGATTAAAGTAATGTACTACAATGTCAACAAAGCATAGCATCGCCATTATCCCTATGGACGGTGTGTGCACACAGCTATATTGACGTTGCAGTACTTCAACAAAATGGTGCCTAAGTCAGAGCGTGTACATTCTGTGCTACCCAATGCCATTTCATTGAAGACACTGTATATGCGAATTTTCAAACAAAGTGGCTTAAAAAATATGGCATCGCAAATGTACCAATAATAATGCTCGCCAACCGGGCGTAGAATGGCTTCCATAACTAGTTCACATATATTCTTGCATCATATAGGATAATGCAACTAATGTAACTAACAACTTTTTATTCTATGGTTTTATGTGGTTTTATGTATCAGGGCATAAACAAATCTGGTCCTTAGAAGGTGTTAAAATGAGGTAAATACAATCTCAGATGAGCAACAACAAATGACAAATCACACTGTATAATTTTTATTTAACAAAAACTAGACCATAATGCAGAGGCAGTGTGCTAAAAATGAGGTAGACCCCATAAATTAAAAGAATGACCTTTATCAATAAGAGCTTAAAGTAATTATTTTCTGAAGGACTTTATCAGTCTCTCACAGCATTATAGAGGAATTTTAGTAAACTATGCTTTGAAATGTTGCTTAAGTTCATACTGTAGATGTTTGTAGGTAATTATCCATGCACAACTATCTTAAAGGGGTGTTCTTCAGTTATTCATTTGCTTTAGTTAGCTACTGTATACAACCTGAATATAAGCAAGTTTGCATTTTGATTGCTATTAATATTAGCGATTGTTCTCCTGCAATGAGAGATTTTACTGTTCATAATGTACAGCTGGTTTCTGTAGAGTTTGAGGTGGTAGCGACCATGCTATTTTAGAATTTTGGATAACTAGAGGCGGAAGACCTGTGAAGACTCAGACGTCAAGGTTAGATTTCAGAAAGGCAGATTTTAAGGGATTCAGAAAGAGAATTGGAGGGATCCAATGGCTGTATATCCTTAAAGACAAAAATGTCCAGGAAGGATGGGAAATCTTGAAAAATGAAATTCTCAAAGCACAGTTGTTAACAATTCCGAAAAGAGGGAAGAATAGGAAGCATTTAAGTAAACCAGGATGGATGAACACAGAACTTAAGCACATGCTAAAAAGGAAGAAAAAAATGTTTATAAAATGGAAAGAGGGAGGCATATCTAAAGAAGAATATAATGCTGTCTGCAGAACCTGCAGGGCACAAATCAGATTAGCTAAAGCTGAAAATGAATTGAGGCTTGCAAGAGATGTCAAAAGCAATAATAAAGGATTTTGGGGATATGTCAAAAGTAAAAGAAAAGTCAAAGATGCTATAGGATTTTTACAGGATGAAAATGATGAAATGGTAAGACAGGATGTTGAGAAGGCTGAACTTTTAAATTCCTATTTTGCATCTGTTTTCTCTCAAAAAGGAAATGTACCATCAACTGTTATTCACTGTCCTATTAAGGGAATAGAAGAATCCAGGATATCTATAAACAGAAAGATAGTGAGGAAACACTTAGCTAACCTAAATGAATTCAAGTCTCCAGGTCCAGATGAATTACACCCCAGAGTACTGAAGGAGATAGCAGAAGAAATTTTTGAACCCCTCTCCATAATCTTTGAAAATTCATGGAGAACAGGAGAAGTGCCAGAAGACTGGAGAAGAGCAAATGTTGTTCCTATCTTCAAAAAGGGGAAGAAGGTGGACCCAGGCAATTATAGGCCGGTGAGTCTGACTTCTATACCAGGAAAGATCTTTGAACAAATTATTAAACAACATGTATGTCAATACCTGGATAAGAATGAAGTGATTAAACAGAGTCAGCATGGGTTTGTAACTAATAAGTCATGTCAGACTAACTTAATTTCCTTCTATGACAGTATCACTGATTGGGTGGATTAAGGAAATGCTGTAGATATAGTATATCTTGACTTCAGCAAAGCATTTGACAAAGTCTCTCATACAATCCTTATTGAAAAAATGACTACGTATGGAATGGACAAGGCAACTGTTAGGTGGATTCATAACTGGCTTAGTGATCGGACCCAAAGAGTGGTCGTAAATGGCTGCACATCCAGTTGGAAGAATGTCTCAAGTGGGGTACCACAGGGCTCTGTCCTGGGCCCTGTATTGTTCAACATCTTTATCAACGATTTAGATGAAGGAATTGAGGGTAAACTGATTAAATTTGCTAATGACACAAAGCTAGGAGGGATAGCTAATACTAGAGAAGAGAGAGAGAGGATTCAAAAAGATTTAAATAAACTGGAGCAGTGGGCAGTAACTAACAGAATGGTTTTTAACAGGGAGAAATGCAAAGTACTACATCTGGGCAATAAAAATGAAAAAAGCATATATAGAATTGGAGGAATAGGGCTAAGTGACAGCACATGTGAAAAAGACTTGGGTATACTAATAGATCACAGACTGAATATGAGTCAACAGTGTGATGCAGCAGCAAAAAAGGCAAATGCAAGTCTAGGATGTATTAACAGAAGCATACAGTCTAGATCACGTGAAGTCATTATTTCCCTCTACTCCTCTTTGGTCAGACCTCATCTGGAATATTGTGTCCAGTTTTGGGCACCACATTTTAAAAAAGACATCAACAAACTGGAGCAAGTTCAGAAAAGAGCGACCAGAATGGTGACCGGTCTGCAAACCCTGTCTTATGAGGAAAGGTTGCAGGATTTGGGAATGTTTAGTTTGCAAAAGAGAAGACTGAGAGGAGACTTAATAGCTGTCTACAAATATCTAAAGGGCTGTCACATTGTAGAAGGATCAACTTTATTCTCATTTGCACAAGGAAAGACTAGAAGCAATGGGATGAAACTGAATGGGAGGAGACACAGATTAGATATTAGAAAAAACTTTTTGACAGTTAGAGTGATCAATGAGTGGAACAGGCTGCCACGAGAAGTGGTGAGTTCTCCTTCAATGGAAGTCTTCAAACAGAGGCTGGACAGACATCTGACTGGGATGATTTAGCGAATCCTGCTTTGAGCAGGGGGTTGGACCAGATGGCCCAGGAGGTCCCTTCCAACTCTACGATTCTATGATTCTATGATTCTATGATCACTAGTGCCTGGTATGATGTGATAGTAGTTACATTTCAGAAAAGATGCTAACTCCTAAAATCCCAGTCACCTCAAGTCCATTGATTTCTTTTCACTTTCAGCAGTTAGCTGCTCATTTCGGTCTTCTTTCCACTCAGCTCCTGAAGAGCTGCTACATTAGTCCAGTGTCACCACAATCCCTGGCATCCTGCATCAGAGCTCTAACTGTGCAAAGCTCTGTGGTTGTGCAAAGCCTTTTATCTCTATACCGTATGTACAGGTGCTTTTCACCCACAGCACTCGGTCCATGCATATGCAGTCTGATTTTTACGCACAGGTTTTCTTTTGAAAAACCGGCAATTCATGTGCCACATGCAGTAAAATCACACTGACAGGTTAGAATCGAATACATAGAATAGATATATACACATAGAATACAAAAGATATATAGATGTCAGTGACACACATACATATATATGTGTGTGTGTTTATACTACATACATAGATAGAAGAAAAGCCGGCAATTCATCTGCCACGTACTGTAAAATCACTGCAGGATCCGACAGGATAGAAGAGATGGATTACATACAGTAAACATGTATAGAAAAGGTAGATATATAGATGTCAGTGAAAAATACCATAAGTGCAATGTGTGTGCAAACTTCTGTAAATGTATTTAATTGATGAAAGATTATTTTTCAGAAAAAATGGAGTGGCTCCCATGCAATTTTTGCTACAAGCAGAGGGAAAGCCGATGGCTGGGGGCAGATGTTTATAGCCTGGGAAGGGGGTAATATGCTTGATTCTTCCCAGGCTATTAACATCAGCTCACAACTGTATACTTAGCCTTTATTGGCTATTAAAATAGAGGACCCTAAAAAAAATGCAGGGTCCCCCTATAATTAATAACCAGCAAAGGCTATGCAGACAGCTACGGGCTGATATTAACAGCCTAGGTAGGCCCATGGATAGATATGGGCGAACCCAAACAGTAAAGTTTGTCATCCGTACCGAACACCTACTGTTCGGACATGGACACAGAACACGGAATTCAAAAGGAAGTCCGTGTTACTGTTTGGGTGCGGCTGCCTGAATACCAGGTGTTTGTCGTGCTGTCATGTGCATGGCAGCAAGGTAAACACTGCTTCTGATTGCTTGCACTGTGAGTTTTCTCACAGTGCTAGCGGGGATCTCATCAAGGTCACCACAGTTCAGTCCGCTGAGAATGGAGCCTCACTGACCAGAGGTAACCTCGATGATGTCACCACCGGTCTCTGAGGTTGCACTCGCAGCATTTCAGTCACTAATGGTTCTCAGCATGGACGGTGGCATCTTGGCACCGTCCAGGTTGACAACTGTTTATCCCCCAGAGAGGGTTACGACATGACACAGAATGATGGACAGGTATGATATATTGTTGTTTTTTTATTTTCTTTTATTACAGGAGAATGGGGGCTTCGCTGGAATTAGGCATTTAAATAAAAATAGAAAACTGTGTTTAGTCTTATTTCAAATAAAGGACTTTATTCTTGCTGTGTCCCATACAGCTATAGGATTAGTAATCGATAGGTGTCTTATAGACGCCTCTCCATTACTACTGTAAGCCATGGGCTGGATGTCACCTGACAATACAAAGGTGACATCAGCCCTCAAATATGAACCCCACTTGCCACCACTACAGGGCAAGTGGGAAGAGCAGGGCAAAGTGCCAGAATTGTCACCTCTAATAGATATGCCTTTTCTGGGCAGCTGCAGGCAGCTGTTTATAGGCTGGGGGGGGGCAATTTCGATGGCCCCTTACCAGCCTGAGAATACCAGCCTCCAGCTGTCTGCTTTAGCAGGGTTGGTTGTTATGGTTGTTAAAAAATTACAAAGAACAGCATGGGGACCCATCTATTCTTGATAACTAGCCTTGTTGAAGCTGACAGCTGAGGGTTGCAACCCACAGCTGTGAGTTTTTGTCTGGCTGGTTAGCAAAAATACGGAGCAACTTATGCCATTTTTTTATTATTAATTTACAGCGCAGCGGCTGATGAATATTCCCATCCACTGCTCCTGCTCTAGCTGTTATTAGGGACAGCAGGTGTTGGATGATGGGAGCTGTTGTCCGCTGACACCAGTGACAGAAGATAAGCTTCATATCTCCGATCACAGCTGAGCACTCTCGCTGTCTTCTGACAGCATGGGAACCACATCTCTCTGATCGGCGGGGATTATTTCACCGCCGATCAGAAGCGTTGTTGGCGTTGTTCGAGATTTGTTGCATCCTATAATTATTGGCCGGGATTTCTGTCTGTTTTGGGATCTGTGGGGGAAGGGTTCTGAGTGTGCTAGCAAGAGCAGGGAACCAATCCACCCCAATAAGGTATCGCCACCACCAGAGGCAGACGGGTTTCCTTTATGTGTCCTTGTTTGGGATGAAGAGGAAGGGTCTTAGGGGTGGCCGGGGAGAATTTTGGGACTGCCCAACATAGGGACCCCACGCTGAGGGAAGCCTTTAACAATGTCACCGTCATCAATGTTGTTGCACAAGAGTCGGGAGCAGACACAAGGTTTCCCTATTTTATGTTGAGTGGGGAATTGTTATACCGGGTCACGAAAATAAGGGAGGAGGTGGTAGAGCAGTTAATAGTACCAGGCCTATATAGACGGAAAGTGTTGGATATGGCCCATTCACACATCTTGGGGGGACACCTGGGGGTGGAAAAAACACAGGAACGGATTGTACAGAGGTTCTATTGGCCTGGGTGTCACCAGGAAATAGCAAACTATTGCAGGTCCTGCCCGACATGTCAGTTAACTGCCCCCCACATCTCATTTTTGGAACCCTCTTGTGCCACTGCCCATTATTGAGGTGCCATTTGAGAGAAATGCCATGGACTTGGTTGGTCCCTTAGTTAAATCAGCTCGGGGCCATCAAAATATATTAGTCATCCTGGACTATGCCACACGCTATCCTGAGCCCATATCCCTGAGAAACTCCTCCGTGAAGAGTATAGCCCGCGAGCTGGTCCATGTGTTTTCCCAGACGGGTTTGCCGAAGGAGGTCCTGACAGACCAGGGGACACCTTTTATGAGCAAGGTAATGAGGGAATTGTGCAGAGTCTTGCAAATCTCCCAGTTGAGGACTTCAGTGTACCATCCGCAGTCAGATGGCCTTGTTGAGAGGTTTAACAAGACACTGAAGAGCATGCTGAGAAAAGTCATAGAGAAAGATGGTAGAGACTGGGATGGTCTCTTACCGTATTTACTGTTTTCTATCCATGAAGTTCCCCAGGCCTCCACGGGGTTCTCGCCCTTCGAGCTTCTGTACGGCTGGCATCCGCGAGGTCTCCTAGATATAGCCAAGGAAACCTGGAAAGCTAATATCACGTCCCACAAAAGCGTCATTGTGCATGTGGCACTGATGCAGCAGAGGGTTGTGAAGATGATGCCCATTGTTAAAGAACATCTCCGCCAGGCACAAGAGGCTCAGGTCAGGGTCTACAGCCAGAGTGAGGCAGTTCAATCCGGGAGACTGAGTTCTCGTGCTAATCCCGACGGTGGAGAGTAAGATCTTGGCCAAGTGGCAAGGGCCATATGAGGTGGTGGAGAAGCTGGGAGACGTAAACTACCAGATTCACCAACCCGGAAGATGAAAGTCATACCAGGTTTACCATGTCAACCTCATCAAGCCATGGCAAGATAGAGAGCTAGTGGTAACTTAATGCTTGCTGGGCAACCTAGAAGGGGAGGTCGGAGCGGTTACCATAGCAGAGACACTATCGAAGGCCCAGAAATAGCAGTGCCGGGAGTTACTTCAGAAAAACAGGGACCTGTTCTCAGAGTTGCCGGGGTGCACGAAGGTGGTGGAGCATGAAGTTCTGACCGAGCCACATGTGGGGGTGAATGTGAAACCATATCGTATTCCTGAGGCCCGGCGAGAGGTAATCTCCAAGGAGGTGCAGCGTATGTTGAAACTCGGGGTCATTGAGGAATCCAAGAGAGGTTGGTCGAGCCCGATTGTCCTGGTCCCAAAACCTGATGGTGAATGGAGGTTCTGCAACGATTACCAGAAGCTGAATGAGGTCTTCAAGTTCAACGCTTTTCCCATGCCACGCATTGATGAGCTCATTGAGAGACTTGGACCTGCCAGGTAACCACTTTGGATCTGACAAAGGGATACTGGCAGATCCCCATGGCACAGGAAGCCAAGGAGAAGACAGCATTCTCCACACCAGACGGGTGCATCCAGTATGTCCGGATGCCGTTTGGCCTGCAGGGAGCTCCGGCAACCTTCCAGAGGGCTATGAATAGAATCCTTGCACCTCATAAGCTATACGCTGCCGCGTACCTGGATGATATCGTCATCTTTACCCTGGACTGGGAGTCTCACCAAGAAAAGGTCCAAGCAGTGTTTGACGCTCTAAGGGAGGTTGGGGTTTACAATACACCCGAAAAAGTGTGCCTTGGGTAAGGAGGAAGCCAAGTACCTCGGATATGTAGTGGGGCGTGGCGAGATCAAACCCCAAATCAATAAAGTGGAGGTTATTCAAACATGGCCGAGACCTCTGTCAAAGAAGCAAGTTAAAGCCTTCCTTGGGATTGTGGGATACTACAGGAGGTCAGCTGTTGTGAGTTCATTCTCTGGTTCCCCTTCTGGACTCCCTCTGGTGGTGTCGGGAGGTGGTGCGGCTGGTTTGATTGGTGGAGATCTGCCACCTGAGAATGGGGATGACGATTGGATCTCAGGATTCTCAGATTGGATTTAAGACAGCCGATGCCCTATTCAGTTGTTGGTGATTCCTTCTGGCTTGTCAGCTCTTGGTTTTCAGCTCTGTTCCAGTCATCTAAAGCTAAGTTTTTCTGCTAATGTTCACACTTGATTTTGTTGGTCTATTCAGTTTTTTGTGTGGTCTGCCAGCCGCGGCTGGGGGCTGAGCTGAATTTCCACTCTTATTTATCAGCATTTTGCCAATTGGCTTTTTGTCCCTTACTAGTTCTGTCTCTTTTTGCTCTGTCTCAGAATGTTTCAGAGTGCTGATATAGTGGGAGAACTCTAGTGACTTCAGGGTTAATTTTGCTATCAGAAATGTTGGACATTATTTTTGTAGGGTTTTTTGCAGGTTGCAGACAGTGTCTTCCCTTTCCTTTCCTGTCTAGTTAGTTTGGGCCCCATCATTTGCTCAGCCTATTTTCCTGCCTGTGTTTGTGCCTTCATCTTGTTTCACCGTCAATACATGTGTGGGGGCTATCTATTCCTTTTGGGGTCTGCTCTGGGGCAGTTAGTTTTCCCTTTTCTTGCTTTAGGCTTATGTAGTCCTCCGGCCATGACGAGGCGTCTAGGTTCATCGCAGGCACGCTCCATGGCTACTGCTAGTTGTATGGTAAGATCAGGGATCTGCAATCTGCATAGTTACCAACCACTCTGGTTTTCTGTGGCTTAGCTTCTTTTGCCTTTTTCTCCTCGGTGACCCATTCATAACAGTCAACCTTCCAAGAAATGAAGGGAGCTCTTTGTAAGCAACCCGTTTTGGTGGCCCCAGACTTTAAACTTGAATTTGTCCTCCAGACAGATGCCTCAGATGTCGGGGTAGGAGCAGTCTTTTCCCAAGAGATACGTGGGGAGGAGCATCCTGTTCTCTACTTGAGTAGGAAGTTGACTTTTTGTGAGAGAAATTACTCAGATGTAGAGAAGGAGTGTTTGGCCATAAAATGGGCAATGGATAAATTATGGTACTACCTGGTGGGACGGAAGTTTAGATTAATATCTGAGCATGCCCCACTCAGGTGGATGAAGGAAACAAAGGGTAAGAATGCTAGGGTCACCTACTGGTTCTTAGCCCTACAAGACTTCAGCTTCCATGTAGAGCATAGGGCCGGGAAGCTACATGGGAATGTCGATGGCCTCTCCAGAATCCCTTGCCTGGTAGGTGAAAGTGCCAAGCTCCACGGCTTTAGGCAGAGGGGGGAGGTATGTGGCAGGGCTAAGGGTCATGTAATCGATGGGAGATATGTGTCTCATAAATGGCTTGTCTCCATAATGTAAGGCATAACAAATATTGCTGTATTATTATTGTTTTGAAGGACCTGTGGTGAGGTCACAGCCATGTGACCAGTCAGCTGCAGGGTTCATGGGTGTGGCTACACTCTTATAATGTGGCCTGCTCTTGAACCAGGCAGATGTATGTGAGGGGTATGCACCTCCTGTGTGCGCTGAGGCTCGCGGACTGAACCTGAAGGAAAGGACAAGTGATGTTACTTTGTCTCCTGAACTGAAGGCTGTTTATTTTGATGACGTGCTGTTTGGTTTATGATGTAATAAACCACATGAACTTTAAAGGAACCTGCCTCCTGACTGTCTCCCATCGCACCTAAGCGAGTAGAATCCCTACACTTGCTTGCGGTGCCGTCAGACATGTCCTGCGAGTTCTCAGCCAATTATCTCATTTCACCTTTCTGACATCAATCCAAGCGCCATGGGAAAATACAAGAGTTATTTGAAATCCATGACTTGTTCATTTTGTTGAAAGTTAGGTGGTATAGACTTTCAGGGGACCGCTGGATGCGCTTATCTGTCAGGACACCATCAGCAGCGCTGGAGACAAGTTCTGAGAGAACTCTGGGAGCTCAGGCCACTCTTCCATTTTTGAAGACCAAAATGCAAAAGGGTCTTAACCACCCTGATGGCATTGATATTGAGCTTCATATACTACTGCACCATCCTCTCCAGTTGTTCACAACTTGTTTGTCAGACTTGTACTCTGTTATACTGGTGCAAGGGCTGGTCTAAAAATTGTTTTAAATGACTCACAGAAATTTATGCCACTTACACTGGTGCTGCTGCTAAAGTTTTTGCAATGATACTTTGATATTCCCGGGGTTGGACGTCTTGAACTGGGATGAACACTTTGTGCTTCACTGCTGTCTTAGGGAAAACCACTCTTAAGATTGTCTACAAGTGTTTTTCAATACTCCAGCATGCGCACAACTCTTTCCAGAGGGGAAAGCATCAGGCTAAATCTACTCTTTTACCATGGATCTAACAAAGTGGCAACCCAGTAGTGAGCACTATTTTTAACCCTAATAATATGGGCATCATGCTGAAGAGAGTGCAGCAAGAAGGCGCTCATGTGTCAGGCGCTTCCATGAGGTCCAAGTCTATGATTTGTTAGTGGTGGAGTAACACTCAAGATTGCTTACTGCCTCTCCTCCCGCCAACCATGGACAACAGAGGGCAGATCATTATCCTCTTCATCTCCTGACTGTAACGTGTCCATGACCTCATCCTCCTCCATTTGTTCCTCGGCTCCTGCATCTTCACTAACAGTAATTAATCTTTATTAATAATCTTTTTATTTATATAACACCAACATATTTTGCAGCATTTTACAGTTTGCACACATTATCATCGCTGTCCACAATGGGGCTAGCAATCTAAATTCCCTGTCAGTATGTCTTTAGAACAGTTTGTCTGTTTCTATGAGAACCCCTTGATCGCTGTAAGACACCCTCCCATGGCATCCACCTGTCCGAAGACAGTCTGGAAATTTGAGATATTATTATCCCTTCGTCATTCTTCCCTGCTTCCACCTCTTCCTCTGGGACCATCACGTCCTCACGCAGACTTTTCAAAGTGTGCTGCAGCATGCAGATACCTGAAATAGTGATGCTGATGACAGCATTGTATGTGCTAACAATCTTAGTGGCCATTTCAAAATTATGCAGAAAGGCTCAGAGGTATTTCACCTGTGGACATTCCACAAGCATAATTCTCACCACGTCTTGACTGCATTGGCCCAGGCTATGCAAAAGGACATACTGCACCAGGTCGCATCGCTTCTGTCACAGACGCTGCAACATATGCAGAGTGGAATTACTCCTTGTCGGAACATCGCAAACCAAATGGTTAGCCAATAGGCTGAAGGACCTCTGTAGTGATGCAATTCGATGACATGAGGGGTGCGATTGTCGGAAGTGAGCACACAACAACTGTGCTTTCTGCAGCAGTGTATCCAGGTTGTGATAATGGCAGAGAAATTGCTGTACTATCAGGTTGAGGACGTCAGCCATGCAAGGCACGTGTGTGTGGTTGCCACAATGTAGGGTTTGCACCATTATTGCAGACCACCTCCCCTGGCTCCAGGTTTAGTGGAGACAGCCATTGCTCTAGCTACAGCGCCCAGTCAATGAGATGTAACGCCCATGCCCATTTTTGCTCATCCAGGTGTCAATGGTGAAACTCACTCGGGCAGACATAGATTTTTTCACGGAATGGGTGATGTCAGTAACATGCTGGTGTAGCGCAGGCACAGGTCTCTTGGAGAAATAAAGCCAACTTGGCAGCTGGTACTGGGGAACTTTGACGGCCATCAACTTTCTGAAACCGTTTTTATCCAGAAGGGGCAAAGGCAGCTTTACTGTGGCTAACATGTTGGAGATGATGGAGTTCAATCTTTTAGATTTGCCATATGTAGGAGGAAACATTTTTTTACATGACCACACCTGTGCGACCGAGCGTTGGTTGCTTTGCTGAGAGAGTGTGAAATACGGAGAATAGGACAAACTGCTGGACTGTGAGTGATGTGCAGATGGAATGTTATGCTGGATTGAGAAAGATGTGTTGTACTAGGTGACACCAAAGCAGCAGTCATATCTAATTCCTTAACAGTTGACCAGCTCTCAATTAGCCTGACTGTGGTAAGTAAACAATCACAGTTTCCGTGTCAGAGATCTGCGTAAGAAGTTTAGGACTGATGACAGGGTTGATGGGACAGTCTGTGGTTGCCAAAGATCACTAGTTCTCATTTAAGCGCAGTGAGATTCCCACACTAAGGCATGTTGATCGTGCATGTACCGGTTCATACATGTAGTTGTCAGATTATTGCAATTTTTGCCTCTACTGAGTTTTTTTTGCAAATTTGACAGATAACGTGTGTTGGGTCTTCCTTTGCAGTCTCAAAAAAGGCCCAGGCTGGGCAATCCTTGCTGCCCCTAGAAACTGCACAATTGCGGCCGCTGCTGGCATCAGAGTTGTGGCTGTGTATGCAGTGCTTGTCATGGTTGAATCACTTCTTGTATGTGTGGGAAGCCACACCATAACCTCCTCATCTTCCTAATCTTCCATATCCTCTGCTCAACTGCGTACCTCTTTGTTCATACCAAGTGGGATCTACAACCTCATCATCATCCACCTCAGGATCACCTTCACCCTTGGTGGTTAATGACTGGTGACGAGGTTCTGGATTCTGTTCGGATGCTACTTCATCCAGCCCCAGATCCAACATGAAAAAATTTGGGGCATCGGTGCAGATGCTTTCCTCTTCCGCATTCTGTGATTCTTCATAGCAGAACTCTTGTGTGTCAGAGACACCGCACTGAACTTGCTCACTGAGCCAGTGCGCGTGCCCCGAGTAAGCGAAAGCGTGCTCAAAGCTACCTGTGGAGCGGGCAGCAACCAAATAGATGCGTACTTCAGAGCTGCAGGGCCTGAAGCACGTGACTGCTAGAGGCGTGGCTTAAACTCCACAGAGCTAGGAGCTGCAAGACAATTCCTAGCAGAGTAACTGTGAGACAAAGTTACTAAGGGGCATAGACAGGGAGATTAGTCAGGACGTAGCCAATGAGTCACACACAGAGATAGCTGCAAGGTACCAGAGGGGTGAGCAGAGAGTGGTCAAGTCACAGGCAATGAGTCATACACAGATAGCTGCAAGGTACAAGAGGGGCGAGCAGAGAGTAATCAGGTCACAGGCAATGGGTCATACACAGATAATAACGCAGTACAAAATCAACAGGCAAACTCACAACGGGAAACAGAATAGGGTCAGAACCATATAAACAAGCTATAGCAAAAAACAGGCACACGGGGGTCAGCACACTAGACCAAAGGCAAAAGTATAACTGGCAGGGATTGAAGCTACCCAGAGGTTTATGAAGCTCTCCCAGAACCAGAAAGAGGCCACAATCATTAACCCCAAGTGTGCAGGTCAAAACCTGCACAGAGCTCCAGACATTAACCCCCGGTGTGCAGCTCAAAAACCTGCATTGGGATCATGACATTGTGCCCATGAAATAGAATGTGTGAATAGCTGCTAATCTGAGGTACCCCACAATCAGTTGGCTGTTTGGAAATTTTTGACTGTGGGGGAAACAAGGGTGACTGGGGTTCCATCTCTGATTATTTTACAGTATGTGATGTTAAGGTGGAGTAAAAGGAGGATAGTCTACTTTTTTTGCAGCTCTTGCTATCCACTGGAGCACATGCTCGTTCTGAGCCTCATCTACAAGGCGTACAGCTGTGTGGCTGCCAAAGAAATGGAGTCGAGTAGCCAGGCCAGTAATAATGTTGACGGTGGTGTTTGGATTTGACGAGACTGTGTTTGTTCAGTTGAGCTTTCATTCACATTAACACCTAATCCACTTACACATCGAAGACCAAGCCTATTCCCCCTTCCACCATGAACTCGTTTTTTCCCACTCATGTTGTAAGTAGCTTTCCCCTCATGTACCCAGCTGTTTCACAACCTTAGGCCTACATCTGTCAGTGACCTGTTACTAAATGAGCAATGACTACTTTTTTTCTTAGATAATGTGCCTGAACCACAGTGTTATACCTAATGATTTTTAAGTGGAAATCTGGCCTTCCGCACTCACACTGAAACACAGTTTTATCACAAATGATTTGGAGGAGCTGATTGGCACTCCAAGCTGCACGCCAAAATTAAGCTTAACTATTTTTAAGTGGAAATCTGACCTTGTGAACAGCCACTGAAACACCGTTTTATCACAAATGATTTGGAGTAGCTAATTGGCAGTCTTGGCTGCACCCCAGGATAAGGCCTAATGATTTTTACGTGGAAATCTGGCCTTCTTGTTTGCCTTTGAAACACAGCTTTAGCACAAGCGATTGAGAGTAATTGGCACTACAGGCTGCAAACCAATATTAGGCCTAACGATTTTTAATTGGAAATCTGGCATTCCAATTTGCCACTGATACACAGTTTTAGCACAAATGATTTAGAGTAGCTAATTGACCTTCCAGACTGCATCCTACTCATCCTACGCACTCCCCGGTATACTTCCCTTGAGAAAGCGTGCTTCTAGTCACGCGAAACATGCGTCGGGCGTTCCCCTCACCTGGTCCCGGGTCCACTCAGCCTCTATTTGCACATCTGTTAAGATATCTTTTTCAACTGGCCATATGAGATTTATCTGTGCACACTAGGTTACTATAACTGTTCTATAATGTGGTGTAGGAATCTCCCAATTGGGAGATGGGGAATTAGCAGACACTGGTTACTTACCTAGATGTGGCTATATCTTATATACACTGCTTTGTTATTTGATATCTTGTGGCTGGGTGTTCTTCCCGAGTCATACTGTTTTCTACCCAGTGGTGTCGTTTTACTCTTTGTGTCTTTGTATAAAGTGATACATATGCTAACTAATGTTGAGCATTCCGATACCGCAAGTATCGGGTATCGGCCGATATTAGCTGTATCGGAATTCCGATACTTAGTTCCGATACTTTTTTCATATAGAATACCGGAATCGGAAGTTCCCATAATGCTAGGAGCCCGCTCGATTTGATTCAGCCAATGGGGATCCTCAGAAGTGTGGGCACATCCTGTTAGGCATGTAGGCATGTTAACTACTGGTATGGCTGTGATTGGCTGCTGAAATGATGTCATGATGCACTATAAAAACCGCAGCAGTCGCCATTTTGGGTTCACTCTGTTGTAAATTCAGTTAGGTACAGGCTGCTGTTGAAGACTGTGAGGGACAGTTAGAAATAGCGATCATCAAACATATCTATTGCTCTACCCAGGCTACATAATCCACCACTGTAGCATTTTTGTAGCCCAGCAGCGCTGTTTTATTAGCTGTCTGCAAGGGCTGTGTGAGTGCAGACCCACGCTGTGTAGTGTGTCCTGCAGGCACGTCTGCTTGTAGGCCGCCCAGCGTGTGTCTCTGCCTCATACACATTTTTCTTTTGTTGCTGCTTTTTTTTTCTCCTGTATAGTGTGCTTCCATACGTATCCATATACGTTGGTTGCAAACACTAAAGGAGTGGACAGTGGAGCCTTTCAGCAGCCTTTCAGTGCTATAGCCCATTTCTCTGCACTGTTTCTGTTTTCTGATTGGTCTCTCTGTGTGTGAGTGCAGCTCACGTTGCAGTGTGTTCTACAGCCACCGATGGTTGTAGTCCGCTCAGCGTGCGTCACTGCCTCATACAAAGTCCTTTTTTTGCAGCTAATTTGCCCAGATTTTTGCTCCTATATTAGTGTGCTTCCATCCGCATCCATTGTCATTGGTTGGTTGCAAACACTATATAGGATTAGATAGAGGAGCCTTTTTGCTGGCTTGTGCCCTTCAGGGCCAGCCAGACTAGTATCACCCTATTTTTTGGAGCCTCATCAATTGCATTGTAGGTTAGCTTCCTGCATTTTGTAATCGCTCCAAAAAGTTTGTGATACTATAGCTTTCAAACTTTGGTCACATCCTTTTCTCCCCCCCCCAAAAAAAGGAAATAAAGTTCACCAAACACTCCACTTTAGAGTTGTGTAGGCCACATTAGATCATATTAAAGTGTAGTACACACACTCTTAGACAAATTAGTGTTTCTTATACTGGTTAGCAGGTGTTCAGGAATAAGAACACTAAGCCACCCCTTTTTTACTTTTCTGCCTATCTTTATCAGTCTACCAAGATGAAGAAGGCAGGGAGTAAGGCACGTGGTCGAGGCCGTGGAGTTTCAGCAGGGAGAGGACGGGGTGATTCAGCAGGGAGAGGACGTGGGGATTCGGTGTCTGCTGCGGCCACCAGTGACCCGGCATCCCCCACTTTTACCAGGCAACAGTCCTTCATGCGCAGCTTTGTAGGACCTCGCCGTACCCCACTGCTGCGTGACGAACAAATTGAAGCCGTTGTCGGATGGATCGCAGCTAACGCATCCACTTCAATGACTTCTGCATCCTCCCAGGGCCAGAGCACTGAAGAGCAACCATCTGTCTCTTCACCACCTGCCAAATTGCCAAGGCAGTCTGAGAACCCTGGACAGGAGCCATCTCAATCTTTACTTCTGTTCTCAGAATCTGTTGGCTTGGAAAGAGGTGGCCAGCCAAGCAGCATTCTAGAGCGTGAAGAAGAGGGAGTATGCAGTGATGTGCAATTGCTTTGTCCCTCTGTATCTGAAGAGGCGGGTGGCCCAGTGACTATTGTCAGCACACCTCAGTGCTCATCTGATGATGATGAGACTCAGTTGCCAATTTCTGGTGCGTACGGTGCTGGCGAGACAACCCAGGACCAGCCAGTGCTTGAAGAGGGGAGTGGAGATGATGAGGTCCTTGACCCATCATGGCGTCAGCCACAGGAAGGTGGTGGGAGCAGCTCTGAGGAAGAGATTCCCCGAACGGCCAAAAGAGGAGGGAGAGGGCGGTGGCAGACTTGGTTGCCATGTGCGTACCAAGCATGAGGTGGAGTTACACAGACACACTGAAGATGTAGGCCAACCTTCAGCAGCACCTACCACCTCTTCAGATCGTGTTGGGGCCTCTTCCTCCAGCTCACACACAGCTGGTTCGGCTTCCTCACTGGAATGCCATGGAAGAACCACTGCCACTGTTGTCCAGAGACCCAGTGAAATTCCACCCACTGAACCACGCTCTCAGTCATCAGCACACTCCCAGGCCACTCACCAGCAATCGGTAGCACAGGCATGGGAGAAAAAGCGGCCATACTCTGCAAACGATCCCCGAGCACTGGCTCTGAATGCCGGCATTGCCAAACTACTGGCCCTTGAGATGCTGTCATTCAGGCTGGTGGAGACTGACACCTTCCGGAACTTTATGTCATTGGCAATTCCACAATACAATGTGCCCAGCCGCTTTTATTTTAGCAGGCAAGCCGTCCCTGCCCTGCAAAAGCATGTGGAGGTAAAAATTAAAAATGCGCTACTAAACGCCGTCAGTAGCAAGGTCCACCTGACCACCGATGCGTGGACCAGTAGCCATGGACAGGGACGATACCTTTCCCTCACTGCCCATTGGGTCAATGTTGTGGAGCTGGGTACAGATCTGTAGAGTGGCTCTGTAAGTATTCTGCCAACTCCAAGGATTGCAGGAATGCAGTCTGTACATATTGAGTCCTCCGCCTACTCTAGTTCCTCGGAATCAGCACTGCATGAGCCTGTTAGGCCAGATATGAGCACAGGTGTGGCCAAACGTCAACAGGCCTTCCTTAAATTAATTTCTTTGGGGAATCGGAGCCACACAGCACAGGAGCTCTGGAATTGCTTCAATTAGGAGAGCGATGTGTGGTTTGTGCCAGTGAATCTCCAGCCAGGTTTGGTAGTGAGTGACAATGGCCGAAATCTAGTGGCAGCTCTGGGCCTAGGCAACCTCACTCACATACCATGTCTGGCACACATGCTCAATTTGGTCGTGCAGAGCTTTCTGAGGGACTATCAGGATCTTGATGCACTGCTGCACAAGGTTCGCCTAGAGTGTGCTCACTTGCGGCGTTCCAGCATGGCAAGATCGCGCATTGCATCTCTGCAGCGCCGATTCCGCCTGCCAGAACATCGCATCATATGTGACCTCCCCACCAGGTGGAATTCAACGTTACATATGTTGGAGCGGTTGTGTGAGCAGCAGGCAGCAGCAAAGGAGTACCAGCTGCATCAGGTGCAAACAAGTCGTACTGTGCGCGGACACACTTCACCACCACTGAGTGGGCCACTATGTGGGACATCTGCCAAGTTTTGCGTGCCTTCGATGACTCCACGTGGATGGCCAGTGCAGATGATGCACTAGTCAGCATGACTGTCCCCCTTATCTGTCTGCTTCAAAAAACCTTACAAGCATTAAGTGAGGAGGTTTTTGAAGAGGTCGAGGATGAGGAGTCAGAAATGCCATCTGCTTCTGGCAAGTCTGCACAACGTGCTTCCTCACAAAGGCCCAGGCAGGGGACACTTAGTGAGGAGGATGACGAGGAGTCATTGGAGGAGGAGGAACACATCTCTCCAGAGGAGGGAGGTACACAAGGCTCTAGTAGTCAGTGTGTACAGCGAGGGTGGGGTGATGCTGAGCAGGCTGAGATGCTGCCTCAAGCTGGGGACCGCGTTTCCGGTCCAGTTGGCAGTCTGCAGCACATGGTTGATTTCATGCTGCAGTGCTTGTTAAATGACCGCCGCATTGCCAACATTCTCCACACGGCTGATTATTGGGTGTACACCCTCCTAGATCCTCGCTACCGGGACAACTTACAAAGCCTCATACCACAGTTGAACCGGGAGAGTAAAATGCGGGAGTACCAAGAAACACTTGTGCAGGCCATCATGTTCTCCATTCCCCCCACAAGTGTTGCTGGTAGTGCTTTTCAAAGCAGCCATGTGGGTAGAGGCAGTGGAGGAAGCTCTGCACAAAGAGGTAGCAGAAGCAGTGCCGCAGGACAAGGCAAGGCCAGTATGGCCCAAATGTGGAAAAGTTTTGTGGGACCGCCACAAACGGCTACACCATCACAGACGGCTCCAGTCAGCAGGAGGCAACGTTTCTGTCAGATGGTGACAGACTACTTGTCTTGCCCTGTTAGTGTACTCCCAGACGGCTCTTTCCCATTCAAGTATTGGGTCTCTAAGCTGGATACGTGGCCAGAGCTTAGCCAGTATGCATTGGAGGTGCTGGCTTGCCCTGCTGCCAGTGTATTATCGGAACGTGTCTTTAGTGCTGCAGGTGGTGTGGTAACAGACCGTCGCACGCAACTATCCGCCGATAATGTTGACCGGCTTACTTTTCTGAAAGTGAACAAGGCCTGGATCTCACCTGAATTTGCCAGTCCTCTTCCAGAATAAATAATTGGCTGGCAACAGAATACAGGTCTCCTGTTGTGTTCATGTTTCTATGACCTGAACTTTATTTCCTGGGCTACAGCAACGCCCATTGTTGCTCAGAAGTGCTGTCCACACAGACAAAACACTCGCTCATGTGTAAGTGGGGTTCGGTAACGTCAGCTGATCCCCTGCTGTGTGTACGGCAAACTCTCCTGCTGCCTACAACTTCTGACTACCTCTGATTTAATATGTTCTCTGATTTGCCCTCTGTCTCCACTCTGTTTTGAGTATTTCCTCCGGCCTAAAACACCGCCTGTTTCTGCTCTCAAGTGCCCTCTGCACAATCAACACTTGTTCCTGTGTTACCTGGGTCCTGTAACATCTGCTCATCTCCAGAGGTGAGTCAGGCAAAGTCTCCTGCTTTGTCTACATTCCCACTACTTGTAGTGGAAAAGTGGACAGAGCAGAAGACATTGCCTGACTCACCTCTAGGGAGAAGCTGCTGGTACAGAACCCCAGTAACACAGGAACAAGTGTGGGTTGTGCAGACGGCATTTCAGAGCAGCAACTGGCGTGGTTGGAAGCCAGAGGAAATACTCGAAACAGAGTGAAGACAGAGGCCTAATTGGAGTACGTTGACAGTTAGTAGTAATCTAGAAACAATCGAAAACTGCCACCAAGTAGGCCTCAGCCTACTACCTGATTTTCCCTGGGCTCCGACACCGCCAGTTGGTGCTCAGAAGTGCTGTACGCACAGACAAAACACTCGCTCATGTGTAAGTGGGGTTCGGTAACGTCAGCTGATCCCCTGCTGTGTGTATGGCAAACTCTCCTGCTCCCTCCACAGTCAAACAACCTCAGATTTACACCTGGCTCTAAGTAGGCCTCGGCCTACTACCTGATTTTCCCTGGGCTCCGACACCGCCAGTTGGTGCTCAGAAGTGCTGTACGCACAGACAAAACACTCGCTCACGTGTAAGTGGGGTTCGGTAACGTCAACTGATCCCCTGCTGTGTGTATGGCAAAGTGTCCTGCTCCCTCCACAGTCAAGCAACCTCAGATTTACACCTGGCTCCAAGTAGGCCTCGGCCTACTACCTGATTTTCCCTGTGCTCCAACACCGCCAGTTGGTGCTCAGAAGTGCTTTACGCACAGACAAAACACTCGCTCATGTGTAAGTGGGGTTCGGTAACGTCAGCTGATCCCCTGCTGTGTGTATGGCAAAGTGTCCTGCTCCCTCCACAGTCAAACAACCTCAGATTTACAACTGGCTCCAAGAAGGCCTCAGCCTACACCATGATTGTCCCTGGGCTCCAACAACGCCAGTTGGTGCTCGGAAGTGCTGTCCACACAGAAAAAAACACTCGTTCATGTGAAAGTGGGGGTCAGTAACGTCAGCTGATCCCCTGCTGTGTGGAGGGTAAAGTGTCCTGCTAACTCCAAAGTCAAAATACCTCCGATTTACACCTGGCTCCTAGTAGGCCTCGGCCTGCACCATGATTGTCCCTGGGCTCCAACAACGCCATTTGGTGCTCGGAAGTGCTGTCCACACAGAAAAAAACACTTGTTCATGTGAAAGTGGGGTTCGGTAAAGTCTGCTGATCCCCTGCTGTGTGTACGGCAAACTCTCTTGCTGCCTCCAAATTCTAACAACGTCTTATCTTAAACTGCCTCCAAGTAGGTCTCAGCCTCCAAAATGACTATCCCTGGGCTCCAACATCGTCAGTTGTTGCTCGGAAGTGCTGTGCACACAGAAAAAAGCACTCGTTCATGTGAAAGTGGGGGTCAGTAACGTCAGCTGATCCCCTGCTGTGTGGAGGGCAAACTGCTGCTGCCTCCAAATTGTAACTACTTCAGATTTAAACATTCTCTGATTTGGCCTCTGTCTCCACTCTGTCTCTAGTATTTCCCCTGACCTCCAACACCGCCAGTTCCTGCTCACAGTTGCCGTCCACCAATTCCACACTTGTTCCTGTGTTCCTGGTGTTCTGTTATGTGAGCAGATCCCCCAATGTGAAGGGAATGTGGACAGAGCGGGAGAGATTGGCAGACACACATCAGGGGATCTGCTGACATTACAGAACCCCAGTAACACAGGAACATGTGTGGATTGGGCAGACGGCTACTGTACGCAAAAACTGGCGATGTTGGTGGTCACGTGAAATCCTGGAAACAGAGTGGAGACAGATGCCTAATTGGAGCACGTTGACAGTCTGTTGTAGCCTAAAAACAATCTAAAACTACCACCAAGTAGGCCTCGGCCTTTTTAATGATTGTCCCTGGGTTCCAACAACGCCAGTTGGTGCTCGGCAGTGTCTTTGGCACAGGTACTCCCTGTTGCCCAGCCTGGTTCCAGCACGCCAGCTGTTTCCGGGTAGTGTCAAGGTCACTATGCCACCAATCCATTGTCCTGTCGTCTTGCGGCCGGGTTAGTCGACTCTGTGGTGCCTGCAGTTTAGGTGACTCCTATGTGGGCTGCGGGAACTGGCACTGAAGGCTGGATCCGTAGTGCCAATGGGACATGGACCCCCTGTAGGACTGTGGGTTTCGGTAACTGCGGCCGGCTTGCGGCCTGGCTACTTTGCTTTGGATGGGTACCTTCTGCTACCCACCCGGGTTCCAGCACTGTCAGCTGGTTCTCGCCAGAGCCTTTGGCCTAGGTGCCTCCATCTCAGTATCCGAAGGTCCAGCACCATCAGCTGGTCCTTGGTAGTGCTTTCTAGCACAGGTACCTCCTGCCTAGTAACCGTGGTCCAGCAACGTCAGCTGTTCCTCGGTAGTGCCATTGGCTCTTGTAGCTTTTGCTACTCATCTGGGTTCCAGCACCATCAGCTGGTTCTCGGCAGTGTCTTTGGCACGGGTACTCCCTGTTGCCCAGCCTGGTTCCAGCACGCCAGCTGTTTCCGGGTAGTGTCAAGGTCACTATGACACCAATCCGTTGTCCTGTCGTCTTGCGGCCGGGTTAGCCGACTCTTCGGTGCCTGCAGTTTAGGTGACTCCTATGTGGGCTGCGGGAACTGGCACTGAAGGCTGGATCCGTAGTGCCAATGGGACATGGACACCCTGTAGGACTGTGGGTTTCGGTAACTGCGGCCGGCTTGCGGCCTGGCTACTTTGCTTTGGATGGGTACCTTCTGCTACCTACCCGGGTTCCAGCACTGTCAGCTGGTTCTCGCCAGAGCCTTTGGCCTAGGTGCCTCCATCTCGGTATCCGAGGTCCAGCACCGTCAGCTGTTCCTTGATAGTGCTTTTTAGCACAGGTACCTTCTGCTTAGTAACCGTGGTCCAGCACCGTCAGTTGGTCCTCGGTAGTGCCATTGGCTCTTGTTCCTTCTGCTACCCATCTGGGTGCCAGCACTGTCAGCTGGTTCTCGCCAGAGCCTTTGGCCTAGGTGCCTCCATCTCGGTATCCGAGGTCCAGCACCGTCAGCTAGTCCTTGGTAGTGCTTTTTAGCACAGGTACCTTCTGCTTAGTAACCGTGGTCCAGCACCATCAGTTGGTCCTCGGTAGTGCCATTGGCTCTTGTTCCTTCTGCTACCCATCCGGGTGCCAGCACTGTCAGCTGGTTCTCGCCAGAGCCTTTGGCCTAGGTGCCTCCATCTCGGTATCAGCGGTCCAGCACTGACAGCTGGTCCTTGGTAGTGCTTTTTAGCACAGGTACCTTCTGCTTAGTAACCGTGGTCCAGCACCGTCAGTTGGTCCTCGGTACTGCCATTGGCTCTTGTTCCTTCTGCTACCCATCCGGGTGCCAGCACTGTCAGCTGGTTCTCGCCAGAGCCTTTGGCCTAAGTGCCTCCATCTCGGTATCCGAAGTCCAGCACCGTCAGCTAGTCCTTGGTAGTGCTTTTTAGCACAGGTACCTTCTGCTTAGTAACCGTGGTCCATCACCGTCAGTTGGTCATCGGTAGTGCCATTGGCTCTTGTTCCTTCTGCTACCCATCCGGGTTCCAGCACTGTCTGCTGGTTCTCGCCAGAGCCTTTGGCCTAGGTGCCTCCATCTCGATATCCGAGGTCCAGCACCATCAGCTGGTCCTTGGTAGTGGTTTCTAGCACAGGTACCTTCTGCATAGTAACCGGGGTCCAGCACCCTCAGCTGTTGTGAGTTCATTTTCCCCTTCAATACTGAGGCCCGAGGAACTCCCTCTTCTGGTAAAGAAAGGTAGTAAGCCTGATTATCAAACACCTGAGGCTGATGATGATGACTGGCTGAGTGGAGTTACTGACTGGATATAAGGCTGCCGACGCCCTTCTGCCCTGCGGGTGATTTCTCTGTGGGATCCTTGGAGACCAGTCTGAATTCCTGCTCCTCTAAAGCTAAGTTTGCTGCTCGGCTTTTTGCATTTGCGCTTTGACTTAGTTTGCTTTGTTTTTCTGGATTTCTGCCATTCCCTGCTGGGGTGTGCTGAATTCCTTTAGCTCTGTCTTCTGAAAATACCTGAGTGCTGATTTAGTTTTTGAAGCCTAGCTGCTTCAGGGTCTTTTTCATATCAGCTTGTTGGCTTATGTCTTTGATAGGGTTTTGGCAGATTGCAGACAGCAGCCTTCCTGTCCTTTCCTATCTAGGTAGTTTTGGGCCCTGGCTTTGCTCAGTCTATCTTTCTGTCTGTGTTAGTGTTTTCATCTTGCTTCACCGTCACTATATGTTGGGGGCTGCCTATTGCTTTGGGGTCTGCTCTGGGGCAGTTTAGATTTCCCCTTTCTTTCTTTAGGCCTATTTAATTCTCCGGCTGTGTTCGAGGGGTCTAGGGCATCGTAGGAACCCCCCACGGCTACTGCTAGTTGTGTTGATAGGTTCAGGGGTCTGCAATCTGATAGTTGCCAACCTCTCTGGTTTTCTGGACTTAGCTTGTATTTCTGTTTTTGCCTCCTACGGTGACTCAATCATAACAGATTCACCCGCAGATCCTAGGGTACTCAATAGCAGGATAGAATTGTAAAAAAAAAGGGTGTATATTTTTTCCTCTATATCTCTGAGGCCGTAGGGGGAATTTTTTTTTCTCTCGAGGGAGATAAAGCAATTGTCTGATCGTGTGCAGCAGCTCGCTGCGGAAGTGCGGGGAATTTCCGCCTACCTTGCTCATTCACATGCTGCTGAACCAAAGATTCCTACACCTGATGTATTTTTTGGGGATCGGTCTAAATTTTTGAATTTCAAAAATAATTGTAAATTATTTTTTGCCTTGAAGCCTAACTCGTCAGGGAGCTCCGCGCAGCAGGTTAAAATTGTCATCTCTTTGCTGCGTGGCGATCCCCAGGATTGGGCGTTTTCTTTGAAACCAGATGATCCTATTCTGACTAATGTGAACACATTTTTTCAGGCCTTGGGGTTGTTGTATGAAGAACCTAATGCCATTGATCAGGCTGAAAAGACCCTGCTGGCATTGAACCAGGGTCGTGATTCTGCAGAATTGTACTGTCAAAAATTCCGAAAGTGGGCAGTACTGACTACCTGAAATAATAATGCCTTGGCTGCTCTCTTTCGGAAGGGGTTGTCAGAAGCCGTAAAATATACTATGGTGGGATTTCCTGTTCCCTTTGGTCTTGACGATTCTATGTCTTTAGCCATTCAGGTTGATCGGCGTTTGCGCGAACGCAAAGCTGCACGAGAGGTGTTGCCACCTGTTGAACAAATATCTGAACCTATGCAATGTGATAGAGTTTTTTCCAGAGAGCAGTGTCAGGAGTTCAGAAGGCGTAATAAGTTGTGTTTTTTCTGTGGAGATGCCTCGCATATTATTTCTGTCTGTCCTAAACGAGAGAAACGCTTTGCACACACGTTTTCTGTTGGGGGTGTTCAACCTAAGTTTCTTCTGGCTATTACTCTGATCTGCTCCCTGTCCACATTTTCCGCCAAGGCTTTTGTGGATTCGGGAGCAGCCCTAAACCTAATGGACTTGGATTTTGCTAAACGTTGTGGATTTCCGATGACACCTCTGCAGACGCCTATCCCTTTGAGGGGGATTGATGCTACTCCTTTGGCTAAAAATAAACCTCAGTTTTGGACCCAGGTGGTAATGCGGGTCGCCCCAGACCATCAAGAAAATTGCAGATTTTTGGTGTTGCATAATCTGCATGATACTATTGTTCTGGGGTTTCCCTGGTTACAAATTCATAATCCAGTTTTGGATTGGAAATCTGTGTATGTGGTGAGTTGGGGTTGTCGGTGTGCCTTTAGTGAGGCTCCGGTGTTTTCCACCTCTCCTCAGTCGCATGATGTTCCTGATTATTTGGCGGACTTTTATGATGTATTTAGTGAGAATGAGTCTGCGTCTCTGCCTCCTCATAGGAGTTATGACTGTGCAATTGAACTGAGCCCGGGGTGTAAATTTCCCAAGGGTCGGCTCTTCAATTTATCTGTACCCGAGCACGAGGCTATGCGATCCTATATTAAGGAGGCGTTGGAGAAGGGTCATATTAGACCATCCTCATCACCATTAGGTGCCGTTTTTTTTTTTGTAGCCAAAAAGGATGGATCATTAAGACCTTGTATTGATTATCGTGCCCTCAACAAAATTACTGTTAAATATCAGTATCCGTTACCCCTGATTTCTGATCTATTCTCCAGAGTTAAAGGTGCTTGCTGGTTTACCAAGCTTGACCTCAGGGGGCGTATAATCTTATTCGCATTAAGCATGGGGATGAATGGAAGACGGCGTTTAATACTCCAGAGGGACATTTTGAGTACCTGGTGATGCCTTTTGGGCTCACTAATGCCCCTTCTGTCTTCCAGTGCTTCATGAACGATATTTTCCGAGATTTTGTCGATAAATTTTTGATTATCTATCTGAATGATATTTTGATCTTCTCCAAGGATTGGGATTCTCATGTGGAACATATTCGGACTGTGTTCCGGATCTTGAGGGAGAATTCCCTGTATGTCAAAGGATCTAAATGCCTTTTTGGAGTACAGAGGATTTCTTTTTTGGGATTTATTTTGTCCCTGTCAACTATTGAAATGGACCCGGCCAAGGTACAGGCCATTTACGATTGGGTTCAGCCCACTTCTTTGAAGGCCCTCCAGAAGTTTTTGGGTTTTGCTAATTTTTATCGGAAATTTATAACAAAATTTTCTAGTATTGCCAAGCCATTGACTGATTTGACTAAGAAGGGTGCTGATTAGTGTTGAGCGATACCGTTCGATACCCAAAAATATCGTATCGGATGGTATCGCCCGATACGAAAAAAATATCGGGTATCGCCAATTCCGATACCGGAAGTCCCATTCAAGTCAATGGGACTTCCGGTATCGGAATTAAAAAAAGCCCTTTATTTCCTTGTTGGCTAATTCTACATAATTGAAAACAAATAAGAATCATGTAGAATGTATTGTGAGAGGTGGAGGAGACATTAAAAGCATAGTGGTTTATTCAAATCACATGGCATAGCATTAATTCCAATTTTTTTTTTCAATACGTTCGGAGTTAAAAAGATATTGACTATGTTAACCTTTTTTATATTTTGTCAGATATGTACTGTATGTTTCACAACTTCCATGCTCTTCACCTTCTTTTGTACTTCTCCCACACGTTCTCCTTCATGATCCGCAGCAGTAGCATTTTTTTCATCAACTTTTTCTTCACCTTATTCATCTTCTTCTTCTGCATCTTCTCCCCATTAATTTTTTTTTCCATTCTTCATATTCTTCTTATTCAGCTATTATTAATTTTAATATGCTATTTCTTTATCTTCTTCCTATTCTTCTTTGTCTTCATTTTCTTATGGTGACAGGCATTCCTGTAGTACTTATCTATAAAAGTTATAAGATTACACCTTACGTTCTGCCTGTCACAAAAGATTTACAACAGGATTTGTCCGCGTTCAGTTTGGCCTGCAGCAGCAGGCATTTTCCAGGGGCACCACGAGGAGGAACGGACTCACCCCCATTTACTGCTTAGTCTTCTTCTGCTTATAATTTTGATTTCTTCTATGCTGATTTTTAGTATTATGCTTAATGTTCTTCTGCTTTCTGTTCTTCTGCTCTTGCTTCTTCTGCTTCTTGTTCTTCTGTCTTTTGTTCTGTATCTTGGTGGTTGTCTTCATGTTCTTTGTCCTCTTGGTCTTATTATTTAGGGTCATATTTCTGGTCTTCTTTGGTGTGGTCTTCAGGGTCGTCATCATCAGGGTCGTCGTCATGGAGATCAATAAGGATTACCAAAGACAATTTCTAAAAAGCTTGATCTTGGAAATGTAGCAGAAGGTACAAGAAGGCTGAGAAACTGGCGAGAACCAGCAGACAGTGCTGGCACCCGGATGGGTAGCAGAAGGAACAAGAGCCAATGGCACTACCGAGGACCAACTGACGGTGCTGGACCACGGTTACTAAGCAGAAGGTACCTGTGCTAAAAAGCACTACCAAGGACCAGCTGACGATGCTGGACCTCGGATACCGAGATGGAGGCACCTAGGCCAAAGACTGTGGCGAGATCCAGCAGACAGTGCTGGCACCCGGATGGGTAGCAGAAGGAACAAGAGCCAATGGCACTACCGAGGACCAACTGACGGTGCTGAACCACGGTTACTAAGCAGAAGGTACCTGTGCTAAAAAGCACTACCAAGGACCAGCTGACGGTGCTGGACCTCGGATACCGAGATGGAGGCACCTAGGCCAAAGGCTGTGGCGAGAACCAGCAGACAGTGCTGGCACCCGGATGGGTAGCAGAAGGAACAAGAGCCAATGGCACTACCGAGGACCAACTGACGGTGCTGAACCACGGTTACTATGCAGAAGGTACCTGTGCTAAAAAGCACTACCAAGGACCAGCTGACGGTGCTGGACCTCGGATACCGAGATGGAGGCACCTAGGTCAAAGGCTGTGGCGAGAAACAGCAGACAGTGCTGGCAACCGGATGGGTAGCAGAAGGAACAAGAGCCAATGGCACTACCGAGGACCAACTGATGGTGCTGGACCACGGTTACTAAGCAGAAGGTACCTGTGCTAAAAAGCACTACCAAGGACCAGCTGACGGTGCTGGACCTCGGATACCGAGATGGAGGCACCTAGGCCAAAGGCTGTGGCGAGAACCAGCAGACAGTGCTGGCACCCGGATGGGTAGCAGAAGGAACAAGAGCCAATGGCACTACCGAGGACCAACTGACGGTGCTGGACCATGGTTACTAAGCAGAAGGTACCTGTGCTAAAAAGCACTACCAAGGACTAGCTGACGGTGCTGGACCTCGGATACCGAGATGGAGGCACCTAGGCCAAAGGCTGTGGTGAGAACCAGCAGACAGTGCTGGCACCCGGATGGGTAGCAGAAGGAACAAGAGCCAATGGCACTACCGAGGACCAACTGACGGTGCTGGACCACGGTTACTAAGCAGAAGGTACCTGTGCTAAAAAGCACTACCAAGGACCAGCTGACAGTGCTGGACTTCAGATACCGAGATGGAGGCACCTAGGCCAAAGGCTCTGGCGAGAACCAGCAGGCAGTGCTGGAACCCGGGTGGGTAGCAGAAGGTACCCATTCAAAGCAAAGTAGCCAGGCCACAAGCCGGCCGCAGTTACCGAAACCCACAGTCCTACAGGGGGTCCATGTCCCATTGGCACTACGGATCCAGCCTTCAGTGCCAGTTCCCGCAGCCCACATAGGAGTCACCTAAACTGCAGGCACCGTAGAGTCGGCTAACCCGGCCGCAAGATGGCAGGACAACGGATTGGTGGCATAGTGACCTTGACACTACCCGGAAACAGCAGGCGTGCTGAAAACAGGCTGGGCAACAGGGAGTACCCGTGCCAAAGACACTGCTGAGAACCAGCTGACGGTGCTGGAACCCAGATGGGTAGCAAAAGCTACAAGAGTCAATGGCACTACCGAGGAACAGCTGACGTTGCTGGACCACGGTTACTAGGCAGGAGGTACCTGTGCTAGAAAGCACTACCAAGGACCAGCTGACGGTGCTGGACCTTCGGATACCGAGATGGAGGCACCTAGGCTAAAGGCTCTGGCGAGAACCAGCAGACAGTGCTGGAACCCGGGTGGGTAGCAGAAGGTACCCATTCAAAGCAAAGTAGCCAGGCCGCAAACCGGCCGCAGTTACCGAAACCCACAGTCCTACAGGGGGTCCATGTCCCATTGGCACTACGGATCCAGCCTTCAGTGCCAGTTCCCGCAGCCCACATAGGAGTCACCTAAACTGCAGGCACCGTAAAGTCGGCTAACCCGGCCGCAAGACGACAGGACAACGGATTGGTGGCATAGTGACCTTGACACTACCCGGAAACAGCAGGCATGCTGGAACCAGGCTGGGCAACAGGGAGTCCCCGTGCCAAAGACACTGCCGAGCACCAACTGGCGTTGTTGGAGCCCAGGGACAATCATGGTGTAGGCCGAGGCCTACTTGGTGGTAGTTTTAGATTGTTTTTAGGCTACAACAGACTGTCAACGTGCTCCAATTAGGCATCTGTCTCCACTCTGTTTCCAGGATTTCACGTGACCACCAACACCGCCAGTTTATGCGTACAGTAGCCGTCTGCCCAATCCACACTTGTTCCTGTGTTACTGGTGTTCTGTAATGTCAGCAGATCCCCTGATGTTTGTCTGCCAATGTCTCCTGCTCTGTCCACATTACCACCACTTGCAGTGGGAAGGTGGACAGCGCAGGAGACAGTGCCGGACACACATTGGGGGATCAGCTCACGTTACAGAACACCAGGAACACAGGAACAAGTGTGGAATGCGTGGACGGCAACTGTGAGCAGGAACTGGCGGTGTTGGAGGTCAGGGGAAATACTAGAGACAGAGTGGAGACAGAGGCCAAATCAGAGAATGTTTAAATCTGAAGTAGTTACAATTTGGAGGCAGCAGCAGTTTGCCCTCCACACAGCAGGGGATCAGCTGACGTTACCGAACCCCACTTTCACATGAACGAGTGTGTTTTTCTGTGTGGACAGCACTTCCGAGCAACAACTGACGATGTTGGAGCCCAGGGATAGTCATTTTGTAGGCTGAGGCCTACTTGGAGGCAGTTTAAGATAAGACGTTGTTTGACTTTGGAGGGAGCAGGACACTTTGCCCTCCACACAGCAGGGGATCAGCTGACGTTACTGACCCCCACTTTCACATGAACGAGTGTGTTTTTCTGTGTGGACAGCACTTCCGAGCACCAACTAGCGTTGTTGGAACCCAGGGACAATCATGGTGCAGGCCGAAGCCTACTAGGAGCCAGGTGTAAAGCTGAGGTATTTTGACTTTGGAGGGAGCAGGACACTTTGCCCTCCACACAGCAGGGGATCAGCCGACGTTACCGACCCCCACTTTCACATGAACAAGTGTTTTTTTCTGTGTGGACAGCACTTCCGAGCACCAACTAGCGTTGTTGGAGCCCAGGGACAATTATGGTGTAGGCCGAGGCCTACTTGGTGGCAGTTTTAGATTGTTTGCAGGCTACAACAGACTGTCAGCGTGCTCCAATTAGGCATCTGTCTCCACTCTGTTTCCAGGATTTCACGTGACCACCAACACCGCCAGTTTATGCGTACAGCAGCCGTCTGCCCAATCCACACGTGTTCCTGGGTTACTGGGGTTCTGTAATGTCAGCAGATCCCCTGATGTGTGTCTGCCACTGTCTCCTGCTCTGTCCATGTTTCCACCGCTTGCAGTGGGAAGGTGGACAGCGCAGGAGACAGTGGCGGACACATATTGGGGGATCTGCTGACGTTACAGAACCCCAGTAACACAGGAACACGTGTGGAATGCGTGGACGGTAACTGTGAGCAGGAACTGGCGGTGTTGGAGGTCAGGGGAAATACTAGAGACAGAGTGGAGACAGAGGCCAAATCAGAGAATGTTTAAATCTGAAGTAGTTACAATTTGGAGGCAGCAGCAGTTTGCCCTCCACACAGCAGGGGATCAGCTGACGTTACCGAACCCCACTTTCACATGAACGAGTGTGTTTTTCTGTGTGGACAGCACTTCCGAGCAACAACTGACGATGTTGGAGCCCAGGGATAGTCATTTTGTAGGCTGAGGCCTACTTGGAGGCAGTTTAAGATAAGACGTTGTTTGACTTTGGAGGGAGCAGGACACTTTGCCCTCCACACAGCAGGGGATCAGCTGACGTTACTGACCCCCACTTTCACATGAACAAGTGTGTTTTTCTGTGTGGACAGCACTTCCGAGCACCAACTAGCGTTGTTGGAGCCCAGGGACAATCAGGGTGCAGGTCGAGGCCTACTAGGAGCCAGGTGTAAAGCTGTGGTATTTTGAATTTGGAGGCAGCAGCAGTTTGCCCTCCACACAGCAGGGGATCAGCTGACGTTAGCGACCCCCACTTTCACATGAACGAGTGTGTTTTTCTGTGTGGACAGCACTTCCGTGCACAAACTAGCGTTGCTGGAACCCAGGGACATTCAGCGTGCAGGCCGAGGCCTACTAGGAGCCAGGTGTAAAGCTGAGGTATTTTGACTTTGGAGGGAGCAGGACACTTTGCCCTCCACACAGCAGGGGATCAGCCGACGTTACCAACCCCCACTTTCACATGAACAAGTGTTTTTTTCTGTGTGGACAGCACTTCCGAGCAACAACTGACGATGTTGGAGCCCAGGGATAGTCATTTTGTAGGATGAGGCCTACTTGGAGGCAATTTAAGATCAGACGTTGTTTGAATTTGGAGGTAGCAGCAGTTTGCCCTCCACGCAGCAGGGGATCAGCTGACGTTACTGACCCCCACTTTCACATGAACAAGTGTGTTTTTCTGTGTGGACAGCACTTCCGAGCACCAACTAGCGTTGTTGGAGCCCAGGGACAATCAGGGTGCAGGCCGAGGCCTACTAGGAGCCAGGTGTAAAGCTGTGGTATTTTGAATTTGGAGGCAGCAGCAGTTTGCCCTCCACACAGCAGGGGATCAGCTGACGTTAGCGACCCCCACTTTCACATGAACGAGTGTGTTTTTCTGTGTGGACAGCACTTCCGAGCAACAACTGACGATGTTGGAGCCCAGGGATAGTCATTTTGTAGGCTGAGGCCAACTTGGAGGCAGTTTAAGATAAGACGTTGTTTGAATTTGGAGGCAGCAGCAGTTTGCCGTACACACAGCAGGGGATCAGCTGACGTTACCGAACCCCACTTACACATGAGCGAGTGTTTTGTCTGTGCGGACAGCACTTCTGAGCCCAACTGGCGGTGTCGGAGCCCAGGGAAAATCAGGTAGTAGGCCGAGGCCTACTTGGTGGCAGTTTGCGATTGTTTCTATACTACTACTAACTGTCAACGTACTCCAATTAGGCCTCTGTCTTCACTCTGTTTCGAGTATTTCCTCTGGCTTCCAACCACGCCAGTTGCTGCTCTGAAATGCAATCTGCACAACCCACACTTGTTCCTGTGTTACTGGGGTTCTGTAACAGCAGCTTCTCCCTAGAGGTGAGTCAGGCAATGTCTCCTGCTCTGTCCACATTTCCACTACAAGTAGTGGGAATGTAGACAAAGCAGGAGACATTGCCGTGCTCACCTCTGGAGATGAGCAGATGTTACAAGACCCAGGTAACACAGGAACAAGTGTGGATTGTGCAGACGGCACTTGAGAGCAGAAACAGGCGGTGTTGTAGGCCAGAGGAAATACTCAAAACAGAGTGGAGACAGAGGGCAAATCAGAGAACATATTAAATCAGAGGTAGTCAGAAGTTGTAGGCAGCAGGAGAGTTTGCCGTACACACAGCAGGGGATCAGCTGACGTTACCGAACCCCACTTACACATGAACGAGTGTTTTGTCTGTGCGCACAGCACTTCTGAGCACCAACTGGCGGTGTCGGAGCCCAGGGAAAATCAGGTAGTAGGCCGAGGCCTACTTGGAGCCAGGTGTAAATCTGAGGTTGTTTGACTGTGGAGGGAGCAGGACACTTTGCCATACACACAGCAGGGGATCAGCTGACGTTACCGAACCCCACTTACACATGAGCGAGTGTTTTGTCTGTGCGGACAGCACTTCTGAGCCCAACTGGCGGTGTCGGAGCCCAGGGAAAATCAGGTAGTAGGCCGAGGACTACTTGGTGGCAGTTTGCGATTGTTTCTAGACTACTACTAACTGTCAAATTACTCCATTTAGGCCTCTGTCTCCGCTCTGTTTTGAGTATTTCCTCCGGCCTACAACACCGCCAGTTGCTGCTGTGAAATGCCGTCTGCACAACCCACACTTGTTCCTGTGTTACTGGGGTTCTGTAACACCAGCTTCTCCCTAGAGGTGAGTCAGGCAATGTCTCCTGCTCTGTCCACATTTCCACTACAAGTAGTGGGAATGTAGACAAAGCAGGAGACATTGCCGTGCTCACCTCTGGAGATGAGCAGATGTTACAGGACCCAGGTAACACAGGAACAAGTGTGGATTGTGCAGACGGCACTTGAGAGCAGAAACAGGCGGTGTTGTAGGCCGGAGGAAATACTCAAAACAGAGCGGAGACAGAGGGCAAATCAGAGAACATATAAAATCAGAGGTAGTCAGAAGTTGTAGGCAGCAGGAGAGTTTGCCGTACACACAGCAGGGGATCAGCTGACGTTACCGAACCCCACTTACACATGAGCGAGTGTTTTGTCTGTGCGCACAGCACTTCTGAGCACCAACTGGCGGTGTCGGAGCCCAGGGAAAATCAGGTAGTAGGCCGAAGCCTACTTGGAGCCAGGTGTAAATCTGAGGTTGTTTGACTGTGGAGGGAGCAGGACACTTTGCCATACACACAGCAGGGGATCAGCTGACGTTACCGAACCCCACTTACACATGAGCGAGTGTATTGTCTGTGCGGACAGCACTTCTGAGCCCAACTGGCGGTGTCGGAGCCCAGGGAAAATCAGGTAGTAGGCCGAGGCCTACTTGGTGGCAGTTTGCGATTGTTTCTAGACTACTACTAACTGTCAACGTACTCCAATTAGGCCTCTGTCTTCACTCTGTTTCGAGTATTTCCTCTGGCTTCCAACCACGCCAGTTGCTGCTCTGAAATGCCATCTGCACAACCCACACTTGTTCCTGTGTTACTGGGGTTCTGTAACAGCAGCTTCTCCCTAGAGGTGAGTCAGGCAATGTCTCCTGCTCTGTCCACATTTCCACTACAAGTAGTGGGAATGTAGACAAAGCAGGAGACATTGCCGTGCTCACCTGTGGAGATGAGCAGATGTTACAGGACCCAGGTAACACAGGAACAAGTGTGGATTGTGCAGACGGCACTTGAGAGCAGAAACTGGCGGTGTTGTAGGCCGGAGGAAATACTCAAAACAGAGTGGAGACAGAGGGCAAATCAGAGAACATATTAAATCAGAGGTAGTCAGAAGTTGTAGGCAGCAGGAGAGTTTGCCGTACACACAGCAGGGGATCAGCTGACGTTACCGAACCCCACTTACACATGAGCGAGTGTTTTGTCTGTGCGCACAGCACTTCTGAGCACCAACTGGCGGTGTCGGAGCCCAGGGAAAATCAGGTAGTAGGCCGAGGCCTACTTGGAGCCAGGTGTAAATCTTAGGTTGTTTGACTGTGGAGGGAGCAGGACACTTTGCCATACACACAGCAGGGGATCAGCTGACGTTACCGAACCCCACTTACACATGAGCGAGTGTTTTGTCTGTGCGGACAGCACTTCTGAGCAACAACGGGCATTGCTGTAGCCCAGGAAATAAAGTTCAGGTCATAGAAACATGAACACAACAGGAGACCTGGATCCTGTTGCCAGCCAATTATTTATTCTGGAAGAGGACTGGCAAATTCAGGTGAGATCCAGGCCTTGTTCATTTTCACAAAAGTAAGCCGGTCAACATTATCGGCGGATAGTCGCGTGCGACGGTCTGTTACCACACCACCTGCAGCACTAAAGACACGTTCCGATAATACACTGGCAGCAGGGCAAGCCAGCACCTCCAATGCATACTGGCTAAGCTCTGGCCATGTATCCAGCTTAGAGACCCAATACTTGAACGGGGAAGAGCCGTCTGGGAGAACACTAACAGGGCACGACAAGTAGTCTGTCACCATCTGACGGAAACGTTGCCTCCTGCTGACTGGAGCCGTCTGTGATGGTGTAGCCGTTTGTGGCGGTCCCACAAAACTTTTCCACATTTGGGCCATACTGGCCTTGCCTTGTCCTGCGGCACTGCTTCTGCTACCTCTTTGTGCAGAGCTTCCTCCACTGCCTCTACCCACATGGCTGAATTGAAAAGCACTACCAGCAACACTTGCGGGGGGAATGGAGAACATGATGGCCTGCACAAGTGTTTCTTGGTACTCCCGCATTTTTCGCTCCCGTTTCAACTGTGGTATGAGGCTTTGTAAGTTGTCCCGGTAGCGAGGATCTAGGAGGGTGTACACCCAATAATCAGCCGTGTGGAGAATGTTGGCGATGCGGCATGAAATCAACCATGTGCTGCAGACTGCCAACTGGACCGGAAACGCTGTCCCCAGCTTGAGGCAGCATCTCTGCCTGCTCAGCATCACCCCACCCTGGCTGTACACACTGACTACTAGAGCCTTGTGTACCTCCCTCCTCTGGAGAGATGTGTTCCTCCTCCTCCATTGACTCCTCGTCATCCTCCTCACTAAGTGTCCCCTGCCTGGGCCTTTGTGTGGATGCACGTTGCGCAGATTTGCCAGAAGCAGATGGCATTTCTGACTGCTCATCCTCGACCTCTTCAAAAACCTCCTCACTTAGTGCTTGTAAGGTTTTTTGAAGCAGACAGATGAGGGGGACAGTCATGCTGATTAGTGCATCATCTGCACTGGCCATCCGCGTGGAGTCATCGAAGGCATGCAAAACTTGGCAGATGTCCCTCATAGTGGCCCACTCAGTGGTGGTGAAGTGTGTCCGGCGCACAGTGCGACTTGTTTGCGCCTGATGCAGCTGGTACTCCATTACTGCTGCCTGCTGCTTACACAACCGCTCCAACATATGTAACGTTGAATTCCACCTGGTGGGGGGTCACATATGATGCGATGTTCTGGCAGGCGGAATCGGCGTTGCAGAGATGCAATGCGCGATCTTGCCATGCTGGAACGCCGCAAGTGAGCACACTCTAGGCGAACCTTGTGCAGCAGTGCATCAAGATCCGGATAGTCCCTCAGAAAGCTCTGCACGACCAAATTGAGCACGTGTGCCAGACATGGTATGTGAGTGAGGTTGCCTAGGCCCAGAGCTGCCACTAGATTTTGGCCATTGTCACTCACTACCAAACCTGGCTGGAGATTCGCTGGCACAAACCACACATCGCTCTCCTGCTTGATGGCATTCCAGAGCTCCTGTGCTGTGTGGCTCCGATTCCCCAAAGAAATTAATTTAAGGACGGCCTGTTGACGTTTGGACACACATGTGCTCATATCTGGCCTAACAGGCTCACGCAGTGCTGATTCCGAGGAAGTAGAGTAGGCGGAGGACTCAATATGTACAGACTGCATTCCTGCAATCCTTGGAGTTGGCAGAATACGTACAGAGCCACTCTCCAGATCTGTACCTGGCTCCACAACACTGACCCAATGGGCAGTGAGGGAAAGGTATCGTCCCTGTCCATGGCTACTGGTCCACGCATCGGTGGTCAGTTGGACCTTGCTACTGACGTAATTTAGTAGCGCATTTTTAATTTTTCCCTCCACATGCTTTTGCAGGGCAGGGATGGCTTGCCTGCTGAAATAAAAGCGGCTGGGCACATTGTATTGTGGAACTGCCAATGACATAAAGTTCCGGAAGGTGTCAGTCTCCACCAGCCTGAATGACAGCATCTCAAGGGCCAGTAGTTTGGCAATGCCGGCATTCAGAGCCAGTGCTCGGGGATGGTTTGCCGAGTATGGCCGCTTTTTCTCCCATGCCTGTGCTACTGATTGCTGGTGAGTGGCCTGGGAGTGTGCTGATGACTGCGAACGTGGTTCAGTGGGTGGAATTTCACTGGGTATCTGGACAACAGTGGCAGTGGTTCTTCCATGGCATTCCAGTGAGGAAGCCGAACCAGCTGTGTGTGAGCTGGAGGGTGAGGCCCCAACACGAGCTGAAGAGGTGGTAGGTGCTGCTGAAGGTTGGCCTACATCTTCAGTGTGTCTGTGTAACTCCACCTCGTGCTTGGTACGCACATGTTTCCACATATTTGTGGTATTGAGGTTGCTCACATTTTTCCCTCGTTTCACTTTCTGATGACACAGCTTGCATTTGACAAAGCAAATGTCATCTGCAACTGTGTCAAAAAAAGACCACGCACTGCAAGTCCTGGGAGCGCCCGTTTTGTGTTTTGGAAGAGGATTGCTCCTCACGGGTGCCAAAGTGGAGGCTACAGGCAACCAAGTCTTCCCCCGCCCTCTCCCTCCTCTTTTGGCCGTTCGGGGAATCTCTTCCTCAGAGCTTCTCCCACCACCTTCCTGTGGCTGACGCCATGATGGGTCAAGGACCTCATCATCTCCACTCCCCTCTTCAAGCACCGGCTGGTCCTGGGTTGTCTCGCCAGCACCGTACGCACCAGAAATTGGCAACTGAGTCTCATCATCATCAGATGAGCACTGAGGTGTGCTGACAATAGGCACTGGCCCACCCGCCTCTTCAGATTCAGAGGGACAAAGCAGTTGCGCATCACTGCATACTCCCTCTTCTTCACGCTCTAGAATGCTGCTTGGCTGGCCACCTCTTTCCAAGCCAACAGATTCTGAGAACAGAAGTAAAGATTGAGATGGCTCCTGTCCAGGGCTCTCAGACTGCCTGGGCAATTTGGCAGGTGGTGAAGAGACAGATGGTTGCTCTTCAGTGCTCTGGCCTTGGGAGGATGCGGAAGTCATTGAAGTGGATGCGTTAGCTGCCATCCATCCGACAACGGCTTCAATTTGTTCGTCACGCAGCAGTGGGGTACGGCGAGGTCCTACAAAGCTGCGCATGAAGGACTGTTGCCTGGTAAAAGTGGGGGATGCCGGGTCACTGGTGGCTGCAGCAGACACCGAATCCCCACGTCCTCTCCCTGCTGAATCCCCCCGTCCTCTCTCTGCTTAAACTCCACGGCCACGACCACGTGCCTTACTTCTTCATCTTGGTAGACTGATAAAGATAGGCAGAAAAGTAAAAAAGGGGTGGCTAAGTGTTCTTATTCCTGAACACCTGCTAACCAGTATAAGAAACACTAATTTGGCTAAGAGTGTGTGTACTACACTTTAATATGATCTAATGTGGCCTAGACAACCGTAAAGTGGAGTGTTTGGTGAACTTTATTTCCTTTTTTTTTTGGGGGGGGGAAAGAAAAGGATGTGACCAAAGTTTGAAAGCTATAGTATCACAAACTTTTTGGAGCGATTACAATGCAGGAAGCTAACCTACAATGCAATTGATGAGGCTCCAAAAAATAGGGTGATACTAGTCTGGCTGGCCCTGAAGGGCACAAGCCAGCAAAAAGGCTCCTCTATCTAATCCTATATAGTGTTTGCAACCAACCAATGACAATGGATGCGGTTGGAAGCACACTAATATAGGAGCAAAAATCTGGCTAAATTAGCTGCAAAAAAAGGACTATGTATGAGGCAGTGACGCACGCTGAGCGGACTACAGTTAGCGGTGGCTGTAGAACACACTGCAACGTGAGCTGCACTCACACACAGAGAGACCTATCAGACAGCCAAAAACAGTGCAGAGAAATGGGCTATAGCACTGAAAGGCTGCTGAAAGGCTCCGCTGTCCACTCCTTTAGTGTTTGCAACCAACGTATATGGATACGTATGGAAGCACACTATACAGGAGAAAAAAAAAGCAGCAATAAAAGAAAAATGTGTATGAGGCAGAGACACACGCTGGGCGGCCTACAAGCAGACGTGCCTGCTGGACACACTACACAGCGTGGGTCTGCACTCACACAGCCCTTGCAGACAGCTGTGAACACTGCTGCTAGGCAAAAGAAAGCTACAGTGGTGGTTTATGTAGCCTGGATAAAGCACAATATTGTTTTTAGAATCGCTATTTCTAACTGTCCCTCACAGTCTTCAACAGCAGCCTGTCCCTAACTGAATTCACAGCAGAGTGACCAGAAATGGCGGCTGCAGCGGTTTTTATAGTGCATCATGACATCATTTCAGCAGCCAATCACAGCCATGCCAGTAGTTAACATGCCTACATGCCTAACAGGATGTGCCCACACTTCTGAGGATCCCCATTGGCTGAATCAAATCGAGCGGGCTCCTAGCATTATGGGAACTTCCGATTCCGGTATTCGATATGAAAAAAATATCGGAACTAAGTATCGGAATTCCGATACAGCTAATATCGGCCGATACCTGCGGTATCGGAATGCTCAACACTAGTGCTGATGTGTTAAATTGGTCTCCGGAGGCTGTTTCTTCCTTTCAGGAGCTGAAGCGAAGATTCACCTCCGCCCCGGTTTTGCGGCAACCTGATGTCTCACTTCCATTCCAGGTAGAGGTGGATGCTTCTGAGATTGGTGCAGGAGCTGTTTTGTCCCAAAAGGATCCTGTAACATCTAAAATAAATCCCTGTGCTTTCTTTTCCTGAAAGTTCTCTCCATCTGAACGTAACTATGATGTGGGGAATAGGGAACTGTTGGCCATGAAATGGGCATTTGAGGAGTGGAGACATTGGTTGGAGGGAGCTAAGCATCAAGTCGTGGTCCTCACTGACCACAAGAATTTGATTTACCTAGAGTCGGCTAAGCGCTTGAACCCTAGACAGGCTAGGTGGGCCTTGTTTTTTACACGTTTTGATTTTGTGGTTTCTTTTCTTCCTGGAACGAAGAATGTCAAGGCAGATGCCCTCTCTAGGAGCTTCTTTGCTGATTCTCCTGTGGTGACCAAGCCTGCTACCATCTTAGGCAAAGGGGTAGTTCTTTCTGCCATCTCGCCCGATTTGAGACGTGCTCTGGAAGAGTTCCAGGAGGACAAACCTGAGCGTTGTCCCAGTGGAAAGTTGTATGTTCCTGACCAGTGGAAGAAGAGAGTGATGTCTGAAGTTCATTGCTCTGCTTTGGCTGGTCATCCAGGTATTTTTGGTACTAGAGATCTGGTGAGTCGTTTTTTTTGGTGGCCCTCCTTGTCTCGTGATGTCAGGAATTTTGTGCAGTCCTGTGGGACGTGCTCCCGGTCTAAATCGTGTTCTCGCTCTAGTGGGTTGTTGATGCCTTTGCCTGTCCCCAAGAGGCCATGGACCCATATTTCAATGGATTTCATCTCTGATATGCCTGTCTCTCAAAGGATGACTGTTATTTGGGTGATTTGTGATAGGTTCTCTAAGATGGTTCATCTTGTACCACTCCCTAAGTTGCCGTCTTCCTCTGAGTTGGTGCCCCTGTTTTTACAACAGGTGGTTCGTTTGCACGGGATTCCTGAGAACATTGTATCTGACAGAGGAGTCCAGTTTGTGTCTAGATTTTGGAGAACTTTCTGTTCCAAGCTGGGAATTCAGTTGTCCTTCTCCTCTGCTTTTCACCCTCAGACCAATAGGCAGACAGAGAGAACAAACCAGACCTTGGAGTCATATTTGAGATGTTTTATTTCTGCTGATCAGGATGATTGGATTTCATTTTTGCCCTTGGCCGAATTTGCTTTAAATAATAGAGCTAGTTCTGCCACTTTGATGTCACCTTTTTTTTGTAACTTTGGGTTTCATCCTCGATTTTCTTCAGGGCAGGTGGAGCCCTCTGCCCGCCCAGGTGTTGACACTGTGGTGGAGAGAATGCACCAGATCTGGGACAAAGTGGTGGATAAGTTATCTCTCTCTCAGGAAAAGGCCCAGCGGTTTTCCAACCGACATAGGACCATTGGTCCCCAGTTTAAGGTTGGTGATATGGTGTGGTTATCATCAAAAAATATTGCTATGAAGGTGGCTTCTCCTAAGTTTAAGCCTAGATTTATTGGACCTTACAAGATTGTGGAGATTATTAATCCGGTCTCTTTTCATTTGGCTCTTCCTGTCACATTTAAAATCCATAATGTGTTCCATAAATCTTTGTTGAAGAGGTTTGTTGAACCTGTTGTTCCGGGGGTGGCACCTCCAGACCCTGTATTGGTTGAAGGTAACATGGAATATGAGGTAGAGAAAGTACTGGATTCCTGTCTGGCTAGATGGAGACTCCAGTATTTGGTTAAGTGGAAGGGTTATGGTCAGGAGGATAATTCCTGGGTCTCTGCCTCTGATATTCATGCCTAAAGATTGGTGCGTGCCTTTCATCGGGCTCACCCTGATCGCCCTGGTGGCGTGGTTGAGGGTTCGGTGACCCCTCCTCAAGGGGGAGGTACTGTTGTGAGTTCATTTTCCCCTTCAATACTGAGGCCCGAGGAACTCCCTCTTCTGGTAAAGAAAGGTAGTAAGCCTGATTATCAAACACCTGAGGCTGATGATGATGACTGGCTGAGTGGAGTTACTGACTGGATATAAGGCTGCCGACGCCCTTCTGCCCTGCGGGTGATTTCTCTGTGGGATCCTTGGAGACCAGTCTGAATTCCCGCTCCTCTAAAGCTAAGTTTGCTGCTCGGCTTTTTGCATTTGCGCTTTGACTTAGTTTGCTTTGTTTTTCTGGATTTCTGCCATTCCCTGCTGGGGTGTGCTGAATTCCTTTAGCTCTGTCTTCTGAAAATACCTGAGTGCTGATTTAGTTTTTGAAGCCTAGCTGCTTCAGGGTCTTTTTCATATCAGCTTGTTGGCTTATGTCTTTGATAGGGTTTTGGCAGATTGCAGACAGCAGCCTTCCTGTCCTTTCCTATCTAGGTAGTTTTGGGCCCTGGCTTTGCTCAGTCTATCTTTCTGTCTGTGTTAGTGTTTTCATCTTGCTTCACCATCATTATATGTTGGGGGCTGCCTATTGCTTTGGGGTCTGCTCTGGGGCAGTTTAGATTTCCCCTTTCTTTCTTTAGGCCTATTTAATTCTCTGGCTGTGTTTGAGGGGTCTAGGGCATCGTAGGAACCCCCCACGGCTACTGCTAGTTGTGTTGATAGGTTCAGGGGTCTGCAATCTGATAGTTGCCAACTTCTCTGGTTTTCTGGACTTAGCTTGTATTTCTGTTTTTGCCTCCTACAGTGACTCAATCATAACACTCAGCTGTTCCTCAGTAGTGCCATTGGCTATTGTTCCTTCTGCTGCCACTAGGGGTTCCAGTACTGTCAGCTGGTTCTCGCCAGTTTCTCAGCCTTCTTGTACCTTGTGCTACATTTCCAAGATCAAGCTTTTTGAAATTGTCTTTGGTAATCCTTATTGATCTCCATGACGACGACGACCCTGAAGACCACACCAAAGAAGACCAGAAATATGACCCTAAATAATAAGACCAAGAGGACAAAGAACATGAAGACAACCACCAACATACAGAACAAAAGACAGAAGAACAAGAAGCAGAAGAAGCAAAAGCAGAAGAACAGAAAGCAGAAGAACATTAAGCATAAGACTAAAAATCAGCATAGAAGAAATCAAAATTATAAGCAGAAGAAGACTAAGCAGTAAATGGGGGTGAGTCCATTCCTCCTTATGGTGCCCCTGGAAAATGCCTGCTGCTGCAGGCCAAACTGAACGCGGACAAATCCTGTTGTAAATCTTTTGTGACAGGCAGAACGTATATAACTTTTATAGATAAGTACTACAGGAATGCCTGTCACCATAAGAAAATGAAGAAAAAGAAGAATAGGAAGAAGATGAAGAAATAGCATATGAAAATTAATAATAGCTGAATAAGAAGAATATGAAGAATGGAAAAAAAAAATTAATGGGAAGAAGGTGAAGAAGATGAATAAGGTGAAGAAAAAGTTGATAAAAAAATGCTACTGCTGCGGATCATGAAGGAGAAAGTGTGGGAGAAGTACAAAAGAAGGTGAAGAGCATGGAAGTTGTGAAACATACATATCTGACAAAATATAAAAAAGTTAACATAGTCAATATCTTTTTTACTCCGAACGTCTTGAAAAAAAAATTTGGAATTAATGCTATGCCATGTGATTTGAATAAACCACTATGCCTTTAATGTCTCCTCCACCTCCCACAATACATTCTACATGACTCTTATTTGTTTTCAATTACGTAGAATTAGCCAACAAGGAAATAAAGGGCTTTTTTAAATTCCGATACCGGAAGTCCCATTGACTTGAATGGGACTTCCGGTATCGGAATCGGCGATACCTGATATTTTTTTCGTATTGGGCGATACCATCCAATACGGGTATCGCTCAACACTAATGCTAACTAATAAAGACGTATTTTTATTATATTCACCTAGTTACTCATATTTTCTCCTTGCATGTATATCTATTGGAGTGGGTGTTTCAGGTGTTTTCCTGCTTAGGGTGGCTACTTATAGCCCTAAACCCTATCTCTGACATAGTGATAATGTCACTGAGGTTTTTGCATTTATTAAATGTTGTTACTTATGTAACATCATTTGGGTTATAATAATTATTTATACCTATTTGCTTCACAATATATTCATTTTTTCTTCAAGGCTTTGGAATATAATGTTGTAAAAGTGAAAGCAAATTGGTGAAGTGTGTTTTAACTCAAATGTGAAACTAATTGTCATCTTTACTATTTCTCCATTCCATCTGCGGCTAACCACCTCAATGATGTTATTGAGTTTCTTTGTCAAGAAAACAACAGCTACACCAATACCACGTGCTTTTTTTCTGTTAATTCATCATGCTGGTAAAGTAGAGGTGAGATTTGGGATCTAGATAACATCTGTGGACAGTAGTCAACATGACACTGTGCCAAGACCCACTGGGGTCTAGCTACCAATTTGACATAGTTTGTGCACAGCTGAACAGAGTTGTCAGAAAGACAAGATTTTGATTCAATAACATGTTGCATGGATTGTCTAGTGGAAACACGCATATAGTATTATTATTATTATTTATTTATATAGCACCATTAATTCCATGTACAGTACACAAATTTAGAATGACATACTGGTACAGAGGGGAATTACATTCTACGGGTTAATGGGGAAGAGATAGAAGGTCGGGGGTGTGGAATCTCGGGTGGTGGAGAGGCAGCAGCTTGAGTGGTGGTGTAGAAGTCACATCTATGACCACCGCACTCTCCAATTGACACCTCTTGAAATGCAGCCAAAATGTCAAAATCTCTACCTTCTGTTATAGAAAATGCAGGGGCTCATTTTTTACGTCATTGTCCAACCAGTTCAGTATTAGAAGGTGATGGATTGTCAGAATCCGGCCCAGGAACACCAGGCTTCAGTAGTTGCGAGTCCTGGTCCCGTGCTCTTCCACGTGCTCTTGCTCTGGCTCTTTCAGTCATGATTTAATCTAGAAGATTTCGCCTTCGTAAGCTAGAGACAGAGTACAACACCACCCAAACGTTCACCCTCTGCCCCTCAGACTTTCTGTCTGTGCGTGACTGCCTCTAGGCAGAATATGATGATGGTGATAGCAGTTGGAGCATTTAAGACAGTCATGAAGCAGCCATAACAATTTGAAACAGAAGTTTTTTTTAACCGAGATACCACACTGTTCAATATGTGGCCTGTTTTTTTTTACCACAAAATAGTGTACAGAACTAGGTAACAGACAGCAAATACAGTGGAATGTAGGCCTGAATTGCCAAAATTTGTAAGCCACAAACACATCCCACATCTGACAGCGAGCGATACCACACTGCCAAATATGAGGTCTGTTTTTTTTTTAAATGGAAAATAGTGCTTTATATAATGAGTGACAGCAAAAAAATGGAATTTAGGCCTAAAATGCCCAAATTTTTAGTACACGGATGTATGAGGGGTGTCACAGATATACCACACTGTAAACTATGTGGCCTGCTTTATTATAAAATGCAAAATAGTGCTGTTTATAACTAGAGTGACAGACAGCAAAAAAAAGGAATATAGGCCTATAATGGCAAAATTTTTAGCATACGGATGTATGAGGCCTGGCATGGAGATACCACACTGCGAAATATGAGGCCTGTTTTTTTTAAAATGCAAAATAGTGCTGTATATAACTAGAGTGACAGACAGGAAAACACTGGAATACTGGGCTAAAATGGCCAAACTTGGAGGACGCGGATATATGAGGCCTGGCACAGAGATACCACACTGTCAAATATGTGGCCTGTTTTTTTTGTTAAAATGCAAAATAGTGCTGTATATAACTAGAGTGCCAGACAGCAAAAAAAAATGGAATTTAGGTCTAAAATGCCCAAATTTCTAGCACATGGATGTATGAGGCATGTCACAGATATACCACACTGTAAAATATGTGGCCTGTATATATATTTTGGGGGATTCAGCAAAATGGTGTCAAGAAATTGTGTAAGACACTCAAAAAAAATTCTACTCTGCTGTACCATATAAAAATGAAAGATTTCTCTGGGCGCTCAAAAGTGATTTTGAGACCCCTTTAAGATTGCAGGATTTTCACGCTGTGCTATGAAAAGGATCTGGCTGTATTGTGCAGTGTCAAAAAGCAAGTGGAGAAAAGAAGGGCTCTAGATTGCTTTGCAATAAAATAATCTCTATTAACCTTGGAAAAAATTGTTTCCTAGCCAACGATATCTGGGGCTAGGTACAGTATATACAATCAATATATGCTATAGGTAGCAGCAGCAGCAGACAGTAATGGAATGGACCCTCTTGATGTATGCAATGATACCTATATACACACATGCAGTGCTTGCAGGCATTGCACTGAGATGTATAGAGCGATGTACACTCCCCTGCCTACCTAACACTGCAACCTATATACTCTGGGATTAGTCCTTAGAAGGACTGTTGGTTTAGCTGGATGGTAGACCCCACACTGACAAATAAATCTCCAAATCTGACCCAATCTCGGCAGCAGCTCTCCCTACACTATCTCAATCTGGAGCAGGGTGGCGTCCGCTCTCTTATACCCCTGATGATGCTGTGTGGCCAGCCAATCACTGCAAGACCACAACAAAGATGGCTGCGGTGTTACAGTGCCTGACAGACAATCCCTGTATGGTGAATGGTTCTCTAAAGACCACCAAAAATGCTGGGTGGAGACTAGAGTTGAGCGAAACGGGTCGAAAAAATTCAAAAGTCGCTGACTTTTGGCAAAGTCGGGTTTCATGAAACGAAACCCGACCCTAGGATGAGGTCGGCCATGAGGTCGGCGACTTACACGCCAAAGTCGCGTTTCAAAAGTTTGTTTTGCGCTCTTTTTCAGCCAATCAGGATCCACGGACACTGTGGGCAACGTGATGACATAGGCACGGGTCACCACCATCTTTCAGAAGGGCATGCAAGTGATTGGCTTGCTTTGGTGGGCGTCACAGGGGGTATAAAAGGGCGTGCACGCCGACCGCCATCTTACTTCTGCCGATCTTAGTATAGGGAGAGGTTGCTGCTGATTCTGAAGGGAGAGCGTTAGGCAGGGAAGAAGACAAAAGAACTGCTTCTGCTGCTAGCGATTTGGCCTGCACAACACACAAGTCACTGTGTGTGCAGTGCAAGGGGAGGCTATATAGTGGTGTATCAGTGGTGTTGGTTGTTGGGCTGCCTTCTAAGGCTTCCTGACACGCTGGCATTGCTGTTTACCCACTGCTCCGCAAACTGCTTTTTTAAAAGTAATCCAATCTCCCTTATCCTCTAGTCACTTTTGTCACAGCTGTGCCATCGAGCGTGTCACATAGCGCTCAGATATCAGTGGGCCTCACACAATCTACAAATGTCCAGTGTCCAAAAGTGTACGCAGAGATTCAAAATCTCCATTATCCTCTCGTCACTTTGGTCACAGGCAGCTGTGCCATAGTGTGTGTCACATAGCGCTCAGATATCAGTAGGCCTCACACAATCTACAAGTGTCCAGTGTCCAAAAGTGTACGCAGAGATTCAAAATCTCCATTATCCTCTCGTCACTTTGGTCACAGGCAGCTGTGCCATCGAGCGTGTCACATAGCGCTCAGATATCAGTGGGCCTCACACAATCCACAAGTGTCCAGTGTCCAAAAGTGTACGCAGAGATTCAAAATCTCCATTATCCTCTCGTCACTTTGGTCACAGGCAGCTGTGCCATCGAGCGTGTCACATAGCGCTCAGATATCAGTAGGCCTCACACAATCTACAAGTGTCCAGTGTCCAAAAGTGTACGCAGAGAATCAAAATCTCCATTATCCTCTCGTCACTTTGGTCACAGGCAGCTGTGCCATCGAGCGTGTCACATAGCGCTCAGATATCAGTAGGCCTCACACAATCTACAAGTGTCCAGTGTCCAAAAGTGTACGCAGAGAATCAAAATCTCCATTATCCTCTCGTCACTTTGGTCACAGGCAGCTGTGCCATCGAGCGTGTCACATAGCGCTCAGATATCAGTGGGCCTCACACAATCTACAAGTGTCCAGTGTCCAAAAGTGTACGCAGAGATTCAAAATCTCCATTATCCTCTCGTCACTTTGGTCACAGGCAGCTGTGCCATCGAGTGTGTCACATAGCGCTCAGATATCAGTGGGCCTCACACAATCCACAAGTGTCCAGTGTCCAAAAGTGTACGCAGAGATTCAAAATCTCCATTATCCTCTCGTCACTTTGGTCACAGGCAGCTGTGCCATCGAGCGTGTCACATAGCGCTCAGATATCAGTAGGCCTCACACAATCTACAAGTGTCCAGTGTCCAAAAGTGTACGCAGAGAATCAAAATCTCCATTATCCTCTCGTCACTTTGGTCACAGGCAGCTGTGCCATCGAGCGTGTCACATAGCGCTCAGATATCAGTGGGCCTCACACAATCCACAAGTGTCCAGTGTCCAAAAGTGTACGCAGAGATTCAAAATCTCCATTATCCTCTCGTCACTTTGGTCACAGGCAGCTGTGCCATCGAGCGTGTCACATAGCGCTCAGATATCAGTAGGCCTCACACAATCTACAAGTGTCCAGTGTCCAAAAGTGTACGCAGAGAATCAAAATCTCCATTATCCTCTCGTCACTTTGGTCACAGGCAGCTGTGCCATCGAGCGTGTCACATAGCGCTCAGATATCAGTGGGCCTCACACAATCTACAAGTGTCCAGTGTCCAAAAGTGTACGCAGAGATTCAAAATCTCCATTATCCTCTTGTCACTTTGGTCACAGGCAGCTGTGCCATCGAGCGTGTCACATAGCGCTCAGATATCAGTGGGCCTCACACAATCCAAAAGTGTCCACTGTCCACAAGTGTGTGCAGAAATTCTAAATCTCCCCTGTCCTATAGACACCTTTTACCTTGTTTTACATTACTATATAGTTTGTTGGATTTTGTCTACATTTCTACCAAAAATGAGGAAGGCTGGTGGAAGAGGCCGTGGAATTGGGCGGGGGTTGGCAGCTGGTAATGATGGTGTTGGTGGTGGATCTGATGGTAGTGGCAAGAGCAAAATAGGACCGAATGCAGGAGGTGCTAACCCTGCGTCATCGTCTGGCTACATAAGGCCTCGAACGCTTAGTTTTCTAGGAGTTGGCAAACCGCTTTTAAAGGCAGAGCATCAGGAAAAAGTTTTGTCTTACATTGCTGACTCAGCCTCCAGCTCTATCGCCTCCTCTTCTTCAGTTGTAAAAAGTAAAAGCACTGAGTCGTCATTGGAGGCTCATGTTCATGAACCACACCTTTCCTTGTGTCCTTCACCCCAACCAAGATTGAAGGATGACGCAGGCCATCCTACTGATTACTCCATGGAGCTGTTTTCACATACCATGCCTGGATTATCAAGTCAAATGGTGAATTACCCAGGCCAAGATGAATCTGACATGGAGTGCACTGATGCACAGCCACTGATGGATGATTCTGCTGGTACATTCACTCAGAGCACTACATTGTCCTCGCAGTGTACAGAGCCAGATTTTGACCCTGATGAGACTCAGGTGCCCCTTCCCGCACACTATACCACCATACATGGTGACACAGAGGAAGGTGCACATGACATAGAAGAGGAGGTGATGGATGACCCAGTTGTTGACCCAGATTGGCATCCATTGGGGGAAGAGGGTGCTGCTTCCAATAGCTCAGATGAGGAGCATCCACAGCAGACATCGATATCGCAACAGCTGTTATCTGGCAGGCCCGGAGCACTCCAAAGACAGGTTCCAAACATCAAAAGAATTGCTGGACAGCTTGTCCAGAGGGTCAAAAGATCACAGCGTGCTAGGCCGCAAAATGTCTGCCAAAGTAGGAAGAGTGCAGTGTGGCAGTTTTTTGAACAAAATCCTCATGATCAGGCCAAGGTTATCTGTAAGAAGTGCGCAAAGACCTTTAGCCGAGGGAAAAATCTGAAAAATTTGAATACCAGTTGCATGCTTAGACATTTAACCAGCATGCACTTGCAAGCGTGGACACAACACCAAACCTCAAGTGCCACATGTGCAACTGATCACAACGAAGGTAGTCAGCAACGCTACATTGTTTCCCCCACTGTAAGCCCACCGGTTAGCACAGCAGCAAATGTTGAGGTGTCGTTGCAAGGCCACAGCAGTCAGGGAATCCCACTGTTATATCAACGAAAGACTGATTCTAGGCCATCAGAAAGAACACCAACTCCATCACCATCATCAACCCTCTCTCAGTCCGCCCTGTCCACCGCTACTTCCACCATATGCAGCTCTCAAGTCCAGCTCACCCTCCCAGACACTATGAGTAGGTCAAGAAAGTACTCAGTCTCTCATCCGCGTACACTGGGTTTGAACGCCCACATTGCCAAACTAATCTCGTTTGAGATGATGCCCTTTCGGTTGGTGGAAAGCACAGCTTTCCGCGAACTCATGGCCTATGCAGTACCACGCTATGACCTACCCAGTCGCCACTTCTTCTCTCGCAAAGCCATCCCAGCCCTCCACCATCATGTGAAAGACCGCATTGTCCATGCACTCAAGCAGTCAGTGAGCGGAAAGGTGCACCTCACAACTGATGCATGGTCCAGTCGGCATGGCCAGGGCCGTTACGTGTCCATCACTGCGCACTGGGTTAATGTGGTGGATGCAGGGTCCACAGGGGACAGCGGTGGTGGGACAGTGCTGCCTAGCCCACGGTCTAGGAAACAGTTGGCTGTAGGCGTTCGACCCTCCTCCTCCTCCTCCTCCTCCAGAAGCGACAGCTCGTCCACAGAGCGCAGTCGTACGAGCACTCCATCTGCAGCTGCCACTGTTGCAAACGATGTGTCCCCCTATCAAGCAGCTAGTGGAAAGCGTCAGCAGGCTGTGTTGCAGATGATGTGTTTGGGCGACAGACACACCGCCGAGGTGCTGGCCGAGTACTTGAAGCGACAAACTGAGTCATGGCTGGGCAGTGTACATCTTGAGGCAGGCAAGGTAGTTAGTGATAACGGCCGTAATTTTGTGGCAGCCATAGCCCTTTCAAAACTCAGCCACATACCTTGCTTGGCTCACACCTTGAACCTGGTGGTGCAGTGCTTCCTCAAAAATTATCCGGAGTTAACAGCCCTGCTCCAGAAGGTGCGAAGACTGTGCGCGCACATCCGCCGGTCGCCTGTACACTCCGTTCGTATGCAGAAGCTGCAGCGATTGCTCCACCTTCCCAACCACCGCCTCATTATCGACATTGCAACAAGGTGGAACTCCACCCTGCACATGGTGGAGCGGCTGTGCGAGCAGAGGCAGGCCATAATGCATTTGTGGGAGGATACACGGCCAGGCACTTTTAGAGCAGACATGGAGTTGACAGGCGTGCAGTGGTCGAAGCTGAAAGACCTTTGTAAAGTCCTTCAGTGTTTTGAGGAATGCACACGGCTGGTAAGCGCAGACGACGCCATCCTAAGCATGAGCATCCCACTTATGCGTCTGCTCATGCAAACTTTGACGCACCTTAAGGAGCAGGCGTCTGCAGCCAATGTTGATGAGGAGGAAGAGGAGGAGGGAATCCTTGATGACATTCAGCCATTGTCTGCTCAGGGACCTCTCCTGGACGAAGTGGAGGAAGAAGAGGAGGAGGAGGAGGAGGATGATGGTGATGATTACTTAGGGGAGGAGGATGCATCTCGTGGGGCAAGTGAAAATGTTGGCGTGGCAAGGTCTGGTACAGGGTTTGTGCGTGACTGGAGGGATGTGGATTTGCCAGAAAGTGCTCCTCCACCCAGCACTCGCAGTGCATCATTGACACCGGGAACATTGGCCCACATGTCAGATTATGCCTTGCGGATCCTAAAAAGGGACCCCCGCATTGCCAAAATGATGAACGATGACGACTACTGGTTGGCCAGCATCCTGGATCCACGCTATAAAGGCAAATTACAAAACATCATGCCACAGGAGAACCTTGACCTAATATTGGCTAATAAACAAGCAACTCTGGTAAATCGGTTGCTTGAGGCATTCCCAGCACACAGCAGCGGTGATGGTTCTCACACGAGCCGTACGGGCCGGGGGCAGCTTGGCAGAGGTGTTCGTGGTGCACACAGCAGAAGTGGCGTTGGAGACAGGGGTTTCATGACAATGTTGTGGACTGATTTTTCAAATACCGCTCACACAACTGGTAATACTGCATCGATGGAAAGTGACAGGAGACAGCAGTTGTCAACTATGGTTACAAACTACTTTTCCTCCCATATCGATGTTCTCCCACACAGGTCATTCCCCTTTGACTATTGGGCCGCTAAACTGGACACCTGGCCTGAATTGGCCCAATATGCCTTACATGAGCTCGCTTGCCCAGCTGCAAGTGTGCTATCGGAAAGAGTCTTCAGTGCAGCTGGATCAATCCTGACAGAAAAAAGGACCCGTCTGTCAACCCAAAATGTGGATGATCTAACCTTCATTAAAATGAACCACGCATGGGTTTCCAAGGATTTTGTCCCACCTTCCCCTGATGACACATAGGGTGACAGAAAAATGGCTTGCTTTGGTCCACCTCTTCCTGGTACTTCACCTATTTCGCCTTTTGCATCAGCTGAATGTCCAACATCAACATATGCCACTTTCTAAAACTCCCTAACTGTGCTGCCTCCCCCCCCATGGCCGGGGTCACCACCTACTGCACGACACCGTGCGAGTGCCGTTGCCCTGGACAGGTGGGTAGGCCGACTCTTGGGCGCGGGCACTGGCACAGGGTCCCTCATAGTGCAATCAAGTGTCTCTGACGGCGGTGGTGCACACCCGCCGTCAGACACAAAGCTGTACTATGAGGGGCCCAGTGCCAGTACCGACGCCCACGAGTGGGCCCCCCTTGCTTGGGCAGGGCCCCAGCATTTGCAATCTTTACCTCTCCCTGCTCCTCCTCTGTGTAATCTGGGCCGTCAAATCCATACTGTGCCTGACACCGTCTGAGCCTGCCTCCTGAGACATATATTTTGAATGTGTACGCTATCCATACATGTTATCCGGGGATACGGTACCCTTTCTAACCTTTGTGCAATGACGTGCAATCCATACTGGGCCTAACACCGTCTGAGCCTGCCTCATGCTGTATAGACATATATTTTGAATGTGTACGCTATCCATACATGTTATCCGGGGATACGGTACCCTTTCTAACCTTTGTGCAATGACGTGCAATCCATACTGGGCCTAACACCGTCTGAGCCTGCCTCATGCTGTATAGACATATATTTTGAATGTGTACGCTATCCATACATGTTATCCGGGGATACGGTACCCTTTCTAACCTTTGTGCAATCATGTGCAATCCATACTGTGCCTGACACCGTCTTAGCCTGCCTCCTGAGACATATATTTTGAATGTGTACGCTATCCATACATGTTATCCAGGGATACGGTACCCTTTCTAACCTTTGTGCAATCACGTGCAATCCATACTGGGCCTGACACCGTCTGAGCCTGCCTCCTGAGACATATATTTTGAATGTGTACGCTATCCATACATGTTATCCAGGGATACGGTACCCTTTCTAACCTTTTTGCAATCACGTGCATTCCATACTGGGCGTGAGAACGGCTGGCGAGCTGTTAAGCAAGCTACAGCACCTGTCCAGACAAGTACAGGGATTCCCTAGCGAGGAGACTTATTTGATTGTTTTCAATGTTGGGACAGCAATTTTTGGGGAGCACTATACTCTGGAGAATGATAGATGGGGCCCACCATACACTGGAACATTCCAAAGGTGGACATCAGACACTGGAGCAGCATTTACAGGGCCCATTATACACTAGAGCATTAGAAATGGGGCCCATTATGTTTGGAGCATTATTTGGGCCCATAAGACAGTGGAGCTTCATCCATGGGGACCAACATATACTGTAGCATTATGTGGAGCTCATCATATACTGTTTCAAACATTATATGGGACCAATGATTCTGTATGGAGAAATAGATGGGCCTCGTCATGAGATGTAAAAAGTGAGGTATTTTTCATTGTACTATACCGCTATTTCTCTGCCGTATCGGAGCATGATGAGTTGTGGTATGTGTTAAAGGGGCGCTCTTTCGCCCAGGGCACATGAAAATCTGGAGCCAGCCCTCCCCCCCCAGTTTGTAGCCAAATAACCCCCATTTTTCAGTGCGTAACTTGTAATATGAAGTTAATTAAGGTTGACAAGCTTAAGAAAGAAGAATTGATGCTTTTGGCATTCAAATGGGCACTGTAGGTGTGTTTCCTGTCCTCCTCTCACTGCCGACTTTTATTCCCCATTGACTTACATTGGGTTTCGTGTTTCGGGACGACCCCGACTTTTCCCTATAATCGGACGATCTTGCTCGACCCGACTTTTGGAAAAGTCGGGTTTCACGAAACGAAGCGCGACCCTAAAAAACCAAAAGTCGCTCAACTCTAGTGGAGACCTGAGTTCCCGCCGAGTAATCCCGGAAATGCTCGGTGTTCGATGAGTACACTGAGTACAGTGATACTCGGGCGAGTAACGAGTAGTTGCGAGCACGTTCGCTCATCACTAATCAACACCATCAATTAATGAACTAATAGAGACAGACAGCACACAATTAATAAAAACTTAAATGCGTAAATTGCAGAGATAATCACTACAGAGAACTTTAATACTAGATCCTATAAGAATGGAATAAAACTCAGCTTCTCATTAAGGCCTTTTGGGGCCATTGTATCCAGTGTAATTATCCAATGGCACTCCCTTTTTTCCAGGGTCCGTTTGAGATCGTCCCCTCTAATCCCCCCATGGACACAATTTATAGCCCTAACTTTAAAACTTTTTGGACTACAGCCATGATGGATCAAAAATGCTTTGGTAAAGTTTTTAATGTTGTAGTATCTTCGACCTCTTGAGCATTCAAAATATCATGGACATGCTCTCTAGTCCTCACTCAAAGTTGTGGTGAGGTTAAACCAACAAAAATTTTCTCGCGTGCACATGTCGCATAATAAAAGTGTTTCTGGCCATCGCAACTACTAAAATGGGTGCTTCTGACCATATTTGCACAAGTCAGACACTTGTGGTGCCCCTGAGGCTCAGTTGCCACAGAGGTACTGTACCTCCCCCTGAGGTGAGGTGCCCCACCATCCAGGAAAGGTGGGATCTCCTGACCATGCTCCAACACTCACATCCCACACAACACAGAAGTTCAGCAAAGCCACATTGCGGCTTCCTGCTTGGAGTGTAGCAGAGCACCTTTGGTGGCTCCCTGCTTGGAACACTAAATGTGCTGTGAGGCGGGTGAAGCTAGAATACTTAAAAGAGCAGGAAGGTATAGGATTTCAGGTCAGTCGGTAAGTCAGGGAGTCACTCAGAGAGGAATGAGGAGAGAGGATCCCTGAGAGAGGGATGGAGGAAGGAGTGCTGCAGCTGCCTCAGTGATCTGAGCAAGCTGGCACAGGAAAGAAGGAGAAAGACATTGAACAGAAACCTGATCTTCCATAAGAAGGATAGACAAGTACGGAATGTAGGAGTAAAAGGGAACAGAGGACGTGGGTTAGAGGAAGAATCCTGCCTAGAAGTTCTAAGCGCAAGTCCGGGGCCCGGTCCCCGAGGTTGTATGGACACTAATGGTTCTACAGCAGACACCGGTGGAGTAGTGGGCTGTAAATGCACTACTCCCATCTAAGACTTGGGGCACAACAGCAACATTGATAGTGAGCCAGGAGTAAGGAGTCCCCGAAGCAGGCTACAGCTGCCTGCCATACAAGTAGAGTTCTTGGGACCATCTGTTAGGAGGCACTCCAATGTAACTCAGTACTAGGAGTACTTCACACCTAAAGGCGCTATAAGAGGAGACGTTCAGAAAGGCACATGTTGGCGGAGTGTTGGAAGGGAGCCTTCCATCTGGCCTGGAGGTTGATTGAGTCCCTGACCCGGAGGACACAGCATGGAGGCAGGCACCAGTGTGTACCACAGACTGTGAGTAAAGCTTTGGAACTAAAAGCCCTGGTGTCCTCCATTCTTTCCTGCGCCAACACCCCTGGTACCGCTACATCTGGGTACCAGCTTCTACACTGTCTGCGCCTCTCCACTACACCTACATCTATACTGCCCTGGGGCCGCAGCTCCACCTGTGGGGAGCTTCACCATCTTGGCTGCAACACACCACCAGCCGCAGAGGATCTGCATGCAGCGTTGACTTAACATCTCACTTGCCGAACACCACAGGTAGTGTCAAGAACTATTCATTTAACTACATTCCACTATTGCAATCTCCCCTGTTTGCCATGGAGCCCCAGGGCCACGGGCCGGGTTACAGCTTCCGTGACAACTCCCATTGAGATCAACGGGCCCGGTACCGAGTACCCCGCTAGCCCTGGCGGGCGCTCCACACTCGCCACACGAAAACAAAAATCTCTTTCTCAGCTTACTACCAGGAGGAGCGAGAGGGTTGGGCACCCTAGCCACATAATGGCTATGCACAAGAAAATCCCCAAGATTCCTACCTCTCCTGGCCGTCATCTTATGTGTATCTGGTAATTGTGCCATGAGAATAGGGTCAGTTTTCAAAACTGACCAGTGTTTGGAAAGAACATTTTGATTTTCGTTCCAATGGCAATTGAAAGTAGAAATAAAGCGGATGTCCTGATCATTATTTTCTATTTTTTTTATTATTAAACAATAATTGTTGCCTCGCAGTCTTACATGCTCGGAGATAACCCTTTTTAATATTATGGTTGCTGTAACCAAGATGTAGAAATCTCTGTTTAAGATCAATCAAATTTTCTGTTAGTAGAGCAGATCCGCCTCAATCTGAGGAATTGGCCAACTGGAACAGCCCTAATAGTGGATAAGGTATGTGCAGATGAGGCATGGAGGAGAGAGTTCACCGTAGTCACTTTTCGGTATACATCTGTATCAATGCCTCCATTCTGTCCAACTTCCAAAAGGATATCAAGAAATTCAATCTGATGTTGGCTAGCCTTCAATGTGAGTTTAATATTATATGGGTTAACATTTAATCTCTCCATAAATATATTCAGCTCCTTTTCAGAACCCTGCCAAATAATTAACAAGTAATTAATATAACGCAAATAGCACTGCACATGGTCTACAGCCTGTGCACTGCCATCTTGTAGAACATGACGTTCTCAGTAACCGAGGAATGAGTTAGCATGCGAAGGGGCACAGGCCGCCCCATGGCAGTGCCGCATTTCAGAGAGTAGCCATTTATTATCAATGTACTGTGTTTTCTCTTTTTAAATCATAATTAGAACCCAAAACATCCAAATGAGCCTGATCAAAAGTTTACATTGGTGAATTTGGCCTGATAACATGCAGAGAAGTTGACACAAATAGGTTTGAATGGCTACTAGAGGTAACATACTCACCTGTAACCTGTGAAAAGTGCCAGTAAATTTGTTCGGCATGCAGAGAAAAACCCACAAATAGCATCAACTGAAATACTGGACTCTCTGAAAACTAATGGAGTGGCTGTTTCAAGATGCACAATAAGGAGGAGTAGTTTGATAATAAATGGCTTCACCAAACCACTAACTACGAGTGATAAACAGTTTTGGTGTTATCATTCATATTCTCTGAAAAAAGGCCAAGAAAGCAAAAATTCGGCTGGGGTATGTACACTTTTTAGCACAACTGTATTTTTTTAATAGTAATTATAATAAAATAAGTATTTACCCAGTCAATAAATAACCTTTGCACTGACCGTTTATATCTTAAGGTATCTTTCTATGCTGTTTGGACTGCACTGGGGACACTCCTCCAAGATGGCTGGCTATTGTAAGCAGAAAATGACATTGCAGTTCCTGTCAAGTCACTACTGGTAGCATACCGTGTGTAAGGAAGATGTTTCCCCCTGCCATTCCTGTGTCCACAACAAAACTCCAGAACAACTCCAGTCCGGGTGACTCCTACCGCTACCCTCAGTGACTTGGTAGCATACAGTATTCCTATGAACTTTATTACAGTTCTTCCTGTGACCTCGGGCTGTTCTGTCATCTGTGTAGTGGTGGATCACTTCTTGAAGATGGCACATTTCACCCCATTACCAGACCTTTCTTGTGCTCCTGAACTTACATTATGTAGAAAATCATTCAGCACGTCTTTCATCTTCACGGATTCACTCAATACATTATGTCTTACAGAAGTGTCCAGTTCATATCCAGATTCTAACAAGTTTTGTATAAGCTTCTGAATGTTGTCCTGGATTTTTAGTCCACAAATCACCCTCAATACAATGGACAGGTAGAGAGAGTCAACCAGATTCTGGCCAACTTCCTGCGGCACGTCACTAACACACATCATGACGAATGGGTGAAGCTCTTACCATGGGCAGAGTTCTCCTATAAAAACCATATAAGTGAGTCTTTTGCAGGTTCTCCATTCTTTATTGTTTCTGCTAACAGCCAGGTATCCCTCATTCCGTTGTTTGCCGCTTCTGGCATACCAGCAGCCCATGATTTCTCGTAGATATGGGAGGACACTAAAGTCATTCTGAAGAGATTGTCTGAGAGGCATACAGACAAGAGGCGCTTGGATCCACCTTGTTATTGTCCAGAAGGTAAGTGTTAGGCGCCGATGTTCTCCCACTGCACAGGGGGAATCTCAAGCCATGTCGTCTGCGGTCTCCCATTCCTCTATGGCCGCAGAGATTCCGGCTCAGCAGAGACGTCGGTCCCATCGTCTTGCCCAGGCTAATGTTAGGCATCTGGTTGCTACTCCAGGCTCAGCTATTGTACCATGCATGAGTCAGTGACGAGCAGACGCTCCTGGGACTAATTCCTGCTTTTCTCCTACTGAGCATGCCCGTGGGATGACCCCTCATTGAAGATCGGAGGGCACATGCGCAGGTCCTATTGCAGCTCGGATTGGGCCATCAGGAAGGTCCCGGAAGGCTGCGCCTATAAAAGGCTCGCACGACCGCAAAGCCGTGTGCTAATATAGACAAAGATTAAACCATGTGGAGTGAGTGTTGTATGCATGTATGAATGTCTCTGGTGAATGACTCATTAAGAAACCCCTACCCTTGGAACGCATGTGTTGTTCAGCCTAGTGTTATGAATGAGTCACCATAGGAGGCAAAAACAGAAATGCTAGCTAAGTCCAGAAAACCAGAGAAGTTGGCAGCTATCGGATTGCAGACCCCTGAACCTATCAACAACAACTAGCAGTAGCCGTGGGGGGTTCCTACGATGCCCTAGACCCCTCGATCACAGCCGGAGAACTGCCTAGCCTAAAGACAGAAAGGGAAATGTAAACTGCCCCAGAGCAGACCCCAAAGCAATAGGCAGCCCCCAACATATAATGACGGTGAAGCAAGAAGAAAAAACACTAACACAGATAGAAAGATAGACTGAGCAAATGATGGGGCCCAAGCTAACTAGATAGGACAGGATAGGAAGGCTGCTGTCTGCAATCCGCGAAAAATCCTATCAAGATAAGAGCCAACAGACTGACAGGGAAAAAGCCCTGAAGACGCTAGGCTTCAAAAAGACTATGTCAGTACTCAGGTATTTTCTGAAGACAGAGCAAACCGACAAAAAGGAATTCAGCTCACCCCAGCAGGGAATGGCAGAATCCAGAAAAGCAAGGCAAACTAAAACCAAAACACAAATGCAAAAAGGCAAAGCAGAAAACTTAGCTTTTGAGGAGCAGGAATCAGACTGGTCTCCTAGAATTCCACAGAGAAATCACCAGCAAGGCAGAAGGGCGTCAGCTGCCTTATATCCAGTCAGAGATCCCCGTCGCCCAGTCATCCTCTCCCAGCTCAGGTGCTTGGTAATCAGCCTCACTACCTTACTTCACCAGAAGAGGGAGTTCATCAGACCTCAATGGTGAAGGGGAAAATGAACTCATAACAGTACCTCCCCCTTGAGGAGGGGTCACCGAACCCTCATCCACGCCACCAGGGCGATCAGGGTGAGCCCGATGAAAGGCACGCACCAATCTTTAGGCATGAATATCAGAGGCAGAGACCCAGGAATTATCCTCCTGACCATAACCCTTCCACTTAACCAAATACTGGAGTCTCCGTCTAGCCAGACGGGAATCCAGTATCTTCTCTATCTCATATTCCATGTTACCTTCAACCAATACAGGGTCCGGAGATGCCACCCCAGGAACTACTGGTTCAACAAACCTCTTCAACAAGGACTTATGAAACACATTATGGATTTTAAATGTGACAGGAAGAGCCAACCGAAAAGAGACCGGATTAATGATCTCCAAAATCTTGTAAGGCCCAATAAATCTAGGCTTAAACTTAGGAGAAGCTACCTTCATAGCGATATTTTTTGATGATAACCAAACCATATCACCCACCTTAAACTGGGGACCAACGGTCCTATGTCGGTTGGAAAACCGCTGGGCCTTTTCCTGGGAGAGAGATAACTTATCCACCACTTGGTCTCAGATCTGGTGCATTCTCTCCACCACAGTGTCAACACCTGGGCAGGCAGAAGGCTCCACCTGCCCTGAAGAAAATCGAGGATGAAACCCAAAGTTACAAAAAAAAGGTGACATCAAAGTGGCAGAACTAGCTCTATTATTTAAAGCAAATTCGGCAAAGGGCAAAAATGAAACCCAATCATCCTGATCAGCGGAAATAAAACATCTCAAATACGACTCCAAGGTCTGGTTTGTTCTCTCCGTCTGCCCATTGGTCTGAGGGTGAAACGCAGAGGAGAAGGACAACTGAATTCCCCTGAATTTTGGCCAAATTTTGCGCTAAGTATCTCATATGTTTTTCTAGATTACAAAAGCCATTATGCTATTCATATTTCACTTATTTCATATTTGATATGCCTTACAAAAGCCATTATGAAATGTATTACTAAAGCCATTTTGCTATTCGTATTTCATATTTGGTGTGCTACCATTTTCTAATTTAATATGTAAGTCCTCCAAAATCTACACACAAACTGAAATCCTCTGTCAGATACAATGTTCTCAGGAATCCCGTGCAAGCGAACCACCTGTTGCAAAAACAGGGGCACCAACTCAGAAGAAGATGGCAACTTAGGGAGTGGTACAAGATGAACCATCATAGAGAACCTATCACAAATCACCCAAATAACAGTCATTCTCTGAAAGACAGGCATATCAGAGATGAAATCCATTGAAATATGGGTCCATGGCCTCCTGGGGACCGGCAAAGGCATCAACAACCCACTAGAGCGAGAACAAGGTTTAGACCGGGAGCAAGTCCCATAGGACTGCACAAAACTCCTGACATCACGAGACAAGGCGGGCCACAAAAAAGACCGACTCACCAGATCTCTAGTACCAAAAATACCTGGATGACCAGCCAATGCAGAGCAATGAACTTCAGACATCACTCTCTTCTTCCACTGGTCAGGAACATACAACTTTCCACTGGGACAACGCTCAGGTTTGTCCTCCTGGAAATCTTCCAGAGCACGTCTCAAATGGTGTGAGATGGCAGAAAGAACTACCCCTTCGCCTAAGATGGTAGCAGGCTTGGTCACCACAGGAGAATCAGCAAAGAAGCTCCTAGAAAGAGAGTCAGCCTTGACATTCTTAGTGCCAGGAAGAAAAGAGACCACAAAATCAAAACGTGTAAAAAACAAGGCCCATCTAGCCTGTCTAGGGTTCAAGCATTTGGCCGACCCCAGGTAAATCAAATTCTTGTTGTCAGTGAGGACCACGACTTGATGTTTAGCTCCCTCCAACCAATGTCTCCACTCCTCAAATGCCCATTTCATGGCCAACAGTTCCCGATTCCCCACATCATAGTTACGTTCAGATGTGGAGAACTTTCGGGAAAAGAAAGCACAGGGATTCATTTTAGATGTTACAGGATCCTTTTGGGACAAAACAGCTCCTGCACCAATCTCAGAAGCGTCCACCTCTATCTGGAACAGGAGTGAGACATCAGGTTGCCGCAAAACAGGGGCAGAAGTGAATCTTCGCTTCAGCTCCTGAAAGGAAGAAACAGCCTCCAGAGACCAATTCAACACATCAGCACCCTTCTTAGTCAGATCAGTCAATGGCTTGGCAATACTAGAAAATTTTGCTATAAATTTCCGATAAAAATTAGCAAAACCCAAAAACTTCTGAAGGGCCTTCAAAGAAGTGGGCTGAACCCAATCATAAATGGCCTGTACCTTGGCCGGATCCATTTCAATAGTTGTCGGAGACAAAATAAATCCCAAAAATGAAATCCTCTGTACCCCAAAAAGGCATTTCGATCCTTTGACATACAGGGAATTCTCCCTCAAGATCCGGAACACCGTCCGAACATGTTCCACATGAGAATCCCAATCCTTGGAGAAGATCAAAATATCATCCAGATAGATAATCAAAAATTTATCCACAAAGTCTCGGAAAATGTCGTTCATGAAGCACTGGAAGACAGAAGGGGCATTAGTGAGCCCAAAAGGCATCACCAGGTACTTAAAATGTCCCTCTGGAGTATTAAACACCGTCTTCCATTCATCCCCATGCTTAATGCGGATAAGATTATACGCCCCCCTGAGGTCAAGCTTGGTAAACCAGCAAGCACCTTTAACTCTGGAGAATAGATCCGAAATCAGGGGTAACGGATACTGATATTTCATAGTAATTTTGTTCAGGGCACGATAATCAATACAAGGCCTTAATGAACCATCCTTTTTGGCCACGAAAAAAAAACCAGCACCTAATGGTGAAGAGGATGGTCTAATATGACCCTTCTCCAACGCCTCCTTAATATAGGATTGCATAGCCTCATGCTCGGGTACAGATAAATTGAAGAGTTGACCCTTGGGAAATTTACACCCCGGGCTCAGTTCAATTGCACAGTCATAACTCCTATGAGGAGGCAAAGACGCAGACTCATTCTCACTAAATACATCATAAAAGTCCGCCAAATAGTCAGGAACATCATGCGACTGAGGAGAGGTGGAAAAAACCGGAGCCTCACTAAGGGCACACCGACAACCCCAACTCACCACAGACACAAATTTCCAGTCCAAAACTGGATTATGAATTTGCAACCAGGGAAACCCCAGAACAATGGTATCATGCAAATTATGCAACACCAAAAATCTGCAATTTTCTTGATGGTTTGGGGCGACCCACATTACCATCTGGGTCCAAAACTGAGGTTTATTTTTCGCCAAAGGAGTAGCATCAATCCCCCTCAAAGGGATAGGCGTCTGTAGAGGTGTCATAGGAAATCCACATCGTTTAGCAAAATCCAAGTCCATTAGGTCCAGGGCTGCTCCCGAATCCACAAAAGCCTTGGCGGAAAATGTGGACAGGGAGCAGATCAGAGTAATTGCCAGAAGAAACTTAGGTTGAACACCACCAACAGAAAACGTGTGTGCAAAGCGTTTCTCTCATTTAGGACAGACAGAAATAATATGCGAGGCATCTCCACAAAAAAAACACAGCTTATTACGCTTTCTGAACTCCTGACGTTGCTCCCTGGACAAAACTCTATCACATTGCATAGGTTCAGACATTTGTTCAACATGTGGCCACACCTCTCATGCAGTCCTGCGTTCAAGTAAACGCCGATCAACCTGAATGGCTAATGACATAGAATCGTCCAGACCTGAGGGAACAGGAAATCCCACCATAGTATCTTTTACGGCTTCTGACAAACCCTTCCGAAAGAGAGCTGCCAAGGCATTATCATTCCAGGCAGTAAGGACCACCCACTTTCGGAATTTTTGACAGTACAATTCTGCAGAATCTCGACCCTGGCTCAATGCCATCAGGGTCTTTTCAGCCTGATCAATAGCATTAGGTTCGTCATACAACAACCCCAAGGCTTGAAAAAATGCGTTCACATTAGTCAGACTAGGATCATCAGGTTTCAAAGAAAACGCCCAATCCTGGGGATCGCCACCCAGCAAAGAGATGACAATTTTAACCTGCTGCGGGGAGCTCCCTGACGAGTTAGGCTTCAAGGCAAAAAATAATTTACAATTATTTTTGAAATTCAAAAATTTAGACCGATCCCCAAAAAACACATCAGGAGTAGGGATCTTTGGTTCAGCAGCATGTGAATGAGCAAGGTAGGTGGAAATTCCCTGCACTTCCGCAGCGAGCTGCTCCACACGATCAGACAATTGCTTTATCTCCATTGAGAGAAAAAAAAATTCCCGCTACGGCCTCAGAGATATAGAGGAAAAAATATACACACTTTTTTTTTTTTTTTTTAATTCTTTCCTGCTATTGAGTACCCTAGAATCTGCATAAGGCAAGGCTGGTGATTCTGTTATGAATGAGTCACCGTAGGAGGCAAAAACAGAAATGCTAGCTAAGTCCAGAAAACAAGAGAAGTTGGCAGCTATCGGATTTCAGACCCCTGAACCTATCAACAACAACTAGCAGTAGCCGTGGGGGTTCCTACGATGCCCTAGACCCCTCGATCACAGCCGGAGAACTGCCTAGCCTAAAGACAGAAAGGGAAATCTAAACTGCCCCAGAGCAGACCCCAAAGCAATAGGCAGCCCCCAACATATAATGACGGTGAAGCAAGAAGAAAAAACACTACCACAGATAGAAAGATAGACTGAGCAAATGATGGGGCCCAAGCTAACTAGACAGGACAGGATAGGAAGGCTGCTGTCTGCAATCCGCGAAAAACCCTATCAAAATAAGAGCCAACAGACTGACAGGGAAAAAGACCCTGAAGACGCTAGGCTTCAAAAAGACTATGTCAGTACTCAGGTATTTTCTGAAGACAGAGCAAACCGACAAAAAGGAATTCAGCTCACCCCAGCAGGGAATGGCAGAATCCAGAAAAGCAAGGCAAACTAAAACCAAAAGACAAATGCAAAAAGGCAAAGCAGAAAACTTAGCTTTTGAGGAGCAGGAATCAGACTGGTCTCCTAGAATTCCACAGAGAAATCACCAGCGAGGCAGAAGGGCGTCGGCTGCCTTATATCCAGTCAGAGATCCTCATCGCCCAGTCATCCTCTCCCAGTTCAGGTGCTTGGTAATCAGCCTCACTACCTTCCTTCACCAGAAGAGGGAGTTCATCAGACCTCAATGGTGAAGGGGAAAATGAACTCATAACAGCCTAGCCTGTTAAGCGCCCAGGTCTAGGTGTAGGTAGAGGCAGAGACTGGAATCAGTGTCCACCGGTGGCTTACACGCCACGGTGCATGTGCTCGACACTCCACCATAATCAGCGTCTAAAGTGGTGTCCGCAGGTGCAACGCCACATGCTCAGAAGGTCTAGAGAGACTCGGACCCTACGTCCTTGGGGCAGAGTTCTGTGACCACATTCTGTGCACCCCCTTGCCGAGCTCTGTGAGTTCTAACAGACCCCGGCATTTAAGTTCTGCGGTACTGCGTCTCTGTGATGTAACAGAGTCCGCTCCTGTTCACACCAGGTGACGTTAACCCACATGTGACCTTTTGTATTCCACTATATACATCCGCCATTATTAAGCAGCATTTTACCACCTCTGCACGGTGGACCCGGGGCTGCGAATGCACCTTACTATCATTTTATTATTTGGTGCATTCCGCCAGCCCTAACAGTAAGGTTTATTTTCTTCTAATTAAATCTGTCTTTGATTCAGTTGACATATCAATAAATGTCTATAGGTAGTATAGCTCAACTCATTCACGGACCAAAAATTATGACTCGATGAACAATTATTATTTAATTTTGCTGCTATCTTTCCTTTAGCACTATGGCTATTCACTCTGATATCAAAGGGGGATGGACCCGCATCAAATAAATATGTATGCTCTGTTAAAAGGAAAGGAGTTATTATTATAATTATTATTATTATTATTATAGTAAAAGAAAAATTTTTAAACATGGCTAATTTATAATTACAGATTCATATTATTTTCCTCATTATATTAAAACCATAATTGTTAATCTCAGAACAGTGCTTAGAATCACTCTTGGGAATTTGAAACATATTAAACATAATGTAGCAAGGATATAAAACATAATTTATGGAAATGCATAACATTTTACAATGATTAAAGTGATGTAAGTATTCTGAATGATTTGACTAAACTAACTCTAAAAGGGTAACTATTGCCCTAAAACTTTACATAATCACTGTTTCTTTAACTATAATATAAAGAATTGCTTTACAAATGTACAGTATTCTGATAGTTTAAATATATATTTTGGAAATGATTTTGTAAAAAAAGTAGATGAAATGGACATCTTAGTCTTTTTTTTATCTTGCTCCACTTTCACATGTTGTACATTCGATCAGTGTTTTGCCATTTTTATTGTGGTCATGAAAAATTAGAAGAAAAAAAGTCTAGTAATTTTACTAACTTATGAAATACTGTACGATGATTTTATTATTGTTAGTAATAATGTATTAATATAATAAAAAAGTTGTTAGATCAAGTCCTGTGACCACTACAATCTTTTTATAATGCTGCTATTAAATTTTTTTGTTATAAACAAAGAAGACTAAATACTGAAAATTCTACAATAAAAGAATTTTACCTTCTTGGATTCCACGTTAACAAGAAGCTACAACTATGTCTTTTTTTCCTATTTTTGTTGATGTATCTGTCAACAGTTACTGGAAACACAATCATCATTACTGTTATTTGGCAATGCCACAAGCTTCACAGTCCCATGTACTTATTCCTTGGTTATTTTGCATTCATGGAAATTTGTTACTCTTCAGTTACTATGCCAAAAATGTTAGCAGGTTTGTCCTCTGGCAATAAACAAATATCAGTTCATGGCTGTATTACACAACTATATTTCTTCTTTGTTATGGGCGCAATTGAAAATTATTTCCTGGCATTAATGGCTTACGATCGGTATGTGGCAATTTGTATTCCATTGAGATATACAGCAATTATGAGTAACAAATTTTGCCATCAATTAGCATTGATGACTTGGCTTGTAGGTTTTACAGGATCATTGCTTCCTATTTATCTTTTAAGTAAATTGTCCTTTTGTAGTAGAAACGAGATTGACAATTTTTTCTGTGATGCATCCCCCATTTTTAATCTCTCTTGCACTGACAAGTCAATACTAAAACATTACTTTTTTATCCTAGTTTGGATTATTGTTTTCAGTTGCTTGTTTTTTATTATTTTATCCTACATACAAATCATTTTAGTTGTTTTAAAAATACCTTCTAATACTGGTCGTAAAAAAGTGTTCTCTACATGTGGATCTCACTTAACTGTGGTTATTCTATATTATGGGTCCGTTATTTCGATTTATGTTAGGCCAAATCATGGATATACCTTTGTATTTGATAAGTATCTTTCGGTATTTTATGCCATAGTAACCCCATTTTTAAATCCCATAATTTATAGTCTTAGAAACAAAAACATTAGAAAAGCCATACAATCATTCAAATGTAATTCTTTTAAAGGGAGTTAAAGAAAAATCTGGAAAACGTGAGTAGAAAAGATTATCCAAATTCCTAAAATGGTCCAAAATAATGCTTAAAGTAAAAAAATTTGAAAAAGCGCACGTGAATGAAAAATATTAATAGTTAAATGAAAGCTAAAAAAAAGATGCTTCAAGTACTTCAAGTATTAAAATATCATTTGAAGGGTCTTCCTACTGAAAACCTCTTGGGGGTATCCCCTCCTGAATAAATACTTTTTTTTTTACCACACATTTGGCATTTTAGGGTAGAAGATGTAATTTCACTCATGGGTCTATTTAGACAAGTTATCTTTAAATCAATTAAGCCAATTTCTAAATATTATAGATGCAACAAATGTAATAAAATAAAATAAATAATGTGCAAAACTCATAAATTGTATGCTCTCAATGGAAACCTGTTACATGAAAAAATGCTATTATCTTGAATGTATGGGGTGCCGGCACTTGGACACCCGCTGTTGGGAGGAAATAAACTTTATTTCCTCAAATGGCATTCGGGTTTCAATCATGGGGATATCACTGGTATGGATTCAGACACTTCTCAATGTGTAGAGAGCAGTGCCTGCAGCCGTTCCCCCAGCACTGACTGATAGGCGATTCTAATGCTGAGCGGCTGACTGTCAGTTTTGTTCATGGTTACAGCCTCTGCTCTCTATACACTGAGTGGTCACTTAACCCACGCCAGCACCACTCCCTTGACTAAAATCCGAACGTTACCTGGAGGGAAAAAAGTTAATTTCCTCCCAAAAGCATTGGTCTAAGTGCTGACACCGGTCACATTCAGAATGCTATTATCCTGCAGATTAACCCCATACCTGTAGGTTAATAGCATTTTTTCACAAGAGTGGTTCCCTGTAAAATGCAACCAAGTCATAAAAATTGATTTTTTTAACATATATGGAATTTGAATAACAATATAATCCTGATTGTCAATATTAATGATTTTATATAATTTCTTTCAATGCAGTAATATGTAAATTATGCTATAAATTTTAATATACTGTTTATTTAATTATTTAGTTGTGATCTTTAACCCCTTAACCCCTGGAGGTATTTTCATTTTTGTGTTTTCGTTTTTCGCTCGCCTTCTTCCCAGAGCCATAACTTTTTTATTTTCCATCAATATGGCTCTGTCAGGGCTTGTTTTTTTGTGGGCCGAGTTTTACTTTTGAGCAATACCATTGGTTTTACCATGTCGTTTACTAGAAAATAGCAAAAAATATTCCAAGTGCGTAGAAATATAAAAAAATTGTTTGCCTGGCTTTTTTCTAGGTTCATTAACCCCTTCATGACCCAGCCTATTTTGACCTTAATGACCTGGCCATTTTTTGCAATTCTGACCAGTGTCCCTTTATGAGGTAATAACTCTGAAACGCTTCAACGCATCTTAGCGATTCTGAGATTGTTTTTTCGTGACATATTGGGCTTCATGTTAGTGGTAAACTTAGGTCGATAATTTTTGCGTTTATTTGTGAAAAAAACAGAAATTTGGCGAAAATTTTGAAAATTTCGCAATTTTCAAATTTTGAATTTTTATTCTGTTAAACCAGAGAGTGATGTGACACAAAATAGTTACTAAATAACATTTCCCATATGTCTACTTTACATCAGCACAATTTTGGAAACAATTTTTTTTTGTTAGGAAGTTATAAGGGTTAAAAGTTGACCAGCGATTTCTCATTTTTACAACAATATTTACAAAACCATTTTTTTAGGGACCACCTCACATTTGAAGTCACTTTGAGGGGTCTATATGGCAGAAAATACCCAAAAGTGACACCATTCTAAAAACTGCACCCCTCAAGCTACTCAAAACTACATTCTAGGAGATTATTAACCCTTCAGGTGCTTCACAGGAACTAAAGCAACGTGGAAGGAAAAAATGGACATTTTATTTTTTGCACCACAAATTTTCTTTTATCATTAATTTTTTTCATTTTCACATGGGCTACAGGATACAATGGATCCTAAAATTTGTTGGGCAATTTCTCCTGAGTACACCGATACCTCATATGTGGTTATAAACCACTGTTTGGGCACACGGCAGGGCTCGGAAGGGAAGGAGCACATTTGACTTTTTGAATGGAAAATATGCTGGAATATTTAGCGCTTGCCATGTCGCGTTTGGAGAGTCGCTGTGCGCCTAAGCACTGAAGCTTCCCCACAAGTGACCCCATTTTGGAAACTAGACCCCCCAAGAAACTTATTTAGATGCATAGTGATCACTTTGAACCCCCAGGTGCTTCACAAATTGATCCGTAAAAAAAAAAGTACTTTTTTTCACAAAAATTATCTTTTAGCCTCAGTTTTTTCATTTTCACATGGGCAACAGGATAAAATGGATCCTAAAATTTGTTGGACAATTTCTCCTGAGTACTCCAATACCTCATATGTGGTCATAAACCACTGTTTGGGTGCACGGCAGGGCCCGGAAGGGAAGGAGCACCATTTGACTTTTTGAATGGAAAATTTGCTCCAATCGTTATCGGGCACCATGTCGCGTTTGGAGAGCCCCTGTGTACCTAAACATTGGAGCTCCCCCACAAGAGACACCATTTTGGAAACTAGACCCCTTAAGGAACTTATCTAGATGTGTAGGGAGCACTTTGAACCCCCAAGTGCTTCACAAAAGTTTATAACGTAGAGCAGTGAAAATAAAAAATCATTTTTTTTCCTCAAAAATGATTTTTTAGCACGCTATTTTTTATTTTCACAAGGGTAACAGGAGAAATTGGACCACAAAAGTTGTTGTACAGTTAGTCCGGAGTATGCTGGTACCCCTTATGTGGGGGGGAACCACTGTTTGGGCGCACGGCAGGGCTCAGAAGGGAAGGAGTGCCATTTGACTTTTTGAAATGAAAATTAGCTCCAATCGTTAGCGGACACCATGTCGTGTTTGGAGAGCCCCTGTGTGCCTAAACTTTGGAACTCCCCCACAAATGACCCCATTATGGAAACTAGACCCCCTAAGGAACTTATCTAGATGCATAGTGAGCACTTTGAAACCCCACGTGCTTCACAGAAGTTTATAACGTAGAGCCGTGAAAATAAAAAATATTTTTTTTTCTTAAAAAAAATATTTTTAGTCCGCAATTTTTTTTTTTCACAGGGGTACCAGGATAAATTGGACCCCAAAAGTTGTTGTACAGTTAGTCCTGAGTACACTGGTACCCCATATGTGGGGGGACCACTGTTTGGGCACACGTTGGGGCTCAGCAGGGAGGTAGTGACATTTTGAAATGCTGACTTTGATGGCATGGTCTGCGGGCATCATGTTACATTTGCAGAGCCCTTGATGTACCTAAACTGTGGAAACCCCCCACAAGTGACCCCATTTTGGAAACTAGACCCCATAAGGAAGTTGCCTAGATGTGTGGTGAGCACATTGAACCCCCAAGTGCTTCACAGAAGATTATAACGCAGAGCCATGAAAATAAAAAATAATTTTTTTTTCCTCAAAAAATGATTTTTTAGCTCGCAATTTTTTATTTTCACAAGGGTAACAGGAGAAATTGGACCCTGAAAGTTGTTGTACAGTTTGTCCTGAGTACGCTGATACCCCATATGTGGGGGGAAAACCACTGTATGGGCACACGTCAGGGCTCGGAAGGGAAGTAGTGACATTTTGAAATGCTGACTTTGATGGCATGGTCTGCGGGCGTCATGTTACATTTGCAGAGCCCTTGATGTACCTAAACTGTGGAAACCCCCCACAAGTGACCCCATTTTGGAAACTAGACCCCATAAGGAAGTTGCCTAGATATGTAGTGAGCACACTGAACCCCCAAGTGCTTCACAGAAGATTATAACGCAGAGCCATGAAAATAAAAAATATTTTTTTTTTCCTCAAAAAATGATTTTTTAGCTCGCAATTTTTTATTTTCACAAGGGTAACAGGAGAAATTGGACCCCAAAAGTTGTTGTCCAGTTTGTCCTGAGTACGCTGATACCCCATATGTGGGGGGGAACCATTGTTAGGGCACACGTCAGGGCTCGGAATGGAAGTAGTGACGTTTTGAAATGCAGACTTTGATGGAATAGTCTGCGGGCGTCATGTTACATTTGCAGAGCCCTTTATGTACCTAAACTGTGGAAACCCCCCACAAGTGACCCCATTTTGGAAACTAGACCCCATAAGGAAGTTGCCTAGATGTGTAGTGAGCACACTGAACCCCCAAGTGCTTCACAGAAGATTATAACGCAGAGCCATGAAAATAAAAAATAGTTTTTTTTTCCTCAAAAAATGATTTTTTATCTCGCAATTTTTTATTTTCACAAGGGTAACAGGAGAAATTGGACCCCAAAAGTTGTTGTCCAGTTTGTCCTGAGTACGCTGATACCCCATATGTGGGGGGGAACCATTGTTAGGGCACACGTCAGGGCTCGGAATGGAAGTAGTGACGTTTTGAAATGCAGACTTTGATGGAATAGTCTGCGGTCGTCATTACGCTTGCAGAGCCCCTGATGTGCCTAAACAGTGGAAACCCCCCACAAGTGACCCCATTTTGGAAACTAGACCTTACAAGGAACATATGTAAGATGTGTTGTGAGCACTTTGAACCCCCAAGTGCTTCACAGAAGTTTATAATGCAGAGACGTGAAAATGAAAAAATATTTTTTTTCCACAAAAATAATTTTTTAGCCCCCATTTTTTTATTTTCCCAAGGGTAACATGAGAAATTAGTCCCCAATAGTTGTTGTGCAATTTTTCCTGAGTACGCTGATACCCCATATGTTGGGGTAAACCACTGTTTGGGCACACGTCAGGGCTTGAAAGGGAGGGTGCACCGTTTCACTTTTTTAACGCAAAATTGGCTGGAATCAATGGTTGCACCATGTCGCGTTTGGAGACCCCTGATGTGCCTAAATAGTGGAAACCCCTCAATTCTAACTCCAACCCTAACCCCAACACACCCCTAACCACAGCCCTAACCCTAACACATCCCTAACCACAAGCCTAACCCTAATTCCAACGCTAACCCTAATTCCAACCCTAACCCTAATTCTAACCCTAATTCCAACCCTAACCCTAATTCCAACCCTAACCCTCTTTCCAACCCTAACCCTCTTTCCAATCCTAACCCTAACCCTCTTTCCAACCCTAACCCTAACCCTCTTTCCAACCCTAACCCTAACCCTCTTTCCAACCCTAACCCTAACCCTCTTTTCAACCCTAACCCTAACCCTCTTTTCAACCCTAACCCTAATGGAAAAATAAAAATAAAAATATTTTCTTTACTTTATTAGTTGTGCCTACCTATGGGGGTGATAATCGGGGGGGTTATTTACTTTTTCTTTCATTTTGATCACTGTGAGAGTGATCAAAATGAAAGAATGGAATCTGCAGCCGGCAGATTCGGGCGGGCGCACTGCGCATGCGCCCGCCATTTTCCAAGATGGCGGCGCCCATGAACCGGACCCGCCGGACACCGGGAGCGACAGGGGGACTTAGAAGGTTCCGGGGGAGGTGAGAGGGGGTGTGGGGGTTATCGGAAGCTGGCGGGGAGCAGAGGGAATGGGAGGGGGGCAGATGATGACAGCGGCGGCAGATCGCCGCTGTCATTCAGTTGCGGGGGGGGATCGCCGGTGGGGGGGTGGAATCGGTGTCTCCAGCCATGTCTGTTGCTACTGCAGCACCGGCCATGGCTGGATTGTAATATTTCAGCAATTTTCATTGATGAAATATTACTATCGCTCTGATTGGCTGTTTCACTTTTAACAGCCAATCAGAGCGATCGTAGCCACATGGGGGCGAAGCCAAGCCCCCTGTGGTGAAGAATAAAGCCCCCTGTATCTGCGGGTCGGGTGACCTTTCAGTGACCTAGGTCACCCGACCCGCAGGGGGGGCTTTAAAGTCATGATGCCACATAGGTGTCATGGGTCGTTCTGGCACGACTTTTCATGATGCCTACGTGGCGTCAAAGGTCGTGAAGGGGTTAAATCCTAAAACTGACATGCCATTATGATTCTCCAGGTCATTATAAGTTCATAGACACCAATCATGTCTAGGTTCTTTTTTATCTAAGTGATGAAAAATTCCAAACTTTGTTCAATAAAAAAAATTGCGCGATACCCGTAGAGTCTCCATTTTTCGTGATCTCGGGTTGGGTGAGGGCTGATTTTTTTGCACCGAGCTGATGTTTTTAATGATACCATTTTAGTGCAGATACAATCTTTTGATCGCTCCTTATTGCATTTTAATGGAATGTTGCAGCAACCAAAAAAACGTAATTCTGGCATTTTGACATTTTTTCTCACTATGTCTTTTAGCGATCAGGTTAAACCTTTTTTCATTAATAGATCAGGTGATTCTGAATGCTGCAATACCAAATATGTGTATGTTTGATCTTTTTTATTGTTTTATTTTGAATGGGGCGAAAGGGGGGTGATTTGAACTTTTATATTTTTTATATTTTTAAAAACTTTTTTTTACCTATAGCATGCTACAATAGTCTGCATGAAAGACAAGAAGCTGCCATAAACCAATCAGCTACATATAGGTGATAATCAGATCGCCTATATGTAGCTGAATTTCTCACTTGCTATGAGCGCCAACCACTGGACGCCGCTCACAGGAAGCAAGTAGTGCCAACCAAAGAGGTCTCCAGGTCATGCCAACCCACCAGTGACCCACAATCACAGGGGTCATCGGTGGGCAGATTTCTGGTGCGATTGCCGGAAACGCTTGTTAAATACCGCTGTCAGCATTTTACAGTGGCATTTAATTGGTTAATAGCCGCAGGTGCATCCCAATTCCACCCGCTGCTGTCACAGGCGCATGTCAGCTGTTCAAAACAGCTGACATGTCCCAGGAAAGATGTGGGCTCACCGCCAGAGCCCACATCAAAGGGAGGGAGTCAGACATCAGGGTACTGTTATGCCTGATGTCGGAAAGGGGTTAGTAAGGAATCCTAATGTTCTGCAATAGCCCTATTGACAGGGAATGCTTTCACTATCTTCTTGAAATACTTCCAAACCTGAGCTATAAAAGTAAATAGTGTAAAGTAAGACACAATTGTTTAACATTTTAGTATAATAAAGTGTGTGCATATCATGGGAGTGGCTGAGTAGCAGAATTATCTGAAGGCATCTTTTTGAACTTTGCTGTTGATGGTGAGCTAATTCAGTGAAGTAGGTGGCCAATTGAAATTATATATGTATTTCAAGGGAGTGAAAAGAATTATCAAAGTTGTTCAAAAGCCAGGACTAACAGTGCAGAGCTACAGAAAGACCTGTAATCAACAGGTACAATTGTTTGAAAGAAAACAATAAGTAATCCACTCAACCTTCATTTCCTCTATGCACGCTGACCATGCAAGACTCCATTACAGACCAAAAATCATGTTCAAGAGTGTTTAAAGTTAACATTTAGACAGGCCTGTGAAATACAGGGAAAATACAGTATAGCCTGGCCAAATGAGACCAAAATTAAAATATTTAGATGTCATAAAACGCAACATATGAAGCCCAAAAGATGCTGCATATCACCCCAAAAACACCATACAAACAGTGAAGTTTAGAGATGGGAACATCATGATGTGGGGTTGTTTTTAAGCATACAGCACTGGCAAACTTCATGTAATTGAAGGTAGGAAGAATGGACAAATGTACAGAGACATTCTTGATAAAAAAATATGCTGCCATCTACCAGAATGTTGTAGATGAAAATTTCAGCAAGACAATAATCCCAAACACACAAAGAAAATAAAGCTGCTAGAATGGCCCAGCCAATCACCTGACCTGAATCCAATAAGAAATTTATGGAAGGAGTTGAAAGTCCGTGTTGCCAAGCGAAAAGCCAAAAACATCACTGCTCTAGAGGAGATCTGCATGGAGGAATGGGCCAACATACCAACAACAGTGTGTGGCAACCTTGTGAAGACTTACAGAAAACGTTTGACCTCTGTCATTGCCAACAAAGCATATATCACAAAGTATTGAGATGAAATTTTGTTTCTGACCAAATACTTATTTTCCACCATAATATGCAAATAAAATGAAAAAAAAACAGACAATGTGATTATCTGGATTTTTTTTTCTCAGTTTGTCTCGCATAGTTGAGGTCTACCTATGATGTAAATTACAGACGCCTCTCATCTTTTTAAGTGGTGGAACTTGCACTATTGCTGACTGACTAAATACTTTTTTTCCCCACTGTATAAATCAATATAAATTGTATATTCTTTTAAATTCCAGAGCTGTTCAACTAATTCATGATTCTTGAGTTAATGTTGAATTTTAACATTATTGTTTATTTAACGCTTTGAATGAGTTTCCTATTCAACCTCTTATCAAACTTGGGCTTTCAACACATTCATGAAATAAAGAGCAGTGCCTTCAATAAACATTTTTTTGCTTTAATTAGGCTTTTTTTTAACACAAGGTGCCTTGTGAGGTAGTCTACACACTATGATTGAAAAGGACTCTGTCAGCACAGAATTACTTTCAAACCAAGGAGCTCTGTGTATTGTTGCATGGACAAACATTTGCATACACTTTCCCACCAGCCTTTCTTCCATCTATCTCCTCCTCTCCCTGGCTCTATGAATCTGTCATTCAGTTAAGGGAGGAATGTGGAGATAAAGAGACAACAAGAATATAGTGTATTTAAATGATTGTCCTGTCATGAAGTACCAAGTGGCGGGACTTAGTTTGAACAATCATTCTATGCTGACAGAGTCCCTTTAAAGTTCCAGAACCGATCACAGTTGTAAGATGGCTGATGGACACACAGTGAATTGGAGACATATATAACATAGATGTTTGTTCTCTGTGATATAAACCTGGAGTAATGCTCTAGTATACATACTACTAAGAGGGGTTAATCGGCCATGAGAAGTTGATTGTGAGCAGCTGAAAAATTGAGTAGGACAGTTGCTCACCATATGTCTACTACTGGGTGTTGTTACCATTGTAAAATGAGGCCTGTTTGTCTTACACCATGTGTCTATGTGTGGAGGTGTGTAGACCTCATGGATTAAGAAGCTTGACTATAAAAAAAGCATGCAAACCCGCATTATTGTATAGACTTTTTACTTTTTTTTTTACTTTGTGATGGATAAGGGCAGAATTTGAGTTTTCATGTGATGCAGCTTCTGAGGTTTGAAATAAATCAGCTTTTAAATAGAAATGGTCCTCATGACACCTCATCTCACTCAAACGTGAGAAGCATTGTTACACAGGTTAAACACAGTGCAAATATAGTGTAAATATGGAATGCGAAAATGAAAGGCCATGAAAAATCTGCAGCTAATGAATTCTTTTGAGAGCCCCACTAATAGAAGTGTAAATAAAGAACAATATCAACAAATTCTGAATGAAAATAGAGAAGCATGAGAAACCGACTACAAATTAAAATGTGTCTATACAAATGCACAGAACATTGAAAACAAACAAGGAGAATTGGAGCTGATAACACATGAAGAGAGATTTGATTTCATAGGCATCACTTAAACTTGGTAGGATGATGTACATGATTGGAATACAAGCATTGAAGGCTGCAACTTATTTATTAGATATGATTAACAAGAGGGGAGGAGATGTTGTATTGTATGCTAGGAAAACGTTTATCTCCCCTGAGATCCCAGCATCAGAGAACGGTATCTCTGCAGAAACTCTGATAGTAAGAATACAAGGAGAGAAGAATTTAAAAGACACTATTGTAGGAGTTTACCTAGACAGACTAAAGATATGGATTAACTCTTTTTACATCAGATGTCTCTGTTCGCAAAAAAGTACAATATAGTAATCATGGGAGATTTTAACTATCCAGGCATTTGTTGAAAATCTTGCTCAGGCAAAAGTAATGGGTTCAGAGAGGTCTTATCTTCTCTTGCTGACAACTCTATCTTTCAAACGGCAGAAGAGAGAACAAGAGAATCTGCAATCCTGGACCTAATTCTTACCAACATGGAGGAAATTGTTGAGGAAGTAAAGGTGGCTGGAAATTTAGGAGGAATCGATCATGCTATCCTCAAATTTTGGATGACAAGAGGAGGAAGGCCAGTGAGGACTCAGACTTTAACACTGGACTTCAGAAAGGCATATTTTAATAGACTCCAAAAGAGAATAGGAAAGGTCTAATGGCTATATATTCTAAATGACAGAAGTGTCCAAGATGGATGGGATAAATTCTCACTTCACAATCAGTAACATTCCCGAAAAGAAGGAAGAATTGGAAGCATTTAAAGAGTCCAGGATGGATGAACAGTTGAACAGAGAACTTAAACACTTGTTAAAACGGAAAAATAAAATGTACATTAAATGGAAAGAGGGGGGCATATCTATTGAAGAATATAATGCTTTTTCAGGGCATGCATTAGAACAGCTAAATCCAGCAATGAAGGGAGGCTTGCAAGGGTGATCAAAAGCAAGAAAAAAGGATTTTGGTGGTATGTCAAAAGTGAAAGAAAAGTCAAAGATACTATAGGATTTTTTCAGGATGAAAAAGGTGAAGTGGACAAAAATGATTTTGAGAAGGCCGAACCTTTAAATTCCTATTTTGCATCTGTGTTCCCTAAGAAAGTAATTTTTACATCAACTGATTTTCACTAGCGATGAGTGAATATGTTCGGAAAACATTCATCTTTCTCAAATACGGCACAAACTTGGCACATTCGGATTCGTGTTCACTTTCACGAGCATTTTTACTCAAAGTCTGCAAAAGCCCATCACAGCTTAGTTAATCATGGCATTTCCACTAATGCTTTTGTTATTACTTTTGCTACGATAGTGGTGCTGCATGATTGAGTGGGGGATGAGTTTAATGAGAGGAGGTGCGTGTCTACTTCAGAGGAGAAGTTAGAGAGGTTATAGCAGCGGTGCGTGCTGTTTTTATCTTCCCTTAACTTTGTGTGTGTTGATTCTGACAACCATTCAGGGCACAGTCATCATCCACAATGTCATGACACAAGGTTTTCTGTGATTAGTTGGTGAAGTCTCATGTCCCTGGCAATATAAAAAGTGGACATCTTGTTTTGCTGGTGCCAATTGCTCAGTGGCACAGGGCAGAGAAGTCACTTCTACACTTGTGCTGATGCTGAAAGTGAACTTATCTTGTGTAGTGTTGAGCGATACCTTCCGATATCGGGAAATATCGGATCGGATTGGATCGGACCGATACCCCAAAATAATCGGATATCGCCGATTCCGATACCGGAAACCAATGTAAGTCAATGGGACACAAATATCGGAATGAAAGTAAACCCTTACTTTCCTTGTAGGTTAATTCTACATGAAGGAAAACAACTAAGAATAATGTAGAATGTATTGGGGGAGGTGGAGGAGACATTAAAGGCAAAGAGGTTTCGCCCAATCAAATGGAATAGCAGGAAATAATTTTATTTTAAGACGTTCAGAGTTACAAAGATATTGACTATGTTAAGCTTTTTATATTTTGTCAGATATTTATGCTTCACTACTTCCATGCTCTTCACCTTTTTTTTACTTCTCCCACACTTTCTCCTTCATGATCCGCAGCAGTAGCATTTTTTTATCAACTTGTTCTTCACCTTATTCATCTTCTTCTTCTTCACCTTCTTCCTATAATTCTTTTTTTCACATTCTTCATATTCTTCTTATTCAACTATTATTCTTCTTCATACTCTACTTCTGCATCTTCATCATATATACATGGGCAGCACGGTGGCTCAGTGGTTAGCACTGCAGCCTTGCAGCACTGGGGTCCTGGGTTCGAATCCCACCAAGGACAACATCTGCAAGGAGTTTGTGGGTTTCCTCCGGGTTCTCCGGTTTCCTCCCACATTCTAAAGACATACTAATAGGGAATTTAGATTGTGAGCCCCATCGGGGACAGTGATGATAATGTGTGCAAACTGTAAAGCACTGCGGAATATGTTAGCGCTATATAAAAATAAAGATTTTTATTATTATTATCATCATATTCTTCTTCATCATATTCTTATTTGTGACAGGCATTCCTGTAGTTGTTATCTATAAAAGTTTGAGGATTACACCATCCATTCTGCCTGTCACAAAAGATTTACAACAGGATTTGTCCACATTCAGTTTTGCCTGCAGCAGCAGGTATTTTCCAGGGGCACCACGAGTAGGACTGGACTCACCCCCATAAATTGCTTAGTCTTCTTCTGCTTATAATTTAGATAATATCTTTTGCTCTGATTTTTAGTCTTATGCTTAATGTTCTTCTGCGTTATGTTCTGCAGCTTCTTGTTCTTCTGCTTCTTGGTCTTCTGTCTCTTGTTCTTCTGTATCTTGGTGGTTGTCTTCTTGTTCTTTGTCCTCTTGTTCATCTTCTTCAGGGTCTTCTTCTTGGTCTTCTTCGGGGTGGTCTTCAGGGTCGTCATCTTCGGGGTCGTCGTCTTCTTCGGGGTGGTCTTCAGGGTCGTCGTCTTCAGGGTCGTCGTCAGGGAGATCCAGAGTGATTACCAAAAACCATTTCAAAAAGCTTGAACTTGGAAATGTAGCAGAAGGTACAAGAAGGCTGAGGAACTGCTGAGAACCAGATGACGGTAGTGGAACCTGGATGGGTAGCCGAAGGTACAAGAGCCAATGGAACTACCGAGGACCAGCTGATGGTACTGGAACCCGGTTACTAAGCAGGAGGTACCTGTGCCAGAAAGCACTACCAAGGACCAGCAGACATTGGTGGAACTCGGATACTGAGAAGGAGGCACCTAAGCCAAAGGCTCTGCCTGGAACCAGCTGACGTTACTGGAACCCAGGGGAACATATTCAAGATTGACTTCCAAAGAACCAGCTAATGGTACTGGAACTCAGATAGGCAGCAGAAGGTACACATGAAAAAAAAAGTTGTAAGGCGTGAGCCGGCCGGAGTTACCAAAACCCACAGTCCTACAGGCACTACGGAACCAGCCTTCATTGCCAGATCCCGCAGCCCACATAGGAAGCACCTAAACTGCAGGCGCAATAGAGTCGGCTAACCCAACCACAATACGACAGGACAAGGTATTGGAGGCAAAGTGACGTTGACACTACCCGGAAACAGCTGGTGTGCTGGAACCAGGCTGGGCAGGAGGGAGTACCTGTGCCAAAGACACTTCAGAGCAGCAACTGGCGGTGTTGGAGCCCAGGGTAAATACTAGAAACAGAGTGGAGGCAGAGGCGTAATTGGAGCAAGTTTAAAATCTGTAGTAGTGTGAATGTGGACATAGCAGGCGAAATTGCTGGACACACAGCAGGGGATCAGCTGATGTTACTGAACCCAATTACACTGGAGCAAGTGTTGACTGTGCAGACGGCACTTCTGAGCAGCAACTGGCGGTGTTGGAGCCCAGGGATTACAGGAGAAACAGAGTGTAGCCAGAGGCCTAATTGGAGCAAGTTAAATATCTGTAGTAGTGTGAGTGTGGTCAGAGCAGGAGAAATTGCCGGACACACAGCAGGGGATCAGCTGACGTTACTGAACCCCAATAACACTGGAGCATGTGTTGACTATACAGATGGCACTTCTGAGCAGCAACTGGCGGTGTTGGAGCCCAGGGATTACAGGAGAAACAGAGTGTAGCCAGAGGCCAAAATGGAGCAAGTTTAATATCTGTAGTAGTGTAAATGTGGACAGAGCAGGTGAAATTGCCGGACACACAGCAGGGGATCAGCTGACGATACTGAACCCCAATAACACTGGAGCATGTGTTGACTGTGCAGACGGCACTTCTGAGCAGCAACTGGCGGTGTTGGAGCCAAGGGTAAACAATAAAAACAGAGTGGAGGCAGAAGCCTAATTGGAGCAAGTTTAATATCTGTAGTAGTGTGAATGTGGACAGAGCAAGAGAAATTGCCGGACACACAGCAGGGGATCAGCTGACATTACTGAACCCTAATAACACTTGAGCATGTGTTGACTGTGTAGATGACACTTATGAGCAGCAACTTGCGGTGCTGGAGCCCAGGGATTACAGTTCAGGTGGTAGAAACATGAACACAACAGGAGACCTGGATACTGTTGCCAACCAATTATTTAATCTGGAAGAGGACTGGCAAATTCCTACGAGATCCAGGCCTTGGAAACCTTCATAGAATATCGGAGTCAGACAAACCCAACAAAGACTACTTTTCAAAGTCACATTTATCAGTAAAAAATATTCAATTTTATTACACATTTCTTACAAAAAAATATATATTATACAAAATGAGTCAATATCAAGGTGGAGACATGTTAGAGGGGCAAATCAGGTACAAGGTATGGAGCACCTATCAATATTATACCCCTAAAGAAAGGGGGGGAAAAATTTGTCACACCCTAATTAAGACATAGGGGAGAGTGGAATGGGAGTCAAATTTTATATAAACGTTGTGTACAGCACACCTTTACATATAAATTCATCTAGGAACAACTCGTGCCATTGTCACCAATCAATTCAAAAGTGAGGGCAAAAACATAACCCAGAGTTGTTCACTTCACGAAGGAAGGTGAAAAAAAGTAATAGTCTTTTACCTATACTCCCATTATATCAAGCCACTCACCTACTATCTATAGTCAGGGAACCGCTAAAGTGCTCTTGATAGTGCCATATTGTGCATCACCTTACCCATATAGGGTCCTGAGGAGCCTCTCTGCTGCCCGACGCGTTTCGCCCTGCTGGGCTTCTTCGGGGGGCTGTGTGGGTGCTATTTTGAACCACCTGTATGCTTTTATAGGGGAGCAAAGAATTTACAAATGGCGCGCGCCATCTTTGAAAAGCTGTGCATGCGCAGAAGCTCTCCTGAGTCCCGTCACGTCACTACCGGTCTTCCCGGAAACCGGCGTGCATCATCGCAGTGGCTGTTACCATGACTGCGTGTACACACAGCGGGACCGTGAGGAAGACCGCAGCGGCGCGACAGGACACTCATGCGCATGCGTGGAACACATGAACAAACTCCTCTGCACATTAATGTAGCAAATGTCAAAATCTATTAACCAATCAGAGAGTTTCTCAAATCCCATAATGTACCGATGCAGTCATGGGGAGCCAAAATATAAATGCATTCCAGCACAAACGATTTTAACCCATAGCTGTCTATTTTACCGCATAATGGAAAGTGTTGTATTCGCGGTTGGTACAAATCATCCGTTTAAAGTACAATAAAACAGATATGCCAAAAAGACAATTAATATACAAGAATAAATCAAAGGGATTTCTTTACTATAACATAGGCAGTTATTACAATAAGGATCAGTTAACTCCAGGGTTATGCGCATGTCCTCCATCAATTTCTTGCAATTCTTCATTCCCCAATGTAAATGATCGTAGAACAATACTAAAGCGTGTAGGAAGATAGAGACCTCGTAGAAAAACAAATAAAACAAAAATATTAAAATACAAACATACAAAAAATACAGGTAAAAAAAATATTTTAAAAACGAGAAAAAGAGGATCATTTAGAGGAATGGCGTAAATGACAGCTGCTCATTAAGCCCTGCTGGAAACATTATACCTAGGGTGACAATCCACCGGCACTCAAGTTGTGCCAATGCCTTTTTATAGTCACCCCCCTCTGGCTCCACAATGAATGCGGTCTATGCCGCGGACTGAGAAGCCAGTCGGGTTTGAATTATGGCACAGCCTGAAGTGCCTAGGGATTGTCTTTAAACCAGAAACGTCTTGTGTTTCCTTTGCCGCCACTATGTCCCTCACATGTTCGCGTATGCGAACACGGAGTTCGCGAGATGTTAAGCCCACATAAATTAGCTTACACGGACATAGTGCATAGTACACCACACATCTTGTACTGCACGATATATATGATAAGATTTGATATTCGTTCAAACCATCTGCTGAAGAAAATGCGGTTGCTCGGCAAATGTTTGCGCAGGCTCGACATGAGCCACAAGGAAAACAACCCCATTTTTTCTTTGGTTGCTGTGACCCAAACAGACCCCATGAGGGGGCTGCCACATAGTGACTTCGTACCAACAGGTCTTTGAGGTTTTTACCTCTTCTAGCTGTCATTAGTGGATTAGAGGGTAGAACCTTATTCAGACATGGGTCGGTCTGGAGCACAGACCAGTGCTTCTGCATAATCTGGCGCATATTATCCCACTGGTTATTAAAAGTGGAAATATATCTTAGGACAAAGTCCTTTTTACCATGTGTATTAATACGGCCAGACCCCACAAGCAATTGGTCGCGGGGCGTGGCCCGAGCTCGACGGTAACCTTTTTTGATACACCGATTACTATACCCACGCTCGCTGAATCTGGAGCTCAGGTCACGAGCCCGGTCCTTGAAAGCCCCATCGGTAGAGCATACCCTTTTCATTCTCAAGAATTGCCCAATGGGCACTGCTTGAATGGTGGATGATGTATGGGCAGATGTGGCGTGTAACAATGAATTGACCGATGTCTCTTTACGGAAGACATCGGTCTGTATTCTGCCCTCATCATCCACCATTATTTTAATGTCCAAAAAATCTATTACTTTAGGGTTGATCTTATATGTTAATTTGATATTTAAATTGTTTTTATTCAACTCACCGATGAAGTTCAAGAAACCGGACTCGCTCCCTTGCCAAATAATAAAAACGTCATCAATAAATCAAAACCAGCACTGCGCATGGGCCGCGGCCTGCACCCCGCCTCCAAAAATGCCCCTTTCCCAGTGGCCCAAGAAAAGGTTGGCATAGGACGGGGCACAGGCCGCGCCCATTGCAGTGCCGCGCTGCTGCAAAAAAAAACGGTCTTTAAAAATAAAAAAATTGTGGGTCAAAATAAATTCAAGGAGCTCCAGAATCAGCGAGCATAATGTGGATTCATAATTACTTGTACTCAGAAAAAAACTGGCTGCTTCCAGACTGTCTACATGCCTGATGCTCGTGTAGAGCGATTCCACATCCACTGTCGCTAAGTGCATATCAGGTTCAAGTGACAAACCGTCAATCTTCCTCAGGACGTCCGTAGTGTCCCTGACATAGGAGGGCAGTGCTTCCACCAACGGTTGGAGATAGTAATCAATGAACTTACATACAGTGTCACACAGCCCTCCAATGCCAGAGACAATCGGACGCCCCGGGGGAATAGTTGGATTTTTGTGCACTTTCGGCAACAAGTAGAACGTTGGAATAATCGGATTTTCCACCATAAGTCCCTCACAGATTTTTCTAGGAATAATACCTTGTGTAACTGCCTCATCCAGGATCTGGAACAATTGTACAGAGAATTTTTGAATCGGATTGTCAGGAAGTTGGATATATGCCTCCTTGTCCCTCAACTGGCGGAATGCCTCCCTCTCATACATAGTAGATGGCCAAAGTACCACATTTCCCCCCTTATCGGCCTGTTTAATTACCACGTCCTTTAAACCCCTTAATTCTCTTATAGCTTCATGTTGTATTTTGGTCAAATTAACATGATTCATTTTGCTCTGAAGCTTTTTAAAATCTTCCAAGACCAGTTTGTTAAAGATATCCACCTGCGGACAGGTGGAAAAAGGGGGAAACGTGGTCGACCTAGGAGTAAGAAAGGTTGGAAAGGTACCTGTACTTGAGGGAGGCATGCCGGTTACCAATTCTTCGAGTATATTGATAGCTTCTTGTTCCTGAGTAAGCATATTTGCATCAGTATCTTCCGGTTTGAAGTGCAGTTTGCATAAAACCACCTTCCTCAGGAAAAGCTGAAGGTCCTTCATTGCTACAAAGTAATTGAATTTGTTAGAGGGAACGAAGGTAAAACCCTTACTTAAAACATCCATCTGAGGCTGCGTAAGTTTATGATCTGATAGATTAATTACCTCCAGATGACCTTTAGATTTCTTTTCCTTAGATTGTGGAGGGGTCATTTTCCTCTTTGTCTGTGTTTTGCCTCTCTTCTGGCCAAATTTATTTGTTCCCAATCTTTCCCCTACAAAGGGTAGTAAGGAGGAATTGGACGCTGCCTCCTCATCCACCGAGGATGCTGAAGAAAATGAATTATGGTGGGTTTTACGGGTAGACCTAAATCTCCCCTGATTCCTTCTCCACCTATATGCTCTATTGTTAGCAAAATCGTTGACATCTCTCTGATATTTTTTTGTTTTCGAAGACACTATATCCTGCTCCCACTTAGTGAAATCTTCCTCTAGCTCTTTATTAAATTTGGCCAGAGACTGGGCATCCATCTTTTCACGCAGCTCCAGCTGGATGTGATTAATTTCATTCTCCAGTTCACTTAAAGTTTTCTCATTGGATTTAATTAATAGTTCCATATACCCTTTTGAGCATACTGAAGAGACTTCTTCCCACTTCTGTCGAAAGGTCTCATCACTAATGGAAAAGGATGGAAACACCTGTACACGTAGTCCACGCGGGATTATCCACATAGCGTTCTAAGAATGACTTATTCAACCAAATCCTCGTCTTTTTATTACATAAATTCTTTAATCGTACTATTAGATCCTCAGTTTCTCGGGAAGAAACAGCCACACCTTGATCTCCACCAAATACCTCATTCAATTTGTTAATCCACGCTTTCACGCGTGCTTTTTGATCCATATACTCAGGTTGATGCGCTGTGGAAAGCCACAGAAAAAATATTAGTAACACAATTATGCTCATACCTGCTAAGAGTGATGTTGTTCAGAACATCAAAATTAATGGGTAACTCCCCATAAACATGGAAACCTTCATAGAATATCGGAGTCAGACAAACCCAACAAAGACTACTTTTCAAAGTCACATTTATCAGTAAAAAATATTCAATTTTATTACACATTTCTTACAAAAAAATTGTATTTTAATATTTTTGTTTTATTTGTTTTTCTACGAGGTCTCTATCTTCCTACACGCTTTAGTATTGTTCTACGATCATTTACATTGGGGAATGAAGAATTGCAAGAAATTGATGGAGGATGTGCGCATAACCCTGGAATTAACTGATCCTTATTGTAATAACTGCCTATGTTATAGTAAAGAAATCCCTGTGATTTATTCTTGTATATTAATTGTCTTTTTGGCATATCTGTTTTATTGTACTTTAAACGGATGATTTGTACCAACCGCGAATACAACACTTTCCATTATGCGGTAAAATAGACAGCTATGGGTTAAAATCGTTTGTGCTGGAATGCATTTATATTTTGGCTCCCCATGACTGCATCGGTACATTATGGGATTTGAGAAACGCTCTGATTGGTTAATAGATTTTGACATTTTGCTACATTAATGTGCAGAGGAGTTTGTTCATGTGGTCCACGCATGCGCATGAGTGTCCTGTCGCGCCGCTGCGGTCTTCCTCACGGTCCCGCTGTGTGTACACGCAGTCATGGTAACAGCCACTGCGATGACGCACACCGGTTTCCGGGAAGACCGGTAGTGACGTGACGGGACTCAGGAGAGCTTCTGCGCATGCGCGGCTTTCAAAGATGGCGCGCGCCATTTGTAAATTCTTTGCTCCCCTATAAAAGCATACAGGTGGTTCAATATAGCACCCACACAGCCCCCCGAAGAAGCCCAGCAGGGCGAAACACGTCGGGCAGCAGAGAGGCTCCTCAGGACCCTATATGGGTAAGGTGATGCACAATATGGCACTATCAATAGCACTTTAGCGGTTCCCTGACTATAGATAGTAGGTGAGTGGCTTGATATAATGGGAGTATAGGTAAAAGACTATTACTTTTTTTCACCTTCCTTCGTGAAGTGAACAACTCTGGGTTATGTTTTTGCCCTCACTTTTGAATTGATTGGTGACAATGGCACGAGTTGTTCCTAGATGAATTTATAAGTAAAGGTGTGCTGTACACATCGTTTATATAAAATTTGACTCCCATTCCACTCTCCCCTATGTCTTAATTAGGGTGTGACAAATTTTTCCCCCCCTTTCTTTAGGGGTATAATATTGATAGGTGCTCCATACCTTGTACCTGATTTGCCCCTCTAACATGTCTCCACCTTGATATTGACTCATTTTGTATAATATATATTTTTTTGTAAGAAATGTGTAATAAAATTGAATATTTTTTACTGATAAATGTGACTTTGAAAAGTAGTCTTTGTTGGGTTTGTCTGACTCCGATATTCTATGAAGGTTTCCATGTTTATGGGGAGTTACCCATTAATTTTGATGTTCTGAACAACATCACTCTTAGCAGGTATGAGCATAATTGTGTTACTGAGATCCAGGCCTTGTTCATTGTCAGAAAAGTAAGCCGGTCAACGTTATCAGAGGATAGTCGCATGCGACCGTCTGTTAGTACACCACCTGCGGCACTAAAGACGCGTTCCAATAATACACTAGCAGCAGGGCAAGCCAGCACCTCCAATGCATACTGGCTCTGGCCATGTATCCAGCTTAGAGACCCAAAACTTGAAGGGGGAAGAGCCGTGTGGGAGAACACTGAGAGGGCAAGACATGTAGTCTGTCACCATCTGACGGAAACGTTGCCTCCTGCTGACTGGAGCCGTCTGTGATGGTGTAGACATTTGTGGCGGGGACACAAAACTTTGCCACATTTGGGCCATACTGGTCTTGCATTGTGCTGAGGCGCTGCTTCTGCTCACACTTTGTGCAGAGCTTCCTCCACTGCCTCGACACACTGAGCTGCTTTGTAAAGCAATAGCAGCACTGCTCTCGGGTGGAATGGAGAACATGATGGAATGCACCAGTGTGTCTTGGTACTCCCGCATTTTACACTCCCAGTTCAACGGTGTTATGAGACTTTGTAAGTTGTCCCGGTAGCGAGGATCTAGGAGGGTGTACACCCTATAATCAGCCATATTGAGAATGTGGGCGATGCGGCGGTCGTTTCTCAGGCACTGCAGCATGAAATCAACCATGTGCTGCAGACTACCAACTGGCCAAGGAACGCTGTCCCCTGCTTGAGGCATCATCTCTGCCTGCTCTGCATCACCCCACCCTCGCTCTACGTACTGACTACTAGAGCATTGTGTACCTCCCTCCTCTGGACAGATGTCTTCCTCCTCCATTGACTCCTCCTCACAAAGTGTCCCCTGCCTAGGCCTTTGTGAGGAACCACGTTGCGCAGACTGTCCAGAAGCAGATGGCATTTGTGACTCCTCATCCTCCACTTCTTCCACAACCTCCTCCCTTAGTGCTTGCAGTGTTTTTTCAAGCAGGCAGATAAGGGGGACAGTCATGCTGACTAGTGCATCATCTGCACTCGCCATCCACATGGAATCATCGAAGGCACACAAAACGTGGCAGATGTCCTTCATAGAGGCCCACGCAGTGCGACTTGTTTGCGCCTGATGCAGCTGGTACTCCATTACTGCTGCCTGCTGCAGCAAGTAATCCATTGCTGCTGCCTGCTGCTCACACAACCTCTCCAACATATGTAACGTTGAATTCCACCTGGTGGGTAGGTCACATATGATGCGATGTTCCGGAAGGCGGATTCGGCGCTACAGAGCTGCAATGCGCGATCTTGCCATGCTGGAACGACGCAAGTGAGCGCAGTCTATGTGGACCTTTTGCAGCAGTGCATCAAGATCCAGATAGACTCTCAAAAAACTCTGCACGACCAAGTTGAGCACATGTGCCAGACATGGGATGTGAGTGAGGTTGCCTAGGCCCAGAGCTGCCACCCGATTTCAGCCATTGTCGCACACTACCATGTCTGGCTGGAGATTCGCTGGCACAAACCACACGTCGCTCTCCTGCTTGATGGCATTCCAGAGCTCCTGCGCTGTGTGGCTTCGATTCCCCAAAGAAATTAATTTCAATACGGCCTGTTGACATTTGGCCACGGCTGTGCTCATATCGGTCGTAACAGGTAAGCGTTCACGGGTCCATGTGAAGGTAGACTGTGTCGGCTCCTGCAGCGCTGAATCAGAGGAACTGGAGTATGAGGAAGAGTCAATGTGTACAGACTGGATTCCTGCAATCCTTGGAGTTGGCAGAACATGTACAGCGCCACTCTCAAGATCTGTACCCGGCTCCACAACATTTACCCAATGGGCAGTGAGGGAAAGATATCGTCCCTGTCCATGGTTACTGGTCCACGCATCGGTGGTCAGGTGGACCTTGCTACTTACGGCGTTTAGTAGCACATGATTAATTTTTCCCTCCACATGTTTTTGCAGGGCAGGGACGGCTTGCCTGCTGAAATAAAAGCGGCTGGGCATGGTGTATTGTGGGACTGCCAATGCCATGAAGTTTCGGAAGGTGTCAGTCTCCACCAGCCTGAATGAGAGCATTTGAAGGGACAGTAGTTTTGCAATGCCAGCATTCAGAGCCTGTGCTCGGGGGTGGTTTGCCGAGTATGAGCGCCTTTTCTCCCATGCCTGTGCTACCAATGGCTGTAGACTGGCCTGGGAGTGTGAGGATGACAGGGAACATGGTGCTGTGGGTGGAATGACACTGTATCTCTGTACAACAGTGCCAGAGGTTCTTCCATGGCGATCCTGTGAGTAAGCCGAACCAGCTGTGTGTGAGCTGGAGGAAGAGGCTACAACATGAGCTGAAGAGGTGGTAGGTGGCGCTATAGGTTGGCCTAGGTCTTCAGTGTGTCTTTGTAACTCCACCACATGCTTGGTCCGCACATGTTTCCACATATTTGTGGTATTGAGGTTGCTGACACTTTTCCCTCTTTTCACTTTCTGATTACACATCTTGCATTTGACAAAGCAAATGTCATCTGCAACTGAGTCAAAAAAGGACCAGGCACTGCAAGTCTTGGGAGCGCCCGTTTTGGGTTTTGGAAGAGGCATGCTCCTAATGGGTGCCGAAGTGGAGGCTACAGGCAACCGAGTCTGCACCCTCCCTCTCCCTCCTTTTTTGGCCGTTCGGGGAATCTCTTCCTCAGAGCTGCTCCCACCACCTTCCTGTACCTCACGCTATGATGGGTCAAGGACCTCATCATCTACACTACCCTCTTCAAACACCTGCTTCTCCTGGGTAGTCTAGACAGCACAGTACGCACCAGAAAGTGGCACCTGAGTCTCATCATCAGATGCATACTGAGTAGTGTTGAGCGATACCGTTCGATACCCAAAAATATCGTATCGGATGGTATCGTCCGATACGAAAAAAATATCGGGTATAGCCGATTCCGATACCGGAAGTCCCATTCAAGTCAATGGGACTTCCGGTATCGGAATTTAAAAAAGCCCTTTATTTCCTTGTTGGCTAATTCTACGTAATTGAAAACAAATAAGAGTCATGTAGAATGTATTGTGGGAGGTGGAGGAGACATTAAAGGCATAGTGGTTTATTCAAATCACATGGCATAGCATTAATTCCAATTTTTTTTTTCAAGACGTTCGGAGTTAAAAAGATATTGACTATGTTAACTTTTTTATATTTTGTCAGATATGTATGTTTCACAACTTCCATGCTCTTCACCTTCTTTTGTACTTCTCCCACACTTTCTCCTTCATGATCCGCAGCAGTAGCATTTTTTTCATCAACTTTTTCTTCACCTTATTTATCTTCTTCACCTTCTTCCCAATAATGTTTTTTTCCATTCTTCATATTCTTCTTATTCAGCTATTATTAATTTTCATATGCTATTTCTTCATCTTCTTCCTATTCTTCTTTTTCTTCATTTTCTTATGGTGACAGGCATTCCTGTAGTACTTATCTCTAAAAGTTATAAGATTACACCTTACGTTCTGCCTGTCACAAAAGATTTACAACAGGATTTGTCCGCGTTCAGTTTGGCCTGCAGCAGCAGGCATTTTCCAGGGGCACCACGAGGAGGAACGGACTCACCCCCATTTACTGCTTAGTCTTCTTCTGCTTATAATTTTGATTTCTTCTATGCTGATTTTTAGTCTTATGCTTAATGTTCTTCTGCTTTCTGTTCTTCTGCTTTTGCTTCTTCTGCTTCTTGTTCTTCTGTCTTTTGTTCTGTATCTTGGTGGTTGTCTTCATGTTCTTTGTCCTCTTGGTCTTATTATTTAGGGTCATATTTCTGGTCTTCTTTGGTGTGGTCTTCAGGGTCATCGTCATCAGGGTCGTCGTCATGGAGATCAATAAGGATTACCAAAGACAATTTCAAAAAGCTTGATCTTGGAAATGTAGCAGAAGGTACAAGAGGGCTGAGAAACTGGCGAGAACCAGCTGACAGTACTGGAACCCCTAGTGGCAGCAGAAGGAACAATAGCCAATGGCACTACTGAGGAACAGCTGACGGTGCTGGACCCTGGTTACTATGCAGGAGGTACCTGTGCTAGAAACCACTATCAAGGACCAGCTGACATTGCTGGACCTCGGATACCGAGATGGAGGCACCTTGGCCAAAGGCTCTGGCGAGAACCAGCAGACAGTGCTGGAACCCAGATGGGTAGCAGAAGGAACAAGAGCCAATGGCACTACTGAGGACCAACTGACGATGCTGGACCACGGTTACTAAGCAGAAGGTACCTGTGCTAAAAAGCACTACCAAGAACCAGCTGATGGTGCTGGACCTCGGATACCGAGATGGAGGCACCTAGGCCAAAGGATCTGGCGAGAACCAGCTGACAGTGCTGGCACCCGGATGGGTAGCAGAAGGAACAAGAGCCAATGGCTCTACCGAGGACCAACTGACGGTGCTGGACCACGGTTACTAAGCAGAAGGTACCTGTGCTAAAAAGTACTACCAAGAACCAGCTGACGGTGCTGGACCTCGGATACCGAGATGGAGGCACTTAGGCCAAAGAATCTGGCGAGAACCAGCTGACAGTGCTGGCACCCGGATGGGTAGCAGAAGGAACAAGAGCTAATGGCACTACCGAGGACCAACTGACGGTGCTAGACCACGGTTACTAAGCAGAAGGTACCTGTGCTAAAAAGCACTACCAAGAACCAGCTGACGGTGCTGGACATCGGATACCGAGATGGAGGCACCTAGGCCAAAGGATCTGGCGAGAACCAGCTGACAGTGCTGGCACCCGGATGGGTAGCAGAAGGAACAAGAGCCAATGGCTCTACCGAGGACCAACTGACGGTGCTGGACCACGGTTACTAAGCAGAAGGTACCTGTGCTAACAAGCACTACCAAGGAACAGCTGACGGTGCTGGACCTCGGATACCGAGATGGAGGCACCTAGGCCAAAGGCTCTGGCGAGAACCAGCTGTCAGTGCTGGCACATGGATGGGTAGCAGAAGGAACAAGAGCCAATGGCACTACCGAGGACCAACTGACGGTGCTGGACCACGGTTACTAAGCAGAAGGTACCTGTGCTAAAAAGCACTACCAAGGAACAGCTGACGGTGCTGGACCTCGGATACCGAGATGGAGGCATCTAGACCAAAGGCTCTGGCGAGAACCAGCTGACAGTGCTGGCACCCGGATGGGTAGCAGAAGGAACAAGAGCCAATGGCACTACCGAGTACCAACTGACGGTGCTGGACCACGGTTACTAAGCAGAAGGTACCTGTGCTAAAAAGCACTACCAAGGACCAGCTGACGGTGCTGGACCTCGGATACCGAGATGGAGGCACCTAGGCCAAAGGCTCTGGCGAGAACCAGCTGACAGTGCTGGAACCCGGGTGGGTAGCAGAAAGTATCCATCCAAAGCAAAGTAGCCAGGCCGCAAGCCGACCGCAGTTACAGGGGGTCCATGTCCCATTGGCACTACGGATCCAGCCTTCAGTGCCAGTACCCGCAGCCCACATAGGAGTCACCTAAACTGCAGGCACCGTAGAGTCGGCTAACCCGGCCGCAAGATGACAGGACAACGGATTGGTGGCATAGTGACCTTGACACTACTCGGAAACAGCTGGCGTGCTGGAACCAGGCTGGGCAACAGGGAGTACCCGTGCCAAAGACACTGCCGAGAACCAGCTGACGGTGCTGGAACCCACATGGGTAGGAAAAGCTACATGAGCCAATGGCACTACCGAGGAACAGCTGACGTTGCTGGACCACGGTTACTAGGCAGGAGGTACCTGTGCTAGAAAGCACTACCAAGGACCAGCTGACGGTGCTGGACCTTCGGATACCGAGATGGAGGCACCTAGGCCAAAGGCTCTGGCGAGAACCAGCTGACAATGCTGGAACCCGGGTGAGTAGCAGAAGGTACCCATCCAAAGCAAAGTAGCCAGGCCGCAAGCCGGCCGCAGTTACCGAAACCCACAGTCCTACAGGGGGTCCATGTCCCATTGGCACTACGGATCCAGCCTTCAGTGCCAGTACCCGCAGCCCACATAGGAGTCACCTAAACTGCAGGCACCGTAGAGTCGGCTAACCCGGCTGCAAGACAACAGGACAATGGATTGGTGGCATAGTGACCTTGACACTACCCAGAAACAGCTGGCGTTCTGGAACCTGGCTGGGCAACAGGGAGTACCCGTGCCAAAGACAATGCCGAGCACCAACTGGTGTTGTTGGAACCCAGGGACAATCATGGTGAAGGCCGAGGCCTACTTGGTGGTAGTTTTAGATTGTTTGTAGGCTACAACAGACTGTCAACGTGCTCCAATTAAGCATCTGTCTCCACTCTGTTTCCAGGATTTCACGTGACCACCAACACCGCCAGTTTATGCGTACAGTAGCCGTCTGCCCAATCCACACGTGTTCCTGTGTTACTGGGGTTCTGTAATGTCAGCAGATCCCCTGATGTGTATCTGTCACTGTCTCCTGCTCTGTCCACATTCCCACCACTTGCAGTGGGAAGGTGGACAGCGCAGGAGACAGTACCGGACACACATTGGGGGATCTGCTCACGTAACAGAACACCAGGAACACAGGAACAAGTGTGGAATGCGTGGACGGCAACTGTGAGCAGAAACTGGTGGTGTTGGAGGTCAGGGGAAATACTAGAGACAGAGTGGAGACAGAGGCCAAATCAGAGAATGTTTAAATCTGAAGTAGTTACAATTTGGAGGCAGCAGCAGTTTGCCCTCCACACAGCAGGGGATCAGCTGACGTTACCGAACCCCACTTTCACATGAACGAGTGTTTTTTTCTGTGTGGACAGCACTTCTGAGCACCAACTGGCGTTGTTGGAGCCCAGGGACAATTATGGTGCAGGCCAAGGCCTACTAGGAGCCAGGTGTAAATCGGAGGTATTTTGACTTTGGAGGGACCAGGACACTTTGCCCTCCACACAGCAGGGGATCAGCTGACGTTACTGACCCCCACTTTCACATGAACGAGGTTTTTTTTCTGTGTGGACAGCACTTCCAAGCAACAACTGACGCTGTTGGAGCCCAGGGATAGTCATTTTGTAGGCTGAGGCCTACTTGGAGGCAGTTTAAGATAAGACGTTGTTTGAATTTGGAGGCAGCAGGAGAGTTTGCCGTACACACAGCAGGGGATCAGCTGACGTTACCGAACCCCACTTACACATGAGCGAGTGTTTTGTCTGTGCGTACAGCACTTCTGAGCACCAACTGGCGGTGTCGGAGCCCTGGGAAAATCAGGTAGTAGGCTGAGGCCTACTTGGAGCCAGGTGTGGCACGGTGGCTCAGTGGTTAGCCAAGGACAACATCTGCAAGGAGTTTGTATGTTCTCCCCGTGTTTGCGTGGGTTTCCTCCTGGTACTCCGGTTTCCTCCCACATTCTAAAGACATACTAATAGGGAATTTAGATTGTGAGCCCCATCGGGGACAGTGATGATAATGTGTGTGCAAAACTGTAAAGCGCTGCGGAATATGTTAGCGCTATATAAAAATAAAGATTATTATTATTATTATTAGGTGTAAGTCTGAGGTTGTTTGACTGTGGAGGGAGCAGGACACTTTGCCATACACACAGCAGGGGATCAGCTGACGTTACCGAACCCCACTTACACATGAGCGAGTGTTTTGTCTGTGCAGACAGCACTTCTGAGCACCAACTGGCGGTGTCGGAGCCCAGGGAAAATCAGGTAGTAGGCTGAGGCCTACTTGGTGGCAGTATTCGATTGTTTCTAGACTACTACTAACTGTCAACGTACTCCAATTAGGCCTCTGTCTTCACTCTGCTTCGAGTATTTCCTCTGGCTTCCAACCATGCCAGTTGCTGCTCTGAAATGCCGTCTGCACAACCCACACTTGTTCCTGTGTTACTGGGGTTCTGTAACAGCAGCTTCTCCCTAGAGGTGAGTCAGGCAATGTCTCCTGCTCTGTCCACTTTTCCACTACAAGTAGTGGGAATGTAGACAAAGCAGGAGACATTGCCGGACTCACCTCTGGAGATGAGCAGATGTTACAGGACCCAGGTAACACAGGAACAAGTGTTGATTGTGCAGACGGCACTTGAGAGCAGAAACAGGCGGTGTTGTAGGCCGGAGGAAATACTCAAAACAGAGTGTAGACAGTGGGCAAATCAGAGAACATATTAAATCAGAGGTAGTCAGAAGTTGTAGGCAGCAGGAGAGTTTGCTGTACACACAGCAGGGGATCAGCTGACGTTACCGAACCCCACTTACACATGAGCGAGTGTTTTGTCTGTGTGGAAAGCACTTCTGAGCAACAACGGGCGTTGCTGTAGCCCAGGAAATAAAGTTCAGGTCATAGAAACAAGAACACAACAGGAGACCTGGATCCTGTTGCCAGCCAATTATTTATTCTGGAAGAGGACTAGCAAATTCAGGTGAGATCCAGGCCTTGTTCATTTCAGAAAAGTAAGCCGGTCAACATTATCGGCGGATAGTCGCGTGCGACGGTCTGTTACCACACCACCTGAAGCACTAAAGACACGTTCCGATAATACACTGGCAGCAGGGCAAGCCAGCACCTCCAATGCATACTGGCTAAGCTCTGGCCATGTATCCAGCTTAGAGACCCAATACTTGAATGGGGAAGAGCCGTCTGGGAGTACACTAACAGGGCAAGACAAGTAGTCTGTCACCATCTGACGGAAACGTTGCCTCCTGCTGACTGGAGCCGTCTGTGATGGTGTAGCCGTTTGTGGCGGTCCCACAAAACTTTTCCACATTTGGGCCATACTGGCCTTGCCTTGTCCTGCGGCAGTGCCTCAGCTACCTCTTTGTGCAGAGCTTCCTCCACTGCCTCTACCCACATGGCTGCTTTGAAAAGCACTACCAGCAACACTTGCGAGGGGAATGGAGAACATGATGGCCTGCACAATTGTTTCTTGGTACTCCCGCATTTTACGCTCCCGGTTCAACTGTGGTATGAGGCTTTGTAAGTTGTCCCGGTAGCGAGGATCTAGGAGGGTGTACACCCAATAATCAGCCGTGTGGAGAATGTTGGCGATGCGGCGGTCATTTAACAAGTACTGCAGCATGAAATCAACCATGTGCTGCAGACTGCCAACTGGACCGGAAATGCTGTCCCCAGCTTGAGGCAGCATCTCAGCCTGCTCAGCATCACCCCACCCTCGCTGTACACACTGACTACTAGAGCCTTGTGTACCTCCCTCCTCTGGAGAGATGTGTTCCTCCTCCTCCATTGACTCCTCGTTTTCCTCCTCACTAAGTGTCCCCTGCCTGGGCCTTTGTGTGGAAGCACGTTGTGCAGACTTGCCAGAAGCACATGGCATTTCTGACTCCTCATCCTCGACCTCTTCAAAAACCTCCTCACTCAGTGCTTGTAAGGTTTTTTGAAGCAGACAGATAAGGGGGACAGTCATGCTGACTAGTGCATCATCTGCACTGGCCATCCGCGTGGAGTCATCGAAGGCACGCAAAACTTGGCAGATGTCCCTCATAGTGGCCCACTCAGTGGTGGTGAAGTGTGTCCGGCGCACAGTGCGACTTGTTTGCGCCTGATGCAGCTGGTACTCCATTACTGCTGCCTGCTGCTCACACAACCGCTCCAACATATGTAAAGTTGAATTCCACCTGGTGGGGAGGTCACATATGATGCGATGTTCTGGCAGGCGGAATCGGCGTTGCAGAGATGCAATGCGCGGTCTTGCCATGCTGGAACGCCGCAAGTGAGCACACTCTAGGTGAACCTTGTGCAGCAGTGCATCAAGAGCCAGATAGTCCCTCAGAAAGCTCTGCATGACCAAATTGAGCACGTGTGCCAGACATGGTATGTGAGTGAGGTTGCCTAGTCCCAGAGCTGCCACTAGATTTCGGCCATTGTCACTCACTACCAAACCTGGCTGGAGATTCACTGGCACAAACCACACATCGCTCTCCTGCTTGATGGCATTCCAGAGCTCTTGTGCTGTGTGGCTCCGATTCCCCAAAGAAATTAATTTAAGGACGGCCTGTTGACGTTTGGCCACACCTGTGCTCATATCTGGCCTAACAGGCTCATGCAGTGCTGATTCCGAGGAACTAGAGTAGGAGGAGGACTCAATATGTACAGACTGCATTCCTGCAATCCTTGGAGTTGGCAGAATACGTACAGAGCCACTCTCCAGATCTGTACCCGGCTCCACAACATTGACCCAATGGGCAGTGAGGGAAAGGTATCGTCCCTGTCCATGGCTACTGGTCCACGCATCGGTGGTCAGGTGGACCTTGCTACTGACGGCGTTTAGTAGCGCATTTTTAATTTTTACCTCCACATGCTTTTGCAGGGCAGGGATGGCTTGCCTGCTGAAATAAAAGCGGCTGGGCACATTGTATTGTGGAACTGCCAATGACATCAAGTTCCGGAAGGTGTCAGTCTCCACCAGCCTGAATGACAGCATCTCAAGGGCCAGTAGTTTGGCAATGCCGGCATTCAGAGCCAGTGCTCGGGGATGGTTTGCCGAGTATGGCCTCTTTTTCTCCCATGCCTGTGCTACCGATTGCTGGTGAGTGGCCTGGGAGTTTGCTGATGACTGAGAACATGGTTCAGTGGGTGGAATTTCACTGTGTCTCTGGACAACAGTGGCAGAGGTTCTTCCATGGCGTTCCAGTGAGGAAGCCGAGCCAGCTGTGTGTGAGCTGGAGGAAGAGGCCCCAACACGAGCTGAAGAGGTGGTAGGTGCTGCTGAAGGTTGGCCTACATCTTCAATGTGTCTGTGTAACTCCACCTTGTGCTTGGTATGCACATGTTTCCACATATTTGTGGTATTGAGGTTGCTCACATTTTTCCCTCGTTTCACTTTCTGATGACACAGCTTGCATTTGACAAAGCAAATGTCATCTGCAACTGTGTCAAAAAAAGACCACGCACTGCAAGTCCTGGGAGCGCCCGTTTTCTGTTTTGGAAGAGGATTGCTCCTCACGGGTGCCAAAGTGGAGACTACAGGCAACCAAGTCTGCCCCCACCCTCTCCCTCCTCTCTTGGCCATTCGGGGAATCTCTTCCTCAGAGCTGCTCCCACCACCTTCCTGTGGCTGACGCCATGATGGGTCAAGGACCTCATCATCTCCACTCCCCTCTTCAAGCACCGGCTGGTCCTGGGTTGTCTCGCCAGCACCGTTCGCACCAGAAATTGGCAACTGAGTCTCATCATCATCAGATGAGCACTGAGGTGTGCTGACAATAGGCACTGGCCCACCCGCCTCTTCAGATTCAGAGGGACAAAGCAGTTGAGCATCACTGCATACTCCCTCTTCTTCACGCTCTAGAATGCTGCTTGGCTGGCCACCTCTTTCCAAGCCAACAGATTCTGAGAACAGAAGTAAAGATTGAGATGGCTCCTGTCCAGGGCTCTCAGACTGCCTGGGCAATTTGGCAGGTGGTGAAGAGACAGATGGTTGCTCTTCAGTGCTCTGGCCCTGGGAGGATGCGGAAGTCATTGAAGTGGATGCGTTAGCTGCCATCCATCCGACAACCGCTTCAATTTGTTCATCACGCAGCAGTGGGGTACGGCGAGGTCTTACAAAGCTGCGCATGAAGGACTGTTGCCTGGTAAAAGTGGGGGATGCCGGGTCACTGGTGGCCGCAGCAGACACTGAATCCCCACGTCCTCTCCCTGCTGAATCCCCCCATCCTCTCTCTGCTAACCAGTATAAGAAACACTAATTTGGCTAAGAGTGTGTGTACTACACTTTAATATGATCTAATGTGGCCTAGACAACCGTAAAGTGGAGTGTTTGGTGAACTTTATTTCCTTTTTTTTTTTGGGGGGGGAAAGAAAAGGATGTGACCAAAGTTTGAAATCTATAGTATCACAAACTTTTTGGAGCGATTACAATGCAGGAAGCTAACCTACAATGCAATTGATGAGGCTCCAAAAAATAGGGTGATACTAGTCTGGCTGGCCCTGAAGGGCACAAGCCAGCAAAAAGGCTCTTCTATCTAATCCTATATAGTGTTTGCAACCAACCAATGACAATGGATGCGGATGGAAGCACACTAATATAGGAGCAAAAATCTGGACAAATTAGCTGCAAAAAAAGGACTATGTATGAGGCAGTGACGCACGCTGAGCGGACTACAACCAGCAGGGGCTGTAGAACACACTGCAACGTGAGCTGCACTCACACACAGAGAGACCTATCAGACAGCCAAAAACAGTTCAGAGAAATGGGCTATAGCACTGAAAGGCTGCTGAAAGGCTCCGCTGTCCACTCCTTTAGTGTTTGCAACCAACGTATATGGATACGTATGGAAGCACACTATACAGGAGAAAAAAAAAGCAGCAATAAAAGAAAAATGTGTATGAGGCAGAGACACACGCTGGGCGGCCCACAAGCAGACGTGCCTGCAGGACACACTACACAGTGTGGGTCTGCACTCACACAGCCCTTGCAGACAGCTATTAAAACAGCGCTGCTGGGCTAAAAAAATGCTACAGTGGTGGATTATGTAGCCTGGGTATAGCAATAGATATGTTTGATGATCGCTATTTCTAACTGTCCCTCACAGTCTTCAACAGCAGCCTGTCCCTAACTGAATTCACAGCAGAGTGAACCCGAAATGGCGGCTGCTACGGTTTTTATAGTGCATTATGACATAATTTCAGCAGCCAATCACAGCCATGCCAGTAGTTAACATGCCTACATGCCTAACAGGATGTGCCCACACTTCTGAGGATCCCCATTGGCTGAATCAAATCGAGCGGGCTCCTAGCATTATGGGAACTTCCGATTCCGGTATTCTATATGAAAAAAGTATCGGAACTAAGTATCGGAATTCCGATACAGCGAATATCGGCCGATACCCGATACTTGCGATATCGGAATGCTCAACACTAATACTGAGGTGTGCTGACCATAGGCACTGGCCCACCTGCCTCTTCAGATTCAGAGAGACAAAGCTGTTGCGCATCACTGCATACTACCTCTTCTTCAAATTCTCGAATGCTGCTTGGCTAGCCCCCTCTTTCCAAGCCAACAGATTCAGAGAACAAAACTATAGATGGCTCCTGTCCAGGGCTCTCTGACTGCCTGGGCAATTTGGCAGGTGGTGAAGAGACAGATGGGTGCTCTTCAGTGCTCTGGACCTGAGAGGATCTGGAACTAATTGAAGTCGATGCGTTAGCTGCCATCCATCCGACAACGGCTTCAATTTGTTCGTCCCGCAGCAGTGTGGTACGGCGAGCTCCTACAAAGCTGCGCATAAAGGACGGATCCCTGGTAAAACTGGGGGATGGTGAGTCACTGGTGCCCGCAGCAGGCACAGAATCCCCTCGTCCTCTCCCTGCAGAAATTCCACGCCCATGACCATGTGCCTTACTCCCTGCCTTCTTCATCTTGGTAAACTGATAAAGATAGGCAGAAAAGTACTAAGGGCTTAGTGTGCTTATTCCTGAACAGCTGCTAACAGGTATAAGACACACTAATTTTATAAAGTGTGGACTAGACTTTAATATGAGCTAATGTGGCCTACACAACTGTAAAGTGGAGTGTTTGGTGAACTTTATTAACTTTTTTTTTCACAAAAAGACACTGGATGTGCCCAAAGATGTAAAACCGATAGTATCACAAACTTTTTGTAGCTATTACAATGCAGGAAGGTAACCTACAATGCAATAGATGATGCTCCAAAAAATAGGCTTATACTAATCTGGCTGGGGCTGCAAGGCACAAGCCAGCAGAAAGGCTCCTCTATCTACTCCTATATAGTGTTTGCAAATATTCTAGCTGGATACGGATGGAACCACACTAATAGGAGAAATCTGGAAAAATGAGCTGCACTAATGCAAAAAAGGACAATTTATGAGGCAGTGATGCACGCTGAGCGGACTACAACCGGAGGTGGCTGCAGAACACACTAGAGCGTGAGCTGCACTCACACACAGAGACCTCACAGACAGCCGTGAACAGCGCTGCAAGGCTGCAGAAAAGCTCCTCTATCTACCCCTATATAGTGTTTTCAAGCAATCTAGCTGGATACGGATGGAACCACACTAATAGGAGAAAACAGGAAAAATGAGCTGCACTAATGCATAAAAGGACAATGTATGAGGCAGTGACGCACGCTGAGTGGACTACAACAGGAGGTGGCTGCAGGACACACTACAGCGTGAGCTGCACTCACACACAGAGACCTCGCGGACAGCTGTGAACAGCGCTGCAAGGCAAAAGAAAGCTTCTCACACAGCGGTTGCTAAAGTAGCCTGGGTAAAGCACAATAAAGCAAATCGCTAGCTCAAACTGTCCCTCAGAGTCAGAACAGCAGCGTCCTGTCCCTAAGTAAATTCACAGCAGAGTTAACCCAAACTGGCAGCGGCAGCTTTTATAGTGCATCATGACATCATTTCAGCAGTCAATCACAGCCATGCCATTAGTTAACATGCCTAACATGCATAACAGAATGTGCCCACACGTCTTAGGATTCCTCATTGGCTGAATAAAATCAAACTGGCTCATTGCATTATGGGAACTTCCGATTCCGGTATTCAATATTCTAATAGTATCGGAACTCAGTATCGGGACTCCGACACCGCGAATATCAGCCGATACCCGATATTGCAGTATCAGAATGCTCAACACTAATCCTGTGTGAAATCGATCTTCCAGGTTCGAAGTAGAATGGGCAAAAACTGTGTGGAAGCCTCATTAGCTACTCCAAATCATTTATGCTAACATTGTACTTCAGTTGTAAATCAAGAGGCCAGACTTCCACTTAAAAATTGTTAGGCCTAATATAGTTTCGCAGCCTGGAGGGCCAATTAACTACTCTTAATCGAGTGTGCCAAAACTGTATTTCAGTAGCAAATCAGAAGGCTGGATTTCTGCTTCAAAATTGTTAGACCTAATATAGTAGTGCAGCCTGGATGCCCAATTAGCTAGTAAAAATCATTTGTGCTAAAACTGTGTTTCGGTGGCAAATCATAAGGCCAGATTTCCTCTTAAAAATTGTTAGGCCTAATGTAGTGGTGCTGCCATGAGGCCTAATTACCTACTCCAAATTGTTTGTGCTTAACTGTGTTTCACTGGCAAATCAGAAGACCAGATTTCCATGTAAAAATCATTATGCCTGCTATAGTGTTGCAGCAACGAGGCCCAATCAGCTACTCCGAATCTGAAGGCCAGATTTCCACTTAACAATTATTAGGCTTAATATAGTGGTGCAGCCACAAGGGCGAAAATAGCTACTATTTACCATTTGTGCTAAAACAGTGTTTCAGAGCCAAATCAGAAGGCCAGGTTTCCACTTAACCGCTTCCCGACATGCAACGTACATATACTGCTTTGCGGAAGCTGCGCTCCCACAAACCGCAGTTTATGTTCAGCGCTGCAATCATGCGTCCTCACGCTGAGCGCCTCAGCGATCGGGTGCGGGTGTCAGCTCTGCCTGAGAGCTGACACCCTGCAGCAATGCACACAATCGAAGCTAGCACTGATCGAACACATTTAACTCCTCGGATGACGCAGTAGTAACAGCGGCATAAAGGAGTATCGAGCAGGGAATGAGTTCCTTGAAGGCTTCCAATAGGACAATGCGATGCTATAGCCTTATCCTGATGGTCTCCATGGAGATCCCCAGCCACAAGGTGACCACGGCGTCCTTCATGGAAGGTGGCTTTGCAGTGCCTGCAGCAGGACCTGAAATGCCTCCTTCCCTGCCTGTCAGATGCTGTGCCGATGCTCTGCAGTGCAGACGCATGCTATAAAGCAGGGGTCCCCAACCTGTAGCTAGGGAACAACATGTGGCTCGCGATCCCATGAATTGTGGCTCGCGACTGTCTGCCAGCTTGGTGCATTAGGTCCAGGTCTAGCAAACAACATTGAAGAGTACATCTCAAAATGGTGAATTTTGTGAGTAGAGCTGCACAGAAGATCAGATCTGGATGCACATTTAGTGGTCTTAGGGGTTTAGAGATGTTTTAGGTATGGTATGCTGGAGGATGGTACTACATGTTATGGGAGGTCCTCAAAGCTGGATGTGATTATACTGAATCAGGGGGAATTGTGGGAACCCCTGGATCTCAGTGTACTGCTTTCGGGTGATTTCTGTGGGAAAGCTTTGGTTATCATTTTGCCTGTAATGGGGGCTTTGACTGACACTACTTTGAAGAGGGTGGGAGTTGGATGTGGCTTGCACCCCTCTCTCATTGCTGAATGTTGCTCACAACCCTCTCTCTAAGCTGAATGTGGCTCTCAAGGTCAGAAAGGTTTGGGACCACTGCTATAAAGTAATATCCAATCTTGGGACAATGTAAAAAAGTTAAAAAAAAAATAAAAAAGTGTAAAAATATTTTTTTTAAAATCCCAAAATAAACAACATAAAAAAGAAACAAGGATTTTTCTAATAAATACATTTATTAATAGTGTTGAGCGATGCCATCCGATACCCTAAAATATCGGATGTGATGGTATCGGCCCGAAACGGAAAACGTATCGGGTATCGACGATTCCGATACCGGAAGTCCCATTCAAGTCTATGGGACTTCCGGTATCGGAATGAGAAAAACCCTTTTCTGTCCTTGTACAGCCTCTCGGGGGGGTGTACCGACTGCCCGGGGGTCTGTGCGGACTGCTGGGGGTCTGTACCGGCCTGCCGGTGGGCTGTGCCTGCCTGCAGCTGGTCTGTACCGACTGTCCGGGGGGTCTGTGCAGGCTGCGGTGGGCTGTGCCGGCCTGCCGGTGGTCTGTACCGACTGCCCGGGGGTCTGTGCGGACTGCCGGGGGTCTGTACCGGCCTGCCGGGGGGCTGTGTCGGCCTGCCGGTGGTCTGTACCGACTGTCTGGGAGTCTGTGCAGGCTGCGGTGGGCTGTGCCGGCCTACCGGTGGTCTGTGCCGACTGTCCGGGGGTCTGTGCAGGCTGCGGGGGGCTGTGCCGGCCTGCCGGTGGTCTGTGCCGACTGTCTGGGGGTCTGTGCAGGCTGCGGGGGGCTGTGCAGGATCGTTCGATGGGACTACAAGTCCCATCGGGCGATGCCTGCTACCATGACGATGATTGACACATTAGCCAATGATGGGACAGTAGTAGTCCCATCATCCGGCTAATGTGTTGAATGTACAAAAAAAAAAATACATACTACATACATGCTACATACATACTACATACATGCTACATACATACTACATGCATGCAACATACATACATACATACTACATATATGCAACATGCATAAAACATATATACTACATGCAACATGCATACAACATATATACTACATGCATGCAACATACATACAACATATATACTACATGCAACATACATACTACATATATACTACATGCATGCAACATGCATACATACTACATGCATGCAACATACATATATACTACATATATACTACATGCATGCAACATGCATGCTACATATATACAACATATATACTACATGCATGCAACATAAATATATACTACATGCATGCAACAAACATATATACTACATGCATTCAACATGCATACTACATATATACTACATGCATGCAACATACATACATACTGCATGCATGCAACATACATATATACTACATATATACTACATGCAACATGCATACTACATATATACAACATATATACTACATGCATACTACATATATACCACATGCATGCAACATACATACATACTACTAGTGTTGAGCATTCCGATACTGCAAATATCAGGTATCGGCTGATATTCGCTGTATCGGAATTCCGATACCGAGTACCGATATTTTTTCAATATCGGATATCGGAATCGGAAGTTCCCATAATACAAAGAGCCACTGCTGTTGCTCTGATTGGCTGCCGAAATGACGTCATCATGATGCGCGGTCTGTGCGCATCATGATGCGCCATCAGTTCGGGCCTTCCGGGGAGTCTATGCCGACTGCCCGGGGGTCTGTACCGGCCTGACGGGGGTCTGTGCCGACTGCCCGGGGGTCTGTAACGGCCTGCCGGGGGTCTGTGCCGACTGCCCGGGGGTCTGTGCAGGCTGCGGGGGTCTGTACCGGCCAGCCGGGGGGCTGTGCCGGCCTGCCGGTGGTCTGTACCGACTGTCCGGGGGTCTGAGCGGACTGCCGGGGATCTGTACCGGCCTGCAGGGGGGCTGTGCAGACTGTCCGGGGGTCTGTGCAGGCTGCGGGGGTCTGTACTGGCCTGCCGAGGGGCTGTGCCGGCGTGCCGGTGGTCTGTACCGACTGTACGGGGGACTGAGCGGACTGCCGGGGGTCTGTGTCGGCCTGCCGGTGGTCTATACTGACTGTCCTGGGGTATGATCAGGCTGCCGGGGTCTGTACCGGCCTGCCGGTGGTCTGTACCGACTGTCCGGGGGTCTGAGCGGACTGCCGGGGGTCTGTACCGGCCTGCCATGGTGCTGTGCCGGCCTGCCGTTGGTCTGTACTGACTGTCCGGGGGTCTGTGCAGGCTGCAGGGGTCTGTACCGGCCTGCCGGGGGGCTGTGCTGGCCTGCCGGTGGTCTATACCGACTGTCTGGGGGTCTGAGCAGGCTGCGGGGGTCTGTGCAGTATTGTCCGATGGGACTACAAGTCCCATCGGGCGATGCCTGCTACCATGACTGTGATTGACACATTAGCCAATGATGGGACAGTAGTAGTCACATCATCCGGCTAATGTGTTGAATGTGCAAAAAAAAATACATAGTACATACATACTACATGCTACATACATACTACTTACATACTACATATATACTACATGCATGCAACATACATACATACTACATACATACCACATGCATGCAACATGCATACTACATATATACTACATGCAACATGCATACTACATATATACTACATGCATGCAACATACATACAACATATATACTACATGTATGCAACATGCATATATACAACATATATACTACATGCAACATACATACTACATATATATTACATGCATGTAACATACATATATACTACATATATACTACATGCATGCAACATACATGCTACATATATACTACATGCATGCACCGACTGTCCGGGGGACTGAGCGGACTGCCGGCGGTCTGTGCCGGCCTGCCGGTGGTCTATACCGACTGTCCGGGGTCTGAGCAGGCTGCGGTGGTCTGTACCGGCCTGCCAGTGGTCTGTACCGACTATCCGGGGGTCTGAGCGGACTGCCGGGGGTCTGTACCGACTGTCCGGGGGTCTGAGCGGACTGCCGGGGGTCTGTACTGGCCTGCCGGGGGGCTGTGCCGGCCTGCCGGTGGTCTGTACCAACTGTCCGGGGGTCTGTGCAGCTGCAGGGGTCTGTACCGGCCTGCCTGGGGGCTGTGCCGGCCTGCCGGTGGTCTATACCGACTGTCCGGGGGTCTGAGCAGGCTGCGGGGGTCTGTGCAGGATCGTCCGATGGGACTACAATTCCCATCGGGTGATGCCTGCTACCATGACAGTGATTGACACATTAGCCAATGATGGGACAGCAGTAGTCCCATCATCCGGCTAATGTGTTGAATGTACAAAAAAAAATACATACTACATACATACTACATGCTACATACATACTACATACATACATACATACTACATGCTACATACATACTACATACATACTACTTACATACTACATATATACTACATGCATGCAACATACATACATACCACATGCATGCAACATGCATACTACATATATACTACATGCATGCAACATACATACAACATATATACTACATGTATGCAACATGCATACATACAACATATATACTACATGCAACATACATACTACATATATACTACATGCATGTAACATACATATATACTACATATATACTACATGAATGCAACATACATACTACATTTGTACTACATAAAGAGAAAACTGAGCAGAGCTCCAAAAATGCGACTATAAGTCCAGAGTAAAGTCAAAAAAGTTTTATTTTAATTAAGACACATCCAGATACAAATGGGGGGAGTGGGCGATAAAGTGCGAAACCGCACACCGCATGGATAAAGAAAGGATTGCTGTACAACCAGAACCTATGCAGTAACAAGGCATACATAAAGTTACTAAATTATCACAGAGTGCATATAGTGTATGGCAATGTATGGCAATTAGGAATAGACCACCAAACAGTATATATGTAGATATATATCTCTTTATACCAGCTCCATCCATCAAGTAAACAGCTAGATACACAGATCGTTATAAGGTAGCAGGTGACCATTCACCATGGTTAGACAGATATATAGACAGGGGCGCACCCTGATGAAGGAGTAACCCTCCGAAACGATCGTTGGGGTGGATTGCTGACTGCTGGAGCCTCTGCCCGCCATTTCATTAGGTAATTTATGCTTCCTCTCTTATTACTATGCTTCTTGGCATCATATATCTGTCTAACCATGGTGAATGGTCACCTGCTACCTGATAACGATCTGTGTATCTAGCTGTTTACTTGATGGATGGAGCTGGTATAAAGAGATATATATCTACATATATACTGTTTGGTGGTCTATTCCTAATTGCCATACATTGCCATGCACTATATGCACTCTGTGATAATTTAGTAACTTTATTTATGCCTTGTTACTGCATAGGTTCTGGTTGTACAGCAATCCTTTCTTTATCCATGCGGTGTGGGGTTTCGCACTTTATCGCCCACTCCCCCCATTTGTATCTGGATGTGTCTTAATTAAAATAAAACTTTTTTGACTTTACTCTGGACTTATAGTCGCTTTTTTGGAGCTCTGCTCAGTTTTCTCTTTAGGTAGTTTGCGATTGTCCTTATCGTCCATTTATTTTCTGTCTGCTATTTGAATTATTATGCAGATTTCTTGATATTTAAAATGCAGACACTTGTCAAAGGTACTTTTATTTATATGTACTACATGCATGCAACATGCATACTACATATATACCACATATATACTACATGCATACTACATATATACTACATGCATGCAACATACATATATACTACATATATACTACATGCAACATGCATACTACATATATACTACATGCATGCAACATGCATACAACATATATACCACATGCATGCAACATGCACAATACATATATACTACATGCAACATGCATACTACATATATACTACATGCATGCAACATACAACATATAAACTACATGCATGCAACATGCATATATACAACATATATACTACATGCAACATACATACTACATATATGCAACATGCATGCAACATACATATATACTACATATATACTACATGCAATATACATACTACATATATACTACATGCATGCAACATACATATATACAACATATAAACTACATGCATGCAACATACATATATACTACATGCATGCAACATACATACAACATATATACTACATGCATGCAACATGCATATATACAACATATATACTACATACATGCAACATACATATATACAACATATATACTACATGCATGCAACATACATATAGACAACATATATACTACATGCATGCAACATACATACTACATATATACTACATGCAACATACATATATATACAACATATATACTACATGCATGCAACATACATATATACTACATATAAACTACATGCATGCAACATGCATACTACATATATACAACATATATACTACATGCATGCAACATACATATATACTATATGCATGCAACATAGATATATACTACATATATACTACATGCATGCAACATGCATACTACATAAATACTACATGCATGCAACATACATATATACTGCATGCATGCAACATACATATATACTACATGCATGCAACAAGCATACTAAATATATACTTCATATATACTACATGCATGCAACACAGATATATACTACATGCATGCAACATACATATATACTACATATATACTACATGCAACATGCATACTACATATATGCAACATATATGCTACATGCATACTACATATATACCACATGCATGCAACATACATACATACTACTAGTGTTGAGCTTTCCGATTCTGCAAATATCAGGTATCAGCTGATATTCGCTGTATCGGAATTCCGATACCGAGTACCGATATTTTTTCAATATCGGATATCGGAATCGGAAGTTCCCATAATGCAAAGAGCCACTGCAGTGGCTCTGATTGGCTGCCGAAATGACGTCATCATGATGCGCGGTCTGTGCGCACCATGATGCGCCGTCAGTTCGGGCCTTCCGGGGAGTCTATGCCGACTGCCCGGGGGTCTGTACCGGCCTGACGGGGGTCTGTGCCGACTGCCTGGGGGTCTGTAGCGGCCTGCCGGGGGTCTGTGCCGACTGCCCGGGGGTCTGTGCAGGCTGCGGGGGTCTGTACCGGCCTGCTGGGGGGCTGTGCCGGCCTGCCGGTGGTCTGTACCGACTGTCCGGGGGTCTGAGCGGAATGCCGGGGGTCTGTACCGGCCTGCCGGGGGCTGTGCCGACTGTCCGGGGGTCTGTGCAGGCTGTGGGGGTCTGTACCAGCCTGCCGAGGGGCTGTGCCGGCGTGCCGGTGGTCTGTGCCGACTGTCCGGGGTTCTGAGCGGACTGCTGGTGGTCTGTGCCGGCCTGCCTGTGGTCTGTACCGACTGTTCGGGGGTCTGAGCGGACTGCCGGGATTCTGTACCGGCCTGCCGGTGGTCTGTACCGACTGTCCGGGGGTCTGAGCGGACTACGGGGGGTCTGTACCGGCCTGCCGTGGGGCTGTGCCGGCCTGCCGGTGGTCTGTACCGACTGTCCGGGGGTCTGTGCAGGCTGCAGGGGTCTGTACCGGCCTGTCGGGGGGCTGTGCCGGCCTGCCGGTGGTCTATACTGACTGTCCGGGGGTCTGATCAGGCTGCGGGGGTCTGTGCAGGATCGTCCGATGGGACTACAAGTCCCATTGGGCGATGCCTGCTACCATGACGGTGATTGACACATTAGCCAATGATGGGACAGTAGTAGTCCCATCATCCGGCTAATGTGTTGAATGTACAAAAAAAATACATACTACATACATGCTACATACATACTACATACATACTACTTACATACTACTTACATACTACATATATACTACATGCATGCAACATACATACATACTCCATATATACCACATGCATGCAACATGCATACTGCATATATACTACATGCATGCAACATATATACAACATATATACTACATGTATGCAACATGCATATATACAACATATATACTACATGCAACATACATACTACATATATACTACATGCATGCAACATACATACTACATATATACTACATGCATGCAACATGCATACTACATATTTATCACATATATACTACATGCATGCAACATACATATATACTACATGCAACATGCATATTATATTTACTACATGCATGCATCATACATATACCACATGCATGCAACATGCATCCTACATATATACTACATGCAACATGCATACTACATATATACTACATGCATGCAACATGCATATATACAACATATATAATACATGCAACATACATACTACATATATACCACATGCATGCAACATGCATACTACATATATACCACATATATACTACATGCATGCAACATACATATATACTACATATATACTACATGCAACATACGTACTACATATATACTACATGCATGCAACATACATATATACAACATGTATACTACATGCATGCAACAAACATATATACAACATGTATAATACATGCATGCAACATACATATATTCAACATATATACTACATGCATGCAACATACATACAACATATATACTACATGCATGCAACATATATATGCGACATATATACTACATGCATGCAACATACATACTACATATATACTACATGCATGCAACATACATATATACAACATATATACTACATGCATGCAACATACATGTATGCTACATATATACTACATGCATGCAACATACATATATACAACATATATACTACATGCATGCAACATATATATATATATATATATATATATATAGAGACAACATATATACTACATGCATGCAACATACATACTACATATATAGTACATGCATGCAACATACATATATACAACATATATGCTACATGCATGCAACATACATATATACAACATATATATTACATGCATGCAACATACATACAACATATATACTACATGCATGCAACATGCATATATACAACATATATACTACATGCAACATACATACTACATGCATACTACATATATACCACATATATACTACATGCATGCAACATACATGCTACATACATACTACATATATACCACATGCATGCAACATGCATACTACATATACAGTCATGGCCAAAAGTATTGACACCCCTGCAATTCTGTCAGATAATACTCAGTTTCTTCCTGAAAATGATTGCAAACACAAATTCTTTGGTATTATTGTCTTCATTTAATTTGTCTTAAATGAAAAAACACAAAAAGAGTTGTCCTAAAGCCAAATTGGATATAATTCCACACCAAACATAAAAAAGAGGGTGGACAAAAGTATTGGCACTGTTCGAAAAATCATGTGATGCTTCTCTAATTTGTGTAATTAACAGCACCTGTAACTTACTTGTGGCACCTAACAGGTGTTGGCAATAGCTAAATCACCCTTGCAGCCAGTTGACATGGATTAAAGTTGACTCAACCTCTGTCCTGTGTCCTTGTGTGTACCACATTGAGCATGGAGAAAAGAAAGAAGACCAAAGAACTGTCTGAGGACTTGAGAAACCAAATTGTGAGGAAGCATGAGCAATCTCAAGGCTACAAGTCCATCTCCAAAGACCTGAATGTTTCTGTGTCTACCGTGCACAGTGTCATCAAGAAGTTTAAAGCCCATGGAACTGTGGCTAACCTCCCTAGATGTGGTCGGAAAGGAAAAATTGACAAGAGATTTCAATGCAAGATTGTGCGGATGTTGGATAAAGAACCTCGACTAACATCCAAACAAGTTCAAGCTGCCCTGCAGTCCGAGGGTACAACAGTGTCAACCCGTACTATCCATCGGCATCTGAATGAAAAGGGACTGTATGGTAGGAGACCCAGGAAGACCCCACTTCTTACCCCGAGACATAAAAAAGCCAGGCTAGAGTTTGCCAAAACTTACCTGAAAAAGCCTAAAACGTTTTGGAAGAATGTTCTCTGGTCAGATGAGACAAAAGTAGAACTTTTTGGGCAAAGGCATCAACTTAGAGTTTACAGGAGAAAAAAAGAGGCATTCAAAGAAAAGAACACGGTCCCTACAGTCAAACATGACGGAGGTTCCCTGATGTTTTGGGGTTGCTTTGCTGCCTCTGGCACTGGACTGCTTGACCGTGTGCATGGCATTATGAAGTCAGAAGACTACCATCAAATTTTGCAGCATAATGTAGGGCCCAGTGTGAGAAAGCTGGGTCTCCCTCAGAGGTCATGGGTCTTCCAGCAGGACAATGACCCAAAACACACTTCAAAAAGCACTAGAAAATGGTTTGAGAGAAAGCACTGGAGACTTCTAAGGTGGCCATCAATGAGTCCAGACATGAATCCCAGAGAACACCTGTGGAGAGATCTAAAAATGGCAGTTTGGAGAAGGCACCCTTCAAATATCAGGGACCTGGAGCAGTTTGCCAAAGAAGAATGGTCTAAAATTGCAGCAGAGCATTGTAAGAAACTCATTGATGGTTACCGGAAGCGGTTGGTCGCAGTTATTTTGGCTAAAGGTTGTGCAACCAAGTATTAGGCTGAGGGTGCCAATACTTTTGTCTGGCCCATTTTTGGAGTTTTGTGTGAAATGATCAATGTTTTGCTTTTTGCTTCATTCTCTTTTGTGTTTTTTCATTTAAGACAAATTAAATGAAGATAATACCAAAGAATTTGTGTTTACAATCATTTTCAGGAAGAAACTGAGTATTATCTGACAGAATTGCAGGGGTGTCAATACTTTTGGCCACAACTGTATACTACATGCAATATGCATACTACATATATACTACATGCATGCAACATACATATATACTACATGCAACATGCATACTACATATATACTACATGCATGCAACATACATACCACATATATACCACATGCTGACTACATATATACCACATATATACTACATGCATGCAACATACATACAACATATATACTGCATGCAACATACATACTACATGCATGCAACATACATATATACTACATGCAACATGCATACTACATATATACTACATGCATGCAACATACATACTACATATATACCACATGCATGCAGCATGCTTACTACATATATACAGCATATATACTACATGCATGCAACATACATATATACAACATATATACTACATGCAACATACATACTACATATATACCACATGCATGCTACATATATACTACATACATACAACATACATGTATACTACATGCATGCAACATACATACTACATATATACCACATGCATGCAACATGCATACTACATATATACTACATGCATGCAACATACATATCTACTACATACAATACATTCATACAATACATACATATAGACATACAGTACATATAACATAGAGTACATACTCACCATCACGTGTCACTTTGATCCCTGAAGCCATTGTCATTTTTGGAATAAATATTAAAATAACAAACAAACAATATACTCCCTGATCCGCAGAAATCCACGAGAGTCCCACGACGATCTTGCGTGGAAAACAGCAGCATCAGCTGATGCTACCGTTCTCTACGGGCCCCAGGAAACCAGTGACAGGAGGTAGGTATCCTTCCGCCCTGTATTCCTCCGCCACTGTAAAAAAAAAAAAAGTCCCTAGTCTCACTTTATGGCAAAAGCTGCATGGGAAATTTCTCACACAGCAATGCCATAAAATGAGACTAGGGACTTTTTTTTTACAGTGGCGGAGGAATACAGGGCGGAAGGATACCTACCTGGTTTCCTGGAGCCCGTAGAGAACAGTAGCATCAGCTGATGCTGTTGTTCTCCACGCAAGATCGTCGTGTGACACTCGTGGACTTCTGCGGATCAGGGGTAAGTATATTGGTGCTTTGTTATTTTAATATTTATTCCAAAGATGACAATGGCTTCGGGGATCAAAGTGACAAGTGATGGTGAGTATGTACTCTATGTTATATGTACTGTATGTCTATATGTATGTATTGTATGAATGCATTGTATGTAGTATATATGTATGTTGCATGCATGTTGTATATATGTAGTATATATGTAGTATGCATGTTGCATGCATGTGGTATATATGTAGTATGTATGTTGCATGCATGTAGCATACATGTATGTTGCATGCATGTAGTATATACGTAGCATGCATGTGGTATATATGTTGCATGTAGTATATATGTTGTATATATGTATGTTGCATGCATGTAGTATATATGTTGTATATATGTAGTATGCATGTTGCATGCATGTAGTATATATGTTGTATATATGTAGTATGCATGTTGCATGCATGTAGTATATATGTTGTATATATGTAGTAAGCATGTTGCATGCATGTGGTATATATGTAGTATGTATGTTGCATGCATGTAGTATATATGTAGTATGCATGTTGCATGTAGTATATATGTATGTTGCATGTATGTAGTATACATGTAGTATGTATGTTTCATGTAGTATATATGTTGTATGTATGTTGCATGCATGTAGTATATATGTGGTATATATGTAGTAAGCATGTTGCATGCATGTGGTATATATTTAGTATGTATGTTGCATGCATGTAGTATATATGTAGTATGTATGTTGCATGTAGTATATATGTTGTATATATGCATGTTGCATGCATGTAGTATATATGTTGTATGTATGTTGTATGCATGTAATATATATGTTGTATGTATGTATGTTGCATGCATGTAGTATATATGTAGTATGTATGTTGCATGTAGTATATATGTTGTATATATGTATGCTGCATGCATGTGGTATATATGTAGTATGCATCCAGTATATATGTGGTATATATGTAGTTTGCATGCATGTGGTATATATGTAGTATGTATGTTGCATGCATGTAGTATATATGTAGTATGCATGTTGCATGTAGTATATATGTATGTTGCATGCATGTAGTATATATGTAGTATGCATATTGCATGCATGTAGTATATATGTTGTATGTATGTTGCATGCATGTAGTATATATGTGGTATATATGTAGTATGCATGTTGCATGCATGTGGTATATATGTAGTAAGTTGCATGCATGTAGCATATATGTAATATGCATGTTGCATGCATGTGGTATATATGTAGAATGTATGTATGTTGCATGCATGTAGTATGTATTTAGCATGTATGTAGTATGTATGTAGCATGCAGGCCGTGCAGGCCTGCACAGACCCCCGGCCAGGCCGGCACAGACCCCCGGCCAGGCCGGTACAGACCCCCGGGCAGGCCGGTACAGACCCCTGGGCAGGCCGGCACAGACACCCGGGCAGGCTAGTACAGACCCCCGGAAGGCCCGAACTGATAGCGCATCATGATGCGCACAGACCGCGCATCATGATGATGTCATTTTGGCAGCCAATCAGAGCCACAGCAGTGGCTCTTTGCATTATGGGAACTTTTGATTCCGATATCCGATATTGAAAAAATATCGGTACTCGGTATCGGAATTCCGATACAGCGAATATCGGCCAATACCCGATATTTGCAGTATCGGAATGCTCAACACTAGTAGTATGTATGTTGCATGTAGTATATATGTTGTATATATGTATGTTGCATGCATGTGGTATATATGTAGTATGCATGTAGTATATATGTGGTATATATGTAGTATGTATGTTGCATGCATGTAGTATATATGTAGTATGCATGTATGTAATATATATGTTGTATGTTGCATGCATGTATTATATATGTGGTATATATGTAGTATGCATGTTGCATGCATGTGGTATATATGTAGTATGTATGTTGCATGCATGTAGTATATATGTAGTATGCATTTTGCATGCATGTGGTATATATGTAGTATGTATGTTCCATGCATGTAGTATATATGTAGTATGCATGTTGCATGCATGTAGTATGTATGTAGCATGTATGTAGTATGTATGTAGCATGTAGTATGTATTTTTTTTTTTTACATTCAACACATTAGCCGGATGATGGGACTACTACTGTCCCATCATTGGCTAATGTGTCAATCACCGTCCTGGTAGCAGGCATCGCCCGATGGGACTTGTAGTCCCATTGGACGATGGTTGCACAGACCCCCGCAGCCTGCACAGACCCCCGGACAGTCGGCACAGACCACCGGCAGGCCGGCACAGCTCCCCGGCAGGCCGGCATAGACCCCCGGGCAGGCAGGCACAAACACCCGGGCAGGCCGGTACAAACCCCCCGGAAGGCCCAAACTGACGGCGCATCATGATGCGCACAGACCGCGCATCATGATGACGTCATTTCGGCAGCCGATCAGTGCCACAGCAGTGGCTCTTTGCATTATGGGAACTTCCGATTCCGATATCCGATATTGAAAAAATATCGGTACTCGGTATCGGAATTCCGATACAGCGAATATCGGCCGATACCCGATATTTGCAGTATCGGAATGCTCAACACTATTTATTAAAACTGTCCCACTATTTAACTCCTTCAATGAACACCGTAAAAAAAGGTAAAAAACAATGCTCTATCATCATACCGCATAACAAAAAGTGCAATAAAAGGCGATCAAAAAGATGAATGTAATAAAATACCGCTGAAAATATAATTTTGTCCCACGGAAAACAAGCCATCCTACAGCTCCATCAGCAGAAAAATAAAAAAAGGTATAGCTCTCAGAATAAATCACTGCAAAAATAATATTTTTTTTCTATAAAGTAGTTTTTATTGTGTAAAAGCGCCAAGACATAAAAAATATAACTTAGGTATAGTTGTAATCGTACTGCCCTGAAGAATAATGCTGTCTTACTGATTTTACCACATGCAGAAAGGTATAAAAAAAAAACAAAAAGCAATTCCTGAATTGCTGGTTCTTGTTCATTCTGTCTCCCAAATATAGGAATAGAAAGCGATCAAAAAATGTCATGTGCGCAAAAGTGGTTCCAATAAAAACATCAGCTTTCTTCAGGCCAAAATATGGAAAAATTATAGCTGTCTAAATATTGTGATGCAAAAAAATAAAAAGTGTCTTTTAGTGTGTGACAGCAGCCAAACATAAAAAAATATAAATCTGGTATAACAGTAATCACACCGACCCAAAGAATAAATTCACCTAATCACTTATACCACATGAGGAATGACATAAAAAATAAGTAAATCAATTCTTCACATGCTGCTGATTTTTTCATTCTTTCTCCCAAAGATCGCAGTAAGTCTCGGTGCACATTTATCATGCGCTCTACGCTGAGCGCTTATATCAGGGTTTCCATGTAAATCTCTGAGATCAAGATTCAGACAGAATCCCCAGTGGAAGATTCACTATAATGAGACAGATGGAGGCACTGTGGATGCCATAGGATCTGTGATCTGGCGGTGTCAGTCTTTTTAGGATTTCATAAAAGTGCACAGTTTTTTGTGCATTTCTGAAAAGGACAACGCTGAACAGAGGCCAGACGAAGTCCACAGTAACTCTACTGCCTCATTATAGTGAATGGATCATCTTTTATGTCACTCGGATATTTATATGGAAACCCCGATGTAAGTGCTCAGCGTAGAGCGCAGTGTAAATGTAATCATAAATGTTATGTAAAATGTTCCCAATAAAAGCTTCAACTCAATCCACAAAAAAAAGCAAGTCTTCACTCAGGTCCTTCATCTTTTAACAGAAATATTACTGGTAGCACAAAGGCTCTGGAAAAGCGAAATGGCTCCTCATCCCCCAAAAGAAATTCCGCAAATTCTGCTCTCCAAATCCAAATGCCTCCCCTCCCTTCTGAGCCCCACATTTAGCACCCATTTGTTTGTCATTTCTGTAGTCATGATAGCCCACCTAATTTACAGGTGTGTGTCTACAGAAGCACGAGCTGGGCATAATGTACTGGTCACTGCAGCATACTGGTCACTACAATGGCAGTTTGCAATTTTCACTCAGCAGCATCCACAGCTACTTGTTTCTGGAAAATACGCAATGAGTCAAAATCATTACTACATCTGTAGATAGATTCCAAAAGGGTTATAATTTCCAAAGTGGAGTCACTTGAGGGGGATTCTACTTTTCTAGCACTTAGGGACTCTTTATATGGAATTCACAAACTATTCTAGGAAAATCTGCGCTCAAGGAGGTCCATCCCTCCTGAGTCTCTCCGTACGGCTAAGCAGTTCTGTACATCCACATATGGGGTATTTTTACAATCAGCAGAAAATGTGGGACAAATTTTGTGGCCATTTTTACCCATTTCTCAGTACAAAAATGTAAAACTTGGGGCTAACACACAATCTTGGTAGTAGAAATGTAAATTATTTTTTATTTACTTCCCAATGGTATAAAAGTCTGTGACACAACTGTGGTGTCAATATAATCACTGCCCCCTAGATAAATTCATTGAGAAGTTTAGTTTGTACAATGAGGTTGCTCATGGGGAATTCTGAAGTGTTGGCACCTCAGGGGCTCTGCCAATGTAACATGGTACCCACAACAAGTGCAGCAAAATCTGCACTGTAATATGGCATTTCTTCCCTTTTGAGCTTTGCACTGTGCCTCAAAAGTTGTTTTCGACAACATGTGGGGTATCGGTAAACTCAGGAGAAATTGCACAACAAATTATTGGGTCTATTTTCTCCTGATACTCTTGTAAAACACAAAATTTGAAGCTAAAAAGATTTTTGCAGGAAAAATGTGATGTTTTTATTTTCACGGCTTAACGTTATAAACTTCTGTGAAGCACCTGGGGGTTCAAGGTGCTCAATATACATGTAGATAAGTTTCCAAAGAGGTCTAGTTTCCAAAATGGTGTCAATTGTGGGAGGTTTCCACTGTTTAGGCAAATCAGGGTCTCTCCAAACACGACATGGCGTCCGCCAATTATACCAGCAAATTTTGCATTCAAAAAAGTCAAATGGCACTCGTTCCATTCCAAGGCTTGCCGTACACCCAAACAATTTTTTTCCTACACATATTGGGCATCTGCATGCTCAGCAGAAATCGCACAACAAATTGTATGGTTGATTTTCTCCTGTTACCCTTGCAAAAGTTAAAAAATTAGGTCTAAAGGAAAATTTTTGTGAAAGAAAAATAAATGTTTATTTTTTTCTTCCACATTCCAAAAATTCCTGTGAGGTACCTGAAGGGTTAATAAATTTATTTAATGTGGTTTTGAGTACCTTTAGGGGTGAAGGTTTTAGACTGATGTCTCTTTTGGGTATTTTCTGTCATATAGGCCCCTCAAAGTCAATTCAAATGTGAGGTGGTCACTAAAAAAATGGTTTTGCAAACTTTGTTGTAAAAATGAGAAAGCGCTGGTCAACTTTTAACCCTTAAGACTTCCTAACAAAAAAATAAATATATATATTTCAAAAATTGTGCTGATATAAAGTAGACAAGTCAGAAATGTTATTTATTAACTATTTTGTGTGATATGACTCTGATTTAAGGGCACACAAATTAAAAGTTTGAAAATTGCAAAGTTTTTGCCAAATTTCCATTTTTTTCACAAAAAACAAGTCATATCAAATAAATGTTACCATTATCATGAAATACAATATGTCATAACAAACAGCCTCAGAATCAGTGGGACCAAATGAAGCTTGCCAGCGTTATGTTCTCATAAAGTGACAATGGTCAGAATTGTAAAAATTGGCCTGGTCGATAAGGTGAAAACAGGCTTTGAGGTAAAGGGGTTAAAAATTGTTAGGACTAATATAGTGGTGCAGCCACGATGCCCAATTAGCTGCTCCAAATCATTTCCGCTAAAACTGTTTTTCAGTGGCAAATCAGAAGGCCAGATTTCCACTTAAAAATGGATAGGCATAACAATGTTTTTCAGGCACACTAAGACAATAAATACTGATTGTTCATTTAGTGACAGGTGACTGACAGCTGAGGGCCTTAGTTTGTGAAACAGTCAGTTAAAAGAGGGGAAAGCTACATACAACATGAGTGGGATAAAGTAAGGTCATCATGGAAGGGGGAATAGGCTTGGTGTTCAGCATGTACGTAGGTTAGGCATTAATGTGAATGAAAGCTCAACTGAACAAACACCTTCTCATCCTATACAAAGATTACTGACAACATCTGGTACTGGCTGGCCTACTCAACTCAATTTCTTTCTCAGAGCAGTACGCCTTGTAGATGAGGCTCAGAAAGAGCATGTGCTCGAGAGGATGGCAAGCGCTGTGTCAAGTGACCTCTCCTCCTCTTCCTCCAACTTAACATCATACACAGTACAATCCTCAAAGGTGGAACCCCAATCACCCTTGTTTCCCCCATGTAAAAAATTTCCAAACACTCAACTGACTGTGGGGAACCTCAGATGGGTGAATCTGAAGAGCTGTTCACACATTATATTCCATGGGCATCAGATGTCTGCTCTGCAAAATCACAGAATCTAGAGGAAGAAAGCATCTGAACACATTCCCAAAATTTTTTCATGTTCTATCCAGAGCTGGACGAAGTAGGGTCCAAGCAGAATCCAGACCCTGGTCAACAGACGTTAACCACCAAGGGTGAAAGTGATACAGATGAGACAAACACAAGAGGCGCATGCGGACTGTACTGTGCTGTCAGGGCAGGAAGAAGAGGAGGGTGATTCTCAGGGTAAGGAGTTTGAGAATAGAGAGGATGACGATGAGATTGTATATCCCACCTGTAGTGAACCCAAAGGTATGTAGATGAGTAGCTCAGCAGAGGAGCTGGAGGAGGACGATGAGGAGGTTATGTTGTGGCTTCCTAAACAGACACAAAGTGATGCAGCCCTGGATCCTCAGCCCAACTCTGTCTGTGGCCAGCAGCGGTTGCGAGTGTGTAGTACGCAGTGGCAGCAAGGGTTGCCTAGACTGGACGTTTTTGAGACCACAAAGGATGACCTACCACACATTATCTGTCATATTTGCAAAAAAAATCAATAGAGGCAAAAATTGCAATAATTTGACAACATACATGAATCGTCACATGCACGATCAACATGCCTTCATGTGGGAATCTCACTGTTCTTGCTGGCTTTGCCAACCAATGACCATCCCATCATCCTCATCTGCTGCTTCTTCCTCCTTGTCACCATTCCAAGTGTTCACACACGGATCTCCAGTCTCAGAAACTACAATTGTTTACCCACCACAGACGGGGTGAGTGAGAGCCAGTGATATGTTAAGGAAGTAGACATGACTGCTGCTTTTGTTTCACCTAGCACAACACATCTTTCTCATTCCACCGTAACATCTCTGCCTACACCTCACTCATAGTCCAGCAGTTTTTCCTGTTCTCTGTACTCCGCCCTCTCTCAGGCACAGTAGCCAACTCTCGTTCCCGCAGTGGTTGTCACATAAAAATATATTTCCTCGTACACATAGCAAAGCTAAGAACTTGAAGTCCACCATCTCCAATCTCTTGGCCCTGGAAAATGCTGCCTTTCCACCTGGTTAATACAGACAATTTCCAAAAGCTGATGGCTGCCACAGTACCCCAGTACCAGTTGCCCTGTTGTCATTACTTCTCAAAGAAAGCTGTGCCTGCGCTACTATACCAGAATGTCACCAACAACATCACCCATTCCCTGAAAAAAATCTATATATGCCAGGGTGCATTTCACCAATAACTGAGATGAACAATCATGGGCAGGGCCGCTACATCTCACTGACTGAGCACTGTGGGTCTCTGGTGGCTGTGGGGGTAGGTGGTCAAGGGACTACTCCACAAGTCTTTGAATCCCCAAGGTTTACAGGACAAACCTCTGCATCTAACAGTTCCTCCACTGCTTCTGCCTCCTGCAGCTCCTCTAGGACATCCACCTGTGCCCTCAAAGTCTCCCTTAATCAGACACATGTTCTAACAGTAAAGGTAGAATCTCCCCCACCTCCATACTGTGCAGCCGTGGCTCACCGCAGTCGGGAAGTGTTTAAATTAATATGCCTTGGAGATTGCAGTCACACAGCTCAAGAGTTGTGGACAGGTATCCAGGCCAAGTTAGAGCAATTGCTGTCTCCACTAAACCTGGAGCCAGTGAAGGCTATGTGCGATAACGATGCAAACTTGGTGGCGGCCCTATGCCATAGCAACCTCACAGATGTGCCTTGCATGGCTCACATCCTCAACCTGGTGGTACAGCAATTTCTACACCACTATCCCAGCCTAGATGTGCTGTTGCAGAAAGCAAGATCGTTGTGTGCTCACTTTTGATGATTGCACCCCGTAGTTCATCAAATTGCATCACTACAGAGGTCTTTCAGCCTAGTGGTTTACCATTTGATTAGCGATGTTCTCACATGGTGGAATTCCACTTTGTACATGTTTCAGTGTCTGTGGCAGCAGAAACACGCCCTGGTACAGTATGTTCTTTTGCATAGACTGGGCCAATGCAGTCCAGACGTGGTGAAAATCACGTTTGCAGAGTGGGCACAGGTGAAGGACCTCTGCACTCTTCTGCAGTTTTGAAATGGCTTCTAAGCAGGTTCAGGAAAGATATATATCTTTGTACCATGTTAGCCAGTAGATAGAAGAATATTTACAATTGAGATGGTGCTAAGATGGTTAGCGCTGTTGATGCAGTCATCAGCATCACTATTCCGGTCATCTACAAGCTGGAGCACACTTTGAATAGTCTGTGACAGGAGTTGACGGTCCCAGAGGAAGAGGTTAAAACAGAGAAGGACGTGGAAAGGATAGCAATATCTCTAAGTTCTGGTCTGTCATTGCACAGGCGTGTGCCATGGGAGGGTGGATTACAGTGATTGAGGGGGGCTCATGATACCAGACAAACTGTTATTGAAGGTGCAGGAGCCGAGGAGCAAATGGAGGAGGATGAGGAGGACTCTTACTCCACCACAAGCATACATTGGTCGGGAAACTCATGTAAGCGCCTGACACATGAGCACCTTCTGGCTGCACTATCTCTGACATAATGCCCATATTGATAGAATTAGAAATAGTGTTGACTACTGGGTTGCTACTCTTCCCCGCCCACCCCAGAAAGACACTAGTGCATGGTGGAGTACCAAGACGCTTGTAAACAATCTTAGGGGTGGTTTTCCCCAAGACAGCAGTGAGGCATACAGTGTGCATCGCAGTTATTAATTTCCAACCCCGAGATCGTCGAGTCATCAGTGCTGCTGCTGTGCCATTATCAAATTTTTACTGTGGGTGAATTGATCATCAGTCAACTACCTGTGTTACTGTCCTTACATTTTTCTAACATTTGTTGTCTACCAAGCTGATATGTGTGCCATATCAGTGTGGCTGAGCAAAATAGGAGTTTGAACTGCTAAATGAGGTATCAGGGCTCCCAGCAAAGCAGGCTCACACTGGTAACTAACCCACCTTGTATTAATTTAAACTTAAATTCAAGCCTCTAGAGACTCTTATACCTTATGCATGGCCCATTGCTGAGTGCTGATTTTTCATTATCAAATTGGGGGACAATTGATGCCATTTTTTCTGTTGCCTGCCCCTAGTTTTGAAAATGTTTGGATTCTAAATTGGGTCTCCCTCATCTGTGATGCCTGAATTTGGCAGACAACTCAGACCACCAGGCCTACACCTATCACTCATTAACCTGTTACTGATCAATATTTCAGCTAGAAATGTTGGTCCAAGCCCTGTCCCATGCATCGATGAATTACACTATTTGTACTCTGGGTCCAGTGATGCCAATTTTTCTAGTGTCTGCCTCAAATTTGAGCTGTTTGGGAACCTTTTTAGCCCTCCTTAAGGTGTTGTCTATGTGTTTGGTTTGCCTCTTATTGAATTCAATGTGGTTTGGGTACGTTCAACAAATCATTCAGCAAACATGTTCAGCAAACATCAGGAAGTTCGCCAAACCAAACTGAACCTTGAAAGGTGTTTCGATGTACCAGTTAACCAGTTGATGTGCGATGTGCTGACATGGTGTAATTCCAGTCTGCAAATGTTGCAGGGACTGTGGTAGCAGCATCGATCCCTTGTGCAGTATGTTATTTTGCATAGCCTGTGCCAACACAATACGAACGTGGTAAAAATCATGCTTGTGGAGTGGGCACACATGAAGGACCTCTGCAGCCTTCTGCACAGTTTTGAAATGTCTAAGAGGATTGTTAACGCTGAAGATGCTGTCATCAGCATCACTATTCAGATCATCTACATGCTGGAGCACTGTCATGGTTTGTTAGCTGTGTTCTGGTTGGAATGTCTGGGGTTATTCTGGGTAGCCTCCCTTTGGCTTCTCGGAGGATTTTTATAGCCTCTTTGTGGGTCCATGCTTTATCGGTTATACTTTTGCTCTTGGCTGAATGTGTCGACCCCGATGTGCCTGTGCCTTGTGTCTGTGTTCTAGTTTGCTTGTATGGCTCTGACTCGGTTTGTTCCGCTGTTGTGATTTGGCCTTCTGATTCAGTACTGTTATCTGCTTGCTCGGTTTTCTGACTTCTGCTCTGCCTCTGATTATCCCTGTTAGCCTGCTCCCTTTGTACTGCTCTGTCTGACTCGGTTTACTGATCTTGGCTTGACTTGGACTTTGCTTAGCCATCGCGCCCCATCATTCCCTGGTGTCCGGTGGTACCCTTTTTCCCCTCTCCTGCCCCGGGGGTCTCCTTCACATTCCGCTGTCATCCCTGGCTGAGAGCACTAGGCCCCACCTCCTTTATCTCTGACCCACGGTCACGTGTCGCAGGTCCTGTCAGTGCTCTTTACTCCCGGCGTGCTGTCTCCCCCAGCGCTGCTGCACCGCTGTTGGCCCTCACCGCTCCCGGACAGTGTGGGCGCTGCAGTTCCAAGGGATTCCCGTCTGTTACTGCCCGGACCGTTCCAGATGCTGGTGAGTGCTCGCTTGTTGCTCACTTTTCAAGCACATTGTGAATTATCTGTGAGAGGAGGTGTTGGTCCCAGAAAAAGAAGAGTAAACAGAAGAGGATGCGGATTAGATAACATTATATCTAATTTCCAGACTGTCGTCACCCAAGTGGGTGCCATGGGAGGGTGGATTACAGCGAACAAGGGGTCTCATGGTAGCAGGCAAACTGTGAATGTGCAGGAGCTGAGGAACAAATAGAGAAGGATGAGTAGGATGAGATGATGGGTGTGACAGTCAGAAGATGAAGAGAATAATTATCCCCTCTCTGTTGTCTGTGGTTGGCGGGAGGGAATGGAGGAAGCAAGCTTCCCACACACCATGGACTTGGACCACATGTAAGCGCCGACACATGAGTGTCTACTTGCTGCACTATTTGTAGCATAATGCCCATATTGTTAGGATTAGAAATAATGCTGACTACTGGGTTGCCACTCTGTTAGATCCATGGTACAAGAGTAAATTTTGCCAGATGTATCCCCCACTGGAATGGGATGCTCGCATGCTAGAGTATCAAAACACGCATATAGACAATCTTCAGAGTGGTTCTCCCAAAGATAGCAGCGAGGCACACAGTGTACATCACACTCATTTACTTTAACCCTGGTAATGTTGAGTTTTCAATGCAAAAACATTAGCAGCAGCAGCAGTGTAAATGGCATAAGCAATTTTTTAGACCAGCCCATGCACAAGTAGAACAGAGTACAAGTCTGAGACATAATGTTTGACAAGAGATGATGGTGCAGAAGTATCTCAAGCTTAGTATCAATGACATCAAGGGGGTTTGGATCCTTTTGCATTTTGGTCTTCAAAAATGGAAGAGTGGCCTGAACTTGCCTATCACGTCTTGGAGGTTTTGTCATGACAGGCAGCTAGACTTCTCTTTCAACATGTCTTCAGCGCTGCTGATCGTGTCCTGATGGATAAGTGCATCCGGCTGTCCTCTGACAGTGTAGACCACCTAACTTTCATGAAGATGAACAAGTCATTGATCTCCAATGACTTTTGCACCAGAGTCGCAGACTGGGCAGACTAGGCAATGCTTTAGTTTGGTTGTAAAAAATGGGGGGACCTCACGTCATTTTTTCAAATTATTTAGTTAAATAAGCAAATAAAAAACCTATATTCTGATAATCAGCCATGATAAAGCTAATAGTTGAGGGTTGCAGTCTGCTGCTGTCAGTTTTGCCTGTGCCTGCGCTGGTTATCAAAAATAGAAAAGACCTCCAGTCTTTTTTTATTTATTTATTGCACAAGCGCCGACTGAGCAATACTTCCATCAGTGGAGCATGCACTCTCTGTTTTCATCTACTGCAGGCATAGGCTGATTAGAGTAGTACTCTCTCATCAGCCGATGCCTGTGACCGGCGGTAACCTTTTACCATCAGTCACAGCTGCTGGCTCACACTGTCATTTGACAACATGGGAACCGCAGCTTTCTGACCACCGATCAGAGCCCCAGTTTGCTGTGCTGTCATGCAGGTGACAGCATGGAAAACAACAAATGTTCTGGCCCTCCATTCATCTGAATTGGGTCCGGGTTCCGGTTCAAGTACCATTCAGGTACCCAAATCAAACTTTTTTAGATGTTTGGCCAGAGCCACTGGACCAGAATATACATGGGTTCACTCATCACTAATACTCCCCTTTATGCATAATCCACCTATGCCTATGTCCACTGGAAAAGAAGAAAAATAATAAACAACCATATCCCTTCACCTGTCCGATGTGTAGATAATCTATACTGTCCCAAGAAGATCCACATGATTTGGATGAGCTATCATTCTACTGTCATTGTGATCTGGCTGATGGGGAGACCAGTCCCTGATGTGACTGCTCTCCAAATTATCCAGATCATCATGGGACAGTATGGTTTATCTTCCCATCAGACATTTGAGAGATATGGTTGTGTAATATCTTCTGTTTTTTACAAGTGAATCATAGAATGTTAGAATTGGAAGAGACTTCCAGGGTCATTGTCATGATCCAGGTCAGGGTTTGCTTCCTGCTTTTATTTCCCCGGCCTGGTCATGAAGGGGTTCACTTTTCCTGCCTCTCTTTGTTTCCTGGGTGGCTATTTTTTGGTGATGTTTTCTGGTAGCCTTTGTCTGTCCTTGGCTTGAGCAGCTGATTCGTATACCCTAGTAATCCTTCTGCCTCTGATTTCCCGTATGTGTGTTTGACCCATTCCCTATCCCTGACTTTGTGTATGTTTGGTGATTTCTCTACAGTGTATCACTTGGCTTGAACTCTGACTCCACCTCCGGTTTCTATGTCTTTGGTACTACGTTCCCCTACTGGCTTTTTTGACCCACTGGATTGTACCTAGACTCCTCCTTCCGTCTCACGTTTTAGATACCGCGCTCCCATTTGGCTCCAACTTTTGGCTTGTCCCTTACCTCATGCTTTGCTGTGACCTCTGGTACTTCTCCTTCCCATTTGTTGCTGACTCCAGCCTGTCTGACTACTCTGCCTCCTCCTGGTGGCGGCCTGTACTTCCGCACCGAGGTGCTACACAGTAAGTGCAACCCTTTCTCCTGTAACCGTGCCCTCTGGTGGTGACTGTGCGCAACTGCTCTGCAGATGCATTACAGTCAACATGTCCAACCTCTTGCTCAATGCAGGAGACATCTCAGACAGATGTCTACCCAGTTATTTTTATTTTTTTCCCACTGTATATGTGGTCTACTTTGGGGACATTAGTGCTAAATTGGTGACAGAATGAAGGATATTATTACCATATCAGGGGAAAAATGGAAAATATCATGACTATATTTCAGCCATAATGGGGATATTATTACTGTAAGGGGGCCAATTGGGAAAATTATCACTGTATGGGGGTCAGAATTTGGGACATTGTTATTAAATGGGTGCCAGAACAGGGGACATTATTACTGTATTGAGACCAAAATGGGAGACATTATTATTATTAATTTATGAGAGCCAGATTGACAGACATTATTGCTTTATGGGGGCCAAAAAAGGATATATGGATATAAGGGGATATGCACCAGCATAGAAGAGGGTTCTTGACGGTAAGAGCAGTGAGGCTCTGAAATTCTCTTCCTGAGGAAGTGGTGATGGCCAACTCATTGAATGAATTTAAGAAAGGAATGGCTGCTTTTCTTATGAGAAACAGTATAGAAGGTTACAAATAACATAATAGTAGATGGTTGACCCAGCTTAGGGGAAGGAATTTTTTTCCCTATGGAGAAAATTTGCTTCTACTCTGTGGGTTTTTTTTGCCTTCCCCAGGATCAACAATGCAGAACAGCTGCACTAAAAATAGGCTGAAGTAGATGGACAAAAGGTCTTCCTTCAGCATTCAAAACTATGTTACTATGTTACTATGTTATTACTGTATAGGGGCCAAAATAGTGGATATTACTGTATGAGGGTCAATTTGGAAACATTATTACTGTTTGGGCGCAGAATAGTGACCATTATAACTGTATTGGAAGCAGAATGAGGGATATTATTACTATACTAGGGTCAAGTTGGGGAGCATTATTGCAGTAAGGTGACCAAATGTGGACATTATTACTGTAGGGTGATGAAATCTGCATTTCTGTGTGGAGAAAATTTGCTGCATTTAACAGTTCATGCAAAATGGATGTGATTCCTTAAAAACTCACACCCATTGTGTGTTTAAAGAGATTGATTGATGAACTGTGTGTTTTTTGGTTTATTTGTTCCGTATAGACTTCTATGAAAAACCTAAAAAAGTTTATGGGTAACACAATTTAATTTTTAAAGGCAGAATCCCAATCTGCACTAAAAAAGGAATAAAATAAAGATTACAACATACAGCAAGAAAGCATAGCAAATACACAATCATCATGTAAGATTGCTTTTGCATATCTAAGTGCGGACACCTGGAGAGAAAACACATGGAATCATGGCCTAAAACATGTATCTTTGAAATAGAAAACGTATCTTTAATAAAACTCTTCATTAAAATGTAGCCTGTCAGGAGAAACCGACTAAACACATAGCCTTGTAGAAAAGAGAGCCGCTATAAAAATTATACCTCTAGGGTTTGTACACACAGGTGTATTTTTGTTTCAAGTGCTATCTATTAAGAAATGGATTGGATTTGTAGCAATGTTGTTCAGTAGGGCATTGCAGATAAACAAGTTTTTCCCTGACTGAATCTGAATGTGAAAAAAATCGTAGTATGCTCGATGAAGGCGGTTGATGAAATGCGCGTCGGGGTGGACGCCAATCGGGTGAGAGAATCTCTTTTTCAACTGTAAGTCCCTCAACTATCTTAAATAACAGGATGATGAGCATTACAAGGAGTTGACACACACCTATGCTTGACAGTTATGAACTTTGTGTTATTATGAAGATTGATTATGATGGTTTATTATTATTATTATTATTATTATTGTTATTGCATATGTCCTCTACTATATTTGAGTCTCTTTACCCTCATAGCTCTATAAACATTTTGCATGAGACTAATTGTCCTGCATTAGACCCTATATGTATCACTATCGCTATGCACTAGCAATTTATAAATCATATATGTATTCATCACTAACCAAGTGACTACAATCTTTGTTCTAGAATTATATAGACATCCTCTTGTACCTCATGTAAATAATTTTTACATATTATATCTGTATGGGACGTCCACTGTGCAATTTCCATTAGCTCCCTACACATAGACCTTATTACCTTGACCACAATAAAATCTTTTTCCCTCTGGACATTGGTCATTTCTACTCACAGGGTGTGCGACCCTTGTTTTTATATTGTTTTAATATCATGTCTATTTGTATGTCATTCCTTTGTGATTTTTTTGTTGTCACCTGATTAAAATAAATAGAAATTTTTATGTTTCACTTACCTTGATATACTGAGACTTTTATGATCGGTTTTCCTTTTTTTTTTTCTTCAATTTTCCTTTGAAAAACGAATGAGGCTCATCCACCCGAGTATATAGGTGTGAGAAAAACATCGGATGCCATATGGAGCCACAGTATAGCATCTGATTTTCTACATTGCAATTCTGTATTTTGGAAGAAGTTAATAGTCTTGTAAATGATTAATAGCTACTACTGAAAAAAAATAGATTGCAAATAGATTGTAAATGGATGACAAGTGAGAACAAAATTGGTGCATATTTTAGCTGCATCAAACGACATCTTATAGTTCCAGCAAAGTGGATAGAATTTATAGAAATCTCTTTATTTTTTAACTCAGCAGAAACTGACCTTAATTTCATGTCTAGATTTTTCCCATAGATTTGTCTTAGATGCAGAAAATCTTCAGGTATAAAACGCACAAGCATTTTTAGTGCATTTTCGCAGCGGAAATGCATAAAAAAACGCAACTTATCTTCATATAAGTATAGTTTTGGCAAAGAGAAAAACCAGGATGTATCAAAAAGAAAACAGTTTTATATAAAACATGACACACCAATATGAGTCAAAAACAGCAGTGTCAAACTGCAATAAAAGGCGATGTAGAAAAGCACTCAAACAGCAATCGAAAAAAGGCAAGTAACCTAATCTACCTCACAAGTGCAGAAATGTTGCGGAAGTTAAAACTAAAACAGATCATGAGCACAAAGCCTTAGAGCTGGTGCAGATGAGCGTGCTTTCAGTCCGAGCGTTATTAGTCAAAAGATCAGATCTCACTCGTCCAATTTTTGTCTATGGGACCTTGTACATGTCAGATTTTTTTCTTTGAACAGACATTCCAAGGTAAAAAGCGCTACATGCCCAAGTTTGATCTTGGTATTGTATATACTGAAAACTACAGTCTCCTAAAGTGAGCTTCAAAGGAGTATTCAACAGATCCTTGGCTACTATGGTAATCCTTTGGTGCCTAACGTTTGTGTCAATGGAGCGTATGTGCATGAGTAATGGCAAAGATTTCATTTGAATACTGATGTCAGAGATTGACAGAGCCATCTAAATGGTAAACAGCAGCAATCAGAGCTTAGCTCCAGCAGCTGCTGTTAGAGACAGATGACAGCTATGTAACATACCTTGCATCTATTGCATGTGGAATGAGGTCAGCTGATGTACTCCCTCTACACTTGCAGACGTTTAACCCCTTAACCCCATTAGCTTTTTTTTCGGTTTTGCGTTTTGGTTTTTCACTCCCTTCCTTCTAAAGCAATAACTTTTTTATTTTTCTGTCAAAATGGCCACGTGAGTTATTTTTTTGCGGGACTAGTTGTGCTTTTGAACAATACCATTGGCTTTACCATGTCCTGTACTAAAAACAACACACAAAAGACCGCATACGACCATAAGTCCCATTAAAAATAGTATTTATTAATATATCAAGATACATATCAAAAATTTTAAAAAATCAGGTATCTATATATAGTAAATACAATTTATACACTTGTTGAAGTTTATATACATAAGGGCAGTACTACCCCCTGACAAAGGCTTAAGCGCCGAAATGCGCGTTGGGGCTGGGCGTCCTATCCCAGGTGACCAGGAGCAGTCAAAGCAGTATCTATTGTGAGCTAACACTACTTGTATTTATGTTTTTCACTCTTATTTTTGCACTGCCTTATTTTGGTCTGTTGATGTACACAATCTAGAAGGAACAGTGTCTTTTATTACTTATTTAATGTGTATGGGCACACTGACACCTAGTGTATGAATTAAATTGTGCACAACATTTTTTTGATTAAGTTGCACTGGTATCATTTTTAAAGTTTTTTGTATAGCACTTTTTTTAGTCGTATTCCTTTGCATGCACTATATTTTTACATATAAAAAGTTATGTTCACGTGATGTTGCACAGATATTTTTATTGTGTTCTGCACTATTATGTGATTGGCATAGTATACACCTGGATAATACTGCCCTTATGTATATAAACTTCAACAAGTGTATAAATTGTGTTTACTATATATAGATACCTGATTTTTTAAAATTTTTGATATGTATCATGATATATTAATACATATTATTTTTAATGGGACTTATGGTCGCATGCGGTCTTTTGTGTGTTGTTTTTAGTCAAATGGCGACTGTCCCTTAATGTATGTCCAAATACTATTTGGTTGATATACCAATATTACTTTTTAGTAATTTTGGATCTCCTTTTTCTCTTGGTGTGTTAGTTCATGACCTGTACTAGAAAATGGGAAAAAAATTTCAAGTGCGGTGAAATTGCAAAAAAAAGGGCAATCCCACAATTGCTTTTGGTTTGGCTTTTTTGCTAGGTTCACTAAATGCTAAAACTGACCTGCCATTATCATTCTCCAGGTCATTATGAGTATGCACTACTTGGAGAGGTGCACAAGTAGGGTCCCACACCTTGTGTAAAGTAAGAAAAACTTGGCACTCAACTTCTGAATAGATGCAGTTGTATTTAATGCAGCCAAATTAAACAACAAAACATTTCTGCCTCATGTGGCCTTCATCAGTTAGCAAACTGCTCAGAGATAGGAAAAGATCCAAAACTTGTTTTGTTTAATTTGGCTGCAATAAATACTACTGCATCTATTCAGAAGTTGAGTGCCAAGTTTTTCTTACTTTACATTATGAGTTCAAAGACACCAAAAATGTCTAGGTTCTTTTTTATCTAAGTGATGAAAAAAAATTTCACACTTTGCTAAAAAAAAATTGCATAATTTTCCGATACCCGTAACATCTCCATTTTTCATGATCTCGGGTTGGGTGAGGGCTTATTTTTTGTGTGCCGGGCTGATGTTTTTAATTGCCCATTATTGCATTTTAATGCAATGTCACAGCGACCAAAAAAATGTAATTCTGGTGTTTTGACTTTTTTTTCTCACTACGCCGTTCAGCGATCTGGTTAATTCTTTTATTTATTGATGGATCGGGTGATTCTGAGAGCGGTGATACTGAATATGTGTATGTTTGACTTTATGTTTATAGATTTATTTTGAATGGGGTGAAAGGGGGGTGATTTGACCTTTTATATATTTTTTTATAATTTTAAACAAATTTTTTTACTTTTAGCATGCTTATACTATAAGCTGCCATAGCGCTATCAGCTCTGCTACATAGGGGCGATGGTCAGATTGAACAGACATTCCAAGGTAAAAAGCTCTACATGCCCAAGTTTGATCTTGGTATTGTATATACTGAAAACTACAGTCTCCTAAAGTGAGCCTTGAGTTGTCATGCAGACATACCGGTGACCCGCAATCAAGTGACGCAGGTCACTGGTGTGCGTACTTCCGGCACAATTGCCGGAAGGACATGTTAAATGCCACTGTCATAGTTTGACAGTGGCATTTAACTAGTTAATAGCTATGGGGGATCTCGTTTCCACCCGCGACTATTGCGGGCACATGTCAGCTGTTCAAAACAGCTGACATGTCCTGGAAAAGATGTGGACTCATGCCAGAGCCTACATCAAAGGGAGGGAGTACGAGATCAGCATACTATTATGCCCAATATCGGAAAGGGGTTAAAGATAGATTCCCAGATTTGATTTATTCCTTAACCCATTAGTAATATGTATTTAGTGTAATCTGCATATGTTCACTTACTGTTAATGAAGTGGTGTCCACGCTGTACAGTGAAGAGGCAGTGACCCAAGTAAGCTCAAAACAAAACGTGCACGCATGGTTTGTCACATCTGTCGGCATTCAGAAAATCTCACCTCCAGATGTTCTCGGCGTTTGGAATAACATCCTCGTTTAGGGTTCTTAGGAGCTGGATCACTAGATGCAGCGGGGCCTTCTTCGAAACTGACATATAATGGGACAATTAATATTGGCCCATCCACCCATATGGTAGAGCTTTGCATGGATTCTGGGGTGGAGGGCAACTTCATGTCTTAAAACTTTGCCCGACGGCGCGCAATTCCATTAGTTATGCTCGCCAAGCCAGTGACAATTTGGGTGATAAATGGGTCGACACTACCAAATAACTCATCAGACCGTCCCTTTTACTTTATTCATCTCCCTGCTTGTCATTCCCGAGGGAATTGATGAGGTCCTCTTAGGGATGCTGTGGTTACGTTATCATTCCCCTCATACAGAGTGGTCCTCAGGGAGAATTCTGGGATGGAATAAATCCTGTGTTGGTGGATGTCAGAGGGAGTGCGTCCAGGTTGCTACTGTTGAGGTACCCGCAGATCTTTCCTCTCTTCCCAAACAGTATTGGTCCTATGCGGATGTGTTCTCCAAGAGGGCGGTGGAGACTCTTCCGCCTCATCGCCCCTATGACTGGCCTATTGACCTCTTGTCTGGTGCTGAACCTCCCCGGGGTCGAGTTTATCCTCTCTTTCCCGGAGACAGAGGCAATGTCTCAGTACGTCCGGGAGAATCTAGCAAGAAGCTAGATTAGGAAGTCAGTGTCACCTGCAGGGGTGGGGTTTTTCTTCATGCAGAAGAAGAAAGGAGAACTAAAGCCATGCATTGACTACAGGGATCTTAATGCCATCACCATTAAGAATAAGTACTCTCTGCCCCTGATATCAGAGCTTTTTGATAGGTTGTGGGGAGTGAGGGTATTTACCAAGCTTGGTCTGCCAGGTGCTTACAACCTGATTCACATCCGCGAGGGGGACAAATGGAAGACGGCATTTCACACCAGGGATGGGCACTATGAATACCTGGTGATGCCCTTTGGGCTCTGTAATGCTCCTGCCACCTTCCAAGACTTTGTGAACGACATCTTCCGGGACATGTTCACCACCTCGGTTGCAGTCTATCTGGGTGATATCCTCATCTACTCTCCAGATATAGACTCCCACCGGAGAGATGTTTGCAAGGTCTTCGACCTCCTACCAGCAAACTCTCTCTACGCTAAGTTGGAGAAGTGTGTGTTTGAGCAGGAGTCCTTACCTTTCCTGGGCTATATCATCTCGGCCCAGGGGTTGGCCATGGATCCTGCCAAATTACAGGCGGTAATGGATTGGCAGGAGCTTCATTCCCTCACAGCAGTGCAGCGCTTTATGGGATTTATTAACAACTACCACCAATTTATTCTGCACTTCTCAACTTTGGTACTGTAACTCCCTTGGTTGCCCTCACTTGGTTGCCCTCACCAAGAAGGGAGTGAATCCTAAATTGTGGTCAGAGGAGGTCTCCAAGGCCTTCCTCTCCATTAAGTCTCACTTCGCTAGCGCTCCCATTTTACATCACCCCAATCTGGATAAACCATTTATTTTAGAGTTGGATGCCTCATCCGTCGGTCCCGGAGCAGTCCTGTTCCAAAAGGAAGCATCCTTGCTTCTTCTTTTCCAAGACCATCTCACCGGCAGAGAGGAACAATTCCATTGAGGACAGGGAGTTGCTAGCCATGAAGTTGGTCTTTTCTGAATGGAGACACCTCCTGGAGGGGGCTCATTTTCCCTTCCAAGTCTACACTGACCACAAAATTTAGTTTATTTAGAAACCGCCCAGCGGCTAAATTCTCACCAGGCTAGATGGTCCCTGTTCTTCTCCCGGTTCCATTTCACCCTCCATTTTCTCTCCGGGGAGAGCAACATTCGGGCCGATGCTCTCTCCAGCTCCGTAGTGTCATCGGAGGAGGAGGCTCGGTTAATTGTCCCTTCAAAGAGCCTGAGAACTGTGGCCCCGGTTTTATAGTCTGTGCCCCCGGGCGAGACTTTAGTTCCACCTAATTTGCAACCGGAGCTTCTCTCTTGGGCTCACTCATCCAGGGTGGGTGGTCATTTTGGAACCAAGAGGACGTTTGAGCTCCTGGTGTGGACGTACTGTTGGCCGCATATGGTCCGTGACGTCAGAGATTATTTTCGGGCGTGTGTCTCCTGCGTCAAAAATCATTCTCCCCGGCAATGGCCCTCTGCCGGTGGCTGACAGGCCCTGGGAAATGGTCGGGATGGACTTCATGGCGGGCTTACCCAAGTCTCGTGGCTGCACCATTATCTGGGTAGTCACCAACCTTTTCTCCAAAATGGTGCACCTGGTGCGTCTCCCTCGGGTACCTTCTGCACGGGCCTTGGCAGCGTTGTTTATAAAGCATGTTTTCTGCCTACACGGTATGCCAGATAAAATTGTCAGCGATTGGAGTCCTCAGTTTGCGTCTCGGTTCTGGAGAGAGCTTTGTCGGCTACTCAGCATTGAGCTGAATCTCTCTTCAGCTTACCATCCCGAGACGAATGGGTTGGTAGAGATGGCCAACCAGACCCTGGTCATGCACCTGCAACATTTTGTTTTGGCCAGGCAGGGTGACTGGGCATCCTTGCTACCGTGAGCAGAGTTTGCGCTGAAGTAGAGTTGAGCGACTTTTGGTTTTTTATGGTCGAGTTTCGTTTCGTGAAACCCGACTTTTCCAAAAGTCGGGTCGAGCAAGATCGGCCGATTATAGGGAAAAGTCGGGGTCGTCCCGAAACACGAAACCCAATGTAAGTCAATGGGGAATAAAAGTCGGCAGTGAGAGGAGGACAGGAAACACACCTACAGTGCTCATTTGAATGCCAAAAGCATCAATTCTTCTTACTTAAGCTGGTCAACCTTAATTAACTTCATAATACAAGTTACGCACTGAAAAATGGGGGTTATTTGGCTAAAGTTGTGGGGGGGTAGGGCTGGCTCCAGGTTTTCATGTGCCCTGGGCGAAAGAGCGCCCCTTTAACACATAATACCACAACTCATCATGCTCCGATACGGCAGAGAAATAGCGGTATAGTACAATGAAAAATACTTCACTTTTTACATCTCATGACGAGGCCCATTTATTTCTCCATACAGAATCATTGGTCCCATATAATGTTTGAAACAGTATATGATGAGCTCCACATAATGCTAGAGTATATGTTGGTCCCCATGGATGAAGCTCCACTGTCTTATGGGCCCAAATAATGCTCCAAACATAATGGGCCCCATTTCTAATGCTCTAGTGTATAATGGGCCCTGTAAATGCTGCTCCAGTGTCTGATGTCCACCTTTGGAATGTTCCAGGGTATGGTGGGCCCCATCTTTCACTCTCCAGAGTATAGTGCTCCCCAAAAATTGCTGTCCCAACATTGAAAACAATGAAATAAGTCTCCTCGCTAGGGAATCCCTGTACTAGTCTGGACTCCTCGTCGTCCCCATCTTCCATCTCACTGCACAGTATTTCAACCTTGTAAGTGCTGTGATCCTGAGCAAGCAGGGGGGCCCACTCGTTGGCGACGGCACTGGCACAGGGCCCCTGATAGTACGGTGGTGTGTCTGATGGCGGGTGGGCCGAACCTGCACTTTCATCTGCAGCTTCCTCTTTGTCACCGTGTAAGATGGAACTGTATATGGGAAAGGTAACCTGAGTTTCATCAGGGTCAGATTCAGGCCGGGTAGCGTGCGAGGGCAATGTAGTGGTCTCGGTCAATGTACCAGCAGATTCAACGAGCAGTGGCTGGGCATCAGTGCATTTGTGTCGCCCCCAGGAGTACGGTCGCCACAGTGGCATTACCTTCCTCCTAGGGAGTGTGATGTCATGCTTGGGAGCAACGAAGGATCTCTCTAGCAGGTTAACTGATTGGGCGGCGTTATTCCCACGAGTCATGACCCTCCAAACAGCATTCATGAAGGCAAAGTGTTTGTTTTACGTGGGCAGTATGGTTGCAAAGCTGAACCTTAAAGGAATGTCCAGAAGGGCACCACCAGGAGTGGAGCCTACGGCGTAATTTGACTCAACATGGGCAACCTCAAACATGCCAGCTACAGAACAGATGCACACATTGCAAGCTTAATTCCGTTAACGAACGAGACTCCGTCATGCCCTGCGGTCCGAGTCCGGCTTACTAGAGGGACACGTGAGGCTCTGGCACATGAGATTGGCCAATAACCGGTGTGTCATGCACTAACATGTCCGTGGCTGCATGTGCGCTACACTGAAAAGGCCAGCGTTTGTCGCTTACAGGTGCAGATAACCCGCTGAACAACGTTAGTGATGGGGATCACTGATTACAATTATTACTCGCAAACGATGATTTCCCAGTAAGTGCAGGTCAACCGCAGTTCCGGAATTAGGCCTAACCGTCATTCCTGAAAAAAATGAAAAACTTACGTGTGCAAACCACAGGTGCTGTAGCTTGCTTAACAGCTCGCCAGCCGTTCTCACGCCCAGTATGGGTTACACGTGATTGCACAAAGGTGAGAAAGGGTACCGTATCCCCGGATAACATGTATGGATAGCGTACACATTCAAAAGATATGTCTATACATCAGGAGGCAGGCTCAGACGGTGTAAGGCCCAGTATGGCTTGCAAGTGATTGCACAAAGGTGAGAAAGGGTACCGTATCCCCGGATAACATGTATGGATAGCGTACACATTCAAAAGATATGTCTATACATCAGGAGGCAGGCTCAGACGGTGTAAGGCCCAGTATGGCTTGCAAGTGATTGCACAAAGGTGAGAAAGGGTACTGTATCCCCGGATAACATGTATGGATAGCGTACACATTCCAAAGATATGTCTATACATCAGGAGGCAGGCTCAGACGGTGTCAGGCACAGTATGGCTTGCAAGTGATTGCACAAAGGTGAGAAAGGGTACCGTATCCCCGGATAACATGTATGGATAGCGTACACATTCAAAAGATATGTCTATACATCAGGAGGCAGGCTCAGACTGTGTAAGGCCCAGTATGGCTTGCAAGTGATTGCACAAAGGTGAGAAAGGGTACTGTATCCCCGGATAACATGTATGGATAGCGTACACATTCCAAAGATATGTCTATACATCAGGAGGCAGGCTCAGACGGTGTCAGGCACAGTATGGCTTGCAAGTGATTGCACAAAGGTGAGAAAGGGTACCGTATCCCCGGATAACATGTATGGATAGCGTACACATTCAAAAGATATGTCTATACATCAGGAGGCAGGCTCAGACGGTGTAAGGCCCAGTATGGCTTGCAAGTGATTGCACAAAGGTGAGAAAGGGTACTGTATCCCCGGATAACATGTATGGATAGCCTACACATTCAAAAGATATGTCTATACATCAGGAGGCAGGCTCAGACGGTGTAAGGCCCAGTATGGCTTGCAAGTGATTGCACAAAGGTGAGAAAGGGTACCGTATCCCCGGATAACATGTATGGATAGCGTACACATTCAAAAGATATGTCTATACATCAGGAGGCAGGCTCAGACGGTGTTATGCCCAGTGTGGCTTGCAAGTGATTGCACAAAGGTGAGAAAGGGTACCGTATCCCCGGATAACATGTATGGATAGCGTACACATTCAAAAGATATGTCTATACATCAGGAGGCAGGCTCAGACGGTGTAAGGCACAGTATGGATTTGACGGCCCAGACTACACAGCGGAGGAGCAGGGAGAGGTAAAGATTGCAAATGCTGGGGCCCTGCCCAAGCAAGGGGGGCCCACTCGTGGGCGTCGGTACAGGCACTGGGCCCCTCATAGTACGGCGGTGTGTCTGACGGTGGGTGTGCACCACCACCGTCAGAGACACTTGATTGCACTATGAGGGACCCTGTGCCAGTGCCCGCGCCCAAGAGTCGGCCTACCCACCTGTCCAGGGCAACGGCACTTGCACGGTGTCGTGTGCTAGGTGGTGACCCCGGCCATGGGGGGGAGGCAGCACAGTTAGGGAGTTTTAGAAAGTGGCATATGTTGATGTTGGACATTCAGCTGATGCAAAAGGTGAAATAGGTCAAGTCCCAGGAAGAGGTGGACCAAAGCAAGCCATTTTTCTGTCACCCTATGTGTCATCAGGGGAAGGTGGGACAAAATCCTTGGAAACCCATGCATGGTTCATTTTAATGAAGGTTAGATCATCCACATTTTGGGTTGACAGACGGGTCCTTTTTTCTGTCAGGATTGATCCAGCTGCACTGAAGACTCTTTCCGATAGCACACTTGCAGCTGGGCAAGCGAGCTCCTGTAAGGCATATTGGGCCAATTCAGGCCAGGTGTCCAGTTTAGCATCCCAATAGTCAAAGGGGAATGACCTGTGTGGGAGAACATCGATATGGGAGGAAAAGTAGTTTGTAACCATAGTTGACAACTGCTGTCTCCTGTCACTTTCCATCGATGCTGTATTACCAGTTGTGTGAGCGGTACTTGAAAAATCAGTCCACAACATTGTCATGAAACCCCTGTCTCCAACGCCACTTCTGCTGTGTGCCAACGCCACTTCTGCTGTGTGCATCATGAACACCTCTGCCAAGCTGCCCCTGGCCCGTACGGCTCGTGTGAGAACCATCACCGCTGCTGTGTGCTGGGAATGCCTCAAGCAACCGATTTACCAGAGTTGCTTGTTTATTAGCCAATATTAGGTCAAGGTTCTCCTGTGGCATGATGTTTTGTAATTTGCCTTTATAGCGTGGATCCAGGATGCTGGCCCACCAGTAGTCGTCATCGTTCATCCTTTTGGCAATGCGGGGGTCCCTTTTTAGGATCCGCAAGGCATAATCTGACATGTGGGCCAATGTTCCTGGTGTCAATGATGCACTGCGAGTGCTGGTTGGAGGAGCACTTTCTGGCAAATCCACATCCCTCCAGTCACGCACAAACCCTGTACCAGACCTTGCCATGCCAACATTTTCACTTGCCCCACGAGATGCATCCTCCTCCCCTAAGTAATCTTCCCCATCATCATCCTCCTCCTCCTCTTCTTCCTCCAACTCGTCCAGGAGAGGTTCCTGAGCAGACAATGACTGAATGTCATCAAGGATTCCCTCCACCTCTTCCTCCTCGTCAACATTGGCTGCAGACGCCTGCTCCTTAAGGTGCGTCAAAGTTTGCATGAGCAGACGCATAAGTGGGATGCTCATGCTTAGGATGGCGACGTCTGCGCTTACCAGCCGTGTGCATTCCTCAAAACACTGAAGGACTTTACAGAGGTCTTTCAGCTTCGACCACTGCACACCTGTCAACTCCATGTCTGCTCTCAAAGTGCCTGGCCGTGTATCCTCCCACAAATGCATTATGGCCTGCCTCTGCTCACACAGCCGCTCCACCATGTGCAGGGTGGAGTTCCACCTTGTTGCAATGTCGATAATGAGGCGGTGGTTGGGAAGGTGGAGCAATCGCTGCAGCTTCTGCATACGAACGGAATGTACAGGCGACCGGCGGATGTGCGCGCACAGTCTTCGCACCTTCTGGAGCAGGGCTGTTAACTCCGGATAATTTTTGAGGAAGCACTGCACCACCAGGTTCAAGGTGTGAGCCAAGCAAGGTATGTGGCTGAGTTTTGAAAGGGCTATGGCTGCCACAAAATTACGGCCGTTATCACTAACTACCTTGCCTGCCTCAAGATGTACACTGCCCAGCCATGACTCAGTTTGTCGCTTCAAGTACTCGGCCAGCACCTCGGCGGTGTGTCTGTCGCCCAAACACATCATCTGCAACACAGCCTGCTGATGCTTTCCACTAGCTGCTTGATAGGGGGACACCTCGTGTGCAACAGTGGCAGCTGCAGATGGAGTGCTCGTACGACTGCGCTCTGTGGAAGATGTTTCGCTTCTGGAGGAGGAGGAGGGTGGAACGCCTACAGCCAACTGTTTCCTATACCGTGGGCTAGGCAGCACTGTCCCACCACCGCTGTCCCCTGTGGACCCTGCATCCACCACATTAACCCAGTGCACAGTGATGGACACGTAACGGCCCTGGCCATGCCGACTGGACCATGCATCAGTTGTGAGGTGCACCTTTCCACTCACTGACTGCTTGAGTGCATGGACAATGCGGTCTTTCACATGATGGTGGAGGGCTGGGATGGCTTTGCGAGAGAAGAAGTGGCGACTGGGTAGGTCATAGCTTGGTACTGCATAGGCCATGAGTTCGCGGAAAGCTGCGCTTTCCACCAACCGATAGGGAATCATCTCAAACGAGATTAGTTTGGCAATGTGGGCATTCAAACCCAGTGTATGCGGATGAGAGACTGAGTACTTTCTTGACCTACTCATAGTGTCTGGGAGGGTGAGCTGGACTTGAGAGCTGCATATGGTGGAAGTAGCGGTGGACAGGGCGGACTGAGAGAGGGTTGATGATGGTGATGGAGTTGGTGTTCTTTCTGATGGCCTAGATTCAGTATTTCGTTGATATAACAGTGGGATTCCCTGACTGCTGTGGCCTTGCAACGACACCTCAACATTTGCTGCTGTGCTAACCGGTGGGCTTACAGTGGGGGAAACAATGTAGCGTTGCTGACTTCATTTCTTTGTGATCAGTTGCACATGTGGCACTTGAGGTTTGGTGTTGTGTCCACGCTTGCAAGTGCATGCTGGTTAAATGTCTAAGCATGCAACTGGTATTCAAATTTTTCAGATTTTTCCCTCGGCTAAAGGTCTTTGCGCACTTCTTACAGATAACCTTGGCCTGATCATGAGGATTTTGTTCAAAAAAGTGCCACACTGCACTCTTCCTACTTTGGCAGACATTTTGCGGCCTAGCACGCTGTGATGTTTTGACCCTCTGGACAAGCTGTCCAGCAACTCTTTTGATTTTTGGAACCTGTCTTTGGAGTGCTCCGGGCCTGCCAGATAACAGCTGTTGCGATGTTGATGTCTGCTGTGGATGCTCCTCATCTGAGCTATTGGAAGCAGCACTCTCTTCCCCCAATGGATGCCAATCTGGGTCAACAACTGGGTCATCCATCACCTCCTCTTCAATGTCATGTGCACCTTCCTCTGTGTCACCGTGTATGGTGGTATAGTGTGCGGGAAGGGGCACCTGAGTCTCATCAGGGTCAGAATCTGGCTCTGTACACTGCGAGGACAATGTAGTGCTCTGAGTGAATGTACCAGCAGAATCATCTATCAGCGGCTGTCCATCAGTGCACTCCATGTCAGATTCATCTTGGCCTGGGTAATTCACCATTTCACTTGGTAATCCAGGCATGGTATGTGAAAACAGCTCCATGGAGTAATCAGTAGTATGGCCTGCGTCATCCTTCAATCTTGGTTGTGGTGAAGGACACAAGGAAAGGTGTGGTTCATGAACATGAGCCTCCAATGACGACTCAGTGCTTTTACTTTTTACAACTTCAGAAGAGGAGCGATAGAGCTGGAGGCTGAGTCAGCAATGTAAGACAAAACTTTTTCCTGATGCTCTGGCGTTAAAAGCGGTTTGCCAACTCCTAGAAAACTAAGCCTTCGAAGCCTTATGGAGCCAGACGATGACGCAGACTCAACACCTCCTGCATTCGGTCCTATTTTGCTTTTGCCACTACCATCAGATCCACCACCAACACCATCATTACCAGCTGCCAACCCCCGCCCAATTCAACGGCCTCTTCCACCAGCCTTCCTCATTTTTGGTAGAAATGTAGACAAAATCCTACAAACTATATAGTAATGTAAAACAAGGTACAAGGTGTCTATAGGACAGGGGAGATTTAGATTTTCTGCAGACACTTGTGGACACTGGACACTTGGATTGTGTGAGGCCCACTGAATATCACAGCGCTATGTCACAGGCTCGATGGCACAGGTGTGAAAAAAGTGACTACAGGATAAGGGAGATTTTGAATTTCTGGGAGATTTTGAATTTCTGCAGACACTTGTGGACACTGGACACTTGGATTGTGTGAGGCCCACTGAATATCACAGCGCTATGTCACAGGCTCGATGGCACAGGTGTGAAAAAAGTGACTACAGGATAAGGGAGATTTTGAATTTCTGGGAGATTTTGAATTTCTGCAGACACTTGTGGACACTGGACACTTGGATTGTGTGAGGCCCACTGAATATCACAGTGCTATGTCACAGGCTCGATGGCACAGGTGTGAAAAAAGTGACTACAGGATAAGGGAGATTTTGAATTTCTGCAGACACTTGTGGACACTGGACACTTGGATTGTGTGAGGCCCACTGAATATCACAGTGCTATGTCACAGGCTCGATGGCACAGGTGTGAAAAAGTGACTACAGGATAAGGGAGATTTTGAATTTCTGCAGACACTTGTGGACACTGGACACTTGGATTGTGTGAGGCCCACTGAATATCACAGTGCTATGTCACAGGCTCGATGGCACAGGTGTGAAAAAAGTGACTACAGGATAAGGGAGATTTTGAATTTCTGGGAGATTTTGAATTTCTGCAGACACTTGCGGACACTGGACACTTGGATTGTGTGAGGCCCACTGAATATCACAGCGCTATGTCACAGGCTCGATGGCACAGGTGTGAAAAAAGTGACTACAGGATAAGGGAGATTTAGAATTTCTGGGAGATTTTGAATTTCTGCAGACACTTGTGGACACTGGACACTTGGATTGTGTGAGGCCCACTGAATATGACAGCGCTATGTCACAGGCTCGATGGCACAGGTGTGAAAAAAGTGACTACAGGATAAGGGAGATTTTGAATTTCTGGGAGATTTTGAATTTCTGCAGACACTTGTGGACACTGGACACTTGGATTGTGTGAGGCTCACTGAATATCACAGTGCTATGTCACAGGCTCGATGGCACAGGTGTGAAAAAAGTGACTACTGGATAAGGGAGATTTTGAATTTCTGCAGACACTTGTGGACACTGGACACTTGGATTGTGTGAGGCTCACTGAATATCACAGTGCTATGTCACAGGCTCGATGGCACAGGTGTGAAAAAAGTGACTACAGGATAAGGGAGATTTTGAATTTCTGCAGACACTTGTGGACACTGGACACTTGGATTGTGTGAGGCCCACTGAATATCACAGCGCTATGTCACAGGCTCGATGGCACAGGTGTGAAAAAAGTGACTACAGGATAAGGGAGATTTTGAATTTCTGGGAGATTTTGAATTTCTGCAGACACTTGTGGACACTGGACACTTGGATTGTGTGAGGCCCACTGAATATCACAGCGCTATGTCACAGGCTCGATGGCTCAGGTGTGAAAAAAGTGACTACAGGATAAGGGAGATTTTGAATTTCTGGGAGATTTTGAATTTCTGCAGACACTTGTGGACACTGGACACTTGGATTGTGTGAGGCTCACTGAATATCACAGCGCTATGTCACAGGCTCGATGGCACAGGTGTGAAAAAAGTGACTACAGGATAAGGGAGATTTTGAATTTCTGCAGACACTTGTGGACACTGGACACTTGGATTGTGTGAGGCCCACTGAATATCACAGTGCTATGTCACAGGCTCGATGGCACAGGTGTGAAAAAAGTGACTACAGGATAAGGGAGATTTTGAATTTCTGCGAGATTTTGAATTTCTGCAGACACTTGTGGACACTGGACACTTGGATTGTGTGAGGCCCACTGAATATCACAGCGCTATGTCACAGGCTCGATGGCACAGGTGTGAAAAAAGTGACTACAGGATAAGGGAGATTTTAAATTTCTGCAGACACTTGTGGACACTGGACACTTGGATTGTGTGAGGCCCACTGAATATCACAGCTCTATGTCACAGGCTCGATGGCACAGGTGTGAAAAAAGTGACTACAGGATAAGGGAGATTTTGAATTTCTGCAGACACTGGACACTTTTGGATTGTGTGAGGCCCAAGGAATATCAGAGCGCTATGTCACAGGCTCGATGCAGCAGGTGTGAAAAAAGTGACTACAGGATAAGGGAGATTTTGAATTTCTGCAGACACTTGTGGACACTGGACACTTTTGGATTGTGTGAGGCCCACTGAATATCAGAGCGCTATGTCACAGGCTCGATGGCACAGGTGTGAAAAAAGTGAATTGTAGAATTGGGCAGAATAGGAATCTCCCTAGAGTGTAGGTCTGTAAGAACGGAACAAGTCCTCCACTTATCCTTCCACAGTGACACACAGATAGCTTCACTGTGGCTGTGATAACAGCCGTTACACGGTACTGTGTGAGGAGCGTACACCGCTGTATGGTGTGAATAAATGCACGCTCAGTACCTTAGCAGGACAAAAGAAAAATTGGGATTGCTTTTAAAAAAGCAGTTTGCAGAGCAGTGGGGAAACAGCAATGCAGCTGTCAGGAAGCCTTAGAAGGCAGCCTAACAACCAACACCACTGATCCACCACCATATAGCCTCCCCTTGCACTGCACACACAGTGACTGGTGTGTTGCACAGGCAAAATCGCTAGCAGCAGAAGCAGTTTTTTTGTCTTCTTCCCTGCCTAACGCTCTCCCTACAGAATCAGCAACCTCTCCCTATGCTAAGATCGGCAGAAGTAAGATGGCGGTCGGCGTGCACGCCCTTTTATAACCCCTGTGACGCCCACCAAAGCAAGCCAATCACTTGCACGCCCTTCTGAAAGATGGTGGCGACCCCTGCCTATGTCATCACGTTGCCCACAGTGTCCGTGGATCCTGATTGGCTGAAAAAGAGCGCTAAACAAACTTTTGAAACGCGACTTTGGCGCGTAAGTCGCCGACCTCCTCCTAGGGTCGGGTTTCGTTTCATGAAACCCGACTTTGCCAAAAGTTGGCGACTTTTGAAATTGTTCGACCCGTTTCGCTCAACTCTACTGAACAATGCTGTAGCCGACTCCACCGGACAAACCCCATTTTGCCTTAATTATGGTCAGCATCTGCGGGTTCATGTGCCAATGCCCGTGCCTTCCACCGACTCTAGGGTGGCAGACTGGGCGGTGGAGGCACATGACATTTGGGACCGCACACAGGAAGCCATCCAGGCCTCCAAGGAGAGGATGAGGGTTTCTGCCGATGCTCACCGGCGCCCCGCTCCGACCTTTGCTCCTCGCGACCTAGTGTGGCTCTCCGCCCATAATATCAGGCTGCAAGTTGAGTCCACTAAGTTTGCGCCTCGCTTTATAGGTCCCTTCAAGGTCCTGAAGCAGGTTAACCCTGTGGTTTATCGCCTGGCTCTTCCTCCATGCCTCGGTTTCACCGACACCTTTCATGTGTCCCTCCTAAAACCTGTTCACATGTCCCGGTTTTCCGAGTCATCTGCAGGGACATCGAGCTCGTCTACGGACGATTATCAGGTGAAAGCCATTGTTGTGTGCTCTTCCAGGCTCAGCTATTGTACCATGCATGAGTCAACTTCAGGCAGATGCTCCTGGGACTAAGTCCTACTTTTCTCCTACTCAGCATGCCCGTGGGACAGCATCTCATTGGAGGTCGGAGGTCACATGCTCAGGTCCTGTTGCTGCTCCAATTGGAGTAAGGTCCCAGAAGACTGCAACTATAAAAGGTTTGCATGGCCGCCTGGCCATGCGCTAATATAGAAAAAGATTAGATCATGTGGAGTGAGTATTGTATGCATGTATGACTGTGTCTGGTGAATGACTCATTATGAAACCCCTACCCTTGGTACACATGTGTTGTGCAGCCTAGCCTGTTAAGCACCCAGGCTTAGGTGTAGGTAGAGGCAGAGTCAGAGACTGGCATCAGTGTCCACCAGTGGCTCTACACGCCACGGTGCACTTGTTGGACACTCCACCATAGTCAGCATCTACAGTGGCATCCTCAGGTGCGACACCACCCACACAGAAAGTCTAGAGGGACTCTAACCCCATGTCCTTGGGGAAGAGTTCTGTGACCGCATTCTGTGCGCTCCCTTGCCGAGCTCTGTGAGTTTAAACAGACTGCGGCATTTATCTTCCACGGTAGTTCGGCTCTGTGACATAAGAGTCCGCTCCTGTACCCACTGGGTGACGATTAACCTGTGTGTGGTCTTTTATACCACCATATAGCATCCTCCATTACCAAGCAGCAGTTTACCACCTCAGCACGGTGGACCCTGGGCTGCGAACGCACCGTATTATCATCTTTATTATTTGGTGCATTCCGCCAGCCCTAACACAAACCAACTGCTCTGTCTGCTTGCAAGACCATAACTGACACACCCAAACTCTTCCTTCAGGATTTTTTTCCTTCACTCCATTCTGTGGCCATGGACCACTTATAAGATCTGGGCTGGAGGAAACGAACAGGACCCCACTACCTTCCTGCAGTCAGTTTCAAAAATAAAAGCCCATACTGGGTTTTCCTGAACAAGCTCCTTGGTCAAAAATAACTTGACCAGGTTCAAACTTACTTTTATTCTGCAGTGTGACTCACAGGCACCCTGCTGTGACCACAAGGCACTCCAGTGGATCTAATATACTTCTGAGAGCATCTTGGGGGACACATAGCGACCATCACATATGTCTCCGGTCACTGTCTCACATTACCAATTGGCATCATCTCTGTTTCCAGCATCAATGAAAACATTTTTGAACCATGTGACTGCAATTCAGGTTAGCCAGCTCACACAGCATAAAAGATTACATAGCATAAGCCTGTTGACAGATTTCCTTTAATCCATTATTAATATGAAGGTAGAGTAATCTGCTCAATTTGAAATACCTAAAATTGGCATCTTTTTCAGTTTCAGCATCAATGAGAATCTATTCTGAACCACGTGACTGCAATTCAATTTAGCCAGCTCACAAAGCAACAAAGAACCCTTTATTTACTTATCCTTATGTGGTAATCTAAAATAATCTAATAATAATAAATAATAAAAATTGTTACTCTATAACATCCATATTAAACTTTTTGCCTCAGCTTTTATCTGTATCTGCTAAAAAAAAAATAAAAAAATAACAAAACAACATTAGCTGATCTCTGGGGTTTGTACCCATGTGAGCTAATTAAACAAATGTACAGTATATAAAGAAAGACTTTAGCAGTTCAATTCTTTCATGTTAATTTATTTGCAGCAAAAACAATAATGGTAATATTACGAGTTATAATATAAGAAATATTAAATAAATTGAAAATTATATTTTTTATACAAGTTGGAAAAAATACAAATGCACCTAATGCATATCTAAATAGCATTTTTCAATGATATTTTTTAATCATGTTTTCTACGTGTAATAATAAATACAATATTAATTTGAAATTTAAACTATATTTTGAGTTGGTTTCATCTACTCAAATATTTAGGTGGTTAAGACCATTCATGTTTTTTTTTGGAATGCGATAGATGTCTTTATACAATCAGTTTGTATGTTTTATTTAATAAAGGATTCATCAGGCACATATCCTCAGGACTTCATATTTAAGAAATGTTCAGGGTTAATGTGTTGAAACTTTGAGTTAACAGTATGCAGAATACAGTGCATAATGCAGAGTAATTACATTAACTGGCTGCTTTTGCTTGACTAAATTAAAATGTGCAAGAAAATACAGAAAGGAACCTCTTTATAAGGAAGCAATATGCCAGCTTTGAACAATATTTTTCGCTTTGTATATAACCTTAATGTTGAGTGACTTAATACGCTGCCCTGCTATTGCGATCAGCAGCTTTATCATCAGACACATCCCTAACTGATTATGTCGGCTTGTTTGGTAATATTGGACAGTAGGCTTTTTCGGGAAATTACTATCCAGTTCCTTGTGTGAGAATTCTACTTCCCAGAATGAAAAAGTAATAGAATAAATTAAAAGTCAAATTCTACATGCATGTAAATTGTTGGTGGATAGCTTAAACATGTCTCTGAAGTCTAAATTCCATACTCAAGTGGCTTGAAGCTGCTTTTTAAGTGGCTTACTTTATAAGTCCTAATTTAAAGAGCCCTTTCTCCATGTCAATCTCTCCAGTCTTTACTACTGTAAGTATTTGCATTCTATTTATTCTCTTTTAGATCCAAAGTGCATCTATATAATGGGAATCAACAATGAAACATATGTATCTGCATTCATAATACTTGGATTCCCAGGTTTGCAGAGAATAAAGACGTTTACTTTTATTATAGGATTATTCATTTACATGGCAACAATATTCGGAAATATACTTATTGTTATCATGGTTCGGAAAGAGAGTCGCCTTCATTTGCCTATGTATTTTTTTCTTGCAAACATCTCTATGATTGACATTTTCTACACAACAAACATCGTCCCTCAGATGCTTGTCACATTTCTCATTAACACTTATACAATCTCTTATGCTAGATGTATTTCTCAGTTCTTTTTTCATATCTGCCTCGGATCAGGAGAATGTCTTACTTTGGCCATTATGGCTTTTGACCGTTATGTTGCAATCTGCAACCCTTTACATTACCTGTCCATCATGAATTATGTGACATGTATTTGCTTCATAGGAGGCGTGTGGTTTGTATCTCTAACCGCCAACCTACCACCCCTGATTTTACTTTGTCAGATGCACTTCTGTGGCCCCAATACTGTCAACCATTTTTTCTGTGATGCTCCACCATTACTAAAGCTTTCCTGCACAGACACACACATGATAGAAAGAGTCAATTTCGTTGTTGCGGCCAGCATGATCATGAGCTCTTTTACTCTGATTATCTTGTCTTATTCCATGATCATAAGAAGCATTGTTGGAATTCCAACTACAAAAGGGAAAAAAAAGGCTTTTTCTACTTGTGCTTCCCATCTCACAGTTGTGGGAATTTTCTTTGGTAGTTTGATAGTCATGTATGTACGACCAAATTATAATAATTCATCAGACTATAACAAAATTGTGTCTGGCTGCTATACAATGGTTACACCCATGTTAAATCCTCTTATATATTCTTTCAGGAACAGAGACATGAAAAATTCTATAAGACGCAATTTAATGTGTACTGCTGGGTAAATCTTGTGTAACAGATTTATATAAAAAAAAGACGGCACACAGTCTGGAAGATCATCCTTCCAACCGTTGTCATAAATTTTCATAGAAACATAGAATTGTAGAGATGGAAGGGACCTCCTGGGCCATCTGGTCCAACCCCCTGCTCAAAGCAAGATTCACTAAATCATCCCAGACAGATGTCTGTCCAGCCTCTGTTTGAAGACTTCTATTGAAGGAGACCTCAAAACCACCACCTTTACGCTATTTTAGAGCATACAATAGCGTAAAATGTATTTGTATGCCTAATTATAATTGTTAAATAGGTTTTCCACAACTATAGTGACAGCGGCTGGGTGGATCTGTAATACCTGGCGGCTGACACTTTTGAAATGATGGAGCTGCTCTCTTCTTGCAGCATTCGAAAGAGGATAGGCCATCAATAAAAAGTAGTATCCAACCCTTTCAATCTAAAAATTATTCCTCCTTTATCCGTAAGGCAGTATGACCCATGCAACTACTGATGTCTGTCTATGGAAGGCTGTATACTCATTTTTTTTAATGAGTTCTTCATCCTACTGAATGTTATTTAAAGAGTGCTTAACTGCGTTGTTTTAAAGGAGGTATTTGATCACTTATCTACAAGATAGCTCATTACTAGCACATCAGTAGAGGGCCTTCACTCAGCATGCCCACTAATCAGCTGTTTATTGCGCCAACACCGGCCAGATGTGAACACTCTGAACTGAGCTGCTAAACAAATATATAGTGCCTGCTTCCATCCATTGCTGGCTATTGCAGCGTAACTCCTATAGTTTTGGATAAAAGCTACACTGCAGTAGGCGGCAAAGCTCGCTACACTTTGAATAGATCTCACTCAGCATCTCAGTTCGAAATATTTTCTTCTGGCCATCACTAGATCAAAACATGGCTAATCACTGTTTGTCAGATCCCCACCGATCTGTTATTTATGACTTATCCTGCAGATAAGTGATCAAATACCTATGCATGGATATCCCCTTTAACAACTTAAACTGTTTGGACCTTAATGATGAAGCTTTTTGTTTTTCATTATTACATTCCAAAATCCATTGCTCATTAATTTTACAATTAATGTTTATGGGAACTTGTTCTTTGCAGGAAAAGTTTTAATTCCTCAGTTGTCCAATTTTTGTCTATATACAATTTACCTTTTTTTGGAGAAGGAATGAAAAAAATATCAACAATTTAACCAAAGTCGTGTCTGTGTTGTATTCATACCCTTATTTTTATTTTGGCATGTACTCTGCAGTATTAATAGTAAGTTATTTTAATTCGACAGCTTGTTTCAATTGAGGCATCTTTTTATTAATTTCTTTTTTTTTTTCATTTAACTTTTTTTTATGTAAATAAAAGATAATGATGGAAAGAAGTTTTCTTTTTTGGGGAGTGACTTTTTTACTTAAAAATGTATAATCACTTTAACTGTATTGACTCATTATGGAAAACGAAGCAGTGCTGTTATTTGTTTGTATATAGTGTTCTATAGTATTTCTGTCTGTCTGCGTAAGGGTAGGTTTACACAAGCATATAAAAAAATTGTGCAGCGCTACATCCATAAAAGTTGGCACTTCATATGCAACTTATTTTTTTACAGCAGCATTTAATGATCATTTACAAGACCATATACAGTCTCCTATGTTACTGAATTGCAATCTATCCATAAAAATCAGATGTTATACTGTGGCTCCACGTAGCATCCGATTTTTTTTTGGAGCACTTACAAGCTTGAATGGGTGCATCTCATCCAATATATGGAAGAAACTAGCGCATGCGGTGATTTTTTTCACACAGAGATCCAGTCATTGAAAAAATTGTTAATCTGCACTACCACATTGAATAACACTGTTGAAAAAAATGGTAAGCACTTTGACCGAAAATAGTCCTGCGAATGAATCCTTACATTGTCAGGCAGCATCCTAGATTTCTCTAGCACATATGTTCACATGCAATTGTTTTTTGCTGTATTTTTTTGTGAAAATTAAATGTTGCTTTTTACTACTACTACTACTACTACTACTACTACTAGTAAAAGCTATGAGATTTCAGAAATCTTATGAACCTGCTTATTTTTTTTTCTACTGACTGAATTTGAGAATTGCAGCTTTTTTTTTAAATCTACAGCATATAAATTCTTTCAGCGGGTTTGAAGCATGTTCTCAACCATATAAAGCAACGGGAAAGTGAAAAAATGCTGCAATAAAATGCAACAATTGTTCTTGTGGCAATTTTTAAGCTTTTTTTGGTGAATAAAACTAACCCCTTCACCACTTTGCGGTTTTCCGTTTTTGAGTTTTCCTTTTTTGCTCCCCCTCTTCCCGGAGCCATAGCTTTTTTATTTTACAATCAATATGGCCATGTGAGAGTTTTTTTTTTTGTAGGACAAGTTTTACATTTAAACAACTCCATTGCTTTTGCCATATAGGCCATATAGTGTACTGGAAAATGGGGGAAAAAATTACAGTGCGGGGAAAATGCATAAAAGTGCAATTCTCCATTTGTTTATTTTGTTTTGTTTTTCACCATGTTCACTACATGCTAAACATGTATACCATATTTTTCTGATTATAAAGTGCACTTTTTTCCCCCAAATTTGGGGGGGAAATGGGGGTGCGTGTTATAATTTGACTATACCTTGCCAGTCACGTTGGAGCAGGGTCCCAGGGTCGTTGCTGGAGAAGGCAAGAGTGGTGCATTGCTGCAGGCTGCAGGCTGGGATGAGGGAGTGTTTTGGTTGTGTGACACTGTGGGTGTACGGTGATGCAGGGACTCTGCCGACATTTTGTGAAAGCCCGGGACCCCCACACTTCAATGGTTTGCATTGTAGTGGACTCTGGGAAAATGGCTGCCGAGGGCAGCGCATTCATAGATGGAAATCTCAGCACCAAGATCTCCATCTGTATATGCGCCGCCCCCCAGCGGATATTTTCCCAGAGTCCACTGCAAACTAAACCATGGAAGTACGGGGCTCCGAGTTTTCACAAAATGTCAGAGAAGCTCCCGCACCACTGAACACCCACAGTGCCACACATACGAACACCCCTTTCTCCCAGTCTGTGGTCTGCAGCATTGCCTCCCTCCTGCCTACGCCAGTAGCGACCCTGGGACCCCGTTTAACCGCAGCTATCACCCCCGGTAAGCAGTAAAACTCATGGATTGTAAGAAGCATCACCATTTTATTAAAAAAGGGGTTTCTTTTTTACCATTTTTCTCCTCAAAATTTGGGGTGCATCTTATAATCCAATGCATCCACAGCATCACACATCTGAACACCACTTTATCCCAGTCTGGGGTTTGCAGCATCGCCCTACTCCTGCCTCCACCAGCAGCGACCATGAGACCCTGCTTCTCCGCAGCCATGCAATGCATAGATTGTAAGAAGCACCACCATTTTATTAAAAAAAAAAAATTTTGTATTTTTCTCCTCAAAATTTGAGGTACGTCTTATAAGCTGGTGCATCTTATTAACTGCAAAATATAGTTGGATTTTTTTCACCGCTTAAATAAAAAAAAGCCTAAGTTTCAAAAAAAATTTCAGAGACCCATAATGTTTCCATTTTATCATGATCTGGGGCTATGTGAGGGCTAATTTTTTGTGCGCTAAGATGTTTATATCATTTTGGCATAGATACGATCTTTTGATCTCCCATTATTGTATTTTATTGCAATGTTATGGCAACCAAAGAAACATAATTCAGGCGTTTTGACTTTTTTTTCTCATGACAACGTTTACCAATCGGATTAATTCTTTGTATATATTGATAGATTGGGCGATTCTGAATGCGACGACAACAAATATGTGTATGTGCATTTGGGAAGTGATTTGAACTTTTATATTTTTTATTTTTTAAATATTTTTAAAAACATTTTTTTCACTTTTACTTACTTCATCTGATTGCCTGTGCTATACAGAGCAGGGCATCAGAAATGCTATGTGTAGCAGAACTGCTCTCTTTCTGTGACCACCAACCGCTTGGCAGTGCTCACAGCTATCCAGCAATGACAACCACAGAGGTCTGCCAACCCATCAGTGACCGGTGGTCATGTGACACAGGCAATGATGGGCAGGATTAGGCACTTCTGGCTCAATTTTGTTAAATGCCTCTGTCAGATATTGACAGCGGCATTTAATATGTTAACAGCCATGGGTGAAACGCATTTCCACCCACGGCTGTCAAAAGCTGTGGGCTCATCGCCTGAGCCTGCAGTAAACAGGGGGAGGTCACTTTAGATGTAACTGTATGTCTAAGGTGATAAAGAGTCTAAACACGTGCTTTAGAAAAATCACCCAAAAATGCTGCAAAAAACATGTTATTTCGGTATTTTTACTGCCCAAATAGCACATTATGGCTGCAGAAGAAGGTAGCAAAAATGCTGCATCTGAACATTGCCTTTTAAACTTTAATGACTGCTGTAGCTAAGGATCTAAGCTTCTTTGCATTGCAGCCATGCTCCCATGCTCCCATTGCAATGTTTTGGCTACACTTGCCAGTACCCACAGGATCATTGTGAAAAGCATTTTTCAAACTTGACAAAAGTCAAGACCATATGGACTGCTATGTTGTATTCTGAAAAAAGTCCACAGCTGCATCTGACTATTTCCGCCTTCCTTTATTTTTGGATATCTACCTATCTATCTATCTATTTATCTATCAAATAAAGTATGAAACATCTGTAAAAGCCATGTTGACTTAAAAATAAGAAAACAAAAGAACAAAAAAACTTTAAACCGCAGGTAAATTGTTTTTATGATTTTCTTCACAAACCAAAAAGTCATTCATTGAGAAGTATTCATGGCAGAAAACTGGCAAAAATGCCTTGATGAATCAGGCTCTATGTGTTTTAGACACTTTCCCAGCCTCGGACAAAAAGGCAGTGTGGTCTTACTGTATGGTTTACATGTAAAGATGTGTGATCTAACATGGAACACAATGCACCAAAAATTGTTCAGAATTGTGGTGCACATTTCTGCCACAATGTACACCACAAAGTAAGCCAATAAAAAAGTGGTGTAAAACATGGTATAAACAAACGCTAGATTGTTTTAAAATTTGATTCATTAAACAGTATAAAACCCTGTGATAAATCCAGTGTATTTGCAGATCAATCAAAGTTTGCATAGGAAATAGATAGTATTGATAAATTTGCATCATTATTTATGCTTTGAATGTATGCTTATGATCACTGGATCTTATTTTATAGTTACATCTGTCACATGTGTACTTCCAAGAACATTCCTGATATAAACTTTAGACGAACTATGCAGAACACTATCTGAAAAGAGCCTACCACTAAAATGTATGAGATAATATGGGTATATGCAGCTAAAAATGTATGGTACATAGTGCTCTTACAAACAACCACATAATTTTTCTTTGGTGTTAGACTTTCTTTACACAGTTTTTGCAGCATTTTTCACCTTTTACAAGTTTTTTTTCATTAACAGGCCCACACTACTTAATATATTAGGCACATAAAAGTGTCATGCCTCTTTCAGAAATGTACTCGAGTAACTATAGTGGCGTAACTTTTCATGAAGCTGACAGGCGGGCATATCCATGTTCTGGTCCTGCACTTGCTACTCCAATATTGGCACAGCTGGCCAGTACTGGGGTGAGAATACAAAAAGTCACAATGTTTCTATGCAACTTCCAAACATATTGCAACATTTTGAAGGATTTTATTTCAGAATTCTAGTTTGCTGATATGAGTGACTGTCACCTGTTATATCTGAAGTTTATAACGTAGGGCAGTATAAATAAAAAGATCACATTTTATCCACAAAATGTAGTTTTGGCTCCTAATTTTCCATTTTAACAATAGTATTAGCGCTCACACTGCCGAGCTCTGTGAGCAATAACAGGCTACGGCATTTATTATTTGGCGGTTGTGCGGCTCTGTTAGATAAAACAGTCCGTCTCTGTACACATTGGGTGAGGTTAATCCTGTGTGTTCCGTTATTATACCGCCATATCGCATCCACCATTACCGAGCAGCAGTTAACACCTCTGCACGGTGGACCCAGGGCTGCGAAAGTACCTAAATACCATCTTTATTATTTGGTGCATTCTGCCAGCCCGTAACAGATAGCAGGAGAAAATGGACCCCAAATTGATCTAGATTTGTCCTTGTATGTGAATTTTTATCCTGTATGGCATATGCAAGTTGTCTGGAGTGCATCAGGTTGGCATGTATGAGTTGTGCAATGTGCATCAGGTTGGCATACATAAATTGTATAGAATGCATTAGGTTGGCATATGGAAGACTGGAAAGCATGTATTTGGAAGTCGTCTTGCTACACTTGTAAGGAGAGCTTTAAACTAGAACAACATGGGAAGGGAAGCAAAAGACCAGAAAAAGGCATACACCTGACAAATGCTATTGAGAACTCTGCTATTAGAAGTGGAAAGGAAGAACAAAGACAAAAGAATCTAAATAATAATAATATTGGAGAGAGAGAAACCAATCACAAACTAAAATGTTTCTATACTAATGCACACAGCATGGGCAACAAACAAGGAGAATTGGAACTACTAATACAGGAAAAGAAATATGATGTCATTGGAATCACTGAAACTTGGTGGGACAATACACATGATTGGAATAGAAGACTAGAAGGATACAACTTATTTGCAAGAAACAGACTTGATAAACGAGGAGGAGGTGTCGCATTGAATGTTAGAAACGCGTATATCTACACAGAGATTGAAGCTTCAGAGACTGGGAGTTCTGTGGAAACTGTTTGGGTAAGAATACAAGGACACAACAATGGAAAGGACACAATTGTAGGCATATACTACAGGCCGCCTGTGCAAGCTGAAGATATGGATGAACTCTTTATGCATCAAATGGCCAAGTTCTCCAAAAAATATGACATAGTTGTCATGGGAGATTTCAACTATCCAGACATTTGTTGGGAATCTCTCTCAGGCAAAACTAACAGGTCAAGGAAATTCTTATCCTCTCTTACTGACAACTTTATCTTCCAAAAGGTAGGGGAGAATACAAGGGGAACTGCTACCTTGGATCTACTCCTTATAAACAGGGAGGAAATGGTTGAGGAGGTAAAAGTGGCTGGGACCCTAGGAGGTAGCGACCATGCTATTTTAGAGTTTTGGATAACTAGAGGTGGAAGACCTGTGAAGACTCAGACGTCAAGGTTAGATTTCAGAAAGGCAGATTTTAAGGGATTCAGAAAGAGAATTGGAGGGATCCAATGGCTGGATATCCTTAAAGACAAAAATGTCCAGGAAGGATGGGAAATCTTGAAAAATGAAATTCTCAAAGCACAGTTGTTAACAATTCCGAAAAGAGGGAAGAATAGGAAGCATTTAAGGAAACCAGGATTGATGAACACAGAACTTAAGCACATGCTAAAAAGGAAGAAAAAAATGTTTATAAAATGGAAAGTGGGAGGCATATCTAAAGAAGAATATAATGCTGTCTGCAGAACCTGCAGGGCACAAATCAGATTAACTAAAGCTGAAAATGAATTGAGGCTTGCAAGAGATGTCAAAAGCAATAATAAAGGATTTTGGGGATATGTCAAAAGTAAAAGAAAAGTTAAAGATGCTATAGGATTATTACAGGATGAAAATGATGAAATGGTAAGACAGGATGTTGAGAAGGCTGAACTTTTAAATTCCTATTTTGCATCTGTTTTCTCTCAGAAAGGAAATGTAACATCAACTGTTCTTCACTGTCCTATTAAGGGAATAGAAGAATCCAGGATATCTATAAACAGAAAGATAGTGAGGAAACACTTAGCTAACCTAAATGAATTCAAGTCTCCAGGTCCAGATGAATTACACCCCAGAGTACTGAAGGAGATAGCAGAAGAAATTTTTGAACCCCTCTCCATAATCTTTGAAAATTCTTGGAGAACAGGAGAAGTGCCAGAAGACTGGAGAAGAGCAAATGTTGTTCCTATCTTCAAAAAGGGGAAGAAGGTGGACCCAGGCAACTATAGGCCGGTGAGTCTGACTTCTATACCAGGAAAGATCTTTGAACAAATTATTAAACAATATGTATGTCAGCACCTGGATAAGAATGAAGTGATTAAACAGAGTCAGCATGGGTTTGTAACTAATAAGTCATGTCAGACTAACTTAATTTCTTTCTATGACGGAATCACTGATTGGGTGGATCAAGGAAAAGCTGCAGATATAGTATATCTTGACTTCAGCAAAGCATTTGACAAAGTCTCTCATACAATCTTATAGAAAAAATGACTAAGTATGGAATGGACAAGGCAACTGTTAGGTGGATTCATAACTGGCTTAGTGATCGGACCCAAAGAGTGGTCGTAAATGGCTGCACATCCAGTTGGAAGAATGTCTCAAGTGGGGTACCACAGGGCTCTGTCCTGGGCCCTGTATTGTTCAACATCTTTATCAACGATTTAGATGAAGGAATTGAGGGTAAACTGATTAAATTTGCTGATGACACAAAGCTAGGAGGGATAGCTAATACTAGAGAAGAGAGAGAGGATTCAAAAAGATATAAATAAACTGGAGAAGTGGGCAGCAACTAACAGAATGGTTTTTAACATTTTTAACAGGGAGAAATGCAAAGTACTACATCTGTGCAATAAAAATGAAAAAAGCATATACAGAATGGGAGGAATAGGGCTAAGTGGCAGCACATGTGAAAAAGACTTTGGTATAGTAATAGATCACAGACTGAATATGAGTCAACAGTGTGATGCAGCAGCAAAAAAGGCAAATGCAATTCTAGGATGTATTAACAGAAGCATACAGTCTAGATCACGTGAAGTCATTATTTCCCTTTACTCCTCTTTGGTCAGACCTCATCTGGAATTTTGTGTCCAGTTTTGGGCACCACATTTAAAAAAAGACATCAACAAACTGGAGCAAGTTCAGAAAAGAGCGACCAGAATGGTGACCGGTCTGCAAACCCTGTATTATGAGGAAAGGTTGCAGGATTTGGGAATGTTTAGTTTGCAAAAGAGAAGACTGAGAGGAGACTTAATAGCTGTCTACAAATATCTAAAGGGCTGTCACATTGTAGAAGGATCAACTTTATTCTCATTTGCACAAGGAAAGACTAGAAGCAATGGGATGAAACTGAATGGGAGGAGACACAGATTAGATATTAGAAAAAACTTTTTGACAGTTAGAGTGATCAATGAGTGGAACAGGCTGCCACGAGAAGTGGTGAGTTCTCCTTCAATGGAAGTCTTCAAACAGAGGCTGGACAGACATCTGACTGGGATGATTTAGCGAATCCTGCTTTGAACAGGGGGTTGGACCAGATGGCCCAGGAGGTCCCTTCCAACTCTACGATTCTATGTTTCTATGATTCTTTGATTCTATGTAAGTTGTGTAGAGTGCTTTAGGTTGGCATACGTGACTTTTGTAGCATGCATCAAGTTGACATGTGTAGTAGTGATGGGAAGATCAATTGATGTTTGGGTTTGCTGGGTCCATCCAAACTTTAAAAAAAGTTCAGATTGGATGCCAGAATGGTACTTTAACTCAAAGCCAAACCTGGACCCCATTCAAATGAATGGGGGGTCCGAACATTGGGCAGTTCCACACTGTTATCTGTATGACATCACAAGAACCACTGGCTCTGATCAGTGGTAACCTTTCACGTTACCGCTGGTCAGAGCGCTGTGTTTCCCACACTGTCACACACACATATGACAGCGTGTGAGCCAGCAGCTGTGACTGGTGGTGAAAATGTTACCGACAGCCACAGGCATCAACAGATGAGAATGCTACTCTAACCAGCTGTGGTGCTAATAAAAATATGGATATCTTATAGCCTACATATTGTATTAGATTGTTTATATGCTTTGATATAGTGTGGTCATTAGACCAAGGATGGAAAGTATTGCAAATATGAAATATGGTTGTTTGAATCCAAACACTAGATTGCAATATACTATGGTGTAATATCATTAATCCTGAACTTTGATACTGAGACACAAAGCGTTTGCTCTGTGTCAATACCGTAAGACAAGGAATTGTTCTGTGGTCTTTGAAGCTCTGTGTTTCAAAGATTCATTATCCTGATTTGCAGGCAAGTGACCCCTGTTGGCAAACAGTGATAGATACTGAATACTTTCACTTGGGAGGTGGTTGATGGAAAGAAGCTTTCCAAATAATTCTGTGTGGTATTTTAATATAAGAGTTGTGTGGTGCATTCTTACATATAAGCTAGGACAATAGGAATAACAACTGTATAGATAATGAATATTTATGCTGCTTGAACAAGGAAGTCTTGTGCTCAATAATAGTATGATTCTCGATTGACAAGAGAGATCAAAATGTTATGGTCTCATGTAGCAATATTGGGTCATGCATGACATCAATAATCAAGGACCGATTGTGATACATATCTTGACATGTATGAGTGTGTGTCTGAGTTTTGATAGGTATCCAGTTTTCAGAATAGGTGATTATGGAAGTCATGCTGCCCATCTTAGAGCATTATGCTATGAGCATGAAGAGTTAACTTTGTAACAAGCAACATATGTTGAACTTTGAACAATGATAGACAAATTTGACAAGTTGACCAGAGGCAAACAGAGCCTGGGTTATAATCAGTAGCAAAACATTGTGCTATTGTTAAGAAACATGCTAATGACAAACAAATCTCAAACAAACTAAGATTATAGTAGTCTACTGTATAACAAACAGACCTTAAAGTCTTGTGCAGTTTCAAGATTCTGATGACTCAGCCTAAACATACTGCACAGAGGGAATGTGGGAATTTTGTGTATAAAAAGGTGGACCCAGTTCAGTGAGGGGGGGACATTTCCAGAAGCTATCGTGGGTGCACGGTTTCTGTGATGACAAGACCAGAGCATTTTCTTCTCGTTTGACACTGTGGTCCCTCCAGTGGAGAAGTGATGTTGCAATACTACTTGGTAATGTATAGTATGGATACTTATTTCTCTATGTATTATAATTCATATTGACTGTATTATTCACATGAAATTAATTAAAAAAACGGGGTAATATTATATCTGCCATTCCATTAATTTGGTGTTTTATAATCATTGTATAATAAAATTGTGTTATATCCAAGTAGTAGCCTTCTTTAAAGCCGTATCCAAACCTTATTGCTAAACAGTTGGCAATACATAAATTGGCGTAGTCGGCAGGATACGCAGAAGGCTTAGAATTGAATTTTTTGTTAAACTTCCGATAGTCCAGAAAGATTGTGTGATATTGCGTACAAAATGTCTCTCTTTAAGAAGAAAGAGGATGGTTGTGTGGAGATCCCTGGCTGGACCAGGGCTCCATACAATATTATTGCACAAGAAATGCGTTGTTGTGGATTGGCAGAACCCTGGGAGAATAAGCTCAAGGGCTCAGAGCCCCATGATGTTGTTGGTTTACTCATGGGGATCCCTGCTAAGGTGATGCAGTTAACCCCTCAATGTTGGTGAGTTACTCGAGGCTTTCCCTGCAAAGGCAGGTGATGCAGTCAGCACCCACTGATGTTGTTGAAGTACTCAGGGGTGTCCCTGCTCAGACAGGTGATGTAGTGTCTGTAGGATGGCGTATGTGGATTTTACTCAGTACATACCGAGATATGCATGAGCAAAACACCCATATGCAAAGAAAGTTGTCAGAAATGGAACGAAAAGTGGTTGTAAGTGAGTCTATTGAGACTCCAGAGTGGGAGGAAACCCCATATGATATTTTGGCGACTATGTGGTCGCACAGTGTTGGTTCAAGTGAACATTGGGGCAAATATGGGCAAGATGCAGAGCCTGCTGAGGTAGCAGAATGCTTGCAGAAAGTAAAAGTAGAAAAAGGGAAAGAATTATGTGCTCTTGGTAGGTGTGGCTGGATCTTGCTATCTGCATATAGAAGACAGAATGAGGAAAAGCAAAGAATGTTAACTAAAGTGCAGGAATTGGAAATACAGCTATGTGAGGCCCAGAATGCATTGGTGGCAGCACAGGGTCAGAATAAGTTAGTAATGGACAAATGTGTTGGAACTCAGCATGATGCAGGACAGGCTGCTGTATGTGTAAATCAGTATAAGTGCAGAAAGAAGAGAGGGAAGGTGAAAAGGAAGAAAGCTTTGGCCATGGCCAGAGCAGAGATGGAGAGGAACCCAGATCAGTGGGATGGTGATGCACAGGAGTCAACTGACTCTGAAACTGTCACCAACCCAGAACAGGGGGATGATCATTTTGATGGGGAGATGGAAGAAATGGATCCTCTTCTTAACCCATTAAAAGCTCATCGCATTTGCCAGATCCAGGTTGTAGAGACAGCTACAGGGAAGCAAGACCAGAATGAGGTAGAAGATTGCAGTGTGTCTGATAGATCTGAGTTGCAATCTACCTTAAGTAGAAGAAATACTAGGGGTGGCAAGGCCCTGGCAATGTTCAGATTCAGGCGATCTGATGATCCCATGTTGTTCTGTAGTAATTATTTGGCATTGTACAGAAATGTTTGCAATCATCCAGATATGTCTCAGAATGATCCTAGTTTTCTATTTTCAATGGCAAATCATTGTAATGTAGATTATGCCACAAGAGTATCTCTGAGAAATACCAGTTCATATGAAAGATTTGTAAAACTATTAACTGAGTGGTGCCTTAAGTCAAAAGAGCAGGATGAAGTATCAGAGAATGTGTCTGCTGTTTACAGGCCTAGGTATTGCTTTAAATGTGGGAAGATGGGCCACATTAAACGTTATTGTAATCCCAAACCAGAGAGCCATTCACTGTACCAGAAGATTGATGGCATTGAGAATAAGGAAGAACTTGCCATCTATGATACGGAATTTACAGACTCCTGTAAAAAAGCCAACTTTGCTACAACTGCACAAAAGTCGCAAGAAATGCAGATCCGAACGGTAGATAAGAGTGAGACTGGGAAAGAGCAGAACTTGTCATATTGTAGACCCCAAAAAGACGGTGCTACTATTCCTGTGTTCTGTCTATGGGGCTGGATTATTTTACCTTGGTCACCAGTAATCATTCCTGTGTTATCCTTTTAAGACAGTGTTCTAACCTTTCTGTGTTTTTTTTCTTTCAGACTAGACAAACCAGTTTTTCAGAGGAATTGGATTCAATGTATTTAGCTATATATAAGACATGGGGGTAGACTAATGAGCTTAAAGGTAAAGGTTAAAATAATTGTTTGCAAACAATTAAATAAGTAATCATCCCATTGTGATGAATTGGACTGTATTTAGCTAAAAGTTGTGGTTTAGTTTTATGTATGTTTTTAATCTTTATTTTCAATTAGGCCTCTTTCACACTTCAGTTTTTGCATCAGTCAAAATCCGCCAAAAGGACGGATGGCGGATCCGTTTTAGTACTGATGACAACGGATGCCACCTGTCTGTTTTTTTGACGGATCCAACATATGAAGAATTTTAAAGGAATCGCAGCCTGGAAAAGGAGAGAGAGAGAGAGAATTTTTTTTGTCCGGCACCCAGAAAGAATTTCGGGTTAAATGAGTGTCTGGAGGATCCGCCAGAGAAAAAAACGTTGCAAGCTCCGTTTTGAAATCTTTGAGGATGGTGACGGACAGCAACTTTTGGCGGATCCTCAAAAAAAACGGATGCAACGGACGGCAATCCGTCACAATCCGCCATTAATGGAAGTCAATGGGGAAAAAAAACGGATCCTCAAAAGAAAATTGAGGATCCGTTTTTTTTTCAAAACCTGGTGGATTGTGACTGATTGTAAAAAACTGAAGTGTGAAAGAGGCCTTAGAAACATAATAGGTTTGTAAAATCCGTTTGTAAGTTGCATCTTGAACAGTGACGTTTGATATTTCAATGAATGGAGGTAATGTGATAGATCAGATTTATCCAGCAGAAATGTATGAGTACTGACTAAAGTGACATGTCAATAATACAGAGAGAAGCTAGAATAGCTCAGCCAGTGGATTTCTAAAATTTGGTGGAATCAATTAGGTGTCCTGAATCTGCTCAGGTCATTTCTGAAGTAGCAGTCAATGATCTCAGATAATAATGTTTTTTGTTTTCCCTTTAGATCAAAATCTGATCTGTAAGTGTTGCATTATTGCTTTCATCTTGTGCGACTGCTTTCAAGAGACAAGCAATCTTCAGACAGATGCCAACTATGGAAAGTGTGGATTTCTGAAAACCAAACAGAATCTATGGCTTTACTTGGCTCAGTGGATGAACAGATGAACACTAGCCATTTTTGAAGGGCAAAGACCAAGATGATGTGACCCAAGATGTGAACTGTACTGAAGAAAATTTCTAATGGGAGAAATGATTAACAGAAGAATTCCCAGAATTATGCCAGCTGATCCATGCTGTCAGTGGACTTGTGATAAACATTTAAATATGATGAATCAGACTGGGGATGGGGAGAGGGATATTATATGTGGCTCCAGTTCAGATAAAAAGTGCAAAAGTATGAGGGTGGGCAAATATGACTTGTAACAGTATAGTGATCTCTCCATCATTTGCAGAACATGTAAGATTGCCTAGAGGTGGGATGTTTTCCGTTGGAAATATCACTTTTTGTTATAATCCAACTAATGTAACTTGTGGGTCAGGTGTTAGCTCTAGGTTAACTTTCAGGAGTAATTTGTTTTATGCATACATTGGTTTGTTGTTGTTGGATAAATAATGTGTGGCTATAAGATATCCAAGGGTGGATTGTGGTGCTAATACAAATATGGATATCTTATAGCCTACATATTGTAATAGATTGTTTATATGCTTTGATATAGTGTGGTCATTAGACCAAGGATGGAAAGTATGGCAAATATGAAATATGGTTGTTTGAATCCAAACACTAGATTGCAATATACTATGGTGTAATATCATTAATGCTGAACTTTGATACTGAGACACAAAGTGTTTGCTCTGTGTCAATACCATAAGACAAGGAATTGTTCTGTGGTCTTTGAAGCTCTGTGTTTCAAAGATTCATTATCCTGATTTGCAGGCAAGTGACCCCTGTTGGCAAACAGTGATAGATACTGAATACTTTCACTTGGGAGGTGGTTGATGGAAAGAAGCTTTCCAAATAATTCTGTGTGGTATTTTAATATAAGAGTTGTGTGGTGCATTCTTACATATAAGCTAGGACAATAGGAATAACAACTGTATAGATAATGAATATTTATGCTGCTTGAACAAGGAAGTCTTGTGCTCAATAATAGTGTGATTCTCGATTGACAAGAGAGATCAAAATGTTATGGTGTCATGTAGCAATATTGGGTAATGCATGACATCAATAATCGAGGACCGATTGTGATACATATCTTGACATGTATGAGTGTGTGTCTGAGTTACGATAGGTATCCAGTTTTCAGAATAGGTGATTATGGAAGTCATGCTGCCCATCTTAGAGCATTATGCTATGAGCATGAAGAGTTAACTTTGTAACAAGCAACATATGTTGAACTTTGAACAATGATAGACAACTTTGACAAGTTGACCAGAGGCAAACAGAGCCTGGGTTATAATCAGTAGCAAAACATTGTGCTATTGTTAAGAGACATGCTAATGACAAATGAATCTCAAGCAAACTAAGATTATAGTAGTCTACTGTATAACAAACAGACCTTGAAGTCTTGTGCAGTTTCAAGATTCTGATGACTCAGCCTAAACATACTGCACAGAGGGAATGTGGGAATTTTGTGTATAAAAAGGTGGACCCAGTTCAGTGAGGGGGGGACATTTCCAGAAGCTATCGTGGGTGCACGGTTTCTGTGATGACAAGACCAGAGCATTTCCTTCTTATTTGACACTGTGGTCCCTCCAGTGGAGAAGTGATGTTGCAATACTACTTGGTAATGTATAGTATGGATACTTATTTCTCTATGTATTATAATTCATATTGACTGTATGATTCACATGAAATTAATTAACAAAACAGGGTAATATTATATCTGCCATTCCATTAATTTGGTGTTTTATAATCATTGTATAATAAAATTGTGTTATATCCAAGTAGTAGCCTTCTTTAAAGCCGTATCCGAACCTTATTGCTAAACAGTTGGCAATACATCAGCTTATGCCTGGTCTCACTGATAAGAGCAAGCGAGGCTGATTAGAGTATTCACCAATCAGTGACTGTCCAAAGGAATAAATATGTCAAGCGAGATAATTAGTGCAGTGCATGTGTAGCTTACTGTACATGTATATATTGAAAAAAAAAATAAAATAAAAAATGGCATAGGTCCCCTTTATTCATGAAAACCAGCACAGGTAAAGCTGACAGCCCTAAGCTGTTAAAAATAGAGGCATCCCCATACTTTTTTTTTCATTTTAAATAAATAATTAAAAAAAATGGCTTAGGATCTCCCTCCCATTTTTGATAACCAGCCAATCTAAAGAAGACAGCTGTGGGCTGGTTTTCTCATACTGTGAAGGTGCCATGGATAATGGCCCTCGCCAGCCTAAAAATAGCAGCCCATAAGCCACCTCTATTAAAAGCGCATATTCTTTTGCTTTACCTGACTCTTTCCATTTGCCCTGGTGGTCTGGCATGTGGGTAATAATATAGGGGTTGATATTCACTGTTTTATGTCCGCTGATGTCAAGTCCAGGGGTTAGTAATGAAGAGATGTGGTAAGTAATAAAAACACAGACACGGTAAACAGTACTTTAATTAAAATAAGTGCACAGAAAAAAGTCCTTTAATTGAAATAAACACACCCTGATTCTCTTTTACCCATTTATTAATATAAAAATCAAAGTAAAAAATCATAGTATCCTCACCTGTCTGCTGATAATCAACATGTCCCACGATGTGCTGCAATTCTGATACAGTGGGTACGGAAAGTATTCAGACCCCTTTAAATTTTTCACTCTTTGTTTCATTGCAGCCATTTGGTAAATTCAAAAAGTTCATTTTTTTTCTAATTAATGTTCACTCTGCACCCCATCTTAACTGAAAAAAACAGAAATGTAGAAATTTTTGCAAATGTATTAAAAAAGAAAAATTGAAATATCACATGGTCATAAGTATTCAGACCCTTTGCTCAGTATTGAGTAGAAGCACCCTTTTGAGCTAGTACAGCCATGAGTCTTCTTGGGAATAATGCAACAAGTTTTTCACACCTTGATTTGGGGATCCTCTGCCATTCTTCCTTGCAGATCCTCTCCAGTTCCATCAGGTTGGATAGTGAACGTTGGTGGACAGCCATTTTCAGGTCTCTCCAGAGATGCTCAATTGGGTCTAGGTCAGGACTCTGGCTGGGCCAGTCAAGAATGATCACAGAGTGGTTCGGAAGCCACTGCTTTGTTATTTTAGCTGTGTGCTTAGGGTCGCTGTCTTGTTGGAAGGTGAACTTTCGGCCAAGTCAGAGGTCCAGAGCACTCTAGAAGAGGTTTTCATCCAGGATGTCTCTGTACTTGTCCGCATTCATGTTTCCTTCAATTGCAATGAGTTGTCTTGTCCCTGCAGCTAAAAAACACCCCATAGCATGATGCTGCCACCACCATGTTTCACTGTTGGGATTGTATTGGGCAGGTGATGAGCAGTGCCTAGTTTTCTCCACACATACCGCTTAGAATTATCACCAAAAAGTTCTATCTTCATCTCATCAGACCAGAGAATCTTATTTCTTATAGTCTGGGAGTCCTTCATGTGATTTTTAGCGAACACTATGCCGGCTTTCATATGTCTTGCACTGAGGAGAGGCTTCCGTCGAGCCACTCTGCCATAAAGGCCCAACTGATGGAAGGCTGCAGTGATCGTTGACTTTGTGTATCTTTCACCCATCTTCCTACCGCATCTGCGGAGGGAAAAGGGTGATATTTTCTTGTACATGACAGCAAGAATCTCTGGAGAAACGCAAGCTACATTGCCAGCTTTGAAGAATTTTTGACTGCAAATCACAGTAAAAAACATGAATCTGTCAATGAGTGCATGGAACAAACAGCATATACTACTAAAACCCATCTGCTCTTTTGGTTTTCAAAAATGTTCCCCGATACGGAAGGTGCAGCCTCAGAAAATCATTTTTTGCCAATAATAAGGACATGGTCTCCTAGATGTAGTGAAACCTCCACCATGGGGAGCTGGAGAGGGAAGAGAGGTTACACACTAAGCATAGTAAAACTGAGCAACCGCACAGGTGTCACAGGTAATGAAAGAATGGTCAGACAAACCGAGTCAGAAATGATCAAGAGCAGGCGTACCAGAAGTAGCAGCAATACACGTAGTCAAAATACCAAGCCGAGGGTCAAAAAGACAAGCATGAGCGCAGGGTGCAAAAACCTGAGATGGAAGACATGGTCAGGGTAATAGCCAGGGAATCAAAAGCCAAACAAAGAATGTAGTAGCAGAGACGGATGCCAAGAGATGGTATCAGAGATCAGTCTGGGTCATACACATGGATATAAGTGAAAGGCAGGAGGATCACCAAGGTACAAGGGTCAGAGGCTCTAAACTGGAAGCTTGAGCTATGACTAATACTGGTCAGCAGGCTGTGATGCACTGAAATAGCCCATCTAGCTCCAGAATGAGGCCAAGGAGATTAACCCCTGCATGACCAGTCCAGAGAGAGGACAGCAGAAAATAAACTCCAGACTGATCCATGACAGTATACCCCTCTCAATGGCGCCCACAGGACCCCCAGGCTTCCCTGGATGATGAGTGTGAAAGGCCCAGACCAACTGATCCGCATGGACCGAATGCGCCGGCACCCATGACCGGCCCTCAGGACCATACCCTTGCCAATGGATCAAGTACTGAAGTGAATGGCAGAGCATATGAGAATCCACCACCACCTGTTCCACCTCGTATTCAGTCTGGCCATCTACCACAACAGGTGGCGGGTGTGAGGGAGACTCACCAGAGGAAGGCACCGACGGCTTCAGAAGCACCTTATGGAACACATTGGGGATCCACAAAGATGGAGGCAAATGCAGACGAAAGGCCACAGGATTAATCACCTCTAAAATTTCATACGGACCAATAAACTTGGGACCCAACTTAGCAGAGGGAATTCTCAGCCTTATATTTTTGGTGGATAACCATACCTTATCCGCACCTGATAAGCCGGCCCCACAGAATGTCATTTATTCACAAAAAATTTATGTTTGCCCTGAGTCTCCCCAATGTTTCTCTGAACCTCCCTCCAGACCTCCCCCAACCACAGAAAGGACAAATCAGCCCCTATACACTCTGAATCCAGCTGGAAAAATTCACCAAAATGAGGGTGAAACCCATAGTTGCAGAAGAATGGAGAAGTACCAGTGGACTGATTGACACGTTTATAAAAAGCAAATTCGCCTATAGGTATCGCAGAGCACCAATCATCCTGTCTAGACGTGGCAAGACACCGTAAAACCTGCTTCAAAGACTGATTGGTCCTTTCAGTCTGACCATTGGTCTCGGGATGGTAGGCCGATGAAAAGGTCAGACTGATGCTCAGCCTTTTACAAAAAGCCCTCTAGAATTTTGCCATGAATTGTACCCCCCTATCAGACACCACACTGACAGGCACACCTGTCAGGATCCTGACAGCGCCGGCATGCAGCCTCCGCTGAGCAGGGACTCACCCGCACTGTAGGGGGCCCGGGGTCAGGTACAGCCGGAAAGTACAGATGCACAGGACCTGTGGATGCTGAAGTTAGCAAGCAGTCACAGGACCTATGGTCACGTGACTGCAAGTGGGTGGGGCTTAGTGTCCTGATTGCAGAGATGGCAGGACACTATACAAAAACTCAGAGTCAGGCAAAACGGAGGTCATGCACAGAACGGGCAAGCGAGGTACAGGAGGGATATACAGATGGGAGGTCAGACAAAGCCAAAGGTCATACACAGTACAGGCAAGCGCGGTACAGAAGGGATATTCAGGAGGGAGGTCAGACAAAGCCAAGGGTCATACTCAGCACAGGCAAAGCCAGTACAGAGTCAGCAAACCAGAGACATAAACCATAACAGAGCAGGGTCTGAATACCAGGCAGATGGACAATGATTGGCGTAACGCACGGACAGAGCAGGGTCGGGCACACTCAGATAGGAGTATAAGCGACAGGAGTCGGCTCTCCCCTGAAGCTATAAAAACCCTCCCCAGATCCACAGAGAGGCTCTCAGAGTTAACTCCTTCACCACCTACCCAGAACCAAAAACACACCATGCAACCTGATCACATGCTCAATGAATAGTTTAGAGGCTCAGCATCAGGGAGGCACGTTAATGGTACAAAATGTGCTTGCTTACTGAACTTATCAACAACTACCCAGATCACGGTTTTGCCGTTAGAGGGGGGGATCGGTGATAAAATCCATGGACAGATGGGAGTTTTTTTGCGCAGGCACAAGCTTCACAGGAGGACACAAACCTAGTGAAGTCAGAAGTCAACGAAGGCTGCCAGAACAGTCTAGTGATGGCTTTACGAGTGGCCGAAATTCCAGGATGCCCACTTAGAGCTGAGTCGTGGAACTCCCGAAGCACCCTTAACCAATACTGGACAGGCAAAAAGAGCTTATTTTCAGGTATGGACAATGGAGCAAAAGATTGGGCCTCACGAATATCGTGTTCCAATCTCGGGGACACCTTAGCCACCACCACCCTGTGCTGAATAATGGAGGAAGGTGGCTTAGGAGGTGATACTGGATCTAGGCTGTGAGACAAGGCATTCGCCTTCACATTCTTGGACCCTGGTCTGAAAGTGATAGAAAACTGAAATCGGGGAAAAAAAAAGTGACCTCCTTGCCTGTCTTGGAGTTAAACGTTTGGCGGACTCGATGTAAGACAGGTTCTGTAATGACAGTGATACAATGGACTGCCCCCTCTAAAAAATGCCTCCATTCTTCAAACTCCAATTTAATGGCCAACAGTTCCTGGTTACCCACATCATAATTCCTCTTAGCAGAGGAAATTTTTTTTTTGATAATAAGGCACAAGGTCTTAAGTTAGTTAATGTGGTGGACCCCTGGGACAACACAGCCCCCACTCCCACCTCAGAGGTGTCCACCTTTATGATAAATGGTTTTGACAAATCAGGTTGAAAAAGTACAGGGGCAGTCATGAAACATTTTTTAATGAAGAAAACGCCACCACAAAATGACCCCTAAAAAGGACAATTCTTGAGTAAAAAATGAACACTTCTCCAGTTTGGCAAAAGTGAGTTCTCCCTGAGCCTCTGGAGAATAGCACAAAGATGACCCATGTGACTTTGTCTGTCAGAAGAATATATGAGTATATCATCAAGATAAACTACCAGAAGTAGCAGCAATACACATAGTCAAAATACCAAGCCGAGGGTCAAAAAGACAAACATGAGCGCATGGTGCAAAAATGTGAGACGGAAGACGTGATCGGGGTACAAGCCGGGGAATCAAAAGCCAGACAGAGAACATAGTAGAAGAGATGGATACCAAGAGATGGTGTCAGAGATCAGTCCGGGTCATACACGTGGATACAAGTCAAAGGCAGGAGGATCACCAAGGTACAAGGGTCAAAAGCTCTAAACTGGAAGCTTAAGCTATCACTAACACTGGTCAGCAGGCTGTGATGGACTTAAATGGCCCATCTAGCTCCAGCATGAGGCTGAGGACATTAAACCCTGCATGACCAGTCCAGAGAGAGGACAGCAGAAAATAAACTCTGGACTGGACCATGACACTAGATTGCTAAAGAGTATGCACTAAGCGCAAGGGATGCAAAAAATTAGAAGGAGGCACTCCAATAAGCCTTTGAAGAGACATAGTAGAGGGCCTCAGAAAACTTTTTTTTTCCGATTATTAAGGAGTGGGTATCCTAGACTCGAAATGCGCATGTACTAATTACATCAGAAGAAAAACATTTAGCCATGGGGGTATAGATATATAACAAAGAATGTTAGAATGTTAGAGATAGGCCTTTTAAAAAAATGTGGGCATCATTAACACCCTTAAAAATATATAGTGGGTACTTCCCTGAGCTCCACTACTTATAGTCTGTGTTTCCCCCCATCATCCCCCATGAAACAGCTGCATTACCAACGAAAACTTAGCTCAGGAAGGAATGGAGGGGGGATAAGTTGCAAGACAAGGAGGAGTTGGAAAAAAGATCTCTCTCTAGAACAAATTATATCAATGTTCTAAGTATAACCCTTGGCAGAGAAATGGAGGGGAAAGGGGGTTTACCAATCATAACCCAATTACTACTATAAACCCTCCAAAGTCTCTACCCCAGAGAACAGTGACTTAGAGCGCATTCAGCTTCAAAAAGGGTTCATCTTCTCCTCCCAGGTTGATCAGGTGACCCAGCTCTGTTTTTAAATGCAAAAGATTTCAAGCCTCCATAGAAAAATTTTGGTTGTGTCTTAACCTACTTATTCGCACAATTTTTCCTCCCCAAAAATAAAAAAATACAGGCAAGATATTTGAAAGTGGGCTAGCTCCGTCAGATGCCTCATCTATCTGTGGGTTACAAATTGTGGCATTTGAGTCCTCCGTTGAACTGTTTTTCCTGTGCTTTATCCTAGTTATTGACACCAGTTTGCTGAAAAAAAAAATTTTACTGACAGGACAGATATTTTAAATTAGGGTTTACACACACACATGGATCACATAGCAGTTGGCTTAAAATTCAGCTATTTGTAGTGAATGTGGAAAATTTTGTAGTCCATTTAAAATGGCCAAGGCATGTGGCAAGGGACAGGGAAGTGGACATGATGGTGATGGTGCATGCAGAGGCCGAGGCCGTGGGCAAGCTGAAATTGGGCCACAACAAACACCCACATCTTCTCGCTCGACCTTCCTGTCCCAATTATTAGGGGACAGCAGCAGCACACCACTATTGAAGCCAGAGCAATGTCAAAAGGTTGTTGTTTGGATAGTGGATAATACTTCCAGTCACTTTGCCACCATCACCCTGTCTTCCACATGGTCAAGTCTGAATAGCAATGAGTCTGGATTGCATATTCCTCACCCTGAGCCTCCTTCCTCCCACCATGCTGAGTGCCTGGAGACAACTGATCCCACACTTGGACACTCTGAAGAGCTGTTTACTTTTCCATTTATAGATTTGGGCCTCTTGCCCGGTCCACTTGAAGCGGGGCAAGATGATATTGCATGTAGCGATACCTAAATATTTGAGCAGCCACCATCACACTGACGGTGGGAACATGTCACAAGAGGTGGACGATGATGAGACACAATTTCTTGAAAGTCAGGAGGAGGACTAGGATGTGTAAGTGGAAGATGAGTTGGTGGATGATATTATTATTAGTCATTTTTATTGCATAATATATTCCATGGTGTTTTACATGTAAAAAAGGGGCATACATAGACAAGTACACCGAATATGAGCAATACAAGGCACACACAAGAACAGAAGGAGAGAGGACCCTTCCTGCAAGGGCTCACAGTCTAGAGGAGATGGGTGAATATAGACAAGTGGAGGGTAGAGCTGGTCGTGCAGTGGTTCAGTAGACTAAGGATTACTGCAGGTTGTAGGCTTGTTGGAAGAGGTGGTTCTTCAGGTTTGTTTTGAATGTTAGAGAGGAGAGGCTGGGGAATAACAGTGAGACAGGTGGATTAGTTGGCCAGCAGAGTTTAGGATAGATTGGAGTGGTGCAAGAGTGCTAGAGGGGAGGCCAGAGAGTAGAAAGTTGCAATAGTCGAGGCGGGAGATGATAAGGGCATGCACAAGCGTTTTTGGTAAAGGAATGTACAGATCCGTGAAATGTTTTTGAGTTGTAGTCGGCAGGAGGTGGCAAGGACTTGGATATGTGTCTTGAAAGAGAGGGCAGAGTCGAGGATCACCCCGAGGCACCGAGCATGCGGGATTGGTGAAAGGGAGCAGCCATTGACATTGATGGATAGGTCTGGTGGAGGGGTAGAGGGAGATGGGTGAAAGATGATGAATTCTGTTTTGTCCATGTTCAGTTTTAGAAAGCGAGCAGAAAAGAAGGATGAAATAGTGGACAAACGTGGCATTTTTGTCAGGAAGGAGGTGATGTCAGGCCAAGATAGGTAGATGTGCGTGTCATCGGCGTAGAGCTGATATTGCAAACCGTGGGATTCTATGAGCTCTCCCAGGCCAAAGGTGTAGATAGAGAGGAGTAGGGGTCCTATAACTGAGCCTCGGTGAACACTGACAGATGGAGGGGAGGTGAGGAGGTGGTGTGGGAGACACTGAATGTCCCTGTAACACAAACACAACGGAAGTTGGCAGTGCAACTGTTAGGTGTTCCCGAGTCTGGTTGTTTTTTAAAGACTCTGTGGGTAACCCCAAATAGTCCATTTGCACCACTTCAAATGCCTGCATCAGTAGGGCTAACAAAAATACCAGCCTGACAACCACCAGCATGATCAGGCACATAGCAGCAAAGCACCTGACTTTTTTGGCCGAAGCACAGGGTCCAGGAACAGTGCCTGCGAGTGATATCACTGCTTCTTCCGCTGCTGTGCGTGCAATCCAATCCCCTCTCCATGGTGCGTGCGAAGATGCCTCCTGCCCTGAATTTGTCATTGCACACATTCAACTAGCACCATCAACAATCACGTCCACGTCCTTGTCCCAGTGCAGAGTTCATATGTCCCTACTCCAGTCCTTGGAACGCAAGCGAAAATACGCAGCCAACGCCCCACAGGCCACACTACTAAATTCCCACATTTCTCGACAGCTTGCACTCTAAATGTTGCCTTTTTGGTATGTGAAGACGTAAGTTTTCCGCAACATTCTTGCGGCGGCCGTCCCAAAGTACTCTGTCCCTAGCCATCACTATTTATCCCGTTGTGCAGTCCCAGCATTACATAAGCAAGTGTCCGACAACATTACCCGGGCCCTCAAGCATGCTGTACTGTGAAAGTCCACCTAACCACAGACACGTGGATAAGTGTTTGTAGACAGGGATGGTACATCTTGCTGACGGCACACTGGGTTAACATATTGGAAGCTGGGACTCAGTCGGACCTTGTGAGACAATGTCACTGTTAGGGCTAGCGGAATGCACCAAATTATAAAATAATAGTAGGTGTGTTCACAGCCCGGGGTCTACCGTGCAGAGGTGGTACACTGCTGCTAGATAATGGTGGACGATCAATATGGCGGTATAATGGCAGAACACACGCGTGTTAAAAGTCACCCGGTGTGCACAGGGTGGATTCTGTTGCTTCACAGAGCCTCCGAACCGCCAAACACAAATACCGAGCCTGTTAAAGCTCACAGAGTTCGGGGAGATGAACACTCAGTATATGGTCACAGGACTCGGGCCCAAGGACACAAGGCCAGCGTCCCTCTAGACCTACTGAGCCTGTGGCGTCGCAACCGCGAATGCAGCTAACTGAGTCTGACTGCAGAGGAGTGACAGTGACTGCCGCAGTGCGATAATGCCCTATAGTAGGCGACACCATCAGACGCTAGTGCTGTGGACTGATGTGCACTGTGGCCTATAGCTTAGACACTGACTGGTGCTGACTCTAATACTGATACCCTAACCACATGCGTAATATCCAAGGGAGGCGAATCTTAATAAGTCATACACCAGGTACATGCATCCGTCATCATCCACACATATAGCAACTAGAGTCTATACTAGCGCATGGCCGAGCGGCCATGCGAGTCTTTTATAGGCGAGACCTTCCGGAAGCTTCCAGATCCCCCTGATGGACCAATCAGAACTGGAGAAGGACCTGGGCATGTGACTCCCGATCCCCAATGGGGAATCGTCCCAAGAACATGCTCAGTGGAGCGACGGAAGGACTTCGATTCTGGAGTCTTTTGCTGCTGGCCATGGTGCATTGTCATACCTGAACTAGAGGTGGTAGCAGCAACCGATCCCACGCTGCTGATCTGGTCAGAGCGCCGGAACTGATGAGACTGCTGAGCAGGCTCCACTGCGGCAGAAGGAGAATGGGAGACCGCAAAGTGCAAGGCTCTGGATTCCTGCTGTGCAGTGGCAGGAACCCGACGCCTAACAGTCACAGATGTATGGAGGAGACAGGTTGTGGATGGCTTTGTATGTCATAGCTAAAGTTTTGAACTGTAACCTCTGGGCAATAGGAAGCCAGTGAAGGGCCTGGCAGAGAGGAGAGGCTATGGAATAACGGTACTGAAACACGTCCTCAGGATGCCAAGGATTGCGGGCCCTATGTCAATCTGGGTTGTCTCCACAGTCTACAGCTACTGCAACTCCTCCTCCTCTTCAGACACCATCTACGAAATGACCACATTAGTCACAAGCTGGAAGCACTGCTGCACTGCCTAAGCCAAGTGGCAACAAGCTGTGCTGAAGCTAATATGCTTAGGTGACAAACTGCACAATGCTGAAGAGTTGTGGACAGCTCTGAAAGAGCAGGCAGATGTGTGGCTGACATTGCTGAACCTACAGCCAGGCATGGTCATGTGTGATAATGGCCGGAACCTATTGTCGGTTCTGAGGCGAGGCGAGCTCACACATGTACCATGGCTGGCCCATGTGCTTAACCTCATTGTTCAACGGTTTCTCAAATGCTACTCGGAGCTGCCAGATCTGCTTGTGAAAGTACGCCACCTGTGTGCCCATTTTCAGTCAGCTACAGCTTTAGCCGCCCTTGCCATGCTTCAGCAGCATTTGCAGTTTCTGGCTCATCGACTGGTGTGTGATGTCCCCACGCGTTGGAACTCTACACTGCATACGTTGGAAAGGATTTGTGAGCAGAAGAGGGGAGTTGTGTACCAGCTTCAACAACGCCGTCGATATTCAGGTCAGACTCCACATATAAGACCTCAGGAGTAGACATGGATGTCAGACATATGTCCCATCCTCCAAACCTTTGAGTACTCTACCAAGATGGTGAGCGGCAATGATGCCATAATAAGCATCACCATCCCACTTCTCTGTATTATAATAATAGTCGTTATTTATATAGCGCCAATATATTCCACAGCACTTTACATTTTAAAAGTTTCAAACAATACAGTCATAAGTAACAACATTAGCAATAATACATATACAATAATTAAAGCAAAGTAAAACGACCCTGCTCATGAGAGCTTACAATCTACAATGAGGTGGGGGATTGGACAGTCCCACTGTCCAACTCCAGTCCATCCTGAACCGCCCCTCTCGGTACCGGCTACCGTGGTACTCGAACTCCTGGACCTGCTCCTAACGGTCCCTGTATAGGGGTCGGTTCCACCTGGCAGCTCGCCCGGGGTCCCTCGGTGCCACGGCCCAGAGGGTCCACTCCTGGAGATTCCGGCTCCAGACCAGCCACGCTAACAATACGATCAGGCCATGGACCCTGCCCGTACCACTGCTGCCACCCAGAAAGAGTTTCTCTTCCTGCGGGAGAATCAGGGACACATTATGTCTGTCATGAAGTCTATGGACACCCGTTTGTCGGCCCTGCAGGTGGCCGGCCCTGGAGCTGCCACTTTACTGGCCAGTCTTCAAAAGGGCCAGCAACAAGATTCTCAAGCCCATATTTTGTCTCACATGGCCTCCTTTGAAAGCCGCTTGTCGGCTCTACACTCTGCCGCCACAGCTCTGACTTCTCCCTCCGCTCCTACAGCTCTCCCGACGCCCCGCCTCTCCAAACCGCCTCGCTTTACTGGGGATCCTAAGCTCTGCAGGGGGTTCTTAAATCAGTGTAGCCTCCACTTTGAAAGGTTGCCGCAGCAATATCCTTCTGACCTGGCCAAAGTAGCCTTCATTATGTCCCATCTGGAGGGAGAGGCCCTGTCCTGGTTGAATCCCCTCTGGGAACGTGACGATCCCATTGTCTCAAGTCTTCTGGTTTTCCTGGATACTTTCCGCAGGGTCTTCGATGAGCCGGCTTGGTTAGCTGCCCTCACCGAATCACTCTTTAACCTACATCAGGGTCGGACAGTACACTATCTGCTTTCGCACTATCTCCCCCGAGCTCGGCTGGAATAACACGGCTTTGGTAGGGGCGTTCTGGCGCAGTCTTTCAGGCAGAATAAAAGATGACCTCGCAGGTTGAGATACCCCAACCACCTTAGAGAACCTTATCTCGCTGGCTACCCACATTGACCTACGCTTCCAGGAGCGCGCTCGGGACTCAGCGAGAGACAGGAGATCCACCAGGCCAGCTCCCTTTTTCGCCCGTTCTGCCAGACCTCGTTTGGCGGGGTCTTCTTCTTCCTTCTCGGTCGAGCCCATGCAGATAGACCGTCTCAACTTGGCTGAGTTGCGTCAGCAAGAGAGGCCGGCACAAGGTCTGTGCCTTTATTGCGGAGCTTCATCACACTATATCCACACCTGTCCTAAGAGACAGGGAAACTCATCCGCCTAGGTCAGGTAAGAGAGGTCTCCCTAGGTGACGATGAACCCTCTCAACCTCTTACTATTTCTGTGCTTCTGGTTTCAGGGGAGAGACGTGGGTCCGAGGTGGCCTACATGGATTCGGGCTCGGCAGGTAACTTCATTCGGCCAGAAGAAGTGGACAAATACCAAATTCCCGTGGTTGCTCTTTCTAACCCTCTCCAAATTGCCATGGTGGATGGCAAACCACTACAGGTGACCGTCACCTTGGTCACTGAAGAAGTGGAGTTGCAAGTCGGTGCCTTACATCGAGAGAAGATAGCCTTTTAAGTTTTTCCTAAGCTCTCCCACGCCATTCTACTCGGTCTCCCATGGTTAAGGACTCATCAGCCTGTTCTCGACTGGTCTTCTGTGGAGATACTCTGCTGGGGGCACCCGTGCCAAGCTCGCTGTCTGACTCCTGTCTACCTGGCGGCCGCTCCCCGGTCACCCCCAGGCCTTCCGGGTCTCCCTCCAGCCTACAGTTCCTACACTGATGTTTTTGATAAGAAGGAGGCGGAGGTCCTTCCTCCACACCGGCCTTTTGACTGCCCAATTGAACTTGTTCCTGGTTCAACCCCCCCAAGGGGCAGAATCTACCCCCTGTCTCCTGCTGAGACCACAGCCATGTCCGAACCTCAGGGAGATCCTCGCCAAAGGTTTTATATGGAAATCCTCGTTGCCCGCCGGGGCTGGGTTTTTCTTCATACAACAGAAGGACGGAACTCTATGGCTGTGCATTGACTATAGGGGCTTGAATGAAATTACCATCAAGAACAGGTACCCTCTTCTACACATTCCGGAGCTGTTTGACTGTCTCAGAGGAGCTTGAGTCTTCTCCAAGCTGGACCTCAGAGGAGCCTATAATCTGGTCCGTATCCGCGCTGGAGATGAGTGGAAGACGGCCTTCCACACTCGAGATGGCCATTACGAGTACCTGGTCATGCCCTTTGGTCTCTGCAATGCTCCTGCGGTGTTTCAAGAGTTCATCAATGAGATCTTCTGGGACCTCTTGTACTCCTGTGTGGTCGTGTACTTGGATGACATCCTCGTCTTCTCACCGGATCTCTCTTCCCACAGAAAGAGTGTCCGCTTGGTGTTACAGCGTCTTTGGTAGAACCGCCTGCATGCGAAGATTGAGAAGTCTCTCTTCGAACAGACGTCCCTGCCATTTCCAGGATACATTATCTCCGACGCTGGACTAAGGATGGACCCCGAGAAGTTGTCTGCCATTCTCAACTGGCCTCGCCCCGTCGGGGTAAGGGCGATACAACGACTTCTCGGATTCCAATTATTACCGGCAATTCATCTCTCACTTTTCCGCAATCACAAGACCTATCTCTGCTCTCACCCATAAAGGGACTCCTCCCAAAGATTGGCCTCCTGAGGTGGAAGAGGCCTTTCTGACCCTAAAACGGGCTTTCTCCACGGGTCCGGTCCTGCATCGCCTGGAGAGCAACCGACCTTTTGTACTCAAGGTGGACGCTTCCTCAACAGGTGCCCGGGCGGTATTGTCCCAGAGATCCACCTCCAGTCGTCTGCACCCTTGTGGCTTCTTCTCGAAGGCCTTTTCTCCACCCGAGTGTAACTACTCTATCGGCGACCGGGAACTTCTGGCCATCAAGTTGGCCTTGGAGGAGTGGCGTCACCTCCTGGAAGGAGCTGTCCATCTCTTTGTCATCTTCTCGGATCACAAGAATCTGGTCTATCTCCAGTCTGCTCAGAAACTAAACCCTCGTCAGGCCAGATGGTCCTTATTTTTCACCTGATTTGACTTCGAGCTCCGTTTCCATCCCGGCAACAAAAATACCAAAGCCGACGCTCTGTCCAGGGTCTTCCAGCCACACGAAACCATGGAGGAACCCTTGCATATCATTGACCCCACTAGGATCATCACAGTGGCTCCAGTGAACTGGCTTGCGCCTCCTCCTGGCAAAATGCTTGTGCCTGAGAACCTCAAGCGAAAAGTCCTCCTATGGGGGCACTCCTCCAAACTGGCTGGCCATGCTGGGACTAAGAAGACCCTGGATCTTATTGCGCGTCACTACTGGTGGCCCATGCTTCGCGAAGATGTACTCGATTTTGTGGCTTCTTGTCCTTCCTGTGCAAAAAGCAAAGTGACACGAAGGCTTGTTGCTGCCGTTGCCCATCCCTGCTATTCCTTGGGAAAACATCGCCATGGATTTTATCACCGACCTACCCTGTTCTTCTGGCTGCATAGTCAACCAGGTGGTGGTGAATCGTTTTTCCAAGATGGCCCACTTCGTCCCTCTGCCCGGTCTCCCCTCGGCTCCGGAGCTAGCCAAAGTCTTCATCCACCAAATCTTCAGACTCCATGGACTACCTCAACGCATTGTGTCAGATTGAGGGGTTCAGTTCACCTCCAAGTTCTGGCGATCACTTTGTAAGCTCATGAATGTTTCCCTTGACTTCTCCTCTGCCTATCATCCACAGTCCAATGGGCAGGTGGAGCGTACCAACCAGATGTTGACTGGGTATCTACGTCATTTCTCCAACGCCCACCAGAACGATTGGGTTGACTTACTTCCCTGGGTCGAGTTCGCTTACAACAACCATGCTGGTGAGTCCTCGGCCAAGTCTCCGTTTTTCATTGTGTTTGGCAGACATCCTGGTGTTCCCCTTCTGATAACCCCTGTCTCTGAGGTACCCGTGGCCAATGCTTTGTCCTCCGAATTTTCCAAGATTTGGGCCGAGACCAACACGTCACTCAAGAGGTCTGTGGATCGGATGAAGAATTATGCCGACAAGAAGAGATTGGATGCTCCACCCTATCGTGTTGGGGACAAAGTCTGGCTCTCGTCCAAATTCATCCGGTTGAAACTGTCCTCCTACAAGTTGGGGCCACGCTACATCGGTCCGTTTGAAATTCTTGGATGTATCAACGAAGTCGCCTACAAATTGAGGTTGCCTGCTTCGCTCCGGGTCCTGAAAACCTTTCACGTCTCTCTCCTGAAACCTGTGGTGCTGAATCTCTTCCGTTCCTTGCCTGATTCCGGTCCTCAGCCGGTGGGTGCCGATGATGTGTTTGAAGTGGAGGACATTATTGCCATGAAAAAGGTTAGAGGTAGGACATTTTTCCTTGTTGACTGGAAGGGCTTTGGTCCTGAGGAGAGATCCTGGGAACCTCGGGAGAATATCAATGCTCCCCGCATTCTCAAGAGATTTCTTGCTAATCTCTGGGGCGGGCGGCTTAGGGAAGGGCATACTGTCACGCCGTCTCTGCAAACTCACCCGGCCACCGCTCACACGCCGCAGCCCCCTGCTGCCCGACATCCACGGAGGTCACCTCTGACAGGCTCGTGGCCGGCAGCGTCTCTGCATGCAATGCGCATGTGCCATAGGCTGCGGCCGTGCCTCCCTCATGCCTCTTGTGCTCCTGCTATGCCCTGACCCAGAAGCACCCCCCTGACCAATGGCAGACCAAACAGGGGCATATCAGGCTGCTTCCCCCTGAGGGAGGCGCCTGATTGTTGTGTTTCCTAGCACACTGGGCCTCGCTTCATCGTGTGCTCTCTGCAGTCCTGCAGTCCCGTTCTCGTCTGCTCCCTGCAGCAGCTTCAGTCCTGCCGTCCTACTCCAGTCCTACCTCCGGTGTTCCAGTACCATCCTGCTCTAGTCCTTCCGTCCTCCTCTAATCATGTCTCCTGTGTTCCTGCTCCAGCCATCCCTCCACGTTCCAGTCTACTGTCTTACTCCATTCCTGTCTCCTGTGTTCCAGCTCTGTTCTGTCATCTGCACTTCAGTCCCACAGTCCTACTCCAGTCCATCCTGAGCCGCCCCTCTCAGTACCGGCTACCTTGGTACTCGAACCCCTGGGCCTGCTCCTAACAGTCCCTGTATAGGGTAGTACAAAAACTTGGCACTCAAAAGAAAAATTGATTTGACAGTTCCTTTATTGTAAAAGGCATCCAGTTAAATATACTTCTTTTACTTCTTTAAAAGTTTTCGGTCATACAATAGACCTTCATCAGAAACAGAATTTTTTCACAGTTGGTTTTAACTGAGCGGAACTGAAATGGAAAATTCCATATATTATTATTAAAGAACCGCTGTCATAAGTAGGCACTATTCAGTACTGGGTATATTCATTAATAATGTGGAGAAACAGACGTCTGGGAAGCAGCAGCTACTGAGGATGAAAGGACACCATTCATGTAGGAAATCACTCTCCCTGTGACACACTTGCCTCCCTGGGCAGGACAGACCATTTGGAGAATCACAGCACCCAGTTGTGGACATTCATGCCTGTCACAAACAATACAGGATAGTTTCCTGAATATATTACAGTACAAATTTCTGGACATCCACACCAATTATTAGATCTACCGCTCCCTGTATAACCCAAGGTGTCAAACCCGTGGGTCTGGTGATTTCCTACATGAATGGTGTCCTTTCATCCTCAGTAGCTGCTGCTTCCCAGCTACAAAGAGAACTTTATATAGCTTATTTCAGAGGCATACAGGTGTACTAAAATATTGGAGTACCAGAGAGCCTTTCTTGCGGAATTATTTAAAAAATTTAAATCTGAAAACGCTGTTGGCAGAGGTCACAGTTTGTTGGACAACCAAGGAGTATAGGTGAGAAAGACACAACTCCAATTCTGCAGAGGCAGTGGAACACTGGCAAAGTTCTGGGAGAGTTTTCTCAGACCCTCCCATCGCCCTGGCTCTGAGGTGTGGGGTACTCTCACAAGGAGTGGAAAGTTTTTGAAGATGCTGTGGGAGTACCTTGCTGACTGTACCAACGTCCTCCATGATTCTTCTGTACCTTATAATTATTGGTTATCCAAACTGGACACGTGGCAGGAACTAGCTCTCTCTACTACGCACATGCACTGTACTCACGGTCACGGAGTGCATGGCAGTACCGCTGTTAGCGGCGGGAGCCAAAGGGAACAGTCTTTCGCAGCGCCAGTGCTTTAAGGACGGAGCACGCTGCTCAGCCTCCTACACGCTGCATGTCCCCGCAAAAACTCTCTGCTGGCATGCGCACTTTTTCTTAGCCTTGCCCCCAGTATCTAGGCCACCAGGTCTGTCTGCTGCAGTCTGTCGCAGTGCTGGCGCTTTGGGTGCGTAGTGCGCTGCTCCCCTTACTGCTCGCACACTGACAGCGAGGGACTTACTACTGCTTCGCGCCCTTTTTCCCTCAGCTTCTGGCCAGGTTCCCTGTCTAAACACGACACTTCTTCCTGGGTCATGGGGCCTGTCCGGTTCCCTATTCTTTCCCCCTGGGAAACAGGGGACCCAGCCTCGACAGTTCTGGACCCGGCGCAGCACAGATACCCGCAGCCCGGTCTTTCTCCATACATATCTATCCAATTAGTTCTTTCATGAAAGCATCATAGAAGACATGAGATCCAAGTTTTGAGTGCAAATTGTACTTTACGTTCAGAACAGTTTCACTTTGAAGGACTTTGTGGCTCACATCAATCCACAAGATGATATTAGTCTCATACTTCAAAAGGTTGTAAATCATTGCCACACAGATAGGTTGTGTGTTCTGACTTCTGTAACATAATTTGGGTGATAATAATTCATACCTATTAGCTTCATATTCATCATCTTCTTCAGCCTTCAGAATATAATGTTGTAAAATAGAAAGCAAGTTGGTGAAGTTGGTGGTAAGTCATTTGTGAAAGTAATTGTAATCTGTACTATTTCTCCATGGCGTGTGCTGCTAACCACCTCATGGATGTTATTTAGTTTCTTTGGCAAGAAAAGAACAGCTCCATGAAAACCACGTGCTTTTCTTATTAATTCATCATACTGGTAAAATAGAAGTGACATTAGGGATCTAGATAACATCTGTGGACTGTAGTCAACATGGTACTGTGACTGGGGTCTAGCTATCAATTTGACATATTTTGTGCACAGCTGAATAGAGTTGCAAGAAAAAACAGATTTTGATTCAATGACATGTTGGATGGACTGTCTAGTGGAAACACCCATATTATGGAAGTCACGTCTACGACCACCACGCTCTCCAATTGACACATCTTAAAATCCAGCCGAAATGTCAAAATCTCTAGCTTCTATTCTAGAAACTGCAAGGGCTCCTTTTTAATGTCCTCGTCCAACAAGTTCAGTATTAGTAGATGATGGATTTTCATAATCCAGCCCAGGAAGACCAGTCTTGGGTACTTGTGTGTTCTGGCCCCGTGCTCTTTCACGTGCTCTTGCTCTGGCTCTTCCAGTCATGATTTAATCAAGAAGCTTTTGCTTTTGCAATCTGCTGACAAAGTACAAAACCGCCCAAGTGCTCATCCTCTGCTCCTCAGAATTTCTGTCTGCGCAGTAAATGCCTCTAAGCAGAAGATGATGATGGTGTTAGAAGTTGGTGCATTTGAGACCCAGTCATGAAGCAGCCATAAAAATTATAACCAGAATTACTTTCACTGAGATGCCACACTGTTCAATATGTGGCCTGTATTTTGTTTTTTTTACAGCAAAATAGTGCATAGAAATAGAGTAAGACACAGCAAAAACAGATGAATGGAGCCCTCAAATACCACAATTTTCATCCTACAGATAGAAGAGGCATCTGGTGGAGATACCACACTGTTAAATGTGGCCTATATTTTTTTTCTGTCTTTACCACAAAATAGTCTATAGAACTAGGAGGGTAAGACCAGGCAAAAAAAGTGAATGTAGGCCTAAAATGCCACAATGTGTAGCCCGCAGATAGATGAGGCATCTGATGGAGATACCACATTGTTTAAAATTTGGCCTGTATTTTTTTATTTTTTACCCCAAAATAGTGTATAGAACTGGGGTAACAGACAGCAAATACAATGGAATGTAGGGCTGAAATACCACATTGTTCAGTATGTGGCCTGTATTTTTTTTATTTTAACCACAATATATTTTTATTTTAACCACAATATATTCTATAGAACTAGGGTAGCAGACAGCAAATACAGTGGAATGGAGGACTGAAATGCCACAATTTGTAGCCCACAGATAGATGAGGCATCTGACGGAGACACCACACTGTTCAATATGTGGCCTGTATGTTTTCATTTTATACCCCAAAAAGTGTATAGCAGGGGTGGGCAATTAATTTTCCCAAGTGGCCACATGAGAAACTGGCATTGCTGTGGAGGGCCGAACCAATCGGCTGAACTTAAAGTGGTGGTCCAAAACCAAAGGTGAATATCATATTAAATGTATATCTATTCAGTGTAATAATCTAATCTTGTTTTCTAATATACTTCAATGAAAAATTCCCTAACGTACCCTCTATATTCTGACTTCCTGTCTTTATTTAACGTCCCATGACATTTTGTTTGAGATTCACCGGTGCATGCTGGGATATTCAAATGAGCTGTCATCAGGGGGCAGATGCTGCAGACACTGCCACAGCCTCTGCGCCCTCTTTGAAATTAGGTGCCATCAGTGATGTCTGTTTTGGAGGTTCGGCTAGTCCTGCTCACCTGATAATGCGTTGTACGTAAATTCTGATGCATACTCAGTATGAATGTTCTGTGCTATATTCCTTTGAATTCACAGTGACAGTGCACTCCCTAGCTAGCTCTAAGGAGATGACCCTGCAGGGACCAGTCCAGTCTCTGAAACCAATGACGCTTCTTTTCATGGTGGGGAAAGCAGCTGTGGCAGTGACCGCAGCCTCTGCCCCCTGATGATGTCGCATGTGAGTACCCCAAAATGCACTGGAATTCTCAAAAAAATATCATTGGAAGTTAAAAAAAACACAAGCAGACAGGGAGTTAGAGTAGAGAGGGAAAGGTAGAAATTTTTTAACTGAAATATATTAGAAAAGTGATTAGATTATGAATTAAATTTACAGGGTGGGCCATTTTTATGGATACACCTAAAAAAAAATGGGAATGGTTGGTGACATCAACTTTCTCTTTGTGGCATATTAGTATATGGGAGGGGGAAAACTTTTCAAGATGGGTGGTGACCAAGGCGGCCATTTTGAAGTTGGCCATTTTGGATCCCACTTTATTTTTTTCAATGGGAAGAGGGTCATGTGACACATCAAACTTATTGACGTAGCTTTATTATTTCATGAGTTATTTACAAGTTTATGACCACTTATAAAACGTGTTCAAAGTGCTTCCAATTGTGTTGGATTGTCAATGCAACCCTCTTTGATGACTCTTGACACACTGATAGCAACACCGCAGAAGAAATGCTAGCACAGGTTTCCAGTATCCATTGTTTCAGATGCTGCACATCTCGTATCTTCACAGCATGGACAATTGCCTTCAGATGACCCCAAAGATAAAAGTCTAAGGTGGCTATTCAACTGGCCCATGATGACCAATCCACTTTTCAAGAAACTGTTCATGTAGGAATGCTCGGACTTGACACCCATAATTGATGGTATGGTGTGGTATATGGGGTACAAAGATAGTGGGGCCATTCTTCATCAATAGAAACCTCAATGCCACTGGATATCTGAAATTGCTACATGATGATGTGTTGCCCTCTTTATTCACTGAAGATGGAACATTCCCTGAGTTTTTCCAGTGAGATGGTGCACTACCACATTATGGGTGTCAGGTCCGAGCATTCCTACAAGAAATCTGACCCCCTTAGACTAGCATTTCTTCTGTGGTGTTGCTATCAGTGTGTCAAGAGTGGGAGAAGAACACAATTGATAAGTAGTCATAAACTTATAAATAACTCATGAAAGAATAAAGTTACATTAAAACCAAGCACACAATTGTTTTTCTTGCGAAATTCTCAATAAGTTTGATGTGTTACATGACCCTCTTCCCATTGGAAAAAATAAAGTTGGTTCCAAAGCTGCCAACTTCAAAATGGCCACCATGGTCACCACCCATCTTAAAAAAATTTCCCCCTCTGTTAAGGACTGGCGGAACGCACCTAATTAAATAAACGTAGAGACTAGGTGCGTTCGCATTCTGGGGTCCACAGTGCAGAGATGTTAACTGCTGCAAGACAATAATGGACAGTGTAAGGCAGGGAATAGCCAAACTCATGCCAGTTAAAGTCACCTGGTATGTACTAAGGCAGACTCTGTTACTTCACAGAGACTGCCCTAACAGGCGTAGGAGCCGTAACCTGTTCAGCCTTACAGACTACGGCTAGGAGAGTGCTAGTGTGACGTCACAGGATGCTGCCCCAAGACACAGGGTCAGCGCCCCTCTAGACCCATTCGTGCACGGAACCGCTACTGTGGCACTAGGGGTAGACCCTTAAGGAATGCTGTACCCTGTTAAGTCACAGGGTGCAGCAAACATTCGCTTACCGTAGTGAGTGTGTACAGCGCCGCACTGGCGGATGCCACTAACCAGCCTAAGCTTAGAGCTGGAAAGCACACTATCTGCGCACAGCGCCAATCTGACGTACGCTGCGGTAATGCAGTACCGAGATGCCGTGTGCTGAATGGCGCCCTCAGGCACTAATATGCGAGAGGAGATGAGAGCACTGTGGCGCTAGGCAGTGTCAGTACTCGGTGCTGACTCTAAAACCCTAAACCCTACAAACATACATATCAAAGGGAGGATAATTATAAAGAGTCATTCACCAGTCTCAAACATCCATCATCATACACACCACTTTAGCAACAAGTCTCTATATTAGCGTGAACCTTTTATAGCTGCAGCCTTCCTGGTGGTCCAATCGGAGCAGCAACAGGACATGAGCACGTGAACTCGGACCTCCAATTTGAGGTCATCCCACGGGCATGCTCAGTAGGAGCAAAGCAGGAATTAGTCCCAGGAGGGTCTTCTCGCCGCTGACTCAAGCATGGTACAATAGCTGAGCCTGGAGGAGCAACCAGACATCTAGCATTAGTCTTGGCAAGATGCTGGGACTGATGTCTCTGCTGAGCAGGCTCCTCTGTGGCTGGAGAGGAATGGGAGACCACGCAAGGCTTGGGCTTCCTCCTGTGCAGGGGCAGGAACCCGATGCCTAGCACCCTCCCATATATTAATGCGCCACAAACAGGAAGTTGATATCACCAACCATTCCCATTTTATTTAGGTGTATCCATATAAATGGCCTACCCTGTAGTATGAAAGTCACCTTTGGTTTCGGATCACCCTTAATTCTGCATAATATTAATTTTGTCACTTTGTAAAAAGCAGTTGCTTATGTGATGAAGTTTACATGAGCGTATAAAAAAATCGTTATTTTCATCTAGAAAAAGACTACTTTCCATCTGTATTGTCATCTGTATGGCATCCATTTTTAGACATCAGAAGTGAATAAAATTTTAAAGATTAAATAGTTTCCTGTGCTAGTATTTGAAATGTATTTGTAAAAATCGGATGCTTTACGGATGATTCTTATGGGATCCAATTTATTAAATTTTTGCACACCCATAGACTTCAACAGGTGAGTCTGATCTGAAATACAAAAGAGACCGATTGGTGCTGTGACATTTCTCACACAGACATTTTCAAGCTGTAATCTAAATAGCTCAATTCCATAACATTGCTCCTAGTGCTCTGTCTGAGGTCGGATTTATTTTTTTTCATAAACAGCATTTGGACAAATATTACAGTTGTGTGAATATAGCCTGACGACAATACTTGTTGCAAAAAAGCTTATCGTAACACGTAATAGAAGTTGATCAAGCAATAAATTGGTAACATTGGAAAAAAGTTTTTCTCCCACCTCACATCACATATGGGCAGGAGCTGACAGGAGGGGGTGGGATAAGCCACAGATCTTAGGGGAGGCACTATGGGGGACTTAACCCTTACCTGTCCTGCATAGGATATACAACAGCACAAGCTGGGAGCGAAGAGGGAGGTAAGGGTTAACTCTCACATACAAAGGTGAGGACTCCAGCCCTCTGGCTGTGAGTGTCAGTGGGGCCGCACAGGAACACTCAGAGGGCCGGATGTAGCCCGGGGGCCGCAGTTTGCCCAGGCCTGGTGTATAGAACTAGGGTAACAGACAGCAAATACAGTGGAATGGAGGCCTGAAATGCAACAATTTGTAGCTCACAGATAGATCAGGCGTCTGACGGAGATACCACACTGTTCAATATGTGGCATGTATTGTTTATTTTTTACCTCAAAATATTGTATAGAACTAGGGTAACAGACAGCAAATACAGCGGAATGGAGGCCTGAAATGCCACATTTTGATAGCTGTGCATGGTACATGGTGCATGCTGCTGCTTAGTCATGGAAATCCATGCATAAGGCTTCTAGCGCATTGCTTTTGTGATGTTAATGCCAGAGAAGTTTTGGAACTTTTATGCATCATGCACCCAAGAACTCAATGACTTTCCTCTGTATCTTTAAATGTCTGTTTGGCTTCCTCTTTTCAATAATAAAACCCACAGTTAATTTTGAATATTTAGGAGGGAAGACATTGTTACAATGGGGGCATCTTATTTTAGAACCATGCTCAAATAAATTGAGCTCTTTATAATGAAATATACTTTTAACAAATGACTGCATGGTTATGTATGTGACTTTATACACCTAGCAATCTCACATTATAATACACAAGGGCCTTATTGTATTATCATGAAAATATACCCTTAAAACGATACTTTATTGATTAAAAAAACAGAAATTGTTATAAACCAAAAAAATGACAAAGCAAAAACAAAAAAGTGTTCAACCAAAAACCATAAAGGGAACAGCTAGGAATACCTGATATATAACCTGAGCTTCCACCTGCCTGGCCATGGAGGTTGGCACCCTAGGGGGGAATGTTGTGGCTCCCCCGCTCAGCGATGGCTAACCCTAGGGGCCCTGATAATGGACAGCCAAATATGCCAAGACCGATAATAAATAAGCACAGAATTGCAATAGCGATACTCATCTGTGTCACCCACAACCTGCCATGAGATAGTTAGCGCCTCAATGCGTTTTGCCTGCTTAGGCTCATCAGGAGGCCTGATGTCATGATATCATGTGTCCCAGATAAGGTGCAGTAGCAATTCTGAGCTTATTTATTATCGGTGTTGGCATACAGTATTTGGCTGTACATTAAGCAATGTGCGATAGCAATTCAGTACCAGTAGGACGATATCATTGTGGTACCAGTGAGAAATGCTTCCAGTGATATGGTCTCTTGGCTGCTGGGGCTGCTATCTGGAATAAGTGATGTTTGTGTATAAAGACTGGTGCATCGCCAAGTGACATTAAATTGTCCAGTCAATTTATGAGCCCTTCTGTATCTATGCATGGCATACCGTGACTGAAGTTATCTGAGGGGTCTATAATAATATTTTGTTACCCATTTGTGCCACCTTATGCCAATTGTGTTCTATTGTTTTTAACTTCTAAGGGGTATAGGATCCTCTATAGAGCAGGATTATCTTTGTCTAATACGAGGGGTCCTTGTAGCTATCGGGTAGAGGGTCTCCCTAGGGGCTGTAGGGTATATCAGGGCCCCTAGGGATAGCCATCGTTGAGCGGGGGCGCCACAACGTTCTTCCCTAGGGTGCCAACCTCCGCGGCCAGGCAGGAGGAAGCTCAGGTTATATATCAGGGATTCCTAGCTGTTCCCTTTATGGTTTTTGGTTGAACACTTTTTTGTTTTTGTTTTGTCACTTTTTTTGGTGTATATGACTTTATACACCTAAATTCAATTATTGGGAAGTGTTTTTGCCTCTTAATAATTGTAAAAAGTGAGAAGTGCACTGAGGGTTTTGAATCATTCTAATCAGTGTTTTATCACACTCAAGTACTGGATTCACAGGTACATTGCACAGTACTTCAGTATTTTATCCTACATGCTGCTGGTGCTCTCGCTTTTTCTGCACATGTGCTGCAGATTAATAGGGATGCAAATGTCCATCATGTCCCCATAAAATTTAGGAATGTGTGGAAGACATCCACACCCACTAGCTCAGAGTCAACTGAAAATGTTAGATAGAGCTTGTGGTGGGGACAGGTACAAAAAGGCTGGATACATGTCCCATAATGGCCAGATATAAGATTATTCCTTAAATACACAAATTACAATTTTTTTCAAAAAGATCGCGTGAAACATCAAGTAGGTTTCAATAGATATTATTTCTAAGTTAAAGGGGTTGTGCGGTCTAAATTGAAAAGTCTGCTGTCACTGTCTTTGACTGCAGACTTCTGAACCTCCCTAGCACACCGCTGTGCTCTCCGAGGATTTGCTGGTTTCTAAGATGGGAATGACGGTGATGTATGCGCTATGCATACTCCCATGTAGAACTCATCTAGTCAAGGCAACTTTGCTCCATATAAGTGTATGGAGTCCACGCCCAATAGATGGGCTCTGGCGGGAATATGTATAACGCATATGTACCTGTTAGTAGTAGCTTAGAAATCGGTGAATTCCTCGCAATGCATAGTGATTGTGCTGGGGGGATTCAGAAGCTGCAGTCACACAGAGTGACTGCAGACTTATCAATTTAGACCGGACAACTCCTTTAACCCCTTCACCCCCAAGGGTGGCTTGCACGTTCATGACCGGGCCAATTTTTACAATTCTGACCACTGTACCTTTATGAGGTCATAACTCTGGAACGCTTCCATGGATCCCGGTGATTCTGACAATGTTTTCTCGTGACATATTGTACTTCATGTTAGTGGTAAAATTTCATTCAAACAACTTGCGTTTATTTGTGAGAAAAACGGAAATTTGGCGAAAATTTTGAAAATTTCGCAATTTTCCAACTTTGAATTTTTATGCCCTTAAATCACAGAGATACGGCACACAAAAAACTTGATAACTAACATTTCCCACATGTTTACTTTACATCAGCACAATTTTGGAACCAAAATTTTTTTTTGTTAGGAAGTTATAAGGGTTAAAAGTTGACCAGCGATTTCTCATTTTTACAACACCATTTTATTTTTAGGACCACATCACATTTGAAGCCACTTTGAGGGGTCTATATGATAGAAAATACCCAAAAGTGACACCATTCTAAAAACTGCACCCCTTAAAGTGCTCAAAACCACATTCAAGAAGTTTATTAACCCTTTAGGTGCGTCACAGGAATTTTTTTGAATATTTAAAAAAAATGAACATCTAACTTTTTTTCATAAAAAAAATACTTCAGGTTCAATTTTTTTTATTTTACCAAGGGTAACAGGAGAAATTGGACTGCAAAAGTTATTGTGCAATTTGTCCTGAGTACGCAGATACCTGATATGTGGGGGGGAACCACTGTTTCGGTGCATGGCAGAGCTCAGAATGGAAGGAGCGCCGTTTGACTTTTTCAATGCAAAATTGGCTGGAATTCAGATTGGACGCCATGTCACGTTTGGAGAGTCCCTGATGTACCTAAACAGTGGAAACCCCCTACAAGTGACCCCATTTTGGAAACTAGACCCCCCAAGGAACTTATCTAGATATGTGGTGAGAACTTTGAACCCACAAGGGCTTTACAGAAGTTTATAACGTACAGCGGTACAATTACAAAATCATATTTTTTCCACAAAAATGATCTTTTCACCCCAATTTTTATTTTTCCAAGGGTAACAGGACCCTAAAAGTTATTGTGCAATTTGTCCTGAGTACGCTGATACCCCACATGTGGGGGTAAACCACTATTTGGGCGCATGGTAGAGCTCGGAAGGGAAGCAGCTCCATTTGACGTTTTTGGCTGGAATTGAGATCGGACACCATGTCGCGTTTGGAAAACCCCTGATGTACCAAAACAGTGGAAACCCCCCACAAATGACACCATTTTGGAAACTAGACCCCCTAAGGAACTTATCTAGATGTGTGGTGAGAACTTTGAACCCCCATGGGCTTCACAGAAGTTTATAACATAAAGCCATACAATTAAAAAATCATATTTTTTCCACAAAAATGATCTTTTCACCCCAATTTTTATTTTCCCAAGGGTAACAGGACCGTAAACTTTATTGTGCAATTTGTCCTGAGTACGCTGATACCCAACATGTGGGGGTAAACCACTATTTGGACTCATGGCAGAGCTCGGAAGGGAAGCAGCGCCATTTGACGTTTTTGGCTGGAATTGAGATCGGACACCATGTCGCGTTTGGAAAACCCCTGATGTACCAAAACAGTGGAAACCCCCTACAAATGACACCATTTTGGAAACTAGACCCCCTAAGGAACTTATCTAGATGTGTGGCGAGAACTTTGAACCCCCATGGGCTTCACAGAAGTTTATAACATAAAGCCATACTATTAAAAAATCATATTTTTTCCACAAAAATGATCTTTTCACCCCCAATTCTTATTTTTCCAAGGGTAACAGGACCCTAAAAGTTATTGTGCAATTTGTCCTGAGTACGCTGATACCCCACATGTGGGGGTAAACAACTATTTGGGCGCATGGCAGAGCTCAGAAGGGAAGTAGCGCCATTTGACGTTTTTGGCTGGAATTGAGATCGGACACCATGTCGCGTTTGGAAAACCCCTGATGTACCAAAACAGTGGAAACCCCCCACAAATGACACCATTTTGGAAACTAGACCCCCTAAGGAACTTATCTAGATGTGTGGTGAGCACTTGAACCCCCCCCAGTGCTTCACAGAAGTTTATACTGCCCGGGCGTGAAAATAAAAAATTCGTATTTTTTCCACAAACATGATCTTTGAGTCACCATTTTTTTATTTTCCCAAGGGTACCAGGAGAAATTGGACCCCAAAAGTTGTTGTCCAATTTGTCCTGAGTATGCTGATACCCCAAATGTGGGAGAAAACTACTGTATGGACACACGTCGGGGCTCGGAAGGGAAGTAGTGACGTTTTGGAATGCAGACTTTGATGGAATGGTCTGCCGGTGTCATGTTGCCTTTGGAGAGCCCCTAATGTACCTAAACAGTGGAAACCCCCCACAAATGACACCATTTTGTAAACTAGACCCCCCAAGGAACTTATCTAGATGTGTGGTGAGCACTTTGAACCCCCCAGTGCTTCACAGAAGTTTATAACGCCCGGGCGTGAAAATAAAAAATTCGTATTTTTTCCACAAACATGATCTTTTAGTCACCATTTTTTTATTTTCCCAAGGGTACCAGGAGAAATTGGACCCCAAAAGTTGTTGTCCAATTTGTCCTGAGTATGCTGATACCCCATATGTGGGAGAAAACTACTGTATGGGCACACGTCGGGGCTCGGAAGGGAAGTAGTGACGTTTTGGAATGCAGACTTTGATGGAATGGTCTGCGGGTGTCATGTTGCCTTTGGAGAGCCCCTAATGTACCTAAACAGTGGAAACCCCCCACAAATGACCCCATTTTGAAAACTAGACCCACTAAGGAACTTATCTAGATGTGAGGTGAGCACTTTGAACCCCCAAGAGCTTCAAAGAAGTTTATAATGCCAGGGCATGAAAATAAAAAAATCGTATTTTTTCCAGAAACATGATCAATTAGTCCCCAATTTTTTCATTTTCCCAAGGGTAACAGGAGAAATTGGACCCCAAAAGTTGTTGTCCAATTTGGCCTGAGTACGCTGACACCCCATATGTGGGAGAAAACTACTGTATGGACACACGTCGGTGCTCGGAAGGGAAGCAGTGACGTTTTGGAATGCAGACTTTGATGGAATGGTCTGCGGGTTTCATGTGCGTTTGGAGAGCCCCTGATGTACCTAAACTATTGAAACTCCCCACAAGTGACCCCATTTTGGACACTAGACCCCCCACGGAACTTATCTAGATGTGTGGTGAGCACTTTGAACCCCCAAGTGCTTCACAGAAGTTTATAACACTCGGACGTGAAAATAAAAAAATCATTTTTTTCCACAAAAATGATATTTTTGCCCCCAATTTTTTATTTTCCTAAGGGTAACAGGAGAAATTGGACCCCAAAAATTGTTTTGCAATTTGTCCTGAGTAGGTTGATACCCTACATGTGGGGTAAAACACTGTTTGGGTGCATGGCAGAGCTTGGAAGGGAAGGAGCAACATTTGACTTTTTCAACTCAGAATTGGCTGGAATTGAGATCAGACGCCATGTTGCATTTGGAGAGACGCTGATGTGCCCAAACAGTGGAAACCCCCCAATTATAACTCCAACCCTAACCCCAACACACCCCTAACCCTAATCTGAGCCCTAACCCTAGCCCTAACCCTAGCCCTAACCCTAGCCCTAACCCTAGCCCTAACCATAGCCCTAACCCTAACCCTAGCCCTAACCCTAGCCCTAACCCTAACCCTAATGGGAAAATGGAGATAAATACTTTTTTTAAAATTTTATTAATTTTCCCTAACTAAGGGGGTGATGACGGGGGGTTTGATTTACTATTTATGGCGGTTTTTATATTTGGCAGCTGTCGCACGCTAAAAGACGCTTTTTATTGTAAAAATAGTTTTTGCATCACCACATATTGAGAGCTATAATTTTTCTGTATTTTGACCCACCAAGTCATGTGAGGTCTTATTTTTTGCGGGACGAGTTGACGTTTTTATTGGTACCATTTTCGGGCACGTGACATTTTTTGATCGCTTTTTATTCCTATTTTTGGGACACAGAATGAACAAAAACCAGCGTTTCATGAATTTCTTTTGGGGGGGTGCATTTACACCGTTCCGCGTGCGGTAAAATTGATAAAGCGGTTTTATTCTTTGGGTCAGTATGGTTACAGCGATAGCCCTATCGCTGTAACCATTTATGTCATTTTTTATGTTTTTGTCGGTTTTATGCAATGAAAACTATTTTATATAAAAAATAATTATTTTTGCATCGCTTTATTCTGCGAGCTATAACTTTTTTATTTTTTTGCTGATGATGCTGTGTGGCAGCTCGTTTTTTGCGGGACAAGATGACGTTTTCAGCGGTACCATGGATATTTATATGCGTCTTTTTGGTCGCGCGATATTACACTTTTTGTTTGGCGGTATGATAATAAATCATTATTTTTTGTTTCGTTTTTTATTTTTATTTTTTAAGGGGTTCGCTAAAGGGGTTAACTAATGGGACAGTTTTATAGGGCGGGTCATTACGGATGCGGCAATACCTAATATGTGTACTTTTATTGTTTTTTTTATTATTTCCAAAAAATGGATTTATTGGGGAAATATTTTTTTTTTTTTTTCTAATTTATTTGGCGATTTTTTTTAATTATTTTAACACTTTTTTTTATTTTTTTTTACTTTATTAAATAGTCCCAGGTGGGACATCACTGTCCTGTGACAGATCGCTGATCTGTCACATCACAGATCACTGTGACAGATCAGCGATCTGACACAGGCACTGCAGAAGGCTTCCTCATGCCTGCGCTTTGCAGGCACTGAGGAAGCCAGCTTCCTCAGGCCCCCGAAGGCCCCCGTCTCCATCTTGGATTCGGGGGCCTGGAGGAAAGGAGCCCCCCGCAGCAGCGCTGCACATTGCGCTGCCGTGGGGGGCTCAGGGAAGCACGGAGGGAGCCCCCTCCCTGACGATGCTTCCCTTTAACCCCCGGTACACCGCGATCATGTTTGATCGCGGTGTGCAAGGGGTTAACGTGTCGGGGGCGGTCCGTGACCACCCCTGACACATTGTGCCGGGTGTCAGCTGTGATAATCAGCTGACACCCGGCCGCGATCAGCGGCGCTCACCACGTGGGCGCCGCTGATCGCGCTAGACGTACTATCCCGTCCATGGGCATAGGGGCCCAGGTCCCATGGACGGGATAGTACGTCTCATGTCAGGAAGGGGTTAAAGGAATATTTGAACATCTTATTTTCTACAATAAATTGTGATAGTACATGTAACACTATTAGGATTAGTAAAATAAGTTGACTGACGCTAAATGTTTTTTTACTGATTCTTTAACTTCTTTGTTCCGTAAACAGTATATAATGGGATTTAGAATTGGTGTAACCACAACATAAAAGACTGACACCACTCGATTAAGCGTAAAAGTGAATCCCACTTTTGGTCTTACATACATAAAAATAACAGTACCGTAATAGATAAGAACAACAGTTAAATGAGACCCACACGTGGAAAAGGCTTTTCTTTTTCCTTTAGTTGTAGGGATTTTTACAACTGTTATAATAATATAAATGTAAGAAAAAAGTGTTACAGCAAACGACGTTACAATTACTATAGAAGCACATATAAAATCCAAAAGATCATTTAAGAAAGTATCTACGCATGAAATCTTTAGTAGTGGCGGTGCATCACAAAAGAAATGGTTAACAATATTACTGCAAAATGTGAGCTGCGAGATCAGTAAAATTGGAGGAAAAGTAGTTGTGAAGCCGACAATCCAAGAAGTTATGGTTAGATTACGACAGAACGAGGTGGTCATTAGAGATGGATATTGTAGAGGATGACAGATTGCCAAATAACGGTCAAAAGCCATAACACCAAGTAGGAAACATTCTGTGGAACTCAAGAAGAAGAAAAAGAATAACTGAGTCATACAGCCAATAAATGAAATGAAGCGACCATGTACAGTGATTGTGGCTAAAATTTTGGGGACTGTTACAGTAATATAACAGACTTCGAGAAATGAGAAACTACGGAGAAAAAAATACATAGGTGTTTGAAGACATGCTTCTTTCCAGGTAATTAGGATTATCATTGTGTTGCTCAAAAGAGTTATCAAATAAGAGGCCAGGAGTAACGTAAAAAAGAGATACTGTAGACCTGAAGACCCAGGAAAACCCAAAATCATGAATCCCATCATTAGACTTTCATTGCGCGCCACCATCTTTCATTGTGAAATACTGTACATAAAAAAAAGAGTATCAATTTTAACAAACTTGCCTAAAAATGTATGCCGAATCTCCAGCATCTAGTTTTAGACCCAGTATTTTGGTCAATACGGTGGGTGTTGAAGAGAAAAAAAATAACACCTTACTTATAAAAAAAATATTTGTGCTAGATACATTTCTATTGCTCTACTATATGACAGAGAATGGTGGGCAAGACCAATCATTTTCTTAGAGCATTGTTTATCACAGTTTATAAAAGGGTTGCACCACGAACATAAGTACATTTTGATCAACAATTCTTGGAATAAAAATAAACTCCACAACTGGATGCGTTTAACAAAAATATTCCTGAGCTGTAACAGAGGTTACTGCACCACACAATGTATAGGATGTGGTGATTCCGCACGGTTCATTGAACACATTAAGATTCACCTGCGTTCAATAGACGGCAGCGCTTTGGGCGCAGCGAACATGCACTGCGTCCAAAGCGCTGCCAATTCCAGATTGTGTGCACCCGGCCTAATACTTTGCATGAGGTGTTAAATATACATTTAGTTTGGGATCAGAATTATATATAATATATAATGTTACAATACGTTATGTGATACTACATCTAGATATTATATTTTTGCTTTCTGATGGTATGCCACATCTATCCCTGCATTTCTGAGAAGCACTCTGATTTATGACTGTTTTAATGTTTCTAAATATTTATTGGTTTCATTTACTCATATGATTTCTGGGCATCAATTAACCTGTGAAATAGGTGTTGTGATTTATTGTATGAGGTTTTTTACCTTGTTATATGTACATTAGCACCCTATCTGGGAAAATGTTGTATTTATTCAAAAATATAATGGAAAGATTTACACTTTCATCTGCTCTTTGAATCAAGTTTTGGCTTAAAAAAATACAGCACACTATCACACAGTTGTGTAGAATAGGATTGTGCTATGGGGCATGGGGAGAAGCTGTGATAGGCTGTTAACAGCAATGACAGCTATGATGAGCATAGCACGCATTTCAAAGCTCAGCTAACAGTAAGAAGCCAGGCTGGGCTCTCCCACAACTCCCTGACAGCTGCTCTCAGTTGTACATTGTGAGATGAGAGTCAGAGATGTGAAATAGCTGTGCAATTAGCAATAATGTGTCTCCCATTATTAAAAATTGTGTGGCACCAGAGTTCTAGTCCTCTTCTTCCCTGAAGAGACAATTTGCAGATGCCTCTCACCCAGCAAAACTAGATATCACATTTTTCACTGATGAGGGGCAGTACACCAAAACTCAGTGTCTGCAAATTGAATTTTTGGTTCTGGCTTTTAATATAACTCATGTGACAAGGCTCGTTAAAGGGTCGACATTAACTTTTAGGATTGCTGCTTCCTTTAGGTGGCACTAGAGTTGTAGACTTCTTCCTCTCTGAAGAGACAATTTGCATATTTCGCAGAGCAGCATTACAGCTTAAAAATCTCCTCACCTTGGCATGTCAGGCTTGGCATTTCACTCTCAGCAAGGAGAAACGTTAAACTTTCAATGCCGGTCAGATGCTTCTCACCCAGCGAAACCAGATCTCACACGTTGCACTGATGAGCGGCAGTAACGCAAAACACGGTGTCTATAAATTGAAATTTTCGCTTTGGCTTTTATCCTCTGGTTGCCTCTTTTTAGAAGGTATATTGATTCCTGATATCATATATGGGAGCTAGAATAAATCCCTGAACCAACAACTCATTTATATTGGCCCATGTCACATGTAATATTATAGGCATCAAGGCCTTTTTTAACCCTTACATTGAAAAAAAAACATTTGAAACACTTTTTAGGGTAGGTGCACATGGTCAGTAAATGCTGCTGGTTGGACGCTGCAAACTTGCACAGCGTCCAGATGTTACAGCATAGTAGATGGGATTTCTTGAAATTCCATTTCCACTATACGTGCACAGATGCCCGAGGGTCATCCATGGAGACGGACATGCGGCGTGTCTTTCCAGACTGCAGCATGTCTATTTATCTTGCGGAGATGCTAGCCTCAGCAAGATAAAGTTCACCCATGGAATGTATGGGATGTGGTGAATCCGCATGGTTCAATGAACAGATGCGGATTCACCTGCGGACGTATGCTGCATCCAAAGCACTGCCAATTACTGACCGTGTGGACTTACTCTTAGAGTTGTCTAACTTTGTAACACCATAAATTCTGAGGACATTATTAGGAACCAAAAACACAGGGCCTCAGAAAAACAATATGGTGTTTGAAAATTAGCTTTGATTACAATTATACCCTTAGTACAAAATGATCTCTTTTAGTTTCAGATCCTGCCAAGTGCTCAGTATCATCATGCATGAGAGAGATAGGATAGGCGCATGACAATTTCACTGATGATGGTGTCAAATATGGTATTGCTTACATTACATTGTTATGCCACACAAGCATTGCTGTCAATCAGCAGCGGTTAATGGGCTGCAACGCTCACACCGAGCAGCACCAGACCCAGAGCCAACATCCATGGAACAGCAATGGTGCGGGAGGCGAGAATTTTTTTTCTTTTTTTTATGTATCCTACACAGAGAAATTCAGCATTTAAGAAGATATTGTCCAGGTAGTGGCATATCTAAAAAGACATGGCTATCCTCCTAAACTGACATTCCAAGCAAAGAGCATTAATAGAGAGAAGCAGCCAAAAGGCCCATGGTCACTCTGGAGGAGTTGCTGAGATCCGTAGCTCAGGTGGGAGAATATGTTCACAGGACAACTATTAGTCATATATACCACAAATCTGACCTTATTGGAAGAGTGACAATAAGAAAGCCATTTTTAAAAGGTAGCAATAAGAAGCCTCATTTACAGAATACAAAAAGTCATGTAGAGGAGACAGATAGCATGTGGAAGATGATGCTCTGGTCTAATAAGACCGAAGAACTTTTTGAACTAAATGCAAAATGCTACATGTGGCAGAAGAATAATACTGCACATCACTCTAAAAACACCATCCCCACCCTCAAGCATGGTGATGGCAGCATGATGCTGTAAGGATCAGTAGGAACATGCAAGCTGTTCAAAATTGATGATAATATAAATAAAGAGCAGTGCTTGGGGAAAACTTGTTAGAAACTGCAAAAGCTTTGACACTGGGACATAGGCTCACCGAGGCCATTCACCCTAATCATACTGCAAGAGCTACAACTGATATGTTTAGATCAAAACATATTCGTTTGTGTGAATGACCAGGTCACTGTACAGACCTATATCCCATTGAGAATCAGTGGCAAGATTAGAAAATTGCTATTCACAGATGCTCTTCATGCAATCTCACTGAGCTAGAGCTAGTGTGCAAAGAAGAATGGGCAAAAATTTCAGCCTCTGGATGTGCAAACCTGGTAGCGATTTACGCCAAAAGACTCTTAGCAGTAATTTCAGAGAAAGATGATTGTACAAAGTATTGACTCAGGGGGTTGAATACAAATGCACATCATTTTCCGATTTATATATTTAAAATAATGAGAAAACCATGGATAATTTCCTTTACACTTCACAAATACTTGCAACTTTTTATTGATGTATCATATAAAATTCCAATAAAATACATTTAATTTTATGAGTGAAAACTAAAACAAGGTGGAAAAGTTCATGGGGTATGAATAATTTTTAAAGGCACTGTACAAGTCAAAAATATAACTTACTTCTGCATATTTGGTATCCATGTAACCCAAATAAATTAAAAAAATTAATTTAGAGAATACTGAACTAAAATCTTTTTTTAATTTAAAAATTGTTACACATGAAATCAAAGAAAAATCCATATTGCCCCATTTTTTGTCTTTTTGATAACAAAACTAATGGAAAAATACCTAGAATATACAGAATATCATGAAAATAAACCCCTCCTGACAAATAACAGTATTTTGTTATTTACCTATGACTTCTTAAAACATGTACAATTGAAGGCTTTCATTAATGGTATTGCTCTTTCTCCAACTGATCTTTTAAAACTTCAGTGAAAGAAAATAGCAAAGCACATCCTGCTTTGCTACAATAATCTTGAGAGCACATTGCTTCTTACTTATGGAATTACATAGATATACAATATATATATATATACACGCACAGTGCATTTTGTCTGATGAAGCACATCATATGATAGTTGCATTTTTCTTTCTTTTACTCTTGGGTATCCAACATGCTTGTCTATATCTCCCAAAGAGCCCAATTATTTTTGCAGGGCTAATTTAAGCCAGAGACGGAACCATTTGATAGATATTAATATTCCATTCTATGATTATGTAAACATATTAGAATGTGTTGTAACTCCACTATAGCATTCTATAAAATCTTGTTTTTTGACATGATGACATTTTTCATTCATATAAATGTCCATTAGAGGTCTTTATGTCCTTATTAGACCATTTTTAAAGTCTCATTTTATGTGTTTCTGATCCATTCATGTTATTTATTTTATATAAAAAAATGATATTTTCTTGTCTCCCAATTCAATGATCATTTTAAAATCAGATCCACTACACAGATCAATACCGAATGCTTTTCAGTGATCACTTTTACCCCTCACTGACATCGGACGTCATCGCGATGACCCATGCACACGGGGGGGTGAGGGGGATTGCTACCGGGTGTCAGCTGATTCTGACAGCTGACACCAGGCACTAAGAGCCAGGAGCAGTCACAGCCCACTCCTAGCACTTTAAGGCTGGAGTCACACTAACCTGCGCAAAATACTGTCAGTATTTTACATGCGTAATACGGATGACAGACCCCTAAACAGTGCTCCGTATGTCATCCGTAATCAAGGTGTGGTCGTGTATTTTGCACATGTCTGCATCCGTATGTAATCCGTATGGCATCCGTATGGTGAGATTTTCTCGCAGGCTTGCAAAATGGACATATAATGGAGCCCTATGACAGTTTTAATAAAGAAATGAAAGAATAGATATAGACACATAAAATGCATATATATATATATATATATATATATGTATTCTATGTGTCTATATCTATTCTTTCATTTCTTTATTAAACCTGTCAGTGTGAGTTTACTGTATAGCGCACTGAATTGCCGGCTTTGCTAAAAGACACCTGGTGCGTATTTCTCGCAAGTCACACGTGTGTTCCGTGTGTAATCCGTATTTTTTGCGCACCCATAGACTTGCATTGGCGTATTATGGGCGTAGTACGCTGACAATCGCAGCATGCTGCGAGTGGCACGGAGCGTAGAATACGGATGAGAAATATACGGCTGGTGCGAGGGACCCCATAGAGAATCATTGGTCCGTGTCTAATGCGTGCTTTTTGCACCTCTCACTCTCCCGTATTCCTCGCCAGTGTGACCCCGGCCTAACTCTCAAAATAATGTGATTGAACAAGATTGCAGCATTCCAAAAGCCGGCACAGGGCTGACAGCCCCTCTGCCTTTGGATTGGATGCCCAGCGGCGTGATGTGTGGTCTCAATCATTGCTATGGTGACCGGATGTCGTCATGATGACATACGGGTCACCAGACATAGGAAACTTGCTGATCATGAGCAGTGCATGATCAGCAACTCTCCCTGTCAATACAGAGCTGACAGTTTCTATAGCATGGGGATGCTGATTCATCTCCATGCTACAGAAGTGATCAGACTGCAAAAAATGATAGTCCCAAAGTGGGGCAAAACAATGAGAAGTTAGAAAAAAGTCAAAAAAATTTTAAACACTTGTAAAAATATTTTTTTTTAAATAATAAAAAATCAAAATATAGTCTATTGCTAAATAAATATTTGAAAAAAATATAAACAATAAAAGTGCACACATTTTGTATTGCTGTGTCTGCAACAACCTGACTTATGAAACTCTCAAATTACTTAACCCCTTTAGTAAACACCATAAAAAAATAGAAATAAAAAACAAGGCAAAAAACAAATGCTTTATCATCATACCGCCAAACAAAAAGTGGAATAACATGCAATCAAAAAGTCAGATATAAATAAACATGGTACCACTGAAAATGGCCACCATACAGCTCCAAAAGCAGAGAAATTAAAAAGTTATAGCTCTCAGAATAAAGCGATGCAAAAATAATTAATTTTTCTCTAATATAGTTTTTATTGTATAAAAACGCCAAAACATAAGGAAACAATATAAATGAAGTATCGCTGTAATCGTACTGACCCAAAGAATAAAACTGCCTTATCAATTTACCAAGTGAATAAGAGTCAGTGATAAGCGGTCATAGAGGAGCGCTTAGAAAGCAACCCGGGGCAGACAAAAATGTCAGGTCTCCAACCGCAGCTCCAGCCGAAAACCTCTGATGGAGGAAAGGAGCAATGAGAAAAGGGAAACGGTCTTAGGAGCGCAGGAAAGAGACTCAGACAAGAGATGGGGTGAAACCACAACGCGTTTCGACGGAGGATCCGTCTTCATCAGGTGGAAGTTTATTAATGACATAGGGGATGGGGTATTTAAATGAGAGGCAGCCAATCACAACAGTCAAAACAGTTACATGTTATGATAGTCACATGTTACGACAAGATGACATCATATATTATAAAAATAGGAATAAAAACAACTTACATAAAACGTGAGATAAAACAGCATAAGGTAAACAAGTTTAAATGTATAAAATGTGCAAAAAGGAGCAATAAAATAATATAGATAAAAATGAATAAAATTATTAACAGGTTAGTAGACCAGTAAAAAGACTAATAAAAAAGCGAGAACCCATATTAATAATAAAAGCATGTAAACAATAGCATCTAGGTAAAACGCACTGATGCTAAAAAGGCAAATAAAGTTATCTGGTCACTTTATCTATAGCTAAATTCAGGCCTTCAGGGGCAAGTGTGCCAAGCTTGAATATCAAAAAGCTTTCTCTATTGATTAAACTGTTGAAGCGATCAGTCACAGTATCAGGTATGTGGTCAATAATCGTTGGTTTCAAAGTTTTTGGATTTTTTTGATGCACAGTTAAAAAATGTTTGGAAAGGCTGTGCAGGAGAAAGCCATTTCGGATATTCTGTCGATGCTTGTTCAATCTAGCATGCATCGTTTGTATGGTTCGACCTACGTACTGTAGGCCTCAACCACATTCAATCAAATATACCACAAAAATAGATTGACAGTTAACATGAAAATTAATTTTATATGAGGTACCTGTAGTGTTGGATTTAAATTCATGTGCCCCATATAAAATGGAGGTGCAGCAAAGACATTTGGGGGCTTTACATGCATAGCAACCAGGGTTCAGAGAAATTGGGAGAGAGGATAGGAAGCCTGAACTCAAGGTGGTGTTGCTTGGTGCAACAAGGTTCCGTAACGTGCGGTTTCTGCGGAATACCTTTCTAGGTCGGGGGGGAATATGCTCGGTCAAAACTGGGTCCCCTTTCAGGATGAACCAGTACTTGGTAAGGAGCTTCGTAATCAACCCATAGGATTGGTTGAAAGTGGTAACGAAACTCCATCTACCTAGCTCCGTACCAGAAGAACAAGCGGTTTTATTACTCATAATCTTGCTTATACAGACTTAATGTCTGAAAGTTTTGGCTCTCAGGAATGCATCCTGGACCAATTTTTTAGGGTACCCTTTCTGCTGAAACCGCTGTTTCAGAACTTTTGCCTAGTCAGTATCCTCTGTGCAATTTTTTCTTATACTCCAATATTGCCCGTATGGAATGTTCTGAATCCACTTGGGTAGATGACCACTGCTGGAACTAAGGTAGCTGTTCACATCTACTTCTTTAAAATGTGTGGTGGTGAAAAACCGTCCCAATTTATCAACATGTACCAACAGGTCCAGGAATTGGATGGACGTAGTGGAGGTATTAGCTGTGAAGCGGAGGCCCCAGGCATTCAAATTTAGATTGCGGATGAATTCAAGTGCTTCCTCCTCTGTGCCAGTCCAGATGATGAACAGATCATCTATAAAGCATCTATAAAAGGCTATTTTGCCCAATGCCAGGTCGACTGCATGATGAAGAGAGATTCAAATGCCCCCATGAAGAGATTTGCATAACTGGGGGCAAATCTCGTCCCCATCGCGTAGCCCTTGACCTGGCGAAAGAAGGAATGTTCAAAAGAAAATACATTATTATTAAGCACAAAATGAATAGCATTTTTTAGGAATTCCCTTTGAAGGGGGGCAATAATGCATCAGTGGAAAGGAATTGGTCTACAGCCTCTATGCCTCGATCATGAGATATATTCTTATAGAGTGCTTGAAAATCCATTGTGACAAGAAGGCAATTAGGAAAAGGTGGTATTCTTCTTCAGAAGTATGTTATGGGTTTAGACTCGTATCTTAAAGATTCCTCCCACCTCATTGATTCCCTTCAAAGAATACCACCTATTCCTAATTGCCTTCTTTCCAAACATTTTTTAACTGTGCATCAAAAAAATCCAAAATACTTTGAAACTAACGATTATTGACCACATACCTGATACTGTGGCTGATCGCTTCAACAGTTTAATCAATAGAGAAAGCTTTTTGATAATCAAGCTTGGCACACTTGCCCCTGAAGGCCTGAATTTAGCTGTTAATAATTTTATTCATTTTTATCTATATTATTTTATTGCTCCTTCTTGCACATTTTATACATTTAAAACTTGTTTACCTTATGCTGTTTTATCTCACGTTTTATGTAAGTTGTTTTTATTCCTATTTTTATAATATATGATGTCATCTTGTCGTAACATGTGACTATCATAACATGTGACTGTTTTGACTGTTGTGATTGTAAAGCAAGCTAATGGGGGCACCACCGAAATATAAAAAGGGGATCCAACCCTGGCCTACAACCTATATATGACAGTCACAAGCAGAAAAGAATAGGCCACAAATCGGGGATCACCCTGAATAGGAATTTAGCAAAAATATTACAATTTTTATTTATGTAAATTAAGCACAGCAAACAACAACAACACATTAAAAACATCAAAAAATGGTCACACATGTGACACATTCAAAAGATATACATATCTCATAATAGAGAACCAAACCTGATAACCACTACCACTTTTGGTGGAGAAAGTGTCTTATACCCAAGGTCCATGTAAACTAATACCCAATTAGAAGGTTTTGAAAGCACACTAATACACTGTAGCCATCACAAATGAATCATGGATATCAGTGATGCAGATAAATTTTAAATTTTAAATGGATGTTATCACAAGCTCAAATAATGCCTTGAGACAGCGCAAACAATTAGTTATATAGATCTGGCATACTCTTATTCACAATGTGGTACATAAAAAAACAAATATTTCTGGAATGTACTGAATAAACCCCATTTGGAAATACCTCAGCCTGAAGTCAGGCTCCAAGGGCAGACCAGATCATCTAGACCAGAAATGGGCTGTAAAGAGTGCAAACAACCAAAGGACATCTACATGTCCACCTTCAAATAATATACATAGATGCACAGAACCCAATACATCACATATGAAGTGAAGTGGAGTGGGGCAGGCTGGACTAATGACTCGACGCGTGTCGCCACTCTAGGTGGCTTCGTCAGGGGTACCTTTTGCCAGTCACTGTGCTGTTATATAGGCTTATCTAATTAAGGAATAGGGAGCAGCTGTGTCCATGCTAGCCAATGTAGGGTTAATGTCCAAACATACCTGCAGATCAGCAGTTTCTCATTACACGTAAACCATAGCTGACAGACCTTAGCGCCAGCATGTAACGTCATGTACTACCAGCTGTGCATATATCGTGGTCTAAGAGATAGTACATATCACTGATATCGGACATAGACAGACGCCTTAATACCATTGCGCAGGCGCCTGCAAAAGAATCATTGCATAAGTGTAAACAACCCTCATCACAGGCAAAGAGTAAGGCGCCTAATTACACAGGCGCTTACAATCAGAACTCAATCGCCAAGGTGATAGACATTCTAAGTTTGCAGGGGGCCTACTACGCAGGCGTAAGTCCCGTGCGACACACGGAAGATAATCAGATTTTGCGGGAACTTTCATTCATATACCCAAATAGCCGCTCAGTTGTAAAGTAATGCACAAGTGCTTACAATCATATGACCACTTAAAGATACAGCTAGGTCACTACAATGATGAACGCCGCTTATCACAGGGTCAAAAAAAAAAAAGAAGAGAGACCCCTTACAGAAGGTGCTTATAAACATAAAGCTTATTCCATATACAGTTGTGGCCAAAAGTATTGACACCCCCGCAATTCTGTCAGATAATACTCAGTTTCTTCCTGAAAATGATTGCAAACACAACTTCTTTGGTATTATTATCTTCATTTAATTTGTCTTAAATGAAACCACACAAAAAGAATTGTCCTAAAGCCAAATTGGATATAATTCCACACCAAACATAAAAAAGAGGGTGGACAAAAGTATTGGCACTGTTCGAAAAATCATGTGATGCATCTCTAATTTGTGTAATTAACAGCACCTGTAACTTACCTGTGGCACCTAACAGGTGTTGGCAGTAACTAAATCACACTTGCAGCCAGTTGACATGGATTAAAGTTGACTCAACCTCTGTCCTGTGTCCTTGTGTGTACCACATTGAGCATGGAGAAAAGAAAGAAGACCAAAGAACTGTCTGAGGACTTGAGAAACCAAATTGTGAGGAAGCATGAGCAATCTCAAGGCTACAAATCCATCTCCAAAGACCTAAATGTTCCTGTGTCTACCGTGCACAGTGTCATCAAGAAGTTTAAAGCCCGTGGCACTGTGGCTAACCTCCCTAGATGTGAACGGAAAAGAAAAATTGACAAGAGATTTCAACGCAAGATTGTGTGGATGTTGGATAAAGAACCTCGACTAACATCCAAACAAGTTCAAGCTGCCCTGCAGTCCAAAGGTACAACAGTGTCAACCCGTACTATCCGTCGGCATCTGAATGAAAAGGGACTGTATGGTAGGAGACCCAGGAAGACCCCACTTCTTACCCGAGACATAAAAAAGCCAGGCTGGAGTTTGCCAAAACTTACCTGAAAAAGCCTAAAACATTTTGGAAGAATGTTCTCTGGTCAGATGAGACAAAAGTAGAGATTTTTGGGCAAAGACAGAGTTTACAGGAGAAAAAAAGAGGCATTCAAAGTAAAAAACACGGTCCCTACAGTCAAACATGGTGGAGGTTCCCTGATGTTTTGGGGTTGCTTTGCTGCCTCTGGCACTGGACTGCTTGACCATGTGCATGGCATTAAGAAGTCTGAAGACTACCAACAAATTTTGCAGCATAATGTAGGGCCCAGTGTTAGAAAGCTGGGTCTCCCTCAGAGGTCATGTTTCTTCCAGCAGGACAATGACCCAAAACACACTTCAAAAAGCACTAGAAAATGGTTCGAGAGAAAGCACTGGAGACTTCTAAGGTGGCCAGCAATGAGTCCAGACCAGAATCCCATAGAACACCTGTGGAGAGATCTAAAAATGGCAGTTTGGTGAATGCACCCTTCAAGTATCAGGGACCTGGAGGAGTTTGCCAAAGAAGAATGGTCTAAAATTCCAGCAGAGCATTGTAAGAAACTCATTGATGGTTACCGGAAGCGGTTGGTTGCAGTTATTTTGGCTAAAGGTTGTGCAACCAAGTATTAGGCTGAGGGTAACAATACTTTTGTCTGGCCCATTTTTGGAGTTTTGTGTAATGATCAATGTTTTGCTTTTTGCTTCATTCTCTTTTGTGTTTTTTTCATTTAAGACAAATTAAATGAAGATAATAATACCAAAGAATTTGTGTTTGCAATCATTTTCAGGAAGAAACTGAGTATTATCTGACAGAATTGCAGGGGTGTCATTACTTTTGGCCACAACTGTAGATTACTACGATAACAAAGAAGGAACACCAGCCTAGCACATGTAGCCAGATAGAATTCTGGCTGCCTGTTGTATGGTTTGCTTATAAACTGCCTTCATCTACAGCAGTGTAAACTGCACTGAAAAACCTGAAACATGAATGGCCACAAGCTGATGAGGCAAGATATGTATTAATCCGAAGCCCAATTGTCAGCAAGGGTAGTTAGTGTATAAAATACTAATACACAAACAAATGAAATCAGCCAAGTGGGCGGTACTCGTTCCCCACAACTATCATGTGTCACTATGACAGTAAGAAGACACTTGCCAGGCATTCATAATCAAGTTGAATTTCAGATACCCATTACATAGTTTGCTATTAGGTTGAAAAATGTAAGTTGTAATGACAAAATCTGTATTAGTCCAAAACACACTAGCCGTAAAGGCAATCATAAAAACGCATGCGCAAAGTGCCATTATATAAACAAATATAATTAGTCAAGTGGGCGGTGCTCTCACACCCATAACTGACATAAAACACTATAGTAAGGAAAAAACACTCACCAGACACACATGATCAAATAGGATTTAGATCCCCATTACTTACTGTAGTTTGTTATTGAATTGCCTGCATCTGCAGTGGTGTAAACCAATAATCCCATGAAAACCTTCAATACACAGTCTATCGGTTATAAATAGCCGTAAATGATCATGGCACAATCTGTGCTAGTGCAGGACATGGCTGATTTCACTTGTCTGCATAAAAACATTCTGTGCGTTTGTCTCTCTAATTGCCCTTTTACGGCAATTGTGGTTTGGACTAATAGAGATGTCTCCATAATAACTGATCTGCTATAAGGCCTTTTTCACACATCCTGATATTTCTGATGCCGGAAAAAATGGTACCAGAGATGTCAGTGTCTGTGTGTGTAATACTTGCGTGTGCCGCATCAGTACCAAATGGAATAGCACCAGGAAGGGAGCGTTACGGTAAGCGCTGTTCCCTGGCACCAGGTGCTGAACACGGCGATTGGCACAAGCAGGGGAGAATGGTGAGAGTTATAGTTAAGTGATAAAAGAGACAATCCAATCAGCTTCCACCTGCTATTACTCCCATCAGCCTACCCCTGCTGCCGCTAACAGCAGTGACAACAGGAGCAGCTGATGGGGGTATGCATCAGCCACTGCCTGAGGTATAATAAATAAATGAATGAAAAAATGACGTCACAGCCCGTCACTGAAGCTGCGCTCGCAGCTCATTCACCAGTGGTTCACAGTCTGGATGGTCAAATCTTGGCATCATCCAGGTTGAAAACTGTTTATCCCCTAGACATAGATTATGGCTTGGAAAAGAACGATGGAGAGGTGAGGGATATGATTGTTTTTTATTTTTGTTTTATTACAGGAGAATGAGGGATTTGGTGGAATTAGGCGTTAGGTGAGTATAACTGTGTTTGTTATTTTTAAACAGAAATGGAAAATTGTGTTTTGCTTTATTTCTCATAAAGGACTTTTTTCTAGCTGTGTCTTTATTTACCATATAACTATAGGATTAGTAATGGATAGGCGTTTGTAGAGGCCTCACCATTACTAAGCCATGGGCTTGATGTCACCTGACAAATTAGAAAGGTGACATCAACCCCACAAATATGAATCCCACTTGCCACCGCTAAAAGGCAAGTGGGAAGCGCTGGGCAAAGCGCCTCAATATAGTGAATGGATCCCTCGGGGGTTTCATCTGAATCACATCACTCGGAGATTTAGATGGAAACCCAAAAGTAAGTGCTCAGCGTAGAGCCCTGGATAAATGTGATCCCAAACATTTTGTAAAATGTTCCCAAAAAAATCTTCATTTCAATCCACAAACAAAGCAAGTCCTCACTCAAGTCCGTCATCTGTTAATGGAAATATAGGAGGCTTACATGTTACTGGTAGCAAAAAGCTTCTGGGAAAGCAAAATGACTCCTCACCCACCAAAAGAAATTCAGCAAATTCTCTGCATCTAAATCCAAATGCCCCCTCTCTTTTGAGCCCCACAGTGAACCTAAACCACATATTGTGACCACGTTTGGCAATTTTGAAGCTATGAGAGCCCGCCTAACTTACCGGTGCATACTCCAGATGCACAGGTTGGGTATAACGTACTGGTGACTGCAACGTACTGGTCATTAGAGCATACTGCTCACTACAATGGCAGTTTGCAATTTTCACTCAGCAACATTCATTGCTGCTTGTTTTTGGAAAATACCCATGGATTCAAAATCGTCATTACACCTGTAGATAAATTCTCAAAGGAGTATAATTTCCAAAATGGGGTCAATTGAGGGGGATTCTGCTCTTCTAGCAATTAGGGGCTTTGTTTATGGAGTTCCCCAAACTGTTCTAGGAAATTCTGTGCTCCAACAAGAAAACAGTGCTCCGCTCCGCTAACGCTTCTCCATATGGCTAAGTAGTACTGTACAGCCACATATGGGGCATTGCCACGTTCAGTAGAAATTGTGGGATGAATTTTGGTGCCATTTTTGCCCACTTCTTGTGTGAAAATGTAAAATCTTTGGCTAAAACAAACTTTTGGTGGTAAAAGTGTAGTTATTTTGTCTTTACTGCCCAATGATATAAAATTTTGTGACACACCCATGGTGTCATTATGATCACTGCACCCCTGGATGAATTCATTAAGAGTTTTAGTTCATAAAATGGGGTCACTTATGGGGGGTTCTGCTGTTCTGGCACCTCATGGGCTCTCCCAGTGGGTCATGAAACCTGCAATCCATAACAATAAAATCTGGCGCTCCTTGCCTTCTGAGCTTTGCACTGTGCCTGAATAAGATTTTCCGATTACATGTAGCATATTGGGACACTCAGGAAAAGATGGTCCTCAGTTTGTTGCAAAAAAAATTCATATTAGCCTTTAGAAAAATTAAAAGCTTGGGGCAAAAACAACATTTTAGTGGTAAAAATTTAATTTATTATTTCTTCACCGCTCAGTGGTAAAAAATCTGTGAGGCACATGTGGAGTCAATATGATAACAGTACCACTAGATGAATTCATTGGGGAGTGTAGTTTGTAAAATGAGTTCACATATAGGGGGTTTCTGTTGTTCTGGCACCTCAGGGGCTTTGCCAATATGACATGACACCCTCAAACCATTCTAGAAAAATCTGAACTCCAATATGGCACCTATACCCTTCTGAGCTTTGCACTGTGCCTCAAAAGTAGTATTCCCCTACATATGGGCTATCAACGTACTCTAGAGAAATTGCACAACAAATTGTTTGGTGCAATTTCTCTTATTACCCTTCCTTATAAAAATGCAAAATTTGGGGCTAAAATAACATTTTTGTGAGGAAAATGTGATTTTATTATTTTCATGGCTCAAGTTATGAACTTCTGTGAAGCACCTGGGAGTTCAAGGTGCTCACCATGCATCTAAATACATTCCTTGAGTGGTCTAGTTTTCAAAATGGGGTCACTTGTGGGGTTTTCCACTGTTAGGCAAATCCTAGACTCTCCAAATGCGACATGGCGATCTCAATTCCAGCCAATTTTGAGTTGAAAAAGTCAAACAGCGCTCCTTCCCTTCCGAGCTCTGCCATGCACCCAAACAATGGTTTACCTCCACATATGGGGTATCAGCATACTCAAGACAAATTGCTCAACAACTGTTGGGGTCCAATATCTCCTGTTACTCTTGGGAAAATGAAAAATTTGGATCTGAAGTAAATTTTTTTGTGAAAAAAAGTTAAATGTTCATTTTTTTTAAACATTACAAAAATTCCTGTGAAGCACCTGAAGGGTTAATAAACTTCTTGAATGTGGTTTTGAGCACTTTGAGGGGTGCAGTTTTTAGAATGGTGTCACTTTTGGGTATCATCTATCATGTAGACACCTCAAAGTGACTTCAAATGTCATGTGGACCTTAAAAAAAGGTGTTGTAAAAATGAGAATTTACAGGTCAAATTTAACCCTTATAACTTCCTAGCAAAATAATTGTTTACGAAATTGTGCTGATGTAAAGCACACATGTTGGAAATGATACTTATTAAGTAATTTGTGTGACATATTTCAGTGATTTAAGGGCATGAAAACTTAAAGTTGGAAAAGTTTAGGCACTTGTGGGTTACTTTAGCAGACACATGGTGCACCAACCCACAAAAATTTAAATCAAATGGTGAATTCACAAAAATGGTGTTGCTGAAAACGTAATCTTGTCATACAAAAACAACTCAGTCAGCTGAGAAATAAAAAGTTATTGCTCTCAGAAAACAGTATAGTGATGCAAAATCAGTTATTCTTTCTATAAAATTATTTTTATTGTGCAGTAGCCGCAAAACATGAAAAATTTCGTAACTATGGTATTGCTGTTGTCACACTGATCTGAAGAGTAAAGTTGCCTTCTCACTGTCACACTCGGACATGGGTAAGTCCAGCGGTCGGCACAGCAAACAACTACGATGGCATGGAAAAGGGAGAGGAAGGCCCTTACAGTAAGGAGTGATTGATGGGAGCCTCCTGATACCAATCTAGCTTGTCCCTAAGCTCCCCTGATGCCCAATCCTTCCCCCCGCCGCTGTCATGTGGCTAGTCCTGATTGTCACCTCAATATACCCTGGCTAGTGCACGGGCCAACAAGGACACTAGCCTTGCCACTGCTGATGGAAAAACACAGGGGAAGTGACAAGCACAGGACAGATAAAGATAAAGGGATAAATACTCAGCTCCAGGCTCTGCTGCTGAGGTCCAAAGCAGTAGAGATTATAGCACTAAGAATCCAAACTCCCACAGCAGCAGCGGCTACACAACTTACCCAAGAGAACTCCTCGTTCCAAGCTGCTCTGCATAGAATAACTATATTACCGATGATCAGTTGATGGGTCATGTGACTATTTAAAGAATGGTAGACGTGGTTACCAACCAACATCAGCTGACCAGCCTAAAAGTAGCTGCCAGCAAAAGACTGACATTAACTCTTGCTGAACCAATAGGAAAAAAACATTTACATTACAGCAGAACCAGAGCTGCAGCAAATCTAATAATGAATCATGATAGTAACCTCCTTTCAACTAGGGGCCTCTGGACTCTTAACAATGGACTTCACTGGAAATGACGTACGGCAAGGTCGCATTAGCCCCTTGTATACACCAATGTAGTCACCAGATCCTTAAGGTCATGGTAAATTTAGCCCGATGGTGATGGCAATAGCATAGGTTCCAGAGGCGCATCAAATCTCCAGCTCTGGAAGGTCCCAGGGCTGAGAAGAACTGACACTCTATACGGCCTGATCACACTATAACTCCAAATCCCAGGTGCATACTTACACCTGATGTTTTTAGTGGACACCCACACGTACTCATTCACACACATGTCCAGTTCTGAACGCAAAAAGATTTGCAGAGTCAAGAGGAGGAAATCTGCACCAATGCCCCAAATTTTTTTTAGCTTAGATCCGGGGCAGGAAAAAGTATAGTCCGAACAGCATCCTGACCCTCATCATCAGATGTTAATCCCTTGGGGGGTGATCCTCATGAGACTTAGATATCCGAGGCATGGTGGCTTAGTGGATAGCACTGCAGCCTTGCAGCACTGGAGTCCTGGGTTCGAATCCCACCAAGGACAACATCTGCAAGGAGTTTGTATGTTCTCCCCGTGTTTGCGTGGGTTTCCTCCGCGTACTTCAGTTTTCTCCCACATTCCAAAGACATACTGATAGGGAATTTAGATTGTGATCCCCATCGGGGACAGTGATGTGAACTGTAAAGCGCTGTGGAATATGTTAGCGCTATATAAAAAATAAAGATTACTGTACTGTGCTGTCAGGGCAAGAAGAGGAGGAGGGTGACTCCAGTGGCATGGAATGTGATAACACAGAGGAGGATGATGATGAGGTGCTATATCCCAGTTGGCATGAACATAGTGGGAAACAGCTGAGTTGGTCATCCGAGTAGGAAGGTGAGGAGGTTACATTGTGTCGTTCGTTGCAGACACATAGTGATGCAGCCACAACGAGCAATGCATCCTCAGCCACAACTGTGCCTCTGACCAGCAGCTACACGGGTCTGCAGCTCGCAGGAGTGGCAAAAGTTGCCTAGCCTTGGCCTTTATTGAAACTGTAAGAGATGAGCTAACTCACATAATCTGCCAACTTTTGCAAAAAAAACTGAGTCGAGGTAAAAAGTGCAATAATTTGACTACTACATGTATGAACCCTCACATGCGCAATCAACATGCTTTACTGTGGGAAGCCCACTGTGCAAAAATGCGGACCAGTGGACATCAACCACCATCAGCCGTCCCATCAATCGCATCTGCTGCTTCTTACTCCTCCTCTGTTACACACAGGTCTTTGAATGCAGAACCTCAGGTTCTTTACCCGATTGAGTCATGCTGACTGAGAGGCCGCCTTTAGCTGTAAAGGAAGCTGACATGCCTGCTGTTTTTGACCAAAGTCAGAGAACAATCGAACCACAAGTTTCTCAATCCACAGTAACATCTCTGCCTGCACCTCTCTCATGGTTCAGCAGTTTGTCTGGTTCATCGTACTCAGCCATCTCACAACACTGCAGCCAGCCCATGGTTCTGCAGCTGTGGTCACAGAAAAGATTGTTTTCTCCTATGCATGACAAAGCTAAGAAGTTGAACTCCACCATCTCCAATTAATTTGCCACGGAAATGCTGCATATCCGCCTGATAGATACCAATGGTTTCCAAAAGCAGATGGCTGTTGCAGTCCCCCTGTACCAATTACCCAGTCGCCATTACTTTTCTAATGAAGCTGTGCCTGCACTACACCAGCATGTAGCTGGCAACATCACCCATTCCTTGACAAAATCTCTGTCAGGGAACATTTCACCAAAGACACTTGGACAAGTAAGCATGGCCAAGGACGTCACATCTCACTGACTGGGCACTGGGCGATTATGGTGACTGTAGGGTCAGGCGCCACTCCACAAGTCTTGGAATCCCCAAGGCCTGCAGGCCAAACCTCTACATTTAACACTTCCTCCTTTGCTTTTGCCTCCTCTAGGGCCTCCACCTGTGCCCTCAACCTCCGCCTTCATGAGACACGCATTCTAACAGTGCATAGCGAACCCCCACCACCTCTGTACTGCGCAACCAGGTCTCACTGCAATCAGGCTGTCTTAAAATTGATATGCTTTGGAAATCACAGTCATACAGCTGAAGAGTTGTGGACAGTTCTCCAGGCTGAATTTGATCAGTGACTGTCTCCGCTGGACCTGCATCCAGGGAAGGCTGCATGTGATAACTGTGCAAACCTTGTGGCGGCCCTACGGCAAGGTAAGCTCACACATGTGCTATGCATGGCTCATGTCCTCAACCTGGTGCTACAGCTTTTCTCAGCCACTATCCTGGCCTGGGTGACCTGCTCCAGAAAGCACGTAACCTGTGTGCTCATTTCCACCATTCAAACCCCTCTGCTCATCAACTTGCATCGATACAGAGGTCTTTGTCCATGTCAGTTAACAGTTTGATATGCGATGTGCCATCACGGTGGAATTTCACTTTGTACATGTTTTAGCGACTCTGGCAGTAGCAATGGGCCCTGATGCAGTATGACATGTCATATAGCCTGGGCCAATGCTGTATGGACATGGCACATATCACATTTACAGAGAGGGCACAGATTAAGGACCTCTGCACTTTTCTGCATAGTTTTGAAATGGCTACTAAGATGGTTAGTGCTGATGATGCCGTAGTCAGCACTACTATTCCGGTCATTTATATGCTGGAGCAGACTTTGAATGACCTGTGGGAGGAGATGGTGGTCCCAGAAGAAGAGGAAGAAGCAGAGGAGGCTGCGGAAGGGAAAACATTATCTCAAAGTTCAAGACTGTCATCACACAGGCTGGTGCCAAGGGATGGTGGATTACTGCAATCGCAATCAAGGGGGGCTGGTGATAACAGACAAGCTGTTATGGAAAGGTGCAAGATTCGAGGAACAAATGGAGGAGGAAGAGGAGATGGGCGAGCAACTGTCGGTTTGAGAGGATAATCCTCCCCTCTCTGTTGTTCGTGGCTGGCAGTAGGAGACGGAGGAAACGAGTCTCATTGTTACCCAGCCACCAACACAGCATGGCCTCGGACCTCATGGTAAAACCTGACATATGAGTGCCTTGTTGCTACACTATCTGCAACATGATCCCCGTATAGTTATGATTAGGAATAATGTTGACTACTCGTTTGCCACTTTATTAGATCCACGTTATAAAACCAAATTTTGTCAGATGATTCCCACCCTAGAAAGGGACCTGCAAATGCTGGAGCATTGAAACTCGCTCTTATACAAACTCAAGAGACCTTTTCCCCCAAAAAGCAATGAAGCACACAGCTCGCATCGCAGCTGTAGACTTCCAAGCTCCGGCCCATCAATTTGTTAACACCAAAACATTAGCAGCAGCAGGGGTGGAAGTGGAAGAAGCAATTTCTGTGAGTCCTTTGACACTTTTTTAGGCCAACTCGTTCACCATCACAACAGAGTCCGTCTTACATGTGGTGAACGAATGGAGAGGATGGTGCAGGAGTTGCTAGAACTAAATATTAATACCATCAGGGAGTATTTGGATGCTTTCACATTTTGGTCTTCCAAAATGGAGGAGTGGTTTAAGCTCGCCTCACATGCTATGGAGGTTTTATCGTGCTGGCAGCCCAAGTTCTCTCTGAATGTGTTTTCAGCGCTGCTGCTGGTGTCCTGATGGACAAGCACATATGGCTGTCCCCTGAAAGTGTTGACCGCTTAACTTTCATAAAGATGAACAAGTCATGGATCTCCAAGGACTTCTGCACCTCAATCACAGACTGTGATGCTCGTCCTTAGTGGTCAAAGATGACCATGGCTTCAGGGTTAGAAGTGAATTAATAGTTATGAGTCCAGAGGTGGCTGATGAGGCCAATTTGGGCCCTGAAGGTTCGCCGACATACTAGTAGATGTCAGCAAACCAGATTCTGCTTGTGCCTTGCGGACAGCACACTCTCTTTTTGCGTCCAAGATTTTCCGATCTTCTGCTGCATGTGTTCCTGAGGTGATCCTGCCCCGTCAACCTGGACGATCCAGGGCAGGCTCTTCCCATTCAATGATGTTGACTTCCAGATTTTTGAGAGATGCCTTAAAGCAGTCTTTATAGCACTTCTTCTGCCCCCCAACTGCTTGCTTTCATTGGCACAGTTCTCCATACAGCAGTTGTTTTGGCTTGGACTTTCAGCAGGAGAGTGTAAACGCTGCAGAGCTCAGTTTTTCCAGAATTGCCGTGTCTGGGACATTGTCTTGCTACCTGATGTGGAGGAGTCTGCGGAGGTAACTCATGTGAAAATGATTAAGCTGTTTAGCATGCTGGCTGTAGACTGTCCAGGTCTTGCTAGCATAGAGAAGTGTGGTGAGGACGACCACGCAGTAGACTTTCAGCTTGGTGGTAAGGCTGAGTCCCCTTCATTCCCAGACATTTTTATGTAGTCTCCCAAGGCGGCACTGGCTTTTGCAATTCTGTTATTAACCTCAATGTCTATGGTTATTTCATGGGAAAGCGTGCTGCCTAAATAGGTGAAGTTATTGATTGCTTTGGGGTTTTGCTCCTCCACCGTAAAACATGGCTCCTTGTATAGTTTCCCTGGAACAGATTGATATATGACTTCAGTTTTTCTAGTGTGGATTTTGAGACCAATATTGTCGCAAGCTTGAGAAAAACAGTTCATTTCATGCTGCATCTGCTGTTCCGTGCTAGTGTTAACTGCACAGTCATCAGCAAATAATTCACGGATAACAGTCGCATGCACCTTCGTAACTGCGTTCAGGCATTTTGGGTTGAAATAGCTTGCCATCAGTCCTGTACCTAACCTGGATTCCTTCTTCATAGTTTTTAACCCCTTCCCAACCTTTGATGCCATGTAGGCATCATGAAAGTCGGTGCCAATCCAACCTCTGGATGGGGAGATCATGCTCCTGTGAGTCGGGTGACCGGGGTCACTGAAAGGTCACCCAACCTGCAGGTACAGGAGGTCTTGCACTTCACCCCAGGGGGGGTGGCTTTGCCTCCCATGGCTATGATCGCTCTGATTGGTTGTTGAAAGTGAAACAGTCAATCAGAGCGATCGTAATATTTCATGAATGAAATCCACTCATGGCCGATGCTGCAATATCATCGGCCATGGCTGGAGACCTCGATCTTACTCCCCACGACTGATGGGGGGCGATCTGCCCTGCCACCGACCAATGGTGGCGATCTGCCGCCACCGTCAGTATTTGCTCCCCCCTGCCCTCTTCTCCCACCGCCTTCTGTCCCTGCTTCATCCTCCATGGGTGCCACATCTCCCAAAATGGCGGGCGCATGTGCAGTGTGCCCTCTGAATCTGCCAGCTGGCAGATTCATTCATTCATTCATTCATTCCAGGTACATTTTGATCACTGTGATAAACCCTATCACAGTGATCAAAATAAAAAAAGTAAATACCCCCCTTTATCACCCTTATAAGTAGGGAAAAATAATGAAATAAAGAAAATATATTTATTTTTATTTTTCCATTCGGGTTAGGGTTACCATTAGGGTTAGGGTTGGAATTAGGGTTAGGGTTGGAATTAGGGTTAGTGTTGGGGTTTGAATTAGGGTTGGGATTAGGGTTAGGGTTGGAATTAGAGTAAAGATTAAGGTTAGGGGTGTGTTGGGGTTGGGATTAGGGCTAGGCTTGCGGTTAGGGCTAGGGTTGGGATTAGGGTTAGGGGTGTGTTGGGGTTAGGGTTGTGGTTAGGTATGTGGTTAGGGTTAGGGATGTGTTGTGGTTAGGGTTGCATTAGAATTGAGGGGATTTCCACTATTTAGGCACATCAGGGGTCTCCAAAACCGACATGGCGCCACAATTGATTTTAACACATCAGGGGCTCTGCAAAGGTAACATGACACCCGCAGACCATTCCATCAAGTCGGCATTTCAAAACATCACTACTTCCCTTCTGAGCCCCGACGTGTGCCCAAACAGTGGTTCCCCCCACATATAGGGTACCAGCGTACTTAGGAAAAACTGGAAAACAACATTTGGGGTCCAATTACTCCTGTTACCCTTGGGAAAATAAAAAATTGCGGGCTAAAAAATAATTTTTTGAGGAATATAAATTATTTTTTATTTTCACGGCTCTGAGTTACAAACTTCTGTGAAGCCCTTGGGGGTTTAAAGTGCTCACCACACATGTAGATAAGTTCCTTTGGGGGTCTAGTTTCCAAAATGGGGTCACTTGTGGGGGAGCTCCAATGTTTAAGCACACAGGGGCTCTCCATACGTGACATAGTTTCCGCTAACGATTGGAGCTAATTTTCCATTCAAAAAGTCAAATGGCGCTACTTCCCTTCTGAGCCCTGCCATGCGCCCAAACAGTGGTTTATGACTACATATCAGGTATCCTTGTATTCACGAGAAATTACCCAACAAATTTTAGGATCCATTTTATCCTGTTGCCCATGTGAAAATGAAAAAATTGAGGCTAAAAGAAACATTTTGTGAAAAAAATTACTTTTTCATTTTTACAGATCAATTTGTGAAGCACCTGGGGGTTTAAAGTGCTCACTATGCATCTAGGTAAGTTCCTTAGGGGGTCTAGTTTCCAAAATGGGGTCATTTGTGGGGTAGCTCCAAAGTTTAGGCACACAGGGGATCTCCAAACATGACATGGTATCCGCTAACGATTGGAGCTAATTTTCCATTCAAAAAGTCAAATGGCGCTCCTCCCCTTTTGAGCCCTGCCATGCGCCTAAACAGTGTTTCTCCGCACATATGGGGTTTCAGCATACTCAGGACAATTTGGACAACAATTTTTGGGGTCCACTTTCTCCTTTTCCCCTTGGGAAAAAAAAAAAAATTGTTGCTAAAAGATCATATTTGTAACTAAAAAGTTAAATGTTCATTTTTTCCTTCCATATTACTAATGCTGCTGTGAAACACCTAAAGAGTTAATAAACTTCTTGAATGTGGTTTTGATCAGCTTTAGGGGTGCAGTTTTTAGAATGGTGTCACTTTTGGGTATTTTCAGCCATATAGACCCCTCAAACTGACATCAAATATGAGGTGTTCCCTAAAAAAATGGTTTTGTAAATTTTGTTGTAAAAATGAGAAATTGATGATCAACTTTTAACCCTTATAACTTCCTAACAAAAAAAAATTAGTTTCCAAAATTATGCTGATGTAAGGTAGATATGTGGGAAATGTTATTTATTAACTAACCTATCTGGTTTAACAGAATCAAAATTCAAAATTTGAATATTGCAAAATTGTTAACATTTTCACCAAATTTCCGATTTTTTCACAAATAATCACAAAAAGTATTGACATAAATCTACCACTAACATGAAGCCCAATATGTCATGAAAAAACATTTTCAGAATTTTCAGAATCGCTAGGATCCGTCGAAGCTTTCCTGAGTTATTACCTCATAAAGGGACACTGGTCAGAATTGCAAAAAATGGCCAGGTCATTAAGGTCAAAATAGGCTGGGTCATGAAGGAGTTAAAGGCATCACTTAGCATTGCAGAGAATAGCATACTGAACAGGGTTGGAGCAAGCACACAGCCTTGTTTTTTATGCCGCTTGCTACTGGGAAAGCCTCAGTTTCATCTCCATCATTCAGAACCTTCACATCATGGCATCAAGGAACTGCTGGACGATTGAGATGAACTTGATCGGGCAGCCGAATTTTGCCATGATCTTGCAAATGCTGTTTCTACTGACTGTGTCGAAAGCCTGTACAGTCTAGATGATATTGGATTTTTTAGTGTGATGCATTAATGTTACGTAACTGCACTCTGTGATATCTTTAGTGTCGCTTCAAAAAACCAGGGGAAGAGTCTTGAGGAGAATTTTGGCTCATCTTTCATCGTTTATAAGAAATCTCAATATGGAATAGGCCAGGAGCCATTTGGTGAGCTGCATTTCTTGCTACATGTTCACAGACTTACCGGTGGAAAAGCCAAACTTCACATGCCACAAATGCAAGCTTGTGTCCCTGTTGGAGGAAAAGTTGCAAAATCTCGAAGAGAGGTTAGCTACATTGAAGATCATTAAGGAAGGTGAAGAGTTCTTGGACAGAGCAGAATTATCTCTTCATGTTACAGAAAGAGAAGAAATTCGAAGTGCACCTGAAGAAACAGAGGAATGGAGACATGTGACCCAGAGAAGCAGGAGGATCAGGAGGCAGTCAGCACCCATACTGCTCAGGAACCAGTACCAGGCTCTCACGCAGGAAAACGATGAAGAAATACATCAGGATAAGACTTTGCCCACAAACAGCAACCTTGTACACCTTCAGAGTCCTCCTGGATGGAGAAAGAAAAATGTTGTGAAGAAAAAACGGAGAGTGGTGGTCATGGGGGATTCCCTGTTGAGAGGAACAGAGGCCGCTATCTGCAGACCGGATATAAGTTCAAGAGAAATGTGCTGTCTTCCAGGTGCAAAAATTAAAGATGTGTCTGACAGGATATCAGGACTCTTCAGACCTACTGATGACTACCCATTTCTGCTACTACATGTGGGGACAAATGACACCGCAAGAAATGACCTGCAGAGACTTTGAAGACTTAGGCAAGAAAGTGAAAGAACTGGGAGCGCAGGTGGTCTTTTCTTCTTCCATCCTCCCAGTGGATGGCCATGGAACAAGGAGGTGGAATAAGATTCTGCAGGTGAACAACTGGCTACGTCGATGGTGCCGTCAGCAACAATTTGGATTTATGGATCACGGAGTGAATTACTTTTATGATGGACTACTTGCTAGAGATGGGGTGCACCTTACGAAGACTGGAAAACATGTATTTGGAAGTCACCTTGCTACACTTGTAAGGAGAGCTTTAAACTAGAACAACATGGGAAGGGAAGCAAAAGACCAGAAAAAGCCATACACCTGACAAATGTTATTGAGAACTCTGTTATTAGAAGTGGAAAGGAAGAACAAAGACAAAAGAATCTAATTAATAAAAATATTGGAGAAAGGGAAACCAATCACAAACTAAAATGTTTCTATACTAATGCACAAAGCATGGGCAACAAACAAAGAGAATTGGAACTACTAACACAGGAAAAAAAATATGATGTCATTGGAATCACTGAAACTTGGTGGGACAATACACATGATTGGAATACAAGACTAGAAGGATACAACTTATTTGCAAGAAACAGACTTGATAAACGAGGAGGAGGTGTCGCATTATATGTTAGAAACGCATATATCTGCACAGAGATCCAAGCTTCAGAGACTGGGAGTTCTGTGGAAACTGTTTGGGTAAGAATACAAGGACAGAACAATGGAAAGGACACCATTGTAGGCATTTACTACAGGCCGCCTGTGCAAGCTGAAGATATGGATGAACTCTTTATGCATCAAATGGCCAAGTTCTCCAAAAAATATGACATAGTTGTCATGGGAGATTTCATTTGTTGGGAATCTCTCTCAGGCAAAACTAACAGGTCAAGGAAATTCTTATCCTCTCTTGCTGACAACTTTATCTTCCAAAAGGTAGGGGAGAAAACAAGGGGAACTGCTACCTTGGATCTAATCCTTATAAACAGGGAGGAAATGGTCGAGGAGGTAAAAGTGGCTGGGACCCTAGGAGGTAGCGACCATGCTATTTTAGAATTTTGGAAAACTAGAGGAGGAAGACCTGTGAAGACTCAGACGTCAAGGTTAGATTTCAGAAAGGCAGATTTTAAGGGATTCAGAAAGAGAATTGGAGGGATCCAATGGCTGAATATCCTTAAAGACAAAAATGGATTCAAAAAGATATAAATAAACTGGAGAAGTGGGCAGCAACTAACAGAATGGATTTTAACAGGGAAAAATGCAAAGTACTACATCTGGGCAATAAAAATGAAAAAAGCATATACAGAATGGGAGGAATAGGGCTAAGCAACAGCACATGTGAAAAAGACTTGGGTATACTAATAGATCACAGACTGAATATGAGTCAACAGTGTGATGCAGCAGCAAAAAAGGCAAATGCAATTCTAGGATGTATTAACAGAAGCATACAGTCTAGATCACGTGAAGTCATTATTTCCCTCTACTCCTCTTTGGTCAGACCTCATCTGGAATATTGTGTCCAGTTTTGGGCACCACATTTTAAAAAAGACATCAACAAACTGGAGCAAGTTCAGAAAAGAGCGACCAGAATGGTGACCGGTCTGCAAACCCTGTCTTATGAGGAAAGGTTGCAGGATTTGGGAATGTTTAGTTTGCAAAAGAGAAGACTGAGAGGAGACTTAATAGCTGTCTACAAATATCTAAAGGGCTGTCACATTGTAGAAGGATCAACTTTATTCTCATTTGCACAAGGAAAGACTAGAAGCAATGGGATGAAACTGAATGGGAGGAGACACAGATTAGATATTAGAAAAAACGTTTTGACAGTTAGAGTGATCAATGAGTGGAACAGGCTGCCACGAGAAGTGGTGAGTTCTCCTTCAATGGAAGTCTTCAAACAGAGGCTGGACAGATATCTGACTGGGATGATTTAGCGAATCCTGCTTTGAGCAGGGGGTTGGACCAGATGGCCCAGGAGGTCCCTTCCAACTCTACGATTCTATGATTCTATGATTCTGTGGCTGCTGCTGCTGCTGATGTTAAAACAAACATATGGAAATGTGAACAGTCATGGTTGGTCTATATCTGCTGTGTTAGCTGTAGTTGATGACATGTCAGTCCCAATTATACTATTTCTATTCTCGTGACAGTTTTTCCACTTCAGTGGTGACAGGTTGCATGTCCATCTGCTGGATTTTGCGCAGTGGAAGACCTGTCGGTCACTATGTCACTATTATAATGTCTATACAGTGGTGAAATTGATGCCACTTCTATGGTGTAAGGCCCTCATTTCTTTAAATGTGAACACTCTTTGTAGGGTGTCCATTTGCTGGATTGGGTGTAGTGAAAGACCTGTCGGTCCTTATTATATTATTTCTACTGTGGTGAAATTGATGCCACTTTGGTGGTATCTGCCAATAATTTTTGGAAACGTGAACACTCCTGATTGGGTGTTCATCTACTGGATTGGATGTAAAGAAAGACCTGTTGGTCCCTATTAGACTATTTCTAGTGTGGTGAAATAGATGCCACTTCTGTGGTGTAAGGCCCTCACTTCTTTAAATGTTAACTTTCCTTGTCGGGTGCTCATCTGCTGGACTGGGTGTAATGAAAGACCTGTTGGTCCCTATTCTACTATTTATACTGTGGTAAAATTTATGCCACTTTTGTGGCGTCTGCCAATAATTTTTGGAAATGTGAACACTCTTGGTTAGGTCTCCTTCGTGCGTGTTTCCTGTAACAGTAGGACTTCGAGACCATCAGGTCTCCACTTCCTTGGACTCAACTACCCATGTTACTATCCTTAAATTTTTCTGACAATGATAGTCTACAAAACTGATATTTGTGCCACCTAAGTGTGGCTCAGCATGAAAGCAGGTAGAGGTGTTGCATGTGGTATCAGGGCTCCCAGCCAAGGGGCCCTACACATATATCTCACCAATCTTGTCTTACTGTGATGTTCATTGGAAAGCTGTAAATCATATCCCTGAACCCGATACCTCATGCCTGGCTGATTGCTGCAGTTCCATGTTGCAATTTGCACTGTGGGTGAACTGAGGCCACTTTCCTGGTGTCTGTCTCTCATTTGATGTGTTTTGGCAACATTTGAGGTCATTCTAAGGTGTTGTGCATACGTTTGTTTTTGCCTCCCATTGAGGTGAATGGCGTTAGGTTATGGCTTGAGAATATTTGACGAATTAGTCGGAGAATACTGCAAATTCGGCGAACATAATCCGAACCAAACATTGAAATAATGGGCTAATAAATATCTCAAGATAGATTTTTCAAAGGTTTTATTGTCTGATGACATGAGAGTGACTATTAACGGATCAAATGGATGGAACAGTAATGAGCACAGACCTTTATTTCAATTCAGAGGCCCGTAAAGTGGCGTAGTGGTACTGTTATAAGCTGCTGTAACTGAACAAGAGTAAGTTGGACTTTTTTGGGTTGAAGATGGACTCAAAATCAACTCCCAAAGTTACCAAAAATTTTTAGAAAACACTTTCTTCAAGCATTGGTAAAGAAAGGAGTCTGTGTCTTTCAAAAAAAACTCATGATTTTTATACAGGACAATGTCCCCATTAAATGAATAGAAGTATTCCACTGCTTGGCTAACCACTAAAAGCTTTAAGCATGAAAAAATAATGACATGATCCCTTTTTCACTTGACCTTAACACTATTGAGATCTTTTGTGCACTTCTTAAATGGAAGATTTACAGTGGAAGAAAACAGAACACCTCTGATCAGTGTCTTGGAGGCTGTACTTGGTGCTTCCCAAAAAAGTTGATAGTCAACAGATGAACCCCTTAACGACCGCCGATAAGCCTTTTAATGTCATTTTGGGTACATATTCCTCAGCGCCGTTTTAAAGGAGCTGAGAAATAAGAGAATAGCTAACAGCCTGCAGTATCAGACCCAACTGGTTTTGCAACTGATCAGGGCCGATTAGCCCCTTAAATACTACTGTCAATCGCAACAGCGGTATTTAAGTTGTTACAAAGGAGCCACAAGACCCCCTTAGTAACCACCGGACCCTGCGATGAGAATTGCGGGTCCCGGTGGTTACCACGGTACCCTGCGGTCATGTGATGACCCCATGGTACAGTAGCTTGTGAGGTCCAGTATTAAGCAGGCTGTGTCAGTGAGACACTGACTGCTCTCATGCACTGCTATACATGAGTACAGCAGTGTATGAGACCAGTGATCAAAGCAAAAATGATACATATCCCACAGTGAAAAAGTGTAAAAAAGAGAAATAAGTCAAATAAAATATGTAAAAGAATAAAAAAACACACAAAAATGTGCACATAAAACACTAAAATCTGTTTCGACGCTCAAAACGCAGTGTTTCTGATAAAACGATAATAAACAATAACAGTACACAAAATTGGTATCAGCTTGTCCGTATCGACTCGCTCTATAAAACTGACACATTATTTCCGTTTGGAGAACATAACAAAAAATAAATAAAAAACATGCCAAAAATGTTGCTTTTTCATCATAGTCACTCACGAAAAAGTGAATAAAAAGTGACCAAAAAGTCATATGTAAAAAAGTAGGAATTAGACCTCCCAGTAATTGTGTTTCCAGAAGTGCATCATGACAGCACAACAGGAGGTAGTCCTATTCATCCTATAGGGACAGGAAACACACAAGAAGTTAGAAGCCCCCCCCCCGCCATGTGCCCAAGCAGAAGTTTTTGACCACATAAGGGGTATTTGTCACGTTTGGAACAAATTGTGCAACAAACTATGGGGTCCATTTTCTCCTATTATCCATTGTGAAAATTACAAATTTGAGGCTAAAACAACATTGTCATGAAAAAAATGAAAATGTTCAATATGACTACCTAATGTTATCAAAATCTGTGTAGTACCTGTAGGTTCAAAATGCTCACTGTACCCCTGGATAAAATCCTTGATGGGTGTATATTCCAAAATGGGGTCACTTGTGGGGAGTTTTCACTGATTAAGCACATCAGGGGCTCTACAAACGCGACATGATGCCTGCAGATCATTCCATCAAAGTCTGCGCTCCAAAACATCACTCCTTCTATTCTGAGCCCTGCCGTGTGCTCAAACAGTGGTTTTCCTCCACATATGAGGTATTAGCATACTCAGAAAAAATTGCAGAACTAATTTTTTGGTTAATTTTCTACTTTTGCCTTTGTGAAAATAAAAAATTGGGGCTAAAATTACGTATTTGTTGGTAGAATGTGATTTTTTTATTTTCACAGCTCTATGTTATAAACTTCTATAAAGCACCTGTGGGTTCAAGGTGCTCATGACACATCTAGATAAGCTCCCAAAGGCATCTAGTTTCCAAAATGGGGTCAGTTGTGGGGGGTTTACTCGGTTTAGGCACCCCAGAGGCTTTCCAATCGCGACATGGTGTCCGCTCTCGATTACCGATATTTTTGGCTTAAAATGTCAAACAATGCTCCTTCCCTTCAGAGCCCTGTAGTGAGCTCAAATAGTAGTATTCCCCCACATATGGGGTAGTGGCATATTCATTAGAAAATATTTAACAAATTTTGGGGTCCATTTTCTCTTGTTACTGTTATGAAAATAAAATAAATTTGGAGCTAAAGTAACATTTTTGTGAAAAAAAGTTAAGTGTTCATTTATTCCTTCAACATTGCTTTAGCTGCTGTAAAACACCTGAAGGGTTAATAAACTTTTTGCATGTGTTTTAAGCACTTTGAGGGGTGCACTTTTTAGAATGTTGTCACTTTTGGGTATTTTCTGTTATAAAGGCCCCCAAAGTCACTTTAAATGTGAGGTGGTCCTAATACAATGGTTTTGTTGTAAAAATTAGAAATCGCTGGTCTATTTTAACCCTTATAACTTCCTAACAAAACAAAACTATGTTTCAAAAATTGTGCTTTAGCAGCTTAAATGGAACCTGTCAACAGGTTTGGCTGATATGAGTTACGGCCACCGCCTTTCAGGGCTTATCTACAGCAATTTATAATACTGTAGATAAGCCCCCGAATTGACCTGCAAGAGAAGAGAAATAACTTTTATTATACTCAGATGCGGGGTGGTCTGGTCCGAGGGATGTCACTCTTCTTGGTCTGGCGCCTCCCATCTTCTTATGATCACCGCCTTCTTGCTTGTCTCATGTGGATAACACATCCCTGGGTCACACACACACGGCTCCCCAGCATCGCATTCCTACAGTGCGCATGCGCTAGGTCTCTCTGACCTTTCCCGGCACCTGCACACTGCAGTACTTTGCTCTGTCCTCAACAGGGCAGATAAGTACGCCTGCGCAGGAACACGATGTCGGGGAGCCATGAAGCAAGCAGGAGGGCGGCATCGCAAGAAGATGGGAGGTGCCGGACCCGAACCTGCGACACCCATAGGACAAGACTGCCCCCCAGGTGAGTATAATAAAAGATATTTATCTTCTCTTGCAGGTCGGATTGTTGGCATCTACAGCATTATAGAATGCTGTAGATAAGCCCTGAAAGGCGGTGGACGTAACTCGTAACGGCAGAACCTGGCGACAGGTTTGCTTTAAGAGATCAGTCAACATACTTTGATTCAGGTTTTTTTCTCATCTTACATATAGATGAGTGGACGTCTGACATCGAGCCTTCCAATAGATCAGCTCTTTTGATCTCTGATGCTGGCCGGATGTAAAAAGTGAATGAAGCTCATATTCAATAGAATTAGAGCTGAACTGCAGTTTTCATAAACAGCCACTAAACTGTGAACATAGCCTTTCTGTTCTAGGTCTGTTGGGGGGGGTGACATCTGACCTCTACAGATCTGATATTGATGACCTATCCTATCAATCTTGGCATCATAAATTTTGAAAAACTACTTCAGATAGGACAATTGCTGTGGTATATTATACAAAAAATGCCCTTGAGGATAGGTCACAAGACATTGCAATTATTATTTTAGAAGTTAACATCCTCTTTTCTCCGAGGATTTCTACCAGAGTGCACATGATTAGATTCACTGTGGATATATAAGTAGCATATCATTGATCAATTTACAGTCCATGTTAACAGAACGTCCCTAGGAAGCACGAAGGACAGATGCTTACAAAGATATGTAAGGATTGTAAAGCTTGCTTCATAAACTACTAGAAATGTTTGGAGCCAAAAGGTACAGAATACTGATATCTTTCAGCAAAAGTATAAAAATAGGATGTGAAAGCAAATTTATACAATCAAAGCTGGGTAAAGCTAGCAAGCTCTGATGACTTCACTATCACCTTGTACAGATTTTCATCAGGGTTTGCCATTGTGCTATATGCAAATTGATAACTACGGTAATTTTAAATTCAATCAGGAGACAATATTAGAATTTTCATCAGATATTTTCTAGAATAATACACTTAAATCAATAAACAATTATTAGAACAGAATAATGATCATAGTTAACATGCAACCAATGCATAAACAGGATGAGTGGAGTTTGTCGGTGGCATCATTTTCTGGTACACTTAACTTATTAAAAATCCCTTTTTAACTTTTTATGGAAAGAAATAATACACCATTCAACAATTCTACTGTTTTGTTTAATGCTGCACTAAAAAAAAAAATGTTAACTTCATTCTTCGCATTTGCACATTTATGGTAATGCCTAAATTCTATAGTTTTATGTATTTATCATAACTTTTGCACAATTCTTGAAAAACAAATTGTGTTTCGGTCGCCATATTTTGAAAGCTATTACATAATTCTATCAACAGAGCTGCATGAGGGCTTGTTTTTTGCACGAAAAGCTTGAGTTTTCTTTTTTGCCATTTTGTGGTAATTCAACTGTTTGAGCCTGTTTTTATTACACTCTTTTGGATGCACAATGAACAAAAAACAGCAATTTTATATGTTGCTTATTTTTTTCTAAACACCGTACACCTTTAGGAAATATTGGCAAGCTATCACTATTTGGTGGGTACATACAGTATGATGACAAAAATACCAAATTAATATCGTTTTTTATGTTTTGCTATTTTTTGCACAAGAAATTACCTAATTAAAAAAGACATATATACTGTATACATCTAATATATAAAGCTCAAGTGTGTGTATGTATGCATGTGTGTATGTATGTGTGTATGTGTGAATGTCCGGGATTGGCATCCGCACCGTCGCAGCTACAGCCACAAAATTTGGCACAGTCACACGTCTGGACCCTGAGAGCGTCCTAGGCTATGTTGTGAGGCAAAATTTTAACCCCGCGCGTTCCAATTCACCAAACAATTTTGCCCTTATCTACATAATGGGGAAAAAGTGTGTGTGTATCAAGCCCCGCCCCTCATTATGATGTCATAATGGATGTCATGGCGACACTGATGTCATCATAGGCTGCCAGCCCCGCCGCTCATTAAAATGTCATAATGGTTGACTATGGATGGAGGATGTGTGATGGGTATATGGGCACTGGACTATGGGATGGAGGATATGTATGATGGGTATAGGGCATGGGACTATGAGATGAAGGATGTGTGATGGGTATCCTATTCAGATACACTTAATCTTGTTATTTTCCATAAATGGTGATATTTGAGTCTGCTTTTGGCAGAATAAGTTGTACTTTTTACTGGTATATTTTTGGGTACTTAGAACTTTTTGATCACTTTTTAATTTTTTTTTTCAATTTTCTTTTACAGTGTAATTAATTTTAAGAATAGCTTTTTTTTTGGTAATCATAATCTATGGGCCCTAACCTTTTCCTCTTCTGCTTGCAGAGCAGTATGAAAACTTGTGTTTTGCATAATGAGCTGCAGTTTTTATTGGCATTATTCTGAGATTTGATTATTTAATCATTTTTATTAATGTTTCTTTTTTAGTTAATATTAACAAAAACATCAATTATAGCACATTTTTCCCCATGTGAGATAATTAATAATATATTTTTATAGTACAGGTGGTTTCAGTGGTTTCAATTGCACCAATACCAAGTTCGTGTCTTTTTTTGTGGAGGGATGGGAAGGAAGGTTCACAAATCATCTTTTCTTTTATTAAAACAGCAATTTATGTTTTTATTTTTATTTTTGAAGTTATTTTTTATATATATTTTTTTTCTTTTTTGCTTATTTTTTTTTTGCTAGTTTTGTTTTTACAATGATTATCAATTACCCTAGGTGACTTAAATGTGAATCTGTCCAATTATGCTAATCACACTCTGATCCTACTCTGATCAGAGTTCGAGCACAGTTTGATCTGATTTTCTTAGGTGACGTAAAAAAATCTTCTAAATTCAGCCAATCTGTGAAATTTGGACTGCACATCAATGTCATCCGAGTGCAGCCCAAATTATTTTCCATGGACTCATGGACATGAATGGCTAATTGAAATACGATAACCAGATGTAACTCGGGCATGATGCAAGTTATTCCTTGGACCAACTCAGTCTGAGGAGAAAATTGGACATGTGGACAGCCTCATAGAATAATATTGGTCTGAGTGTGAGCCAATATTTTGTTGCATTGCCCTCGGACCGAAAATAAGGTCATGTGTGTGAGCCCTTTAACTGACAGTTAACCTGTTTGACGCTACCATCTGAGCTATCTAATAGGTTTAAGGATATGGCAGGCACAAATCCCATAAATAGACATTCAGGTTCCACAACTATTCATTAGCGCTCTATCATCAAGTTGCATGGATGCTGAGAGTGAAAGTAGTCTCCGTTTGACACATGCTGCCGTCACTATTCACAGTTGCATGTGAGGGAAGAGGAACTTAGCTGTGAATTTTAGCAGGCTCTTTCTGTCGATAGGAAACACAGAACTCCTGTGTCCATACCATACCTGAGACATAACTCAACGCCCGAATGCAGGAGAGTACTTCAAATCTAGACGTACACTTTGTTAGCAGGAAGGGGATAAAATAATGGCTCTTGAATAGCTACATGACAAATCCTGTGGAAACTGTAACAAACAGTATATTCATATGCTGCAGATTTTTTTCCAGGCATTTCCATTTCTAAAATCTGTTTCATAGTGTTTCATATATTGTGTTTTTCAGGAAAGTTTTATTTTTGTGACATTTAAAAAAAAAAAATCAAAACAGCTACATCCATAAGTTGAAACATTAGATTGAAATATAAAATACACTATATTTTTTTGTTGTTCGTGCCATTTTCAATTTACCAGATGATAATTCCAGTTCAGTTTGTCAAGGATTAGCGTATAGGAAAAAAAAATATATACTTTATTATAAATCATTAAAATTTCAAAAACTGACTAAAGTGCACGTGCAAGGACAGACAAAACACTCAGTGGTATACACATGTAGGTAGTGTAACCGACAGGGGGGTGGTCCGTTACTAGCCGCAGACAGACACGAGACAGAGACAGGATCGTGTCCAACAGGTCTTCTTTATTGATCGTACTTTCCACGACCTGCAGCTCCACACAACAGCTGCTCAACTAACTCCGCATCTTCACACAGCAGCTGCTCGACTAACTCCGCAGCTTCACACAGCAGCTGCTCGACTGACTCTGCAGCTCCACACTGCAGCTGCTCGACTGACTCTGCAGCTCCACACTGCAGCTGCTCGACTGACTCTGCAGCTCCACACTGCAGCTGCTCGACTGACTCTGCAGCTCCACACTGCAGCTGCTCGACTGACTCTGCAGCTCCACACTGCAGCTGCTCGACTGACTCTGCAGCTCCACACTGCAGCTGCTCGACTGACTCTGCAGCTCCACACAGCAGCTGCTCGACTGACTCTGCAGCTCCACACTGCAGCTGCTCGACTGACTCTGCAGCTCCACACTGCAGCTGCTCGACTGACTCTGCAGCTCCACACTGCAGCTGCTCGACTGACTCTGCAGCTCCACACTGCAGCTGCTCGACTGACTCTGCAGCTCCACACTGCAGCTGCTCGACTGACTCTGCAGCTCCACACTGCAGCTGCTCGACTGACTCTGCAGCTCCACACAGCAGCTGCTCGACTGACTCTGCAGCTCCACACTGCAGCTGCTCGACTGACTCTGCAGCTCCACACTGCAGCTGCTCGACTGACTCTGCAGCTCCACACTGCAGCTGCTCGACTGACTCTGCAGCTCCACACTGCAGCTGCTCGACTGACTCTGCAGCTCCACACTGCAGCTGCTCGACTGACTCTGCAGCTCCACACTGCAGCTGCTCGACTGACTCTGCAGCTCCACACTGCAGCTGCTCGACTGACTCTGCAGCTCCACACTGCAGCTGCTCGACTGACTCTGCAGCTCCACACTGCAGCTGCTCGACTGACTCTGCAGCTCCACACAGCAGCTGCTCGACTGACTCTGCAGCTCCACACTGCAGCTGCTCGACTGACTCTGCAGCTCCACACTGCAGCTGCTCGACTGACTCTGCAGCTCCACACTGCAGCTGCTCGACTGACTCTGCAGCTCCACACTGCAGCTGCTCGACTGACTCTGCAGCTCCACACTGCAGCTGCTCGACTGACTCTGCAGCTCCACACTGCAGCTGCTCGACTGACTCTGCAGCTCCACACAGCAGCTGCTCGACTGACTCTGCAGCTCCACACTGCAGCTGCTCGACTGACTCTGCAGCTCCACACTGCAGCTGCTCGACTGACTCTGCAGCTCCACACTGCAGCTGCTCGACTGACTCTGCAGCTCCACACTGCAGCTGCTCGACTGACTCTGCAGCTCCACACAGCAGCTGCTCGACTGACTCTGCAGCTCCACACTGCAGCTGCTCGACTGACTCTGCAGCTCCACACTGCAGCTGCTCGACTGACTCTGCAGCTCCACACTGCAGCTGCTCGACTGACTCTGCAGCTCCACACTGCAGCTGCTCGACTGACTCTGCAGCTCCACACAGCAGCTGCTCGACTGACTCTGCAGCTCCACACAGCAGCTGCTCGACTGACTCTGCAGCTCCACACTGCAGCTGCTCGACTGACTCTGCAGCTCCACACTGCAGCTGCTCGACTGACTCTGCAGCTCCACACTGCAGCTGCTCGACTGACTCTGCAGCTCCACACTGCAGCTGCTCGACTGACTCTGCAGCTCCACACAGCAGCTGCTCGACTGACTCTGCAGCTCCACACAGCAGCTGCTCGACTGACTCTGCAGCTCCACACAGCAGCTGCTCGACTGACTCTGCAGCTCCACACTGCAGCTGCTCGACTGACTCTGCAGCTCCACACTGCAGCTGCTCGACTGACTCTGCAGCTCCACACTGCAGCTGCTCGACTTCGCAAACAGGCCCGGGTACCTTCACTTTCTTCCTTTCACTAACTAACGTCCCTCGCGGCTCTTCCACTGTGGTTGCCCTAGGCCTACCACCACAGCATTTTACCAGTCCGAGTCCGTTCGTTTTAAGGTACCCCAGTTTGTCTCTATCTGCGGCCCCTCCTGTCAGGGCCACCTCCGTGACCTGTTTTCACTGTCAGTCCCCTCCAGAGCTTCTTGTCTGTCCTCTCTCCTCAGCAGACCTTCCTGTCTACTGCGCTCCACTCACTGACTGACTTTTCCAGAACCTTCTCTCAACCTTTCATAACCTTCCCGTTCTGGTAACCCTGCCCACCATGACTTGGCAGTTTCTTTAGCCAGTGGCTGATGTTTAGTCCTATCCTCACACTCTCCTCTGCCCTCTTATGGTCAATCTCCAATATTACACTGTCTCTCTTTATCTCCAGCTGTTTCCCATCTTTCACTATAACAGTCCACCTGCAATATACTACTCCTTTGCCCTCCTACTACAGACAGGTCCGTATATCAGTCCACCTTCCCTACACACAGACAAGAATGAATTAAGTCACTATGAAACCCAGAGAACCCTCAGTCCCTTCTACCATAGTTGGGTAACTGGCTAGTATCCAAACAGCACAGTGACTATCTTATTGTTATGCCAGCACAAGCCGATTATGATAACATCAAGATGGGTAAGGATTTATTAAACACAATTGTGTGTGAAATCCACCTAGGTACAAGAATAAGAACTATATTATTGCATACTCAGTTAATAAATCACCAGATATGACTATCATTCATTTCAAACCTCCTGCAATAAGTTCACATGTTCATACCCCTGTCAGCATAATGCAGAAATTGCATAAAAAGTGACTTGCCACCACAATCAGGACTGCTTGCCTCCAGTGAACCATGGATTAGGGCTGCAACCTACATTTTCATAGGTCACTGTACAGCACAAATATATAGGTATTCATAGTATGGCAAACATAAAGAGAGAGGGAAGTCTTTGGACATTGACAGGGTAGTGCTTACTCAAATATCGGTTTCACCCATAGTTATGTCCAAATCTTTTACTCTCTTTGAACTCTTTTAGTAATAAATAAAGAGTGAAATCAGTGCAACATTTTTATAATGTATACGGAAAGATCTCACCCGATTTTGGGGGCGATGTATATACCTGGCTGTTGTATTTCCTCTTAATGATCGGTGGTGGATAGGGATGGGCAAACACCTGAATGTTTGGGTCTGATGGCTTCGGCTGAACAGTTCAGGTTCAGGTACCTGAACAGTACTCACTTGAATGGGGACACGAACATGACATGACAGCACAGCAAACATCGCTTCTGATCTGCGGTGAAATCATCCCCACTGGTCAGAGAGACGCGGTTCCCATGCTATCAAAAGAGAGCATGAGCACTCAGCTGTGATCAGAGGTATAAAGCTTACCTCCAAGTCACTTATGTCAGCTGATGGGACTACTGACCCCATCATCTGACACCTACACCTGCTGTCACTGATTACAGTGAGAGCAGGAGCGGCGGATGGGAGTATTCATTAGCTGCTCCTGCGCTGTAAATAAATTAAAAAAACGGCGTGAGTTCTGTATTTTTGCTAACCAGCCAGACAAAAGTCACAGCTGGGGGCTGCAACCCTCAGCTGTCAGCTTCAGCAAGGCTGGTTATCAGGAATAGAGGGGTCACCACACTGTTTTTTAAATTATTTAAATAAATACTTTTAAAAAGGCGTGGGCGGCCCCCCATTATTTACAACCAGCCTTGCAAAAGCAGACAGCTGGGGGATGGTATTCTCAGGCTGGTAAGGGGCCATGTATATTGGGCCCAGCCTAACAATAGCAGCCTGCAGCTGCCCAGAAAAGGCCCATCTGTTAAATGAGCCAATTCTGGTGCTTTGCCCAGCTCTTCCCACTTGCCCTGTAGCAGTGGCAAGTGGGGTGATAGTTGGAGGGGTTGATGTCACCTTTGTATTGTCATTAAGCCCACGGCTTGGTAATGGAGAGGTGTCTATAAGACACCTCTCCATTACTAATCCTATAGTTGTGTGGTAAATAAAGACACAGCCAGAAAAAAGTTCTTTATTAGAAATTTCCATTTTTATTTAAAAATAACGCCTTTAATAATCTTAATTAAACCATACTAATGACCGCATCTAATTCCACCAAAGACCTTGATCTCCTGTAATAAAACTAAAATAAAAAAACAACAATTTATTTATTCCAGGATAAATATTAGTTGGATTACATTGCTGATTAGTTGGATTACATTGCTGATTCAACATGTGTCCCAATTAACAGATGTGCTTGCCTCTTCAAAGTGCTTCAGTAGGTGACACATATCCCTTTTTAGTTGCCAATGTCAAATCAAAAGGAAACATACACTCCAGGTTGACTGAAGCATTATGTAATTTGCAAACGCTTTATGCTGTTTGTACAAACAATGCAACTTGTATTCTAGCAGGTTGAGACCAAGTAGTGCTCTGTAAGCCCGTTTTCTGCTTTGTTTTGTTTGCAAAGCCAAGAGGTTGTGCTTTGCAACATAAGACCTATTGATATGGCTTGACATCTTTATTGCCATAGTTACGGAGACCTCACCACCTGGCACAGATGAGTTGTTGCATTGCTGCAGCTTAAGATATTCACCTAGTGAGCTGTGAAACTTATGTATCGTCTATGGCCATAATTGCTACTTCATACATGTATTGTGCAGTGCACTTCGAAGCATAAAGACAAGTCCTGACAGAGGACTATGTTCTCTGGTACGTGAAGGCAGAGAGCAGGTATCTATTTCTGAGATAAATAATGGTGGCTTATTATCTTTCTAGATGTATGCCATCATTTCTTAAAAGGCAGCAGAAACCACAAGTTGGTAAAACAGCAACTGCACCACCAGCAAGTTTAGTTGGTTAGCAAGCAGATGATTGGGAGCATACTGTTGTTTCTTCAACACGTAAGTGGTGTAGGATTTTTCCCTTATCTACTTGTGTTATTGCAGTGCCACACACATTAGAAGAGAATGACAATAAGGATGTTGGTGAAGATGACACTGAACAGTTGTTTCCTAAGAGTGCAGCTTGGCTTACAGAAAGATGAGCATGGTGAGAAGGGAGAAGATGACAACTTGAGGCTTACCCTAATTTCTGGGCAGTTTAACTTTGCCAAATGAGCAGGTGATGTAATTTCATGTGCTGATATAGATCCATACTCCCTATGCTAAAAGAGCCTGGATGTTCACAGTTGATTTTCAATTTGTAGAGACTGCAGAATGCTGGCAGCAACTCGATCTTCTACTCACAAAAGGCCAGGTGGTATGACTCCCCACCACCGCAACCAGACCTTTCAGGTGCTGTAGAGCATTGCAGAGCTAACCACAGTTAAAGCTGATTTTGCTCCAGATTAGACATAAGTGTATCACTGATGCTAGAAATCTTTTCCTCTAAAACGTCAACTTATCATCACTCTTGTCTGGTTCTCAGCACAGAATCATTATCTTCATTACCACATCTGATTCGGCTGACAGGTGCCTCTGTGTGTGAAATGGCCAGGGTTCTTTGCCCCCTCACCTGATTCTCATTGTGAGGTTTGCCGTGGCTCAGAGTACTACTATCACAGACATTGTCCTTACCACATCAGCTTGTGGAGCCTGCAACCCAGATTGGTATTAGAAAAGTTTTATACATCACCTCTAGCATCATGTATTCTGAGAAAGAAGGCTGTGTTTCACCAAAATATCAACTGTAAGACATTTTTCTAGTGTAATATATTTTTTTAAGCCCTATAAGGGTTCAGGGACTTTGAGGCAGAGTAGAAACAGGTGTCATTGATTGAAAATTTCACTCTGCACAACATTAACTAATATGGTGGCAGAGGAGGTAGATGGAGGAGAATGCTGACTCTTTGTCAGATGGTACACTATTCTGCTGTGCTTGAGATGAATTATAAAGCATATACTCCTTAATGCTCTACCAAAATCACATTAGATCTTATTTTATGAGCACTACTATCTCTACACATTAAAGGCATAAAGTGGCATTCTTCAACCAGTACCTATATTTTATACCGCCCGTGAAAGCCCCTATGATTGCAATGCCATGTGATCAGATTGCTGTAAGGCATTATGGGGAAGCCCATGCAGAAACACACAGCCTGCTCAATGTGTGGGCATCATGTTTGAAATGTCATTGTGCTTTTTTTTTTTATTGCAAACTGCAAATCTAAACACAGGTTTTTCAAATTTGTGTGAAATCCAGGATTTCAGAAATTTCAACTAGAACTTGATCCTCTGCTGATCGATCTGCTCATTTCTATTGTCAGTCATCTATATTTTTTAATCATGCAGGAATTTATCCCAAGAGATCTGGGCTGTTTTTCAAACATATCATGCACTGAGAAACCTGCTTCAAGTATTAGCAGGAATGGCTTCTTTTTCTGCTATGTCGCTGCTTACCTATGATTGGTCAACATCATATACAGTAGGGAGAAAAAGAACACGCCCCCAGTGATAACTTGGACTTAACAAAAGTTATTTCATTATTTGCAAACTACTTTGATACCTAATATACAATATCCACAATGGAGAGGTGAAACGTACAAAATAAATAAAAAAAAACAAATTATTCTGTTCTGCGGTCACTATTACATTGTATATCCAGTTCAACGTGAAAAATTTGGTGAAATGTCCTCTTAAATATTTTGGTAACAAAGAAGACATACAGTGCTTTAGAATATAGAAAAATGGTTATCTTGGGTAAGTATATTAAAGCTAAACATTATTGCTGTTGTATAAATGTAAGGTGGGGTCTAAGAATCAATTCCACTAATACTCCCCATTTATCCCAGTCCGACACTGCACAGTAATGTAAGGATGGACATATGTTAATATGAAGCTGAAGAATACATTTATTTGAATGTAAGTGCTGTGTATTTTAAAGTGACTGTATTACTTCACGATGTACGTCCATATTTTTCAGGTGTACGTATAGATATGCATTTCATTATTTTTCTTTCTGCAGATTTTGAAATAATGTTTAAAAATAAAAGTACTTTTACGGAATTCATTATAGTTGGATTTCCTGGAACATCTGGTTTCCAATATGTCTTCTTTTTCTTATTATTGATTACTTATTTATTAACTTTACTGTGCAACTTTCTGATAATGGTAATCACAAGTACTGAGAAATGTCTTTTCACACCAATGTACTTTTATATTCGGAATCTCTCTTTTCTAGAAGTTTGCTATGTGTCAGTAATAGTCCCTAAAGTTTTGGACACAATTACAATCCATGGAAGATTTATTTCATTTTTTGGTTGCATAAGTCAGCTGTTTTTTTTCTTCTTTCTTAGCTCAACAGAATGCTTTCTATTTGGTGTCATGGCATATGACCGCTACCTTGCAATTTGTCATCCGCTGCATTACACAGCCCTTATGAATAGTGACAAATGCCGTTCCCTTACTATAGGTTCAATTATTGGGGGTTTTGTAACTACATTTCCTCATATAGTTTTAATCTCACAGCTCCCTTTTTGCAGAAGTAATGAAATTAACCACTTCTTCTGTGACTCGCCTCCGCTTCTACAGCTTGCCTGTGCAGACACATATCTGATTGACTTACTGGATTTTTCCTGTGCTTCTTTGGTTATACTAACCTCAATGTTGGTAACTTTGCTTTCATATTTTCATATAATTGCAACAATTATTGTTATACCTTCTAAACAAGGCAGAAGTCGAGCATTTTCAACTTGCTGCACACATTTGATTGTCGTTTCCATTTATTATGGCACTGTTATATTTATGTACGTGAAGCCAAAAGTGACTTTTTCTTTCACCCTTAATCGTGTGGTGGCAGTTTTCTACACCATAATAACTCCTATACTTAATCCTATAATTTATTGCTTGAGAAACAAAGAAGTAAAGGAGTCTGTGAGAAAAAGACTGCACTTCATTAGTTATCAGCTTTTTAGAGCTCACTAAATGCTGTACCTCATAACTGTAGTTATTAGCTTTAAGTGATTGTTTTTAAAAAAATAAATTTTATGCACCCTATTAGGGAAAACTGATTTAGGCCTTATTTAAATGGACAAAATGTTTTCATGTGCTGTCTGTTCAACCACTTGATCTCCAGGTCACTTTCCTGCTTCCTGTCCAGTCATATTTTCGAGTTTATTCCTACTTGCACTTTTAGCGGGTCTTACAAAAAATTCTTGTTTGGGTGTTCAACTAATTTTTTCTCTTTTTTTAACCCCTTAGTAACAGAGCCAATTTGCAGCTAAATAACAAATCTAATTTTTACAATTCTGACCACTGTCCCTTTATGAGGTAATAACTATGGAGCGCTTCAATGGAATCCGCTGATTCTGAGAATGTTTTTTCATGACATATTGTACTTCATGTTAGTGGTAACATTTATTCGATATGACTTGCATTTATTTATGGAAAAATAACAGAAATATGGGGAAAATTTTTAAAATTTGACAATTTTCAAATTTTAATTTTTATGCCCTTAAAACAGAGAGAGATGTCACACAAAATCTATAATAATAAATGCGCTAAGCAGCTTCCGTCCGGTTGTAATGCAGCTTCCGTCCGGTTGTAACTTGGTGACGTCACATCCACCACACACCTCTTGCCAGGTTAACCCTCAACACACAATCCTCCTCAACACACACACCTCCTCAACACACACTCCTCTCACCTTTCACCATCTCCACTCACGTCCCCCCCTCTTTCACTCCACATACAACCCTTTCTCTCACTCCGTCTCTCATACTCATGCCGTCATCACCGCTGCTCCACGATCCCCGACATCTTCTTCTGCCTGTGCCATCTTTGATCCCGATGTCGTCCACGCTGGCGACATGTTCTTGCGGCGACGCCATCTTGGATAGGCGAAATCCCGCGATACTCAAGATGGCGTCGCCGCAAGAACATGTCGCCGGCGTGGACAACGCCGGGATCCAGGATGGCGTCGGCAAAATCTCGCGAGATTTCGCCAACGCCATCTTGGATCCCGCAGAATTTCGTCATTTACCTCACGCCGACTTGCTGTGCAGACGTGTTGCCTTGCTCCTCTGCCTGTTCACTGCCGGTGTCTAATTACAGGGCCAACTTGCCTCTACCACTTCATAACTACTGCTGCCTTGCTCCTCTGCCTGTTCACTGCCGGTGTCTAATTACAGGGCCAATTTGCCTCTACCACTTCATAACTACTGCTGGGCAATTACAGCGCCAATTTGCCTCTACCACTTCATAACTACTGCTGGGCAATTACAGGGCCAATTTGCCTCTACCACTTCATAACTACTGCTGGGCAATTACAGGGCCAATTTGCCTCTACCACTTCATAACTACTGCTGGGCAAATACAGGGCCAATTTGTCGCTACCACTTCATAACTACTGCTGGGCAATTGCAGGGCCAATTTGCCTCTACCACTTCATAACTACTGCTGGGCAATTACAGGGCCAATTTGCCTCTACCACTTCATAACTACTGCTGGGCAATTACAGGGCCAATGTGCCGCTACCACTTCATAACTATTGCTGGACAATTACAGGGCCAATTTGCCGCTACCACTTTATAACTACTGCTGGGCAATTACAGGGCCAATTTGCCATTACCCCTTCATAACTACTGCTGGGCAATTACAGGGCCAATTTGCCGCTACCACTTCATAACTACTGCTGGACAATTACAGGGCCAATTTGCCGCTACCACTTCATAACTACTGCTGGGCAATTACAGGGCCAATTTGCCGTTACCACTTCATAACTACTGCTGGGCAATTACAGGGCCAATTTGCTGCTACCGCTTCATAACTACTGCTGGGCAATTACAGGGCCAATTTGCCGTTACCACTTCATAACTACTGCTGGGCAATTACAGGGCCAATTTGCCGTTACCACTTCATAACTACTGCTGGGCAATTACAGGACCAATTTGCCGCTACCACTTCATAACTACTGCTGGGCAATTACAGGGCCAATTTGCCGCTACCACTTCATAACTACTGCTGGGCAATTACAGGGCCAATTTGCCGCTACCACTTCATAACTACTGCTGGGCAATTACAGGACCAATTTGCTGTTACCACTTCATAACTACTGCTGGGCAATTACAGGGCCAATTTGCCGCTACCACTTCATAACTACTGCTGGGCAATTACACGGCCAATTTGCCGCTACCACTTCATAACTACTGCTGGGCAATTACAGGGCCAATTTGCCGTTACCACTTCATAACTACTGCTGGGCAATTACAGGGCCAATTTGCTGCTACCGCTTCATAACTACTGCTGGGCAATTACAGGGCCAATTTGCCGTTACCACTTCATAACTACTGCTGGGCAATTACAGGGCCAATTTGCCGTTACCACTTCATAACTACTGCTGGGCAATTACAGGGCCAATTTGCCGCTACCACTTCATAACTACTGCTGGGCAATTACAGGGCCAATTTGCCGCTACCACTTCATAACTACTGCTGGGCAATTACAGGGCCAATTTGCCGCTACCACTTCATAACTACTGCTGGGCAATTACAGGACCAATTTGCTGTTACCACTTCATAACTACTGCTGGGCAATTACAGGGCCAATTTGCCTCTACCACTTCATAACTACTGCTGGGCAATTACAAGGCCAATTTGCCGCTACCACTTCATAACTACTGCTGGGCAATTACAGGGCCAATTTGCCGTTACCACTTCATAACTACTGCTGGGCAATTACAGGGCCAATTTTCCGCTATCACTTCATGACTACTGCTGGGCAATTACAGGGCCAATTTGCCGCTACCACTTCATAACTACTGCTGGGCAATTACAGGGCCAATTTGCCGCTACCACTTCATAACTACTTCTGGGCAATTACAGGGCCAATTAGTATCTGTTTACACTAAAATACTCCAGGATGCCTTCTTCACTGCCAGATAACTGCCAAATAGACTCCTTTACCTGTGCCAACATAAGTCATAACAAAAAGTATGCCAATGCCAGTGAAAGGAAAGCAGCTTTAGCACTACGACAAAAACAACGCCGTGCTAATGAGACTCCTGAGGAAAAACACCATCGCCTTGACAAGATTAAGGCTTATAAACACAATGGCCTCACACACGAATCTCCTAACTCTAAATCCATTAGATTAGCTTAAGAAGTCTGTGCACGTCTTCACCGCCAACAACAGACGGCTTCTTCCTCATCATTATTATTAGACTCACAACAGGATGTTTCCACATCAGCATGTGGAACAAGTTAATACCACACTTCATCCTATATGCCGTTCACTGACATAACTAATCAGCAATCTGTTTCTGCCCTATCAATACCACCATTAGTCAATACCGACGCAGAGTATGGCAATGCCAGAGAAAGGAAAGCTGCTTTAGCACTACATCAAAAACAACGCCGTGCTAATGAGACTCCTGAGGAAAAACAGCATCGCCTTGACAAGATTAAGGCTTATAAACGCCGTCGCCTCACACACGAATCCCCTAACTCTAAATCCATTATAGTGGCTGAAGAAGCCTCTGCACGCCATCACCGCCGACAACTGACTGCTTCTTCCTCATCATTATTAGTAGACTCACAACAGGATGCTTTCACATCAGCATGTGGAACAAGTTACTACCACACTTCATCCTATATGCCGTTCACTGACATAACTAATCAGCAATCTGTTTCTGCCCTATCAATACCACCATTAGTCAATACCGACGCACAGTTTCTTCACATACAAGCTGCAACAGTTAGCCCGCAGAAAGTGCAACCAAGACATATATACGTCGGTCTCAAAACTAGGTGCACCCCCCCGGTTGGACATGCACTTCTACTACAACCCCACATTTTCACTAATAATGAAAATAGTATTACTGAACACAACTGTGGTGACATGACCCATGTATGTGAGCATTGCCAAGCTTTGCATTTTGTAGCAGAGATACCTTCTGATAACAACTTTACACTCTGCTGTCAGAAGGGTAAAGTCCATGTACCCATACTACAATATCCTGATGTCTTTACACGTTTACTGAAAGGGCAAAGTGAATTTAGCAATAATTTCATGGATAATATTTGAAGTATTTACAGTTCCTTTGCTTTTTCCTCCATGGGTGCAAATATTCCACCACCTCCTGGATATAGCCCATACTGTTTCCGCATACATGGGCAGATCTATCATAGAACTGGAACACTACATCCCTCAGATGACCAACAACGCGCATTTGCCCAACTTTACATTCTCGATACCGCTACCGCAAACGAACAACGGTTACGATGTAAAGAAAATCAAAAATGTCATCCTACATTGATGAACATTATTGCCCTTCATATCCAAACTATTAATCCTTTTGTGGCAGCTTATCAAATGTTACGTGATGTGGAAGAACAAGAAAAAATTAAATCTCTACAAAACGGAACTATCATGCCAAACATCACTATGGCTATTAAACAAGATCATACTCAAGACCCTCGACGCTACAATAATCCCACTGTCAGTGAAGTAGCAGTCGTGTTTCAAAATGACAATGGTGAGCCACCTTTCAATAGAGACATATTAATTCATTTAAAACCTGATCTCCACAACCCTTTAGCTCCAAAAACACAACAAATTAGCATTCTCCATAGCAATTTGGATGCCCTCCTCTATCCAATATTTTTCCCTTATGGAGACCAAGGATGGCATGATGGACTCAAACAACAAGGCAAAAGTCCGAGGAGGATCACACAACTCCAATACTATTGCTATATGTTATCTGTCAGAAATTACTTTAATCCACTCCTCAATGGTGGTAAGCTAACACAGTAATATTTAGTAGATGCTTATGTCAAAATCAAAGCTAATCGCCTACATTACTTCTGCAACCACCAAAAAGATTTAAAAGTGGAGGATTACTGCCTCCTTCAAGAACATCTACTCAAAAAATCGGTTCAAAAGAGCATCCCTATTGGAAAAACCATCATTTTACCATCTTCTTTTGAATCCAGTCCAAGAAACATGCAGCAGCCAGGATGCTATGGCTATTATTACGAAGTATGGTTGACCAGATCTATTTATCACCATGACATGTAATCCTAAGTGGACTGAGATTACTACACATTTAGAACCGTGGCAGCGTGTTGAACACAGACCAGACTTGGTTGCACGCGTCTTTAAAATTAAACTGGAATCCCTCTTAAAAGACATTAGCAGTGGATTATTTGGAAACGTCACTGCAATGGTCCATGTCATTGAATTTCAGAAGCGTGGTCTCCCACACGCTCATATTTTTATTATTCTTGACAGCCTGTCTAAATTACGGACTGAGGCGGACATAGACAATATAGTCTGGGCTGAAATACCTGATGAAACAATCTACCCTCAGCTCCATAACATTGTTCTTCAACACATGATTCATGGTCCCTGTGGATAACACAATCCTAATTCTCCCTGTATGGATCTTGGAAAGTGTAGCAAAGGTTTCCCTAAACAATACCAACCATATACCATCAAAGAAAAGGACGGCTATCCCACTTACCGCAGACCCATTGGCAAAACATATGAACACCATTCTAAGACGATTGACAATTCATGGGTAGTTCCATATGACCCATTTTTACTCACCAAATACAAGTGCCATATTAATGTAGAAATATGTGCTTCCATTCAAAGTGTAAAATATTTATTTAAATACGTTTACAAAGGACATGACAAAGCCAACCTTGAAATTTCCCAAAATAACATCCAACATGATGAAACACACAAATTTACGGATACCAGATATGTTAGTGCACCTGAGGCTGCATGGCGGATATTTGCTTTTCCTATGCATAAACAATCTCATGCCATCATTCGCCTAGCCGTACATCTGCCTAATTCTCAACCACTCTATTTTCATGAGAATGACTCTGCAGACAACACCCATCAAAAGCTCAATTCCAATTCTACACTTATGGCGTATTTCAACCTTAATAAGATCGACCACAATGCACATAACTATTTCTACCGCAAAATTCCAGAACACTACGTTTGGAAACAAGGCACATGGGAACATAGAAAACGAGGGGGTCTCACAGTTATTGGAAGAATGTATACTGTTAGTGTGAAAGATCAAGAACGCTATTATTTACGTTTGTTGTTACTGCATGTAAAAGCTGCTACCAGTTTTGACAGCATTAAAACCGTCAATGGAGTTATGCATGAAACCTTTAAGGATGCTGCGTTAGCACTCGGATTATTATTCGATGATAGCATCTGGAGACATACTTTAAGAGATGCTTGCATTCTTAACATGCCTTCCCAACTTAGAGACATATTTGCTTATATCTGTATTTTTGGCCCCAACCAGTAATCCACTTGAATTGTGGAATGAATTTAAGGACCATTTTTTATAAGACTACTGTCATACATACCACAGCAACACTGAAGAGTGTATCGATTGTGAAGGATATGCTATGAAAGATGTCCAAGATGTCCTCATAGTCCATGGAAAAACTTTTGCTGATTTCAATTTACCACGCCCAGCAAAAAATATTAAACACCTCCTTAAACCTCCTTAAGGATTATGAGTTAAAAAAAGCTGCAGAGATGAAAGAAACTCTTAATCAGGAGCAACTTTTTGTCTATGATGTCATTACTGAAGCTTTACAAAATAGCAGTTTAGCACCAAAGTGCTTTTTGCTCGACGGACCTGGTGGCAGTGGAAAGACCTACCTATACCATCTACTTACACATCATTTAAGAGGACAAGGAGAAATTGTCTCACCTGCAGCAACTACAGGAATAGCATCTAACTTGATACAAGGAGGCCGAACAATCCACTCTCTATATGGCATACCTATTCCGATCAACGAAGCATCTGTTTCCAGGACTAAAAACGACACAAATGCAGGAAAACATTTACAGAGTACAAAACTTTTTATTATTGATGAGTGCACTATGGTCCAAAAACATGCATTGAATGTGATAGATAGACTTCTACGTGACATCATGACAACAAATGTTGCTGAAAAAAATAAAACACCGTTTGGAGGTAAAGTTATTGTTCTTGGAGGAGACTTCAGACAATGTCTTCCCATCATCGCTCATGGAACAAAAATAGACATTGTAGATTCCTGCATTAAATATTCACATCATTGGCAACATTTTACCAGACTACCGCTAAACACCAACATGCGCTCCACTGATCCTGAATACAGCACTTTGTTGCTTAAATTTGGAAATGGTGAGCTGTCTAATGAACATAACCTTGGAGAGGATGTCATTGAAAATCCTCCAAACATGCTTTGCACTGGCTCTATAGTAACCGAGTTCTTTGGAGACCATATTTGCATTGATATTAATGACAAACAAAGCCTCAACACTGCTGCATCACATGCTATACTATGTCCAAAAAATGATTTTCTGAACTGTAAAGTAATAGATCACATCAGTGGTGATTATACTGTATATACAAGTGATGACTCTGTCGATGCTGATGAGGCAGAGGAATGTGAAAACTACCCAGTTGAATTTTTAAACTCTCTGACACAATCAGGAATGCCATCACATCTCTTAAAACTTAAAATTGGCATCATTGTGATGCTATTAAGAAACCTAAACACCAAGAAAGGTCTCTGCAATGGCACCCGCCTCATTATCATTGCCTTACTCCGCAACATCATACAGGCTAAAGTATTTACTGGCTCAGCTGAAGGAGACATTGTATTTATTCCACGCATCGATTTGTGTCTTTCAGAAACTGGGTTACCGTTTAAATTAAAACGTCGACAGTTTCCTCTAAAACCTGCTTTTGCTATGACCATTAACAAATACCAAGGACAGACCCTCAATCGAGTTGGCATTTTTTTGCCCGAACCTGTATTTGCCCATGGACAATTGTATGATGCATTCTCCCGAGCAAAGCAACGCAGCAACGCTAGGGTCAAAGTGGTGGATACACCACTTCAAGGACAATTGCTACCTCATAGCCCAAAAATCTTCACTAGAAATGTCATTTACAAAAATGTCTTACTTTAAACTATCTAAGTTGGTCCTGGAATGGATAGATAGATAGATAGATATATAGATATATAAATGATAGTTACATTCTAAATAGATATAGATAATAGACTTCTAAGACTTCTATACATAGCTTGATATATGTTATATACAGTTGTGGCCAAAAGTATTGACACCCCTGCAATTCTGTCAGATAATACTCAGTTTCTTCCTGAAAATGATTGCAAACACAAAATCTTTGGTATTATTATCATCATTTAATTTGTCTTAAATGAAAAAACACAAAAGAGAATGAAGCAAAAAGCAAAACATTGATCATTTCACACAAAACTCCAAAAATGGGCCAGACAAAAGTATTGGCACCCTCAGCCTAATACTTGGTTGCACAACCTTTAGCCAAAATAACTGCGACCACCCGCTTCCGGTAACCATCAATGAGTTTCTTACAATGCTCTGCTGGAATTTTAGACCATTCTTCTTTGGCAAACTGCTCCAGGACTTGATATTTGAAGGGTGCCTTCTCCAAACTGCAATTTCTAGATCTCTCCACAGGTGTTCTATGGGATTCAGGTCTGGACTCATTGCTGGCCACCTTAGAAGTCTCCAGTGCTTTCTCTCAAACCATTTTCTAGTGCTTTTTGAAGTGTGTTTTGGGTCATTGTCCTGCTGGAAGACCCATGACCTCTGAGGGAGACCCAGCTTTCTCACACTGGGCCCTACATTATGCTGCAAAATTTGTTGGTAGTCTTCAGACTTCATAATGCCATACACACGGACAAGCAGTCCAGTGCCAGAGGCAGCAAAGCAACCCCAAAACATCAGGGAACCTCCACCATGTTTGACTGTAGGGACCATGTTCTTTTCTTTGAATGCCTCTTTTTTTCTCCTGTAAACTGTATGTTGATGCCTTTGCCCAAAAAGCTCTACTTTTGTCTCATCTGACCAGAGAACATTCTTCCAAAATGTTTTAGGCTTTTTCAGGTAAGTTTTGGCAAACTCCAGCCTGGCTTTTTTATGTCTCGGGGTAAGAAGTGGGGTCTTCCTGGGTTTCCTACCATACAGTCCCTTTTCATTCAGACGCCGACGGATAGTACGGGTTGACACTGTTGTACCCTCGGACTGCAGGGCAGCTTGAACTTGTTTGGATGTTAGTCGAGGTTCTTTATCCAACATCTGCACAATCTTGCGTTGAAATCTCTTGTCAATTTTTCTTTTCCGTCCACATCTAGGGAGGTTAGCCACAGTGCCATGGGCTTTAAACTTCTTGATGACACTGCGCACGGTAGACACAGGAACATTCAGGTCTTTGGAGATGGACTTGTAGCCTTGAGATTGCTCATGCTTCCTCACAATTTGGTTTCTCAAGTTCTCAGACAGTTCTTTGGTCTTCTTTCTTTTCTCCATGCTCAATGTGGTACACACAAGGACACAGGACAGAGGTTGAGTCAACTTTAATCCATGTCAACTGGCTGCAAGTGTGATTTAGTTATTGCCAACACCTGTTAGGTGCCACAGGTAAGATACAGGTGCTGTTAATTACACAAATTAGAGAAGCATCACATGATTTTTCGAACAGTGCCAATACTTTTGTCCACCCTGTTTTTTATGTTTGGTGTGGAATTATATCCAATTTGGCTTTAGGACAATCCTTTTTGTGTTTTTTCATTTAAGACAAATTAAATGAAGATAATAATACCAAAGAATTTGTGTTTGCAATCATTTTCAGGAAGAAACTGAGTATTATCTGACAGAATTGCAGGGGTGTCAATACTTTTGGCCACAACTGTATATAGATATTCTAAGCAGATAGATATATCATACACTAATTATCTCTTTCACATATATGTCATAGACATATTTAAATCCATAAAAAAAATACATAGGTATAGGTATATATAGATTTAAAAAAATAAATAAATAAAAATACAAAAAAAATTTAGGCACACATACGTAGATTTCAACTACATAGCTAACACATATCTACATAACTTAAGTAATAATAATTAATTTTTTTATAGAGTACTATTATTTCAATAGTACTTTACATACATCAGTAATACTGTTAGGCGTCGGATTCCTGACACTGCACAGCGGGAATCCAAAGCCAGACATCGAGCGGTCTCCCTTTATCCTCCGACCGCCCCAGGTGCTGCTCAGCAATCACGGCAAGCCTGGCGTGCTGCTCAGACTTGCTCTGACAGCCTGGATGCTGCTGCCACCTCTGGTGCAGCAATGGTAGAGCAACCTGTTCTGCAGGGAACCGCTCCAGAGGATAAGTCCTCATGCCGTGCTACTGGGCATGCCCGCAAGGTGACCTCTCACTGGAGAGCAGGGGTCACATGCTCAGGTCCTGCTTCGGATCTGATTGGTCCTTTCCAGGGTACTGGAAGGTCCCGGAAGCGCATGGCTGTAAAAAGTCCGCATGGCGGCTCGGCCATGCGCTAGTGTAGCATATTATGCTGTGTATGTATGGTGATGGATGCATGGACTGGTGACTGACTTATTATGAAACCCCTTCCCTTGGATACTACAAATGGTGACTTTGTGTTGGGTTTGTCAGCTCCAGATTGTGGCAAGCTACACGCCACAGTGCTTTCCACGCCTACACTAGCATCCGTCGGTGCCCGGTTCTCGGCGCCGACACTTGCGGCTATAGTTGCCGCTGCGCTGCATTAACAGCAGCTATTGGTGTTCGCGGCTGCGACGCCACACGTCGGCTCCTGTGACGTTAACAGGGCCAGCGTCTTTACATTTATTCTGCCAAGCGACTCTGTGTCTGAACAGAGCCGCTCCTAGCGTTCGGGTGATGTTAACCCGTGCGCACTACTTCACCTTCTGGTGCATCTGCCATTACCCAGCAGCGGTCTTACCATCTACTGCACGGTGGACCCCGGGTGGCGAGCGCACCTCCTATTATTTTATATCTGGTGCGTTCACCGACCATAACATTTCACTAGCGCCAGGGTCTGGCTGGCAATGGCAGACGTGCAGCAGTTGCAGCGCTATATTCGGCAGCTGGAGAGCAGGTTGGCGGCTATTGAGAGCACCAACTCAGCTGCGAATGCCGCACTGGCTGCTGTCCAGACAGTCGCCGAGGCTGTCTCACGTGCGCCCGCTGTTTTGCCCATGCCGACACTTTCTCGCCTCCCGCTTCCCGACAAATTTGCGGGTGACAGTGCCACCTGTAGGGGATTCGTCAGTCAGTGCTCAATTCAGCTCGAGTTACTGGCTGCACGGTTTCCTACAGAGAGGGCTAAGGTGGGGTTTATTGTGTCACTTTTGTCTGGCAGAGCATTACAGTGGGCCACGCCATTGTGGGAACGTGATGATCCTGTGGTTCAGGGTGCTGCACAGTTCCTCGCGGCCCTGAAGCAGGTCTTTCTGGGACCACGGATCACGCATGACACCTCTATCCAATTACTTTCTCTAACACAAGGGTCGCTCTCGGTTAGCCATTATGCCGTCCGGTTCCGGACACTGGCTTCCGTATTAGAGTGGCCGGACAAAGCATTGGTCCCGGTGTTTTGGAGAGGGTTAGCTGAGCACGTCAAAGACGCTGTAGCTTCCAGAGAGGTTCCCACATGTCTGGAGGAATTAATTGCCGTCGCCACCCGCATTGACCTCCGGTTTACGGAGCGCGGGCTGGAACGTGCACAATCCAGGCGCAGGGTTAAATTGGCTCCCACATTCACTGAGCCACTAACATACCCCACACAGGAGCTTTCACCCTCCAAACCTATGGAGGTGTCTTGCACCGGCCCTAAGCCAAGTCCGATGCGAAGCTCTATACGTTGCTATCAGTGCCGACAATTTGGTCACCCGGCTAGCACGTGTCCTCTGCAGGCGAAAAAACACCCACGTCCTGTGGCCGTAGGTGGTGGGCAGTCCAATACGAAACCCTTCTCACCCAAACCGGTATTCCGGGGTACCCTAGACAGTGGGGCCTCCACCTGGGAGGCAGAGGTTACCGTGGACTCTGGGGCCGAGGGGAACTTTATGTCTTCCACCTTCGCCCATAAACATGCCATTCCCCTGGTACTATTATCTCAGCCTCTGACCATCAGGGTGGTTAACGGAGCACCGTTACCCTCTCAGGTGACCCATCAGACAGCTCCACTAGGGCTCACTATCTCAGCCTCTCATCATGAGACTCTGTCCCTGCTAATCCTGCCAGACGGCATCGATCAGGTGCTGCTCGGGGTTCCCTGGCTTCGGTGTCACACTCCTCATATCGAATGGGCGACAGGGAAAATACTGGCCTGGAGCAAGGACTGCGAGGGCAGATGTCTGAGGGGCAGTCTTCAGGTGGCTTCCACTGAAGTGCCTGCGGATCTCTCCGCGCTACCTAAACCTTACCACCAATATGCGGACGTCTTCTCCAAAAAATCTGCAGAGACGCTCCCGCCGCACCGACCTTACGACTGCCCGATAGACCTCATGCCAGGCACAGAACCTCCTAGAGGCTGTGTGTATCCACTATCTCTCCCTGAGACAGAAGTTATGCCACAATACATCCGGGAGAACCTGGCTAGAGGCTTTATCAGAAAGTCGGTGTCACCGGCTGGTGCAGGGTTCTCCTTCGTTCAGAAGAAAAGCGGAGAGTTACGCCCCTGAATTGACTACAGAGGTCTCAATGCGATCATGGTTAAAAACAAATACCCTCTACCGTTGATCTCTGAGTTGTTTGACAGGTTGTGAGGGGCCCGGATCTTTACTAAGTTGGATCTGCGAGGGGCATACAACCTGATCCGCATTCACGAAGGAGACGAATGGAAGACAGCTTTTAATACCAGGGATGGCCATTACGAATATCTGGTTATGCCTTTTGGCCTTTGTAATGCACCATCTGTCTTCCAGGATTTTGTCAATGACGTCTTCCGCGACATGCTTTCTACCTCGGTGGTGGTATATCTGGATGATATACTCATCTTTTCGCCAGACTTGACTACCCACCGGAGGGACGTCTGCAGGGTCTTTGACCGTCTGCGGGCGAATTCCCTCTTTGCCAAGCTGGAGACTAGTGTTGAGCATTCCGATACCGCAAGTATCGGGTATCGGCCGATACTTGCTGTATCGGAATTCCGATACCGACTTCCGATATTTTTTCAATATCGGAATTCGGCATCGGAATCGGAAGTTCAAAGTTGATTGACAGACTGACGTCATCATGATGCGCGGTGTGTGCGCATCATGATGCGCCGTCATTTCGGGCCTTCCGGGGGTCTCTGCCGGCCTGCCGGGGGGCTGTGCCGGCCTGCCGGGGGGCTGTGTGGCCTGCCCGGGGTCTGTACCGGCCTGCCGGGGGCTGTGCCGGCCTGCCGGTGGTCTGTGCACCCTGTGGGGGTCTGTACCGGCCTGCCGGGGGGCTGTGCCGGCCTGCCGGTGGTCTGTGCACCCTGTGGGGGTCTGTACCGGCCTGCCGGGGGGCTGTGCCAGCCTGCCGGGGGGCTGTGCTGATGTCCGGGGGTCTGTGCAAGCATCGTCCGATGGGACTACAAGTCCCATCGGGCGATGCCTGCTACCATGACAGTGATTGACACATTAGCCAATGATGGGACAGTAGTAGTCCCATCATCCGGCTAATGTGTTAAATGTTAAAAAAAAAAAAAAAAAAAAAAAAAAAATACTACATACATACTACATGCATGCTACATACATACTACATGCTACATACATACTACATATATACTACATACATACTACATACATGCTACATACATACTACATGCATGCTACATACATACTACATGCTACATACATACTACATGCATGCTACATACATACTACATGCTACATACATACTACATATATACTACATACATACTACATACATGCTACATACATACTGCATGCTACATACATACTACATACATACTACATACATACTACATGCATGCTACATGCATATTACATGCATGCTACATACATACTACATGCATGCTACATGCATGCTACATACATGCTACATGCTACATACATACCACATACATACTACATACATACTACATACTACATATATACTACATGCATGCTACATACATACTACATGCTACATACATACCACATACATACTACATACATACTACATACATACTACATGCTACATACATACTACATATATACTACATGCATGCTACATACATACTACATGCTACATACATACCACATACATACTACATACATACTACATGCATGCTACATACATACTACATATATACTACATGCATGCTACATACATACTACATGCTACATGCATGCTACATACATACTACATACATACTACATGCTACATACATACCACATATATACTACATACATACAATACATTCATACAATACATACATAGACATACAGTACATATAACATAGAGTAACATACTTACCAATACTTGTCACATTGTTCCCCGAAGCCATTGTCTTTTCCGGAATAAATATTAACATAACAAACCACAAAAATACTCACCCACGATCCGAAGCAGTCCACGAGTGTGTCCCACGACGATCTTGGGTAGAGAACGGCAGCATCAGATGATGCTGCCGTTCTCTACGGGCTGCAGGAATCCAATGACGGAAGGTAGGTATCCTTCCGCACTGTATTCCTCCGCCACTTAAAAAAAAAAAGTCCCTAGTCTCACTTTATGCCATTGCTGCGTGGGAATTTCCCACACAGCAATGGCATAAAGTGAGACTAGGGACTTTTTTTTTTTTAAGTGGCGGAGGAATACAGTGCGGAAGGATACCTACCTTCCGTCATTGGATTCCTGCAGCCCGTAGAGAACGGCAGCAACAGCTGATGCTGCAGTTCTCTACCCAAGATCGTCGTGGGACACACTCGTGGACTGCTTCGGATCGTGGGTGAGTATTTTTGTGGTTTGTTATGTTAATATTTATTCCGGAAAAGACAATGGCTTCGGGGAACAATGTGACAAGTATTGGTAAGTATGTTACTCTATGTTATATGTACTGTATGTCTATGTATGTATTGTATGAATGTATTGTATGTATGTAGTATATATGTGGTATGTATGTAGCATGTAGTATGTATGTAGTATGTATGTAGCATGCATGTAGCATGTAGTATGTATGTAGCATGCATGTAGTATATATGTAGTATGTATGTAGCATGCATGTAGTATGTATGTAGTATGTATGTGGTATGTATGTAGCATGTAGTATGTATGTAGCATGCATGTAGTATATATGTAGTATGTATGTAGCATGTAGTATGTATGTAGTATGTATGTAGTATGTATGTGGTATGTATGTAGCATGTAGTATGTATGTAGCATGCATGTAGTATATATGTAGTATGTAGTATGTATGTAGTATGTATGTAGTATGTATGTAGCATGTAGTATGTATGTAGCATGCATGTAGTAGATATGTAGTATGTAGTATGTATGTAGTATGTATGTGGTATGTATGTAGCATGTAGTATGTATGTAGCATGCATGTAGCATGCATGTAGTATGTATGTAGCATGCATGTAGTATGTATGTAGCATGCATGTAGTATGTATGTAGTATGTATGTAGTATGTATGTAGCATGCAGTATGTATGTAGCATGTATGTAGTATGTATGTAGTATATATGTAGTATGTATGTAGCATGTAGTATGTATGTAGCATGCATGTAGTATGTATGTAGCATGTAGTATGTATGTAGCATGCATGTAGTATGTATGTAGCATGTATGTAGTATGTATGTAGTATATATGTAGTATGTATGTAGCATGTAGTATGTATGTAGCATGCATGTAGTATGTATGTAGTATTTTTTTTTTTTTTTAACATTTAACACATTAGCCGGATGATGGGACTACTACTGTCCCATCATTGGCTAATGTGTCAATCACTGTCATGGTAGCAGGCATCGCCCGATGGGACTTGTAGTCCCATCGGACGATGCTTGCACAGACCCCCGGACATCAGCACAGCCCCCCCGGCAGGCCGGCACAGCCCCCTGGCAGGCCGGCACAGCCCCCCGGAGCCTGCACAGCCCCCCGGCAGGCCGGCACAGCCCCCCGGCAGGCCGGCACAGCCCCCCGGAGCCTGCACAGACCACCGGCAGGCCGGCACAGACCACCGGAGCCTGCACAGACCCCCTGGCAGGCCGGCACAGCCCCCCGAAAGGCCCGTACAGACCCCAGAGAGGCTGTACAAGGGCAGGAAAGGGTTTTTCTTATTCCGATACCGGAAGTCCCATAGACTTGAATGGGACTTCCGGTATCGGAATCGGCGATACCGATACTTTTTTTAAAGATCGGCCGATACCATCCGATACGATACTTTGAAGTATCGGACGGTATCGCTCAACTCTACTGGAGACGTGTCAGTTTGAGCAGGAGTCCTTACCATTCCTGGGCTATATCATCTCGGCCCAGAGGCTGGCCATGGATCCTGCCAAACTACAAGCGGTAATGGACCGGCAGGAACCTCATTTTCTTAAAGCGGTGCAGCGCTTTTTGGGGTTCGTGAATTACTACCGCCAGTTTATACCACATTTTTCCACACTGGTGGCTCCTTTGGTTGCTCTCACCAAGAAAGGAGCTAACCCCAACGCTTGGTCTGAACAGGTCTCCAAGGCCTTCTCGGCTATAAAATCTCATTTTGCTGGCGCTCACATTTTACATCGTCCCGATGTGAATAAACCGTTTATTCTGGAGGTAGATGCCTCTTCCGTCGGTGCAGGAGCAGTCCTTTTCCAGAAGGATGCTCAAGGTCGGAAGCATCCATGCTTCTTCTTCTCGAAGACCTTCTCACCGGCAGAGAAGAATTACTCCATCGGTGACAGGGAGCTGCTGGCCATGAAGTTGGCCTTTTCAGAGTGGAGACATCTCCTGGAGGGGGCTCGCTTACCCTTCCAGGTACATACGGATCATAAAAATTTGGTCTACTTGCAGACGGCCCAGCGCCTGAACTCACGTCAGGCTAGGTGGTCGCTCTTCTTTTCTCGCTTCCGCTTCACCCTGCACTACCTATCAGGGGAAAAGAATGTCCGTGCGGATGCTCTCTCACGCTCGGTGGTCTCAGCGGAAGAAGGAGAGGCTGAGCCTCGGTTAATTCTCCCGCCGGAGAGTTTTACGACCGTGGCTCCAGTCGCTCTTGAGTCAGTGCCACCAGGCAAGACCTTGGTGCCTCCTCAGCTACGGACGGAGGTTCTCGCCTGGGCACATGCCTCCAGGGTAGGTGGCCATTTTGACAATAAACGTACCACCGAACTCCTGGCTAGGACATACTGGTGGCCACATATGGCTCTAGATGTTAAGGAATACGTGCAAGCATGCATCTCGTGTGCTCGGAACAGACCCTCTAGGCAGAGGCCGGCGGGGCTGTTGTATCCCTTGCCAGTGGCGGATAGACCGTGGGAGATGGTTGGCATGGATTTCATTGTTGGCCTGCCCAAGTCTGGTGGCAGTACGGTCATCTGGGTGGTCACCGACCATTTTTCCAAAATGGTACATCTGGTGCCACTCGCACGCTTGCCTTCTGCTCGTGGTCTTGCCACTTTGTTCATGAAGCACATATTTCGTTTGCATGGCATGCCGGACAAAATCGTGAGTGACCGAGGTCCCCAGTTTGCGTCTCGGTTTTGGAGAGAGCTCTGCACCTTACTCAGCATCGAGCTAAATCTGTCCTCCGCTTACCATCCCGAGACGAATGGCTTGGTCGAGAGAGCCAATCAGACTTTGGTTACCTACCTGGGGCATTTTGTCTCTACCAGGCAGAATGACTGGGCATCCTTGCTACCTTGGGCTGAATTTGCCCTAAACAATGCGGTGGCTGATTCCACTGGTCAGACACCCTTCCTCCTAAACTACGGCCAACATCCACGCGTCCCTGTTCCGATGCCAGTGTCCTCCACTGACTCCAGGGTGGCAGACTGGGCAGTGGAGGCCCGGGACATTTGGGATCGCACTCATGATGCTAATCCCTGCTTCTAAGGAAAGGATGAGGGCGTCCGCCGACACGCATTGGCGACCCGCTCCTAGCTTCTCCCCTGGCGACATGGTGTGACTTTCCACCCGAAATATCAAACTACGGGTCGAGTCCCCTAAGTTCGCACTGCGATATATTGGACCGTTCAAGGTCCTCGAGCGAATTAGCTCGGTGGTCTACCGTCTGGCTCTTCCTCCACATTTAGCCATTTCGGACGTGTTTCATGTGTCCCTCCTCAAACCAGTTCACATGGCCCGGTTTTCTGAGTCATCGGCCGGGTCGTCAGACTTGCCGTCTGACGAGTTTGAGGTTAATGCCATCGTTGGGCGCAGGCTTGTCCGTGGCAAAAAATTTTATTTAGTGGATTGGAAGGGTCATGGGCCCGAGGCTCGGACCTGGGAGCCGGTGGAAAACATCCACGCACACACACGGCAGCCCCGCCCTGCCCCAAGCTTTATTTAATTGTGCACCTGTGTCTGGGCCAACATCGCCCTTCATCTATGTTTGCTGGTTGGGCAATGTGTGGAGGTCAATCCTGATATGTCTGTGTTCAGACCTGGTTGGCCTTCATCTGCACTTGCTTCATCTGGCTTCATGGGAGCGATTCAGCAATGTTCAGGTACAGATTGCACTTGATGTGGTCATGCTCTTAGGAGGCCGTAATAGCACAGTATTTATTATAAATGTAGAGTAGGACCCCCCACATGAGATTGCCTTGGCGCGGCGGGGTGGCTCAATTGAATTGATCAATTTTTTTGCCAAATATCTCATTTTTGAATACAGCTGGATATTATGTGCATATGCACTTCAATTTATGCGTTCTAACCTTAAGCAGTGCTGGCTTCCCCCCCTATTTTCTTGTTGTTGGTTTTTGGCTCACCACCACTGCTGCCGTGCACGCTTGGCTATGTCCGCTATAAATTTTTCTGTGTTCATTATGATGGATCTATGCTGCTGTGCACACACACGGCAGCCCCGCCCTGCCCCAAGCTTTATTTAATCGTGCACCTGTGTCTGGGCCAACATCGCCCTTCATCTATGTTTGCTGGTTGGGCAATGTGTGGAGGTCAATCCTGATATGTCTGTGTTCAGACCTGGTTGGCCTTCATCTGCACTTGCTTCATCTGGCTTCATGGGAGCGATTCAGCAATGTTCAGGTACAGATTGCACTTGATGTGGTCATGCTCTTAGGAGGCCGTAATAGCACAGTATTTATTGTAAATGTAGAGTAGGACCCCCCACATGAGATTGCCTTGGCGCGGCGGGGTGGCTCAATTGAATTGATCAGTTTTTTGCCAAATATCTCATTTTTGAATACAGCTGGATATTATGTGCATATGCACTTCAATTTATGCGTTCTAACCTTAAGCAGTGCTGGCTTCCCCCCCTATTTTCCCGATATATTGGACCGTTCAAGGTCCTCGAGCGAATTAGCTCGGTGGTCTACCGTCTGGCTCTTCCTCCACATTTAGCCATTTCGGATGTGTTTCATGTGTCCCTCCTCAAACCAGTTCACATGGCCCGGTTTTCTGAGTCATCGGCCGGGTCGTCAGACTTGTCGTCTGACGAGTTTGAGGTTAATGCCATCGTTGGGCGCAGGTTTGTCCGTGGCAAAAAATTTCATTTAGTGGATTGGAAGGGTCATGGGCCCGAGGCTCGGACCTGGGAGCCGGTGGAAAAGATCCACGCACAGTTCCTGATCGCGGCTTTTGAGCGCAGTGAAGCAGGGGGGGTAATGTTAGGCATCGGATTCCTGACACTGCACAGCGGGAATCCAGAGCCAGACATCCAGCGGTCTCCCATTATCCTCCGACTGCCCTGGGTGCTGCTCAGCAATCACAGCAAGCCAGGCATGCTGCTCAGACTTGCTCTGACAGCCTGGATGTTGCTGCCACCTCTGGTGCAGCAATGGTAGCGCAACCTGTTCTGCAGGGAACCGCTCCAGAGGATAAGTCCTCGTGCCATGCTACTGGGCATGCCCGCAAGGTGACCTCTCACTGGAGAGCAGGGGTCACATGCTCAGGTCCTGCTTCGGATCTGATTGGTCCTTTCCAGGGTACTGGAAGGTCCCGGAAGCGCATTGCTATAAAAAGTCAGCATGGCGGCTCGGCCATGCGCTAGTGTAGCATATTATGCTGTGTATGTATAGTGATGGATGCATGGACTGGTGACTGACTTATTATGAAACCCCTTCCCTTGGATACTACGAATGGTGACTGTGTGTTGGGTTAGTCAGCTCCATATTGTGGCAAGCTACACGCCACAGTGCTTTCCACGCCTACACTAGCGTCCGTCTGTGCCCGGTTCTCGGCACCGACGCTTGCGGCTATAGTTGCCGCTGCGCTGCATTAACAGCAGCTATTCGTGTTCACGGTAGCGGTGCCACACGCCGGCTCCTGTGACGTTAACAGGGCCAGCGTCTTTACATTTATTCTGCCTAGCGACTCTGTGTCTGAACAGAGCCGCTCCTAGCGTTCGGGTGACGCTAACCCGTGCTCACTACTTCACCTTCTGGTGCATCTGCCATTACCCACCATCTACTGCACGGTGGACCCCGGGCGGCGAACACACCTCCTATTATTTTATATCTGGTGCGTTCCGCCGACCATAACAAATACTGTCCCTCTTGAGACTCACTATGTAAATATCCTATCCACATAAAAACATAGGTGTGATACATTTACACATAATTCTCAATATTACTGTAACACACATTAAGTATAAGAGGGGAGATATGTATGATCAAAATTCTTTCATTTGGTGATATAAAACCGGATGTCAAGGTCCAGCATCATATTTGCTGCTAAGATATGTTATTTCCTCTTTTAACAGGGCCGTGTTTTTGTGAACAGCTAAAGAGATGGGCGGGATGGCTGTTCACCACATCTCCTTCTCAAGGTGTGTTACTCACAGTGCCGCACAACACATGGTCAACGCTACATCACTATCCTCCCGATGCCATAGCATCGGGCCTTAATCTAGTACCTACATAATTGGTGTGCTATAAGAAGGCACTCATTTGTCACATTTTACTGCTTGAGAAAGGTCCGCACCCTTTCTGGACCGAAACGTCGCACTGTATGGGCACATAGCCTGATGGGCTGAATAAAACATCATCATACTGAATTTTTCAAGGCGTGCTGCTTTCATTTTTTGATGGATATTTTAAAGGTTTGGTATATGCCTGGGAGCGTGCGCCCTCTTCCTTTTTCTTATTTTGTTTGTGCTGCTTTTTCATTTTTGCACAGGATAGGATTAGATACATGGCTCAGCAGTCAGTATCACACAGGATAGGATTAGATACATGGCTGAGCAGTCAGTGTCACACAGGATAGGATTAGATACACAGCTCAGCAGTCAGTATCACACAAGATAGGATTAGATACACAGCTCAGCAGTCAGTATCACACAGGAGAGGATTAGACACATGGCTCAGCAGTCAGTATCACACAGGATAGGATTAGATACACAGCTCAGCAGTCAGTATCACACAGGATAGGAATAGATACACGGCTCAGCAGTCAGTATCACACAGGATAGGATTAGATACACAGCTCAGCAGTCAGTAACACACAGGAGAGGATTAGACACATGCCTCAACAGTCAGTAATGAAACGCGTTGGGAGAACGGTGTGGGAATAAAGCCATCCAGATGAATGAGGGCATGAGAATATGCTGAGGCTGGGGGCCACTTCTTTTCAGGAGCGTTTACACAGGCATCGGTGTACAGGAATAATACACCTGAAGATGAGTATATAGACATACAATTGTTGGACCATGAGATTACTTTCTATGCAGTAATATGTTAAGGGTAATGCACTATAATTTATGGTAGTCCATGGATACGATGTATGGTTCATCTTGACCTGGGAGATACGCTGGTATAGCATGATGGAATGATGTGGAGCAATAGATACTCCGATCATCACCTATTAATTGAATATATTGGATGTTATGTGATACAGAATTAGGAATAATTATACAGGAATTCCCGTTGGGATACTGAAAATTCTAAAGAGTGTCACTATATATGCTGAAGTGTGCTTGGCCAGTATGTCTGGAATATAAATACCTAGATCAATAAGACACTAAAGAAAAATAATCTGTTCACTACTCTGATATTAATAGGGCGTTTTCTGGCACAGGCTGCCTTTTCTTTTATTGACACTATTGCACGAGCACTGTTTTATTTGGCACTATTTTGCGCTACATAGATTTTAATTTCTGATTAAAGGCTACGTTTTAAATATATCCATACCAAGCTGCTACATTTATCTCAACAGTCAGTATCACACAGGATAGGATTAGATGCACAGCTCAGCAGTCAGTATCACACAGGATAGGATTAGATACACAGCTCAGCAGTCAGTATCACACAGGAGAGGATTAGATACACGGCTCAGCAGTCAGTATCACACAGGATAGGATTAGATACACAGCTCAGCAGTTAGTATCACATAGGATTAGATACACAGCTCAGCAGTCAGTATCACACAGGATAGGATTAAATACATGGCTCAGCAGTCAGTATCACACAGGATAGGATTACATACACAGCTCAGCACACAGTATCACACAGAATAGTATTAGATACACGGCTCAGCAGTCAGTATCACACAGGATAGGATTAGATACACAGCTCAGCAGGCAGTATCACACAGAATAGGATTAGATAAACAGCTCAGCAGACAGTATCACACAGGATAGGATTAGATACACAACTCAGCAGTTAGTATCACATAGGATTAGATACACAGCTCAGCAGTCAATATCACACAGGATAGGATTAAATACACGGCTCAGCAGTCAGTATCACACAGGATAGGATTACATACACAGCTCAGCACACAGTATCACACAGAATAGGATTAGATACACGGCTCAGCAGTGAATATCACACAGGTTAGGATTAGATACACAGCTCAGCAGTCAGTATCACAGAGGATAGGATTAGAAACACAGCTCAGCACACAGTATCACACAGAATATTATTAGATACACAGCTCTGCAGTCAGTATCACACAGAATAGGATTAGATACATGGCTGAGCTGTCAGTAACACAGGATAGGTTTAGATACACAGCTCAGCAGTCAGTATCACACAGGATAGGATTAGATACACGGCTCAGCAGTCAGTATCACACAGGATAGGGTTGGATACACGGCTCAGCAGATGGTATCACACAGGATAGGATTAGATACACTACTCAGCAGTCAGTATCATTTTGCTGCTGGGATATATATTTTTTTACTTTCTTGCCCATGATAAACCAAGGCATCTCCCACCAATATATATTATGATCCAATCTTTTGGCATTCCATATTTTTTTATCTTCTTTAAGCTCTGTTAATGCATGACTCCCTCACTATATTATTTTGTATTTTCATCACAGTGACATTTATACCTTACTTAATTTACTTCTCAACATTGAAATGTTAACACCAAGATGTAAAAGTTGCAGAATTCTGAAAATCACAGGATCAATAGACTGTTAATGTTAATGATGTTAGAATGTTATGGTTAGAATATTAATGATAATAAAAACACATTTTCAAAACAGCTCTTTTTTGCAATCTCGCTACATGTGACACGCAGCAGTGACCGGCCCCCCTGCTGGATATCACTGATCATGCAGGAATGTCCTGGGCCATTTTTTCGTCATCGGCATCCCACTGGCCAGCATGCATCGCTGTGTTTTATCGCTGGATCATTGCTGCATCGCTGAAGAGATCTGCCTGTTTGGCAGCTTACTAGCGATCACTTAGCGATGTTCCAGCGATCCCTACCAGGTCGTATCATTGTCGGGATCGCTGGTGCATCACTAAGTGAAACAGGACCCTTACACGCCTTGGCATACTATCACTGAGATCATTTATGGTTGTTTGAGTAATGCTCTGCGTTTCTGCATGCACTTGGGCACAAAAAAATCATCAAAATCTACTGCTGGCAGCAGCTCACTTTGCAATTGCCAAGCAATGATGTCACAGATGTGCTCTATGGGAGGCAAGTAAAATAATGCTGCAGGCCATGGTAGCACATTTAGGCCAAGCAGGCTGCTCATAGCAACACGAGCAACATAGGCTAGCATTTGGTTGAAAAACAAGTCTTAGGCTGGTTTCACATTTGCGTTTTTTAGCGCTGGAAAAAAACGCTAACCTGCGCATGCGTTTTTTCCCCTATATTTAACATGGGTGCGCATACCTGCGCGCTTGTAAGCGCATGTATGCGATTTTCATGCGCTGCGTTTTTTTGGGGTGTGCGATTGGATTTTCCAGACGCATCATGTTGCATTTTTTGGCCCTGCAAAAAAGCGCATGCGCACATATGCGCACGTTTTGCGCTAAAAATGGCTATTATAGCCTATGGATGCGCATATGTGCGCACTGGCATGCTCATGTAAGCGTTTTTTTGCATATGCGTTTTTTTTTAACCATGGAATTTAGGGGTTTGGGTTAGAGTTAGGGTTAGTTAAGGGGGTTTAGGGTTAGGGTTAGGGTCAGGGTCAGGGTTAGGGTTGGGTTTTGGGTCAGGGTTAGGGTTAAGTATGGTTTGGTTAAGGGTTAGGGTCAGGGTTAGGGTCAGGATTAGGGTTAAGTATGGTTTTGTTAAGGGTTAGGGTCAGGGTTAGGGTTAGGGTTAGGGTTAGGGTCAGGGTTAGGGTTAGGGTTAGGGTCAGGGTTAGGGTTAGGGTCAGGGTTAGGGTTAAGTACGGTTTTGTTAAGGATTAGGGTCAGGGTTAGGGTCAGGATTAGGGTTAAGTATGGTTTGGTTAAGGGTTAGGGTCAGGGTTAGGGTTAGGGTTAGGGTTAGGGTCAGGGTTAGGGTCAGGGTTAGGGTTAGGGTCAGGGTTAGGGTTAAGTATGGTTTTGTTAAGGGTTAGGGTCAGGGTTAGGGTCAGGATTAGGGTTAAGTATGGTTTTGTTAAGGGTTAGGGTCAGGGTTAGGGTTAGGGTTAGGGTCAGGGTTAGGGTCAGGATTAGGGTTAAGTATGGTTTGGTTAAGGGTTAGGGTCAGGGTTAGGGTTAGGGTTAGGGTCAGGGTTAGGGTTAAGTATGGTTTTGTTAAGGGTTAGGGTCAGGGTTAGGGTTAGGGTTAGGGTCAGGGTTAGGGTTAGGGTTAGGGTTAGGGTCAGGGTTAGGGTTAGGGTCAGGGTTAGGGTTAGGGTTAGGGTTAGTTAGGGTTTAGGGTTTGGGTTAGGGTTAAGTATGATTTGGTTAAGGGTTAGGGTCAGGGTTAGGGTTAGGGTTAGGGTCAGGGTTAGGGTTAGGGTTAGGGTCAGGGTTAGGGTTAGTAAAGTCATGGTTTGGGTAGTGTGAGGGGCCACCTAAAAATGTTGGAAAAAAACGCAAACGCGGTAAAAACGCGCTAAAAACGCATGCAAACGCATAAAAACGCTGCGTTTTTTTCATGCATGCTCATAAAAATGCTTGAAAAAAACGCAGCAGTTGTATGCTTATGTATGCGTTTTTTCAATGCGTTTTTTTGCGGGAAAAACGCGCTGCAAAAAAAAGCAAGTGTGAAACTAGCCTTAGGACCTTTTGGAGAAATGTTTGTTACCATGATTCCATAAACCAAATCGATGAAACGCTTAGCTGTTAATTTATCTGAAATATTGATGGTAGGGATCCAACTACCATACTTTATGCCATTCCACATCATAATCTTTGGAGTAGGGCCATTTACTTTGATTCTCCCTTGTGAAGGACTCTACAACAATTTGCCCACATCGTGTTTACAGATTAAAATAATGGTACATACCAAGCCTAAGGCATCAAACAATGTGCAAACAAACCATCAGAAGGCCCTTGCATGGTATTATGCTACAAACCAGTCTGCTAGCTATAGGTGTTCCACTGAACTCACCTAGCCACTCTAAAAGGCTATCATAATGCAGAGCAAAATAGCAATGAGCCTGTTTTTCTCATCAGTCCTGCTTTTGTCCTAGATGCAGTGATAGCCAAAGATTGGTCTGGAGATGATGTGGACAATGCCATAGAGAAGCCATATGTTGCTACTCTGAGCAGCCTGTATGCCTAAATATGCAACCATAGCCTGCATGCTGCCAGACTTGACTTCCATTGAACATGTATTTCTGGTGCTAATACTTGATACTGAATGAATCGAGATGTTGTTTTGAGATATTTTGAAAATGCTGACTTTTCTTTACTGTGTTGCAACTTAAAAGTTGAGGGATGTATATAGGCATACACTAGGTTTCCTTAATTTTTTTTGTGAAAACTTAGGCCTAGATTCATGAAGACCAGTGTTGTTCACACCTGTCTTGATGAGGAGATAATCTGGAGTAAGATTTATGAAGATGCACATATGAATAAAGTGCTGGAGCGTGAAATGGCCTTCGCTCTGTTTTCTGTCTGTATCCTCTCTCTAGTATGCAATAAAGGAATAACATTTTAGCCACAAGGTGAGGGCCACAGTTTTTTTCTTTCTTCCTATTTTAAATAATTTAGTTGATGGTGTGGAGTAGTGCTCAGTTTTGCTCTCTTTGGTTTAGTGCTTTATTATCTTCTGACTTAGGTAATCTGGTGCTAAACACCTTACAACTTTGGAAAACTTTGCTCAACTTGAAAATGCACAACAATTTTGCGACTTTTGATGTTTTGATGCCTGTTCCGGCCAACTTTATCAAGAATTCCAGCAGGGGTTCTTAATGAATTTGTTTCATCTTATTCCAATGATTTTTTTCAATGAGACTGGCTTGAAAAATTCATGCCTTAATGAATCTGGCCTTATGTCTTTAAAAAATGTTGTATGTTGTTCATGGTTTGATTTGAAATACTTGTTCTAAACATTAAACATTTTTGTGAGATTTAACAAGCTCTATTTTATTTTACCTTTTAGGACCATATTGACACCAGTTTAATAAAAATATAAAATGTACAATGAATCTTTTGTATCTGAATTTATTCTCCTCGGACTTTCCAATGCTCCTGACCTGGACATCGTCCTATTTTTTGCTTTCCTTCTTATGTATGTAGTATGTATGACTGGAAACCTTATTATAATTATCATAACAAATATAGACCCAGCTTTGAACACTCCAATGTATTTCTTCCTTGGTAATTTATCCTTTTTGGATGTAGTATGTACAACTTCTACAATCCCAAATATGTTGGTCAATTTTTTTTCATACCGTAAAGTAATAACGTTCCATGGCTGCGTTATTGAAATGTTTGTGTTTACTGCTGCCATGGACACAGAGTTTCTTTTGCTTACACTTATGTCAGTAGACCGTTACTTTACCATATGCAATCCACTGTGATATAAAACTATAATGAGTAAAAAAGCTTGTTATTTCATGTCTGCTGTTGTGTGGACTTTTGGGTTTTGTAGTTCTACCTATCACACATCTAGCACTTTTCGTCTATCATTCTGTTCATCTAATGTAATAAATCATTTCTTTTGTGAAATTTCACAGTTGCTGGCAATCTCCTGCTCGGACACAAGTGCAAATGAGCTAGTGCTTATAATGACTGATGTCGTTTTGGGAGTATTTTGTTTTATTTTTATTTTTGGATCCTATTTGTTCATCATTCAGGCGGTATTAAAAATCCGTTCAGCAGAGGAGAAGATGAAAGCATTTTCAACATGTGCCTCCCACATTACTGTGGTGTTGTTATTTTATGGCACTTTAATATTTGCATATTTTAAACCTTCCACGGGAAATGCCTCAAACATGGACAAAGCTTTTGCTGTTTTCTATACTATTGTGATACCAATGTTGAATCCAATATTATACAGCCTGCGGAACAAAGAAGTAAAAGGTTCTGTTCAAAAAGTTATTTTTAGGAAAATAAATTTGAATTACTAAAGAATTTAAAAGAAGTTGCCAAGACAAATGAAAACAGTGGTTTGGATGCATTGAAACAATAAATTAAGTGAAATTACTTATATACCTTATTAATGAAAGCTACCATTTCACTAATAGTTTCACCACCACTACGGATGAGAAGATTTGTGATTGTTCAGGTTTGGCAGGTTAGACAAACCTGCATTGAAAATTTTGGTTCGGAACTGAATTTGACCTTGAACTTGACCCAGAACCGGAACCAAAAGTCAATGGGGACCGGAACATCGGTGTGTACAAATAGCTGTGAAATGGTCATACTAATAGCTAGGGGGCTGCAAAAGTAAGCCAAAAGGGGGTAAGAGAAGGACAAATGCACTGCAAACAAATATATTAGGAAAATGACTTAAGATAACATAGAATAAAAAAAGAAAAAATTGTAATCTTGAACCAGGAGGCAAGGGTCTAAGTTGAGGAGGAAGGTGAGCATTAGGCATAGGTAGTAGTATAGGTGGAAGAGGCAGAAGAGGTGGAGGTAGCCAACATTTTTTATTATTATATATTTTTTGGGGGGTACTGTGAAAACAGGCAGTGTAATAATCTGCATTCCACTCTTTCTCTGTATATAGGCTATGTAATACTCACAAATTGTTTGGGTTTAAAATAATGAGGAGAGCATCAAAAAAGAGATGTGGCATTGTTTCTGGTGGTGATGTAGCTGCTGCGAGGAAAGAGAGAGAGCATGGTTGATCAGTGTCTGCTACATGGCCAAATGAAACACCTTCCTCTGCTGCAAGCAGGTGACAGGACGTTCTGTGTAACTGTGCAGGCCTGAGTACTGTTGGATGAATGGTGAGGCCAGAACAAGTGGAGATGGTTTTATATTGATTGACTTAAAGTGCCTTCAGTCCCTTTTGAATTTTGTTTTCACCTGATAACTTGCAAATTTGGCACCCACGGCTCATGGGCATCTGTCATCCAGCACCTTGCAAATCAGGCAAGCAGTCTGAACCCCATGGTTCTGTGAGATATCCATCTGGCTATGCCCACAATTCAAAGAGATAGTGTTAGGCGTTGAGTTCCCACCACTACATAGGGGAAACTCAAGCCATGTCCTCTGCGGTGTCTCATTCTTCTTCTGCTACAGAGGTTCCTGCTCTGCAGAGACGTCGGTCCCAGTGTCTTGCTCAAGCTAATGGTATGTGTCTGGTTGCTGCTGCCGCCTCAGGTTCAGAGCTATAGCATCCAGCACTAGTCAGCGGTGAGCAGATGCTCCTGGGACTAAGTCCTGCTTTCCTCTAGTTCTGCAGGAAAGTTTCAAATCTAGGGGATCCATGTGTTGGGCCACAGATTTCTACAGGATGAGGGATATTTTGGAGAAGTCTTGCAGGCAATTGGATGAGGAACATATGATTGTGGAGGAGAGAAGGAGGTCTTCGGAGAAACAAAGATTATGTGGTGGCAAATATTGGGAGCTTGCTTCAGAGATACTTTATATTGGGGAGACAGATTGCAGACGTCTTTGTAGGTCAGAGTTACTAAGATAGGGGAGAAATTAAGGAGTAGCAAGGACTGAAGTGGGTGAGTAGGGAGTTATGGACCGAGTTATGGACCGACTAGAGAGGTGTGAATATGCAATCGTGGATAATGAGGTCCTAGACTCCACATGGAGTCGAGGCTATCCGAGTGACATGAGTAGTTTGGAGGATGAGGTGGTGGTCACATTGCCCCAGCTGCACAGCAAATGAGGGAGCAGGATAGAAAAATGCCAAGGATGGCCCCTAGCCATTAAGTTGGCTACTATTGCACGCCACGGTCGACCTCTAGCCATTTCTCTGGCAATGTTAATTTTATTTCTATATATTTTATTTCTATATATAAAATATATTGCAGCATTTTACATATAGTGATACAGACAAGGCGTGCACTCTGTAGATATGAGGTAGGTGCAAGCTGAACCTGGAACTTAGTCCAGACGGTCATCCAGTGAAGAGAAAACAGCTGCACTCTGGGAAATTTTGATTTTCAATGCAAAAAATTTTTTATTGAAGACACCAGAGGGGAATAGTGCGTTGAGGTAACGTTTCGACCCTATGTCGGGTCTTTTTCAAACCTCACTATAAAAGACACATACAAAGATAGACATTAGGCTATATACAATGATAATAACAAAAATGTACAAACTCTGTAGAGGTTTAAACAGATATACATATTTACAAAATTACATATTTACACTATGTACAAAATCATCATGTACAGGATCGTTGTGTGCAAAATCATTGTAGAACAAAATTGTACAAATCAACGAGTTAGCTCATAGGATATTGGAGTTAGATCCAGTAAATATTGTTTGAAGCAGCCGTGGAGCTGGGTTACAGCGAGGCCGGCATAATAGAGCGTAAATATGTAATTGTGTAAATATGTATATCTGTTTAAACCTCTACAGAGTTTGTACATTTTTGTGATTATCACTGTATGTAGTCTAATGTGTATCTTTGTATGTGTCTTTTCTAGTGAGGTTTGAAAAAGACCCGACATAAGGTCGAAACGTTACCTCAACGCAATATTCCCCTGTGGTGTCTTCAATAAAAAAAATTTTGCATTGAAAATCAAAATTTCCCAGAGTGCAGCTGTTTTCTATGCACTGCATTTTACAATTAAGCGGAGTTATACAATGGGGAAAATATGTATTTGATACACTAGTAATTTTGTAAGTTTTTCCACCTACAAAGAATGGAGATGTCCGCACTTTTTAGAGTACAGTACTTACACTTCAACTGTGAGAGACGAAATAAAAAAAAAAACAGAAAATCACATTGAATGATTTTTATATAATTCAATTTACTTTAATTGCATGAAATAATTATTTGGTGCAATAGAAAAACAGAATGTAATATTTGAGACAGAAACCTTTGTTTGCAGTTACAGAAGTCAAAGCTTTTTTCCAATTACCGTACTTTACGGATTAAAAGACACACTTTTTTCCATCAAATTTAGGGGGGAAATGGCAGTGCATCTTAAAATGCGTATATACATTGCTAGTACTGTTGCTGCAGGCTGGGATGGGGGGGTGCTCGGAGGTGTTGCTGGGGTGTCCGGTGGTGCTGCTGCATTGTCCAGCGGTGCTGCTGGGATCTCCGGTGCTGCTGCGGGGGGCTCTGCCAACACTTTGTAAAAGGTCAGAGCCCCCGCAGTTCCATGGTTTCCTGTGTGGCGGACTCCGGGAGAATGGCTGCCGGGAATGACGCATGCGCAGATGGGGATCTTGGCATCAAGATCTCTGCAGATGAGATTTCAGCGCTGAGTGGGCCTCCATTCGGGACTTGTGTATTGTGTTACGCTGCTTTGAATACTACACCAAAATGTCCAGCACTGATGAAGTCATCAACACTGTTACTGTCCCACATCTATGCCTCAAAGAAAAACAAATTTTTAGGCAATAATGGATGAGAAGGTGGCACAGGTGGAAGAGGAAGCGGAGGAGAAACATTAACCATTCAAACCATTATCATGCCAGGTATCCACACATGTCTTGGAGGAGGGATTCCTGTACCAAAAGCACCCAAATCCACAAATGTCTAGCTAGGGGACAGTTTCATATGATAAGAAGTAGGAGTAAGAGTATGAGTATGAAGAGGAGGAGGAGTAAAAACTGTGTTCACAGCAGGGTGGTACTCACACGAGCTCATGGGAATCAATGGAGCATGACGGGAGATTCACAGGATACAAACAATAGATACAGTTGACCCAGATGATACACCTCTCACTGAGGACAACTTGTTGCTGCCTCAAGACAGCCTGGTGCATATGACGCAATACATGCTGCTGTGCCTATGCAATGACCATCAGGTTTCCCGCATTGGTATAAGTGCTGATTACTGTGTGGCCACCGTGCTGGATCCCCACTACAAGCACAACAAGCAATGCATAATTCTGACACTAGAGTGAGATTGCAAAATATGGGACTACAAGTGTACACTGGTAGATGCAATACTGATGGTGTCCTCACCTGACATCAGGGGCTCAGTGGATGCACAAGGAGGAGGAGGGTGAAGTCGCCAAAGCAGCTGGGGCACTGGCACTAACTTAAAAAGGATGACTTGCATGGCAGAAATTTGTAAAACCTTACTCAGCACGCTGCGAAATCCAGCTCCACCATCGTATACCTTCCCAATTTTGGTACAGTACAAATTGAGACTTTTTGGCACAGTACTCACATGGGCTTTTTTTGTAAAGTAGAAACAGAGGCATTTTGGCACATTACACTCAGAGGCTTTTTAGCACAGTACGCATACATTTTTTTTGGTAAAGTCAAAACAGATTGCTTTTTTGGAACATTACACACAGATATTTTTGGCACAGCACTCCCAGAGGCTTTTTGTTAAAGTAGAAGCAGACATTTTTTTTTTCTTTTCAAATAATATTTTATTAAATTTTAATTCATAAGGGAAAGAAGGGGTAACAAGGGGTAACAAGGGATAAGGGAAAGGAAATGAAATAAAAAATAGAGAACTCCACATTGATACAGAAATAGATGCAATATACAGTCCAGACTTAATGCATAAAATAATACTGTTTCCAGAGTGAGAACAAGTTTTCTAAAAGATAGAATTCCAGACAGCCCATTTGAGATGGTATTTAGACAAGCCATTGTTATTGAGAGCAATTCTTTCCTCCATCTGTCTATGCAATCGTAAATTGTCAACAACGGTGGAAAAAGGTGGTGCATCAGGTTTCCTCCACCAAAGAGCTTTTATGTTTTTAACCGTAATAAACAAGTGTAACAACACGTACTTTATTGAAGCATCCACCTGTTCCATGTCCATTGACAACAGTACCATCTGGGGGATAACATTAATGTTAACTGGTGATAGCTTGGCCACATGAGCTTTAACCTCTAACCATAACAATTTTAGCTTAGGACAAGTCCAAAAAATATGATAAAGGTTCCCTGGTAAATGGCAATCCCTCCAACATAAAGAAGAAGCATCTTGACTTATATGGGCTAATCTCGCTGGGGTATAGTACCATCTGACTAATACCTTGTAATAAGTTTCCATCAAGGCCATGGATGCAGTAGATCTATATGAATGATCTATAGGATATTCCCATTGCTCTAGACTAAAAGTCATTCTTAAGTCCGCCTCCCACCGTTCCATATAGGTATGTTTGGAGAAAGTAATGTCTCCATTGAGTCGAGAGTAAATGTTTCTAAGAGACCATTTAGTTCTAGAGTTAATGTTACCAAGCAAAGAGACTATGACATCTAGATTCAAAGACTTTTTGCGTAAAAATTTATGGAGAATACCTTTGAAAATCTGATAAGACATAAACTCATCAGAGGGTATATAAAACTTTTCCTTTATCTCGGAAAATGAAACGACCAGAGAACAATCCCATATATCCCCTATTTTTGCTACTTTCCAATCAGACCAGACACTGGGCAGAGAGAATTGACATATGTCAGCTAGCAATTTAAAAGGAAAATTTTTGAAGGAGGAAGTTCTATCTTCTTTTCTTTTTAATTTAGAGAATTTCAACCATATTCCTAAGATAGCATCCAGAATCAGGTGCGTATGATTTCTGCTCTTAGTCTCTAAAAGGCAACTAAAGAAAGTATCCTGCAGAGACTTGTAATTACCTGCAAGCTCCAGATCTAACCACATAGGACAAACCCCTTTCGTGAACCAATGCACACTATTTTTAACAAGAGTCGCCTGATAGTAAGCCTCAATGCTTGGCAACACCAAACCTCCATGCTTCTTACCCCTAAACAATATGTTATGAGTAGTGTAGAGCATTCCGATACCGCAAGTATCGGGTATCGGCCGATACTTGCTGTATCGGAATTCCGATACCGACTTCCGATATTTTTTCAATATCGGAATTCGGCATCGGAATCGGAAGTTCAGTTGATTGACGGCCTGACGTCATCATGATGCGCGGTGTGTGCGCATCATGATGCGCCGTCATTTCGGGCCTTCCGGGGGTCTCTGCCGGCCTGCCGGGGGGCTGTGCCGGCCTGCCGGGGGGCTGTGTGGACTGCCCGGGGTCTCTGCCGGCCTGCCGGGGGGCTGTGCCGGCCTGCCGGTGGTCTGTGCACCCTGTGGGGGTCTGTACCGGCCTGCCGGGGGGCTGTGCCGGCCTGCCGGGGGGCTGTGCTGATGTCCGGGGGTCTGTGCAAGCATCGTCCGATGGGACTACAAGTCCCATCGGGCGATGCCTGCTACCATGACAGTGATTGACACATTAGCCAATGATGGGACAGTAGTAGTCCCATCATCCGGCTAATGTGTTAAATGTTAAAAAAAAAAAAAAAAAAAAAAAAAATACTACATACATACTACATGCATGCTACATACATACTACATGCTACATACATACTACATATATACTACATACATACTACATACATACTGCATGCTACATGCATGCTACATACATACTACATGCTACATACATACTACATATATACTACATACATACTACATATATACTACATACATACTACATACATACTGCATGCTACATACATACTACATACATACTACATACATACTACATGCATACTACATATATACTACATGCTACATACATACTACATGCATGCTACATACATACTACATATATACTACATACATACTACATACATGCTACATACATACTGCATGCTACATACATACTACATGCATGCTACATATATACTACATACATACTACATACATGCTACATACATACTGCATGCTACATACATACTACATACATACCACATACATACTACATACATGCTACATATATACTACATGCATGCTACATATATACTACATATATACTACATGCATGCTACATACATACTACATACATACCACATATATACTACATACATACAATACATACATAGACATACAGTACATATAACATAGAGTAACATACTTACCAATACTTGTCACATTGTTCCCCGAAGCCATTGTCTTTCCGGAATAAATATTAACATAACAAACCACAAAAATACTCACCCACGATCCGAAGCAGTCCACGAGTGTGTCCCACGACGATCTTGGGTAGAGAACTGCAGCATCAGATGATGCTGCCGTTCTCTACGGGCTGCAGGAATCCAATGACGGAAGGTAGGTATCCTTCCGCACTGTATTCCTCCGCCACTTAAAAAAAAGTCCCTAGTCTCACTTTATGCCATTGCTGCGTGGGAAATTCCCACACAGCAATGGCATAAAGTGAGACTAGGGACTTTTTTTTTTTTTAAGTGGCGGAGGAATACAGTGCGGAAGGATACCTACCTTCCGTCATTGGATTCCTGCAGCCCGTAGAGAACGGCAGCATCATCTGATGCTGCAGTTCTCTACCCAAGATCGTCGTGGGACACACTCGTGGACTGCTTCGGATCGTGGGTGAGTATTTTTGTGGTTTGTTATGTTAATATTTATTCCGGAAAGACAATGGCTTCGGGGAACAATGTGACAAGTATTGGTAAGTATGTTACTCTATGTTATATGTACTGTATGTCTATGTATGTATTGTATGTATGTAGTATATATGTGGTATGTATGTAGTATGTATGTAGCATGCATGTAGTATGTATGTAGCATGCATGTAGTATATATGTAGCATGTATGTAGTATGTATGTGGTATGTATGTAGTATGTAGCATGCATGTAGTATGTATGTAGCATGCATGTAGTATGTATGTAGTATGTATGTAGTATGTATGTAGCATGCAGTATGTATGTAGCATGTATGTAGTATGTATGTAGTATATATGTAGCATGCAAGTAGTATGTATGTAGCATGCAGTATGTTTGTAGCATGTATGTAGTATGTATGTAGTATATATGTAGTATGTATGTAGCATGCATGTAGTATGTATGTAGCATGTAGTATATATGTAGTATGCATGTAGCATGCATGTAGTATGTATGTAGCATGTATGTAGTATGAATGTAGCATGTATGTAGTATGCATGTTGTATGTATGTAGCATGTAATTTTTTTTTTTTTTTTTTTACATTTAACACATTAGCCGGATGATGGGACTACTACTGTCCCATCATTGGCTAATGTGTCAATCACTGTCATGGTAGCAGGCATCGCCCGATGGGACTTGTAGTCCCATCGGACGATGCCTGCACAGACCCCGGAGCCTGCACAGACCACCGGCAGGCCGGCACAGCCCCCCGGCAGGCCGGCACAGCCCCCCGGCAGGCCGGCACAGCCCCCCGGCAGGCCGGCACAGCCCCCCGGAGCCTGCACAGACCACCGGCAGGCCGGCACAGACCACCGGAGCCTGCACAGACCCCCTGGCAGGCCGGCACAGCCCCCCGAAAGGCCCGTACAGACCCCAGAGAGGCTGTACAAGGGCAGGAAAGGGTTTTTCTTATTCCGATACCGGAAGTCCCATAGACTTGAATGGGACTTCCGGTATCGGAATCGGCGATACCGATACTTTTTTTAAAGATCGGCCGATACCATCCGATACGATACTTTGAAGTATCGGACGGTATCGCTCAACTCTAGTTATGAGAAACCCTAGGTTTCTTGTTTTTCCAAACAAACAATTTTACCAAAGTCTGTATTTTATGCAAGAGCTTTGCATTAAATTTCAAAGGAATAGACCTGAATATATAGAGAATTTTGGGCAATATAATCGATTTTACAACTAGAACTCTGCCCATAAGTGTAAGATCTATGAGATCAAAATGAAGAAAATCCCTAGATAAGGTATTTATAAGATTTTCAAAGTTAGCAGGGACAATGTGACTCAAAATTTTGGTGATTTCAATACCAAGATACTGTATTTTAAACTTTTTGTTTCCAATTGGAACTTAGTCTGATCTAAAATCAGCTTGATATCACTTTTTGATAAATTGAAAGGGAAAATTAGATTTTTGCGTATTTATCTTGAAAAAGGAAATATTTGAGAAATGCCCTAAATCTTCCATTAAATTTACCACAGAATTGACTGGATTAGTTACTGAAACAAATAAATCATCAGCGAAAAGGCTCAATTTGTGTGAGCGATTTTTAGGATGGAAACCCGATATTGAAGGATTTGTTCTTATTTTTTCGGCTAATGGCTCTATAGCCAATGCAAAAAGAAGGGGAGACAGGGGACATCCCTGCCTAGTACCATTAGTAATGTTAAAGGATTTGGATAAATGATTGTTTATATAAATTTTGGCATTGGGATTAGAATATAATGAAAGGGTGGAAGAGACAAATTTGTCGTCAAAGCCAAATTTAAACAGGACATTCTTGAGATACAACCAATTGATTCTATCGAATGCTTTCTCCGCATCTAATGTTAAAAAGAGAGTGGGAACATTAGTGGATTGGGCCAAATGAAGTAGATTAAGAACGCATCTGGTACCGTCAGACGCTTGCCTCCCAGTAATAAAACCCACCTGATCCTCTCTGATCAGGTGAGGCAAAATATGCTTAAGTCTTTCCGCTAAGATCTTTGACTATATATTTATGTCTCCATTGATCAGAGAAATAGGCCTATAATCCTTTACACACTCTGATTCTCCCTTCTCTTTAGGCATTAGTATTATAGTAGCCTCCAACATGTCTGCCGGAAATGAACCTAGATTCGCTACGTGATCGAATAAGATTTTTAATTGAGGAGAGAGAGTTTTAGAAAATATTTGATAGTATTCGTTAGCAAACCCGTCGGGACCAGGAGACTTCAATGATTTAAGTTTGCGAATGATGTTATTGATTTCTTCTATGGAAATGGGTTTATTTAATTGTTCCAAATCTAATTTATCTATTTGAGGAAGATTTAGGCCCGCTAAAAATGGAGTTGGTTGCATTTTGATCTGGAGACTGAATCGTGGGATCTTGTTGTAAGTTGTACAATGTTTCAAAAAATGTAGCAAAGACATTCGCAATGTCCTGTGGATGCGAATAGAGACATCCTGTCGAACTTTTAATCCTATTTATTCTCCTGGTAAGTCTATCTCTTTTTAATTTTTTCAACATATAATAGGTAGGCTTATTTTCAGATGCATAATAATTAAATTTAGAAGCTCGTATGTCAGCATCATAGTTGGACATTAGTTGTGTTTTTAATTGTTGCCGGAATTCTAGAATTTCCATGTGAATATCATGCGATGGGATAGGTAACCTATTTTGCTGATCCTCCCTTGAGTTAATTAGGGATTGTAGATTCCTTATTTTGTCCCTTTTTTCACGCTTATACCGAGAGGACAACTGTATAACACAACCCCTAATGACCGCCTTGTGTGCTTTCCACAATATAAATGGGTCTACATTTTCTGTAGCATTTTCTTTAAAATAATTATTCAATGACTCTTCTATGATGCCCTTATACTTTTGTGTTCTAAGAATCGTTAAATTGGTCTTCCATAAGAAAGTATTGTTGGATGGAGGGACTAATGTAAACTTTGCCTTGATTGGCGAATGGTCTGAGAACGATTTATTCCAAATTTCAATGGATTTAAATTTAGACAATGAAAAAATATTAGCAAGAAATAGGTCTATTCTTGAAGAGGATTTGTGAACCGTAGAATAATGAGAGTACTCTCTAGAAGAGGTATTGTGACACCGAAAAACATCATATAATTCATTGGCAGAAATCCAGTTATCTAGGGATGGACTTTCAAACGAGCCTTGGATGATGAGTCCATACTAGTATTAGGCACTATATTAAAATCCCCCACCAGCTACAACTCACCCCGTTTAATCTTCTCAATTTTTTTGATCAATTTATTGAAAAAGGGAAATTGTCATGTATTCGGGGCATAAATATTAACAATCATGAAAGGTTTGCCGTTAATATTACAGATTAATATATGGAATCTTCCTTCTGGGTCTATCTCTTCCTCAATCAATTGAAATGGGATTTTATTGATAAAAATAGTAATTACTCCCGCTTTCTTGTTCAATTTTAGTGACTTAAACATATTAGAGTAATTTTTATGTTGAAAGAGAGGATGGTTATTTTTGGCCAGCTTCTCTTCTTGCAAGCAAATTATGTCTGCCTGGTACATCCTGATCTCCTTCCATGTAATATACCTCTTATAGGGACTGTTAAGACCTCTAACGTTATATGAAAGGATGTTAATATCCATTAATACTCACTCCAGAAAGCAACTCTCTAAAAAGTCTGGAAATGTAAAGAAAGAACTAAACTAAACAGAAGAAACAAAAGAAAAAAGTAAATACAACTAAACGGAGATCCCCTGGAGGAAACCACCTGTAGTGGCTATCTCCTGAAGTCGGGAGTAAAAAAAAGAATGGCTAAGGTCCCACATGACCAACCACTGTTGAACCATAAAAATCAATAGCGCAGTAACAATAAGAGATAAAATGTCGAAAGAAACCTCAATTGAACTGCAAAGAAACAGGTCAACCCTTATCTTTTATGTCTCTTTATAGAAAGGCGAGAAAGTCCCTCCCTTCCTCCACAGATAACAATGGAACATTCTTACCCTTGTGCCAGACTATGAGTTTGGTGCGAAACCCCCACCTGTAGACAATTTCCATGTCCCTCAACTTAGAGGTGATTTCCCTGAACGATTTTCTGGCGTCTATTGTGTTTTTTGAAAAATCAGAATAGACTTTGATTCTGTCATAAGGTACCGGGAAAGTATGCCTTTCTCTTAAGTATTTTAGAATTTTTTCTTTTGTTTCAAAAAATAGCAATCGTAAAATGGTGTCCCTAGGTTTGTCTGGTGAGATATCTTTCTGACGAGGAAGCCTGTTAATTCTATCTATTGTCAGTTGAGTGTCCAATAAAGAGGGGATAGCCTTTTTAAAGAGAGATTTAGCATAATCTGAAAGACCATCTTGTGAAACGTTCTCCGGGACCCCTCTAAGTTTAAGATTGTTTGACGGCTCCTATCTTCCAGGTCCGTCACTTTAGTTTTCAAATACTTAACTTTATCCCTCAAGTCTAAGTTCTGTTTAATGAGAATCTCTGTCTTGGTTTCCAACTCTGAAATTTTCTTTCATTAACCTCGAACCTGTGAGTGAAATTGTCACTAACTTCCTGCAGAAGGGCTTTTTGCGATTCGAAACCCTGCACTATTGAGTCCCTTAATGCTTTACAAAAGATAGCAAGAATCCCTTCAGATATTTGCTTATCTGATGTAAAAAAGTTTTGATAGTTAATCGTGTCTAGTGTAGGGGTCACAGAACGCGATATCACAGAGCAACCTTTTTTTTGGAGAGGCTTATTTGGACTGTCAGTAAAAGAGGAATCTCCTGATGCACTCTAAGTCTAAGGCAGAGGCATCTCTATTCTTGTCCCCCTCTCCTAATTTTTACATTTGTTGGATAGAGACATATCCATTTTGTCTTCATGTATTTGATTTGCCGCCGGTTCAGCACCCCAATCAGTGGACCCATTAGACGTATGCGCAACATCATGAAACTCAGGAGACAAATCCCACTGAGACACCTGTCCACGTGACATTTTACCATGGCAGGTAGTTGTGGATTTTACTGAAGATTTTTTTTTGTCATCCGTTTTATTCCTAATGGGAGATCTGGATTTAGTCGGACTACTTAAATTGGGTGAGTCATGAAACCGTCTGGATTTGGGAACATCCCAAGCGGTTTGATTTCTCCGAGGTTGTCCATTATATTTTATATTGCTGAACGCCATCTGAACAAAATATAGTATGGAACAATCCCAACCCAGATCTCCGAAATCTATACAGAGAAAACTACAGTAGATTGATATCTAATAATCAGCAGCTGTCAGTTGGCTCTTTAGACACCCTGCAGATCACCTCACCCTTCGGCAATATGATGACTTGAGATTTAAAACTAATGTCCCTCAATCCAGCAGGACTATTATGTAAGAATGAAATAACCTCTCAAGCATTAAGCATTGAATGTTCACCCATGAATGAGTAAATTACAATATAAGTGTTAGTAGCAAACAGTATATCTTCAGTATTCTAAGTTAGCGTTCTATACCCTATAGAATTAATAGTATATAAGACAGAAAATAATGCTCCTCAAATATAAAAGTAAAACAGGGATAAATGAAAGTAATCCACTTTACCACGAAGGAACTATCTATAGTTCACTGTTATATCCTTTGATATAGTAAGGATTGTTAATCAAAACTTGAAACCAAGCTCCGTTGCTGTAGCTTGCAAGAGGCAGAGTTGTCCGCACCCCCGTCTGTAGAAGATTCTCTACCTTATAAAGTCAAAAGACAAGTAGGATCATATGAAGCTTGAAAACAGTATCAGGTCCACTAATAAAAAAAAAAAATGTACACCTATAGTACTGCAGCAGCCAAAAAGAATGTGCAGTTATGTGCTGCCTGAAAAAGTAAGTACGTCTCAGAAAAAGAAATCCGCACACACAAATATCTCCTCTGCTAAGTTCCACACACTCGGCCTAATCCACCAAATGCACAGTCACCTTCTCCAAAATATAATAATTGGCAGCAGAACTGAACTATTATAGCAAAGAGATTAAAGCTCCTTTGCTGACCACAGCCCCAGCAGGGCTTTTGTATTAGGTTAGAATAGCGTCTTTTGCTTCTCCCACTCACAGGAATGTCTTGTCACCTCACCGCTGTAAGTCCTCGGTATCCTGTGGCATCGCCTGGTCCTCACCTCATCCAGCTGCTCTCTCTTCTCCGTCGGCTCTTCCTGCAGGATTAATGGACGCCCTGTAGTCTTCAGCAGCTTACCGATAACACCGCTCTGTTCTCCAGCCGTCTCTCTGCGCCTCTTATCTTTGTCTGTGCTCCAGCTATGATGTCCGGTGCCTTCTTCACGCCTATTCTCCTCAGCCTGTCAGCCCTGCCTTCACCGCACAGCAATGGCACCACCTCACAGCTGTTTCCTGCGCTTGAATTACCTCAGCACTGAGACTCAGCTTCACTACAGTGACAGACCTCACGGTCTTCACAGCTCCTCTAAGCGACGTTATACAGTGATTCTTCCGTCCCTCCGACTTCAATAGAGAGCAGTCCCGGAGCAATTTCAGCGGTGTAACAGTTAAGTGAAGGGACTCCCGGACTCTTTAGCAATTATGAATCAGCGGTTCCCGCTATTATGGCGGCCGCAGCCGTCGCTTGTCACAGACTAGTCGGACAGGGAAACTGAGGCACCAAATCTTGTGAAATGAGTAGAAATGAAGTCTTGGGTAGCCAATAATAGATTTTAGTAAGAAATATTAATAAATTAGCTGCTGTTAATTTGCGTTGTAGTCACTTTTGTGGTTATTCATAAGGGAGCTCACAGCTCAGACTTCTATCATCATCCTGAGCTCAGGCCCCGCCCCCAGAAGCAGACATTTTGATACAATAGCGCCCATAAATGTTAAAGAGAGGGCTGCAAATTAGACTTTTTTTATACACCACTCACAAAAAAACAGTTGGAGAGTCTACTTTTTTACACACACTACTAGTAAAAAGCTGCTGCAGAGTACACTTTTTACTTAGATTTTTTTGCCCTTTAGAAGGAAGTGAAATGGCTGATGCCATTTATTTATTTGCAAAATAAATGGCAAAGAAATAGCTAATGTCAATTTTTTATCAGACTACTAGAAAAATGACACCACCAAAGTGGCATCAACTTCAGCAATGTAAAAATAGTATAATGGGGAGCGACATCTCTTCCACTACTGCCAACCCAACAGGTGCACACCCAACCATGAGTGCACACATCTCCAAAAATTAGTTGGAAACAACAAAGTGGTATCAATTTCAAGAGAGCAGAAATAGTATAATAGGGACTGACGCATCGTCCATTACAGCTAACCCAGCAAATGGACACCCAACTAAGAGTGTACACATTTCCACAAATTAGTGACAGACACCAATAAAGTGACATCAATTTCACCACCTACCCCGTTTAGACCTCAAATACCAAGCCTAATCAACCTTCCACTACGACCTCGCTTTTTCCCAGTGATGTTTCTCAAATAGTGTGCTATGAGCACAGCATTAGCAACTAAAAATTAGATTTCTTACCCTGCACCACCCTTGCACAGCTGAATTTCAGTGGCATTAATGAGAAGATTAGATATGGCATGCTGAATCAAGTTAGTCACAGAAAAAAATAATTCTGTGTGGAGGAAGCCTGTATGAAAAAGAAGATGTGCTTCAAACAATTTAAAACTGAGATCTCACCTACTGTATGACTTTAGTAATGGAATAATTTTTATGGGCCTGTCGATAAGACCTGTATTAGATTAAGTAGATGCTCCAAACAATTCAAAAGTGACTTGTCCCCTACTGTATGATGTTATTAGCAGAATAATTTTTTTGGGCTGGAATGGGAATGTACAACAGGATCAATAACAAAGTGGCTATGGGAAGTACAAGATCCAGGATCCAGCCTACAACTATTACTCATCTCCCCAACACCAATTACCAGAGAGCATTTGATGCTCGTCAGAAGATAGGTGTAACAGATGCATGTCTCAAGCTAGGTATAAAACATGCCTTTGAGAAATTGGATGCCAGGGATGCACATAATCCGAAAGATAGCCTTCAAACTATTTAAAAGTGACATGTTCCCTGCTATATAACGCTAGTAACAGAAGAATTTTTTGGGGGGACCTGTCAATAAGGCCTGTATAAGATTGAGTAGATGCTCCAAACAATTTAAAAGTCATATGTCCCCTGCTGTATGACGTTAGTATCAGAACATTTTTTGGGGCCTGTCAATAAGGCCATTATAAGATTTAGTGGATGCTCCAAACAATTCAAAAGTGCCATGTCCCCTACTGTATGGCATTAGTAACATAAGAATTTTTTTGGGCTGTAATGGGAATGTACAACAGGATCAATAACAGAGTGGCTATGGGAAGTACAAGATCCAGGATCCAGCCTACAACTATTACTCATCTACCCAACACCAATTACCAGAGAGCATTTGATACTCGTCAGAAGATAGGTGTAACAGATGCGTGTCTCAAGCTAGGTATAAAACATGCCTTTGAGAAATTGGATGCCAGGGATGCACATAATCCAAAAGATAGCTTTCAAACTATTTAAAAGTGACATGTTCCCTGCTATATAACGCTAGTAACAGAAGAATTTTTTGGGGGGACCTGTCGATAAGGCCTGTATAAGATTGAGTAGATGCTCCAAACAATTTAAAAGTGATATGTCCCCTGCTGTATGACGTTAGTAACAGAACATTTTTTGGGGCCTGTCAATAAGGCCATTATAAGATTTAGTGGATGCTCCAAACAATTCAAAAGTGCCATGTCCCCTACTGTATGGCATTAGTAACATAAGAATTTTTTTGGGCTGTAATGGGAATGTACAACAGGATCAATAACAGAGTGGCTATGGGAAGTACAAGATCCAGGATCCAGCCTACAACTATTACTCGTCTACCCAACACCAATTGCCAGAGAGCATTTCATACTTGCCAGAAGATAGGTGTAACAGATGCGTGTCTCAAGCTAGGTATAAAACATGCCTTTGAGAAATTGGATGCCAGGGATGCACATAATCCAAAAGATAGCTTTCAAACTATTTAAAAGTGACATGTTCCCTGCTATATAACGCTAGTAACAGAAGAATTTGTGGGGGGGCCTGTCGATAAGGCATGTATAAGATTGAGTAGATGCTCCAAACAATTTAAAAGTGATATGTCCCCTGCTGTATGACGTTAGTAACAGAAGATTTTTTGGGGCCTTTCAATAAGGCCTTTATAAGATTTAGTGGATGCTCCAAACAATTCAAAAGTGCCATGTCCCCTACTGTATGACGTTAGTAACAGAAGAATTTTTTGAGCGGGAATGGGAATGTACAACAGGATAAATAACAGGCCGGCTATGGGAAGTACAAGATCCACGATCCAGCTTACAATTGTTACTCATCTACCCAACACCAATTACCAGAGAACGTTTGATGCTCATCAGAAGATAGGTGTAACAGATGCATGTCTCAAGCTAGGTATAAAAGATGCCTGTGAAAAATTGGATGCCAAAGAACCACATAACATAGTAGATAGGCTTAAAACAATTTCAAACTCAGATCTCGGCTGCTGTTTCACGTTTGTAAAAAAAAAAAAAGTAAATTAATGTGCAACAACTCTGTATACATAATAATTTCAACGCCACTAAATGAAAGGTTGGATATAGCGGGCTGTATCACATTTATCAACAGAAAAAAAGAAATATTTTAGTACATGTTAGGTCTGCAGAGAGGTTCATAACACTACCACAACATGACAATGTGGGATACGGTGGGCTGTATCTCATTTAGCAAAAGAAAATATTTTAAAAAAAATTTAATATGCGTTAGGTCTGCAGACAGATTAATATCACCACCACAACATGGCAATGTGGGATATTGCAGGCTGTATCACATTCAGCAACAGGAAAAATTAGAATTTTGTTTATGCGCGTTAGGTCTGCAGACAGGTTCTTATCACCACTATAACTATGACAACGTGGGATATGGCAGGCTCTTAAGCATTTGGCAACAGAAAAAATTATACCTTTTTTAATATGCCTTAGGTCTGCAGACAGTTTTCATATTATCACAGCACTAAGGCCTCTTTCACACATCAGTTTTTTGCCTTCAGGCGCGATCTGGCTTTTTTTTGTAAAACCGGATCCGGCAAAATGCAATGCCGGATCCAATTTTTCCCCATTGACTTGCATTAGCGCCGGATCGTGCCGGATGGCATTGCGTTTCATCCGTTTTTTGCCGGATCCGGCAACTTGTCTCATTCCGGCGTCTGGAAAAAACGGCTACTGTAACGTTTTTTGTCTCCGGCGAAAAAGCCGGAAGCGCCGGATCCGGCGCTTCCAGCTTTTTGCTACAATGAAAGTCTATGGGCGCCGGAATGCGCCGGATCCAGAAAAAGACGGATCCAGCCACCGGATCCGGTTTTTTTAAGTCTGCGCATGCTCAGATCCAATTAGCCAGCCCCCAGGAACAGATATAACCTGCTAGATGGATCCAGCAAAAAAACGGATCCGTTTCTACAGTTCTCCAAAATTTATGCCGGATCCGTTTTTTCTAAAAATAGCCCGATCCTGCCTGACGGCAAAAAACTGATGTGTGAAAGTAGCCTTAATGACAACGTGGGATACAGCAGGTGTTAGGGCTGGTGGAACGCACCAAATAATAAAGATGGGAATAAGGTGCGTTCGCAGCCCGGGGTCCACCGTGCAGAGGTAGTGAATTGCTGCTCAGTAATTGCGGAATCTATATGGCAGTATAAGAGAGGAACACATGCAGGTTAATGTTACCCGGTGTGTACAGAGGCGAACTCTGTTACTTCACAGAGCCGCACTACTGTGGAACATAAATGCTGGAGCCTGTTAAAACTCACAGAGCTTGGCAAAGTGAGTGCTCAGTATATGGTCACAGAACCCTGCCCCAAGGATGCGGGGTCAGAGTCCCTCTAGACCTACTAAGCATGCAGTGTCGCACCTGTGGATGCCGCTAAATGACACTGGCTACTGTGGAGTGCTGACCATGTGCACCGTGGTGTACAGACAAGCCACCATTTTGCGCTGATGCCAGTCTCAGACTCCGCCTCCTACCTACACCTCAGCCTGGGCGCTAACAGGCAAGGCTGCACAACACATGCGTACCAAGAGTAGGGGTTTCATAATGCGTCACTCACCAGAGACATTCATACATGCATACAACACTCACTCCATATGGTTTTTACTAGCGCATGGCCGTGCGGCCGTGCGATCCTTTTATAGGCGCAGCCTTCCGGGACCTTCCTGATGGTCCTATCCGAGCTGCTTGAGGACCTGAGCATGTGACCTCCGACCACCAATGAGCGGTCATCTCATGGGCATGCTCAGATGGAGAAATGCAGGACTTAGTCCCAGGAGCGTCTACTCACCGCTGAGTAACGCATGATGCTATAGATGGGCCTGGAATGGCAACAGCAACCAGACACATAGCATTATCCTGGGCAAGACGCTGGGACCGACGTCTCTGTTGAGCAGGAACGTCTACGGCCGCAGAAGAATGGGAGACCACAAGCCACAGAGGACATGGCTTGAGATTCCCCCTGTGCAGTGGGGAAACTCGACACCTAAAAGCACGTTTTTCCATATTTAGCTATTGAAAAGATATTACTTAATGCTATACTTGTGCTTGGAGTACAATAGAAGCAGTACATAACACATTTGTAGGACTCGTGCCTTGCTGACTTTGTCTGTGAATCTAAGTAATGCCACCCCCCAAATAAATCCGGAAGGTAAATTTTACAGCTACAATGGACACTATCTAGCTACACTATCTGACTGATATACAACCGCCTAACTAAGTAGCTAAAATCTTGCTGTTAAACAGTGGCAGCATGAGGAGCAGCCTCTCAGCACTGTTACAGTGTAATGGCACTAAAACAAGATGTCTGCTATGTATATAGAAAGGGACATGTGATTTCAGCAGCCATTGACACAAGCCGTTATGTCAGGACATTGTGGATGTTTCCTGTGCCCTGATTGGCTAGCTGCAATGTGCACACATAACGTTAGGGAACAAAATAACTGCTGTGCTTACAAGAACGCCATGACTCTAGGCTCGGAATACCCCTCCCCTCATCAAACATGTGCTAAATGCTCAAGATACACCATCATTGTCATTGGTAAAATGCTGAAAATATTTTTTTGGCAAAGCAAATATTTTCTCCCACTTTTACCGAATCTTATCGATTTTTACCAATTTTTTAAAATTTTGCTTGGGTTTCCGATCACAAATCTGAATGTGCCATATCCACGCTGAATTTCAGTTTGTTAATCGTTTTCCGAACAAATTCGCTCATCACTTGTCATTTTGTAAAAAAAAACTAAGAAAATAAGCTGTGTCAGAAAAAGAAGAATTGAGATACTGTTGAACGAAAAAGCATTTGTCCTCTTCCTGATTTCCTATTATTTTGCATATTTACAACACATAAATGTTTCAGATTACAAAAAAATTAAGCATTACATAACCATAACACAAGTAAACACAAAATGTATTTTTTAATTGAAGGTCTCTGTGTGAAAAAGAATTGCCCCTTAAGCATAATAACTGGTTAGGCCGCCTTAGCAGCAGCAGCAACAGCAATCAAAGGTTTGCGATAACTGGCAATGAGTCTTTTTCAATGCTCTGTTGGAATTTTGGCCCACTCACTCTTGCAGACTTGTTGTAATTCAGCCATATTGGAGGTTTTCCGAGCATGAACAGCCACAGCATCTCAATCTGAGTAAGGTCAGGACTTTGACTAGGCCATTCCAAAGTCTTAATTTTGTTTTTCTTAAGTCATTCAGAGGTGCTGTGCTGGTGTATTTTGGATCATGTCCTGCTGCATAACACAAGGGCGCATTAGCTTGAGGTCACGAACAGATGGCCAGACTTTCTCATTCAGGATTTTTTAGTTGCCAGCAGAATTCATGGTTCCATTTACCACAGCAAGTCTTTCAGGACCTGAAGCAGCAAAACAGCCCCAAAACATTGCACTACTATCACCATATTTTACTGTTGGTAAGATGTTTATTTTCTGAAATGCTATGTTACTTCTATGCCAGATGGAATGGGACATATACTTTCCAAATAGTTCAACTTTTATCTTGTCAGTCCACAGACTATTCTCCCAAAAGTCTTGGTGACCATAAAGATGTTTTCTGGCAAAACTGAGAAGAGCCTTCATGTTCTTATTGCACAGCAGTTGTTTTCGTCTTGGAACTCTGCCATGTATTCCATTTTTGCCCAGTCTCATTCTTGTGATGTAGTCATGAAAACTGATTTTAACTGAGGCAAGTGAAGCCTGCAGTTATTTAGATGTTGTTGTGGGGTCTTTTGTGACCTCTTGGATGAGTTGTCACTGTGCTCTTGGGGTAATTTTGGTCATCCGGCCGCTTCTGGGACGGTTCAATACTGTTCCATGTTTTCACTTTTTGTGGATAATGACTTTCACTGTGATTCACTGAACTCCCAAAAATAAATAAATGGCTTTATAACTTTTTCCAGACTGGTAGATCTCAATTACTTTGTTTCTCATATGTTTCAGAATTTTTTTGGATCGCTGCATTATGTCTAGCTTTTGAGGATCTTTCGGTCTACATCTCTTTGTCAGGCAGATCATATTTAAAATTAATTCTTGATTGTGAACAGGTGTGGCAGTAATCAGGCCTGGGTGTTGCTAGGGAATTTTAACTCAACTACCCAAATGTTACACCCAGTCCTGTTACACCTGCATGCAGTTCTTGCTCCGAACGACACAGAGACCGAGATCTGCAATGAGGGAGAGGAATGTTCTCTATCTAGGGTGGTCTCTCCTATCGAACGTAGGCACTGGAGTTTTCTGGCCTCTTTAGGAAGGTATGAATCAGGTACTCATGGCTACCACAGAAGAGGCAACTTCCCTCTTTGCGACACGCCTCCTGGCCAAACTTACTTGATTAAACTCCATGGCCTCAGGGGAGGGAGGCGAGATAGCCATTTTAGGAGAACTAGAGCCCAGGTGGTAGGGCCTTTGGTCTCGTTTGATCTCCTTGAAACGTTCCGGAAAATGCAGGTCAATCTGGGTTGCCAAGTATATCAGATCATCCAAGGTGGTAGGCCTGTCCCGTCCCACCAGCTCATCCTTGAATCTTCCCAATAGTCACCTCCCAGAAGGTAGCCACCAAGGCCTTGTTGTTCCAGGATAACTCGGATGAGAGTGTACGGAACGGAACAGCATACTGAGCTACCTTGAAAGTTCCTTGACATAGGCAGAGCAAAGCTGAAGCTGTCAACAAGGCACAACCAGGTTCATCTAAGCTCCTGCGAAAAGCTTCTACGAAGATTCAAGATCATTAACCAGAGGATCCACTCTCTCCCATAGAGGGTTCAGCTAGGCGAGGGCCTCTCCAGCAAAGTGTGACATTAAGAAGCAGACCTTGGCTTAGTCAGAAGAAGTGCAGAACCTCCTTAGTAAGATTAAAATTGATAAATCACCAGGCCCTGATGGCATTCACCCTCGGGTATTAAGGGAGTTAAGTAATGTGATAGACAGGCCTCTATTCCTTATATTTAAAGACTCTATAGAAACAGGGTCTGTTCCTTTTGATTGGCGGCAAGCAAATGTGGTACCAATATTCAAAAAGGGGTGTAAAAGGGAACCTGGAAACTATAGGCCAGTAAGCTTAACATCTGTTGTGGGTAAAATTTTTGAAGGGTTTCTAAGGGAAACCATTATGGAATATCTCAATGTTAATAAATGTTTAACTTCATATCAACATGGATTTATGAAGGATCGCTCCTGTCAAACTAACCTGATCAGCTTCTATGTGGATGTAAGCTCTCAAATAGACCAAGAAGAATCATTGGATGTCATTTATCTTGACTTCTCTAAAGCATTTGACACTGTCCCACATAAAAGATTGGTAAGTAAGATGAGAAAGCTTGGGCTAGGGGAAAATGTGTGTAGACGGGTAGGTAGCTGGCTTAGTGATAGAAAACAAAGAGTGGTTATTAATGGTGCATACTCAGATTGGGCCAGGGTTACTAGTGGGGTACCACAGGGTTCTGTATTGGGTCCCCTACTATTTAATATATTTATTAATGATCTAGTGGATGGCTTACACAGTAAAATATCAGTATTTGCAGATGATACAAAACTATGCAAGGTAGTTAATACAAAGGAGGACAGTTTGCAACTACAGACAGATTTGAGTAAATTGGAGAATTGGGCTGAAAAATGGCAAATGAGGTTTAACACAGATAAGTGTAAGGTTATGCACATGGGAAGGAGAAACAGATGCTATAATTACTTACTAAATGGGAAACTGCTGGGGAAATCAGACATGGAAAAAGACTTAGTCATCTTAGTCAATAAGAAGCTAAATTGGAGTGCCCAGTGTCAGGCAGCTGCCACCAAAGCAAATAGGGTCATGGGTAGAGTTGAGCGATACCGTCCGATACTTCAAAGTATCGTATCGGATGGTATCGGCCGATCTTTAAAAAAAGTATCGGTATCGCCGATTCCGATACCGGAAGTCCCATTCAAGTCTATGGGACTTCCGGTATCGGAATAAGAAAAACCCTTTCCTGCCCTTGTACAGCCTCTCTGGGGTCTGTACGGGCCTTTCGGGGGGCTGTGCCGGCCTGCCAGGGGGTCTGTGCAGGCTCCGGTGGTCTGTGCCGGCCTGCCGGTGGTCTGTGCAGGCTCCGGGGGGCTGTGCCGGCCTGCCGGGGGGCTGTGCCGGCCTGCCGGGGGGCTGTGCAGGCTCCGGGGGGCTGTGCCGGCCTGCCGGGGGGCTGTGCCGGCCTGCCGGGGGGCTGTGCAGGCTCCGGGGGGCTGTGCCGGCCTGCCGGTGGTCTGTGCAGGCTCCGGGGGTCTGTGCAGGCATCGTCCGATGGGACTACAAGTCCCATCGGGCGATGCCTGCTACCATGACAGTGATTGACACATTAGCCAATGATGGGACAGTAGTAGTCCCATCATCCGGCTAATGTGTTAAATGTAAAAAAAAAAAAAAAAATTACATGCTACATACATACAACATGCATACTACATACATGCTACATTCATACTACATACTACATACATGCTACATTCATACTACATAAATACTACATGCAACATACATACTACATATATACTACATGCATGCTACATACATACCACATATATACTACATACATACTACATGCATGCTACATGCTACATACATAACACATATATACTACATGCATGCTACATACATACTACATACATACTACATACTACATACATACTACATACATACTACATACATACTACATGCATGCTACATGCATGCTACATACATACCACATACATAACACATATATACTACATGCATGCTACATACTACATGCTACATACATACTACTTATATACTACATGCATGCTACATACATACTACATGCATGCTACATACATACTACATGCTACATACATACCACATACATACTACATATATACTACATGCATGCTACATACATAGCACATACATAACACATATATACTACATGCATGCTACATACTACATGCTACATACATACTACATATATACTATATGCATGCTACATACATACTACATGCATGCTACATACATACTACATGCTACATACATACCACATACATACTACATATATACTACATGCATGCTACATACATACTGCATGCTACATGCATGCTACATACATACTACATACATACTACATGCTACATACATACCACATATATACTACATACATACAATACATTCATACAATACATACATAGACATACAGTACATATAACATAGAGTAACATACTTACCAATACTTGTCACATTGTTCCCCGAAGCCATTGTCTTTTCCGGAATAAATATTAACATAGCAAACCACAAAAATACTCACCCACGATCCGAAGCAGTCCACGAGTGTGTCCCACGACGATCTTGGGTAGAGAACTGCAGCATCAGCTGTTGCTGCCGTTCTCTACGGGCTGCAGGAATCCAATGACGGAAGGTAGGTATCCTTCCGCACTGTATTCCTCCGCCACTTAAAAAAAAAAAAAGTCCCTAGTCTCACTTTATGCCATTGCTGTGTGGGAATTTCCCACACAGCAATGGCATAAAGTGAGACTAGGGACTTTTTTTTTTTTAAGTGGCGGAGGAATACAGTGCGGAAGGATACCTACCTTCCGTCATTGGATTCCTGCAGCCCGTAGAGAACGGCAGCATCATCTGATGCTGCAGTTCTCTACCCAAGATCGTCGTGGGACACACTCGTGGACTGCTTCGGATCGTGGGTGAGTATTTTTGTGGTTTGTTATGTTAATATTTATTCCGGAAAAAACAATGGCTTCGGGGAACAATGTGACAAGTATTGGTAAGTATGTTACTCTATGTTATATGTACTGTATGTCTATGTATGTATTGTATGAATGTATTGTATGTATGTAGTATATATGTGGTATGTATGTAGCATGTAGTATGTATGTAGTATGTATGTAACATGCATGTAGCATGTAGTATGTATGTAGCATGCATGTAGTATATATGTAGTATATATGTAGCATGTATGTAGTATGTATGTGGTATGTATGTAGCATGTAGTATGTATGTAGCATGCATGTAATATATATGTAGTATGTATGTAGCATGCATGTAGTATGTATGTAGTATGTATGTAGTATGTATGTAGCATGCATGTAGTATGTATGTAGTATGTATGTAGTATGTATGTAGCATGCAGTATGTATGTAGCATGTATGTAGTATGTATGTAGTATATATGTAGTATGTATGTAGCATGCATGTAGTATGTATGTAGCATGTAGTATGTATGTAGCATGCATGTAGTATGTATGTAGCATGTATGTAGTATGTATGTAGTATATATGTAGTATGTATGTAGCATGTAGTATGCATGTAGCATGCATGTAGTATGTATGTAGCATGTATGTAGTATGTATGTAGTATATATGTAGTATGTATGTAGCATGCATGTAGTATGTATGTAGCATGCATGTAGTATGTATGTAGCATGTATGTAGTATATATGTAGTATGTATGTAGCATGTAGTATGTATGTAGCATGCATGTAGTATGTATGTAGTATTTTTTTTTTTTTTTTTTTTTTTTAACATTTAACACATTAGCCGGATGATGGGACTACTACTGTCCCATCATTGGCTAATGTGTCAATCACTGTCATGGTAGCAGGCATCGCCCGATGGGACTTGTAGTCCCATCGGACGATGCTTGCACAGACCCCCGGACATCAGCACAGCCCCCCGGCAGGCCGGCACAGCCCCCCGGCAGGCCGGTACAGACCCCCACAGGGTGCACAGACCACCGGCAGGCCGGCACAGCCCCCCGGCAGGCCGGTACAGACCCCGGGCAGTCCACACAGCCCCCCGGCAGGCTGGCACAGCCCCCCGGCAGGCCGGCAGAGACCCCCGGAAGGCCCGAAATGACGGCGCATCATGATGCGCACACACCGCGCATCATGATGACGTCAGGCCGTCAATCAACTGAACTTCCGATTCCGATGCCGAATTCCGATATTGAAAAAATATCGGAAGTCGGTATCGGAATTCCGATACAGCAAGTATCGGCCGATACCCGATACTTGCGGTATCGGAATGCTCAACACTAGTCATGGGATGCATTAGAAGAGGTCTGGGGACACGAGATGAAAACATAATTCTCCCTCTGTACAAATCACTAGTCAGACCACACTTGGAGTATTGTGTGCAATTTTGGATGCCGGTGCTCAAGAAAGACATTACTGAACTTGAATGGGTTCAAAGGCAGGCTACTAAAATGATAAATGGAGTTGGTTCACTGCAATACCCAGAAAGGTTATCAAAATTAGGTCTATTTACTCTAGAAAAGAGAAGACTTAGGGGAGACTTAATATATATGTACAAGTATATCAGTGGGCAATACAGAGATCTCTCCAATGAACTGTTTGTACCAAGGACTGTGACAAGAACAAGGGGGCATTCTCTTCATTTGGAGGAAAGACAATTTCTGCACCAGCATAGAAGAGGGTTCTTCATGGTAAGAGCAGTGAGGCTCTGGAATTCTCTTCCTGAGGAAGTGGTGATGGCCAGCTCACTGAATGAATATAAGAAAGGAATGGATGCTTTTATAGAAGATTACGAATAACAGAATATTATAGGTAGATGGTTGACCCAGCTTAGGGGAAGGAATTTTTTTCCCTATGGAGAAAATTGGCTTCTACTCTGTGGGTTTTTTGCCTTCCCCAGGATCAACAATGCAGAACAGCTGCACTAAAAATAGGCTGAACTAGATGGACATAAGGTCTTCCTTCAGCCTTCAAAACTATGTTACTATGTCAAAACTATGTTAAACATATACACAAGGATTTCAAAGTGCAGAGTGCATTGATTGATGAAACTCTGACACTGAGTGGGGTCGCTGTGGAAGCGAGTGGGAGCTGCCAGGTGAGGTCTTTTACTTGCCCTGCAGGCGGGTACCTGGGTGCTGGTAGATGAGTCAGTTGCAGTCGAAGTCAGCAGGGAATCCATGCGGGTAGACAAGCTGCGAAGATAAGTCATGATCTTGCCCTGTTGATCCCTTAAACGGGTCACCTTTTGGTAAAGCTCCACAGTCAGAGGCCTCTGGGATCCAGCGGGTTCTATGGCCATAGCAATCTGTAACAAATGGAAGCAGAGGCACAGATGGTGAAGTTCACATTCATTTTTTATTTTTATAGTGGAACCTTGGGACCACAGTCCGGGGGGCTCTGAAGGGGGTGTGACTAGTGAGTCCCAGGTATCCATAGTAAGATCCCTCGAACAGGACCAGAGTGGAATACGTGGGGGACACAGGTGCTACCTCTAGTTAGACCCCAGACACGTGGCAAACGGGTAACAGATATAACAGACCAGATGGAGCTGTGTTGTGAGTTCATTCTCCCCTTCACCTTTGATGTCTGATGAACTCCCTCTGCTGGTGAAGAGAGGTAGTGAAATTGATTGGGATGGGAAGAACCTGTCATCTGAACAGGCGGAATGTGATTGGACATCTGGAATTTCTGAGTGGATATAAGGCAGCCGACGCCCTGCAGGGCTGCTGGTGATCCATTCTGCTCTGAGCTCTTGCATCCAGTTTAGTTCCTGTCTACTAAAAGCTAAGTTTTTGCCCTGCTATTATTCCATGAGATTTTGTCTGGTTTCCTTAGTGTTTGTATTCAGCCAGTCCTGGTTGGGACTGGCTGAATTCCATTTTTGTCTCTGATCAGTTGATCTCTTTGCTCTGTTTTCAGAATATACCTGAGTGCTGATATAGTGATTTTGAAGTCTAGCGACTTCAGGGCCTTTTTCCCTATCAGACGGTTGGGACATTTTTGGTAGGGTTTTTTGCGGATTGCAGCCAGCATCTTTTCTCTCATGTCCTATCTAGTTAGTTGGGCCCCATCGTTTGCTCAGCCTGTTTTTCTGTCTGTGTTTGTGTTTTCATCTGTTTTTCACCGACAATACATGTTGGGGGCTGTCTATTGCTTTGGGGTCTGCTCCGGGGCAGTTTAGATTTCCCCTTTCCTTCTTTAGGCTTATGTAGTTCTCCGGCTGTGACGATGGGTCTAGGGCACCGTAGGAACTCCCCATGGCTACTGTTAGTTGTGGTGTATAGGATCAGGGGTCTGCAATCCGATAGCTACCAACCTCTCCGGTTTTCTGGACTTAGCTTGTATTTTTGTTTTCTCCTCCTCCGGTGACTCATTCATAACAGAGCTGACCGGCGGACACAGGGTATGAGTGGTGAAGCTGGCACTGGTGAGGAAGGTCAGATTCCGGGTAGATGATAGGAAGCTGGCTCCAGTAACCTTGACATAGTCCTCGGGTTCGGATGGCGAGTGGCGGAACGGGATGGCACTTGAATCGATGGATACTGATGTCATCTGAGATAGTTGAACACTGGTCACAGATACTCTGCGAAGACAAACAGTATGAGCAAATGCAAATGGATTGCTAAAGCATGGCAGACAGAACAGGGAAAAGCATGGTGATCTCCTTCCTTTCCTTTATTTTTAACTTGTGCCAGGTATTTTTTTTTTATAATTAGCCCCATGGTACATATTATGTTGTATGGATGTGAGTATTTGTTAAGTTGATTTGTGGTGAGCTACAGTATATAAAGAAAATTGATTCAGAAACTCTCTCTGTACAGCTGTGCAAGCTGATTTATTACATGTGTTACTGTGTATTGTCCCCTACATAAATAACTTCTTTTTATTCCTCCTCCAAAACTGAGCAAGTATCTTGCTCCAGTCATTCTTGCTCTCCGTTTCCCAGTATCAATCTGATGAACAGCACTATTGTCACTGAATTTGTTCTTTTGGGTTTTCATTTGGCTCCACATTTGAGAATATTTGCATTTTACCTAATATTAATATGTTACACTGTCACATTGAAGGGCAATTTTATTATTTTATATTTAGTCTTTTCTGACCAAAGACTTCATTTTCCTATGTATTATTTCCTGTGTAATTTAGCTGCCATGGACATCTGCTTTATTAATACTGTGGTTCCAGGTATGTTGAATGGATTTGTACATGAAAGAGTTCACATTTCTTTAGAATTATGCCTCACTCAGTCCTTTATTTACTTTTTAGTTGGAACTGCAGAATTCCTCCTTTTTGCAGTAATGTCCTTTGACCAATACTTAGCTATTTGCCGTCCTCTGCATTACACTATAATTATGTACAGACAGATGTGTATTCGGCTAATAGCTGGCATGTGGCTTGGATCATTTTTCATCATTGCCTTTCCTTTTGTTTTAGTATGTAAACTGAATTTTTGTAATAATTTAATTGATGATTTCTTCTGTGATAGTCAGCCTCTTCTTGAGAATTCTTGCACAGATACAACGATGATTGAATTACTATCAGCTGTCGGTATATGCTCATTATATATTTCTGTACTTATTACAATCATCTCTTACATAAAGATAGTTCTAGAAGTATTGAAAATTGATTCAACTGATGGAAGAGAAAAGACTTTGTCCACCTGTTCTTCACATGCTGTTGTAGTCACACTAATATACAGCAGCTGCATATTTTTATATGCGAAGCCATCACGAGATCATGCGGCTAATTTCAATAAAGAATTGGCCATCTTGAACACTGTAGTGGTTCCTTTGCTCAATCCTTTTATATACACATTAAGAAATCAGACAGTTAGAAAATCATTCTTTGATGTTTTACTGATGAAATATCAAAAGTAACAATGTTAAAGAGATTACAAACAATGATAAAAAAAAAGCACACTGGTCTGCTTTTAGGCAAATCAGGCCAAATGAATGGCAATATTAGGAATTTCCAAAGATATAATATCAAGATTAGAGCTGGGCGAACTAAACAGTGAAGTTTTGCCTCTTTACTGAACACTTACTGTTCGGGCCAGGACACCGAACACGGACTTCACCAAGAAGTCTGTGATACTGTTTGGGTTAGGCCCCCTGAAAAATGGGTGTCATGCACATGACAGTGTGGCAAACATTGCTTCTAATTGGCAGTAAAATCATTACTGCCAGTCAGACAGCCGCGGTTCCCACACTGTCAAATGACAGCGTGAGCCCACAGCTATTATCGGAGGTAAAATGTTTTCCTCCGATCACTGGCGTCGGCTAATGAGACTACTGCTTCCATCAGCCTATGTCTGCTGCTGATAATAACAGCAAGAGCAGGCATGGCTGATTGGAGCATTAAAAAGTACAGGGAAACCTACTCCATCTTTTTTGCTTTATTATTTATTTAGGGAGTAGGCGCTGGCTGATGAATACTCCAATCAGCCGCCACCTGCTCTGACTGTTATTTGTGGCAACAGGCATCGGCTGATGGGAGTAGCAGTCTCATCAGCCTATGCCAGTGACTGAAGGTAAACTCTCTACCTCCAATCACAGCTGCAGGAACCACGATTGTCTCACTGGTGGTAATGATTCTTCCGCTGATCAGAAGCAGTGTTTGCTGTGCTGTAATGCACATAACAACATGGCAAACACTGGATGTTTGGGCCCCCCATTCAAGTGAATGGTGTTCGAGTTCGGGTCTGGGTCCGGGTATTGTTCTGGTACCCAAACTTTTTTAACTGTTCGGATGAACCCGCTTGACCTGAACATCCAGGGGTCTGCCCTTCTCTACTCATAACTAATAGCAGATAACAGATAATGAAAATGCTGTAACCAATTTAGGTTAGCACTAGAGATGAGGGAACCATTCAAGGTTCTGTTCCATTCGGCAAACATTTAGACAGTTGCCGAACATGTTCTTTGAACAGTTCGATGGACGTACCCGATCCTCCTTAGATTCAATGGGAGTCAAAACCAAATGTATACAAAAAGCTTCCCAAACAACAAAAATTAGAAGCAGACACCATGAAAAGTGGCATCAATTGACCCACAGTAAAAAATTGCAAATGGCACAACAGCAGTCAGTATGTATTAGGGTCTGATGAATGTATTAGGGTACCGTAATCATTTACAGTTTGGAATTGAAGTTTAAATGAGGACCTGGTGGTTAAGGGAGAGGTGTAAGCCTTCTTAGCTGAGAGCCCTGATACCTCATGCAACACCTTCAAATATTTTTTTTTTAATTCCAGCCACAATCAGATGGCACAAACATGAATTTCATACAGTACTATTGGTAGAAAAATGTAAAGAAAGTAACACAGGTTGTTGACTGATCAATTGACCCACAGTATAACCTTTTCTACTGACACAAACAGTCAACTATGGCCCTGCATGAGGTATCAGCATCAGGCCAAGCATTTACAACTTGTGATTGACGTTTCAATGAGGAACTGGTGGTTAGGGTAGTGGTGTAAGCTTTTTTACCTGGGAGCCCTGATACCTCATGCAACACCTCCATATTTTTTTATTCTAGCCACACTCATCTCCACATTTCAAAAAATGATTGTCTCACACCACTAAAGTGGCATCAATTTCAACAAAGTAAAAATTGTATAATTGCCCTCTGACACACCTTGCACTACAGCCAACCGACCAGATGGAGACACAACCTGGATTCACCACATTTCAAAAATTATTGTCATACACCAGTAAAGTGGAATCAATTAAAAAAAATAGTTTGTAGCATCAGCAGTTAAGTTGAGTGAACGTGTTTGGAAAACGTTTGCCAAACTCAAATTCGGCACAAACGTAGCACTTTCAGATTCGTGTTCGCATTCACACGCATTTTTACTCAACATTAGCAAAATTTGGTGACAGTAAATCATCGCATTTCTACTGATGCTTTTGACATTACTTTGGCCAGGATATTGCTGCTCTATGATGAGCGGGGTGGATGGGATTACAGGAGCAAAGCACTTTTTTTTCTGTTCTTTATGTGTTTTGATTCCGGCAAATGAATACGGTGCAGAAATCATCCACAATGTCGTGACACAAGGTCTTCTGTGATAGGCTGCTGAAGTCACATGTCCCTGGCCATATCAAAAGCAGACATCTTGCTTTGCTGGCACCATTTGCTCAGTGTCACAGTGCAAATAGGTCGCTCCTGCGCTACTGCTGGTGCTGAAAGTGAACTTGTCAGTTAGCTGGATAGGATCCTGTCCTGTGTGAAATTGATCTTCTAGCATCGAAATAGAAAAACTGTGTGGCAGTCTCCGGATGCCCCATTTGCTACTTCAAATCATTTGTGGTAAAATTGTGTTTCAGTGGAAAATCAGAAGGCCAGATTTCCAATAATATTGGGTTGAAGCCCGGAGGACCAATTAGCTACTACAAATAGTTTGTGCTAAAACTGTGTTTCAGTGGCAAATCAGAAGGCTAGATTTCCACTAAAAAAATCATTAGGCCTAATATTTGGGTGCAGCCTGGAGGGCCAAATAGCTACTCCATATTGTTTGTGATAAAACTGTGTTTCATTCGCAAATCAGAAGGCCAGATTTTCACTCAAAAACCGCTAGGCCTAATATTGGAGTATAGCCTGGAGTGCCAAATAGTTGCTCCAAATTGTTTGTGACATAAGTGAGTTTCAGTGGCAAATCAGAAGGCCAGCTTTCCCCTCAAAAATCATTAGGCATAACAATGGCACCCCAATCACCCTTGTTTCACCCAGCATCAAAAATTTCCAAATGTGCAACTGACTGTGGGGAACCACAGATGGGCCATTCTGAAGAGGTGTTCACACATTCCATTCCTGCCACAATCAATCTTTGGATCCGTGGCAGATCTGGATTCTCACATATAAACTTTTTTCCTTTCAGGCCTTTGGAGGCTAATGTAAGCTTTTTACCCCGGTGGCCGTTGGTGTAATTACATGGCTGTTGAGTTTGCTGGTGCAGGGGATGACCACTCCCATCTTCCTTCAAGAGTCACCTGATGCATCAGCTGACCGTTGGTGTTAGAGGTCATTCTGCAGCAACCACGTAGAGGAGAAGGAGCTTGCTGGGAGCAGTGGTGCCTCAACTGTTTATGGTGTATTTGGTGTTATAATCCTGCTGTGCGGTGCTTTACAGCAGAAAGTTAAGTGTTGTTTGTCTTTACCTTGTTTGTCATAACTATGCTTTGTGTTGTATTAGTGCAGCGGTGGGACCAGTGTCTGCACATGCTAGTTCCCTATTTAGGGATAGGTGCAGGGCAAGCGAGGGCTAAGGTATCCTGCTCAGCGACGGTTTGAAAGAAACCATATAGGGATGTCAGGAAGATCAGGGCACATCCTTAGGAGAGCGCAGGAGGTGTCCATTACCCCGTTCCCTATCGCAGGACCCACTGTTGTAATTGTGTCCCCGGTGTTCCCTTGTTTGTTGTGTCGTTGGTGACCACCAACGTACTGGTGTGCCCTTTCATACCTGGTCAGTCATTATCATAACAATTCCATGGGCATCAGAGGTTTACTCCAAAGAATCACAGAAAGAGGAAAAAATCTGCACCGATACCCAAATTTTTTTTATGTTATATCATGGGCCGAACAAAGTAGGGTCCAATATTCAACCCATCTGTTCCATGAAAGTAAATGTTGAACAGAAAAAAGCACAATATATAATAAATTCTAAAAATAATTTTATTATTTCACATGAAAATATTTTAGTACATAACCAAAAGACAAATTGACAAGCTAAGATAACCTCAGTGGTGGGACTAAAAAGGCTATAGGCTACTTTAAACACATCAATGTAACAATAAAAAAACAATAGGTACTGGCCCTTTAAATGCTAATAGCTAAGGGTTAATTATTCATCCACCTCTATCAAAATTGCGCTAAGCCCAACTAATGCCATAGCTTAATAAATAGGCAAAAAACATTGGAGCAAAAGAAATCTCATCCCCAAAGGCTAGGAGCAAGTAACCATGATAATAAATACAATCAAAGAACTTACATGTGTGGAGCCTTATGCCACGTCCCTCACCCCGATGCGTGCTTCGTCCTCTTCTTCAGGGGGCATATCAGGGAAGAGGGAGAGCAGGTTTTTAAATTATCAATGCGCCAATCAAAGGCGCTATATGCCATCACATGTTTTCATTAGAAAAAGCCAAACTAAATGCGGCGCGCCGTGTTATATCACCGCTGCCTCTGAATTGACCCGTCATCTCCGGCTGGTGAGACGCAAGCACACAGGTTGCCATAGTGCAGGCACGTGTGTGTCAGCTGACTCTGTGTAGCCAGGGATATCCGAGCCTCGGCGCTGATGAATGAAACTGTGCGCTCTGTAGTGGCTATTCTAATATTAATTCACACACTGAATAACATTAAAAAGTGACAATGTGCATTAATTATATACCTAACAAAGTATAATTGATAATACTATTGTACAAAATGTATACATCTAAATTGCTGAAGTAATATTATACATAATTAATTATTTACAAAAAATAAATATGTCACAGTGTAATATTAATGATGTGCAAGAATAATTATAATTCGTTATAAACATGTAATCACTAGAGTTGAGCGACTTTTGGTTTTTTAGGGTCGCGTTTCGTTTCGTGAAACCCGACTTTTCCAAAAGTCGGGTCGAGCAAGATCGTCCGATTATAGGGAAAAGTCGGGGTCGTCCCGAAACACGAAACCCAATGTAAGTCAATGGGGAATAAAAGTCGGCAGTGAGAGGAGGACAGGAAACACACCTACAGTGCCCATTTGAATGCCAAAAGCATCAATTCTTCTTTCTTAAGCTTGTCAACCTTAATTAACTTCATAATACAAGTTACGCACTGAAAAATGGGGGTTATTTGGCTACAAACTGTGGGGGGGGAGGGCTGGCTCCAGGTTTTCATGTGCCCTGGGCGAAAGAGCGCCCCTTTAACACATACCACAACTCATCATGCTCCGATACGGCAGAGAAATAGCGGTATAGTACAATGAAAAATACCTCACTTTTTACATCTCATGACGAGGCCCATCTATTTCTCCATACAGAATCATTGGTCCCATATAATGTTTGAAACAGTATATGATGAGCTCCACATAATGCTACAGTATATGTTGGTCCCCATGGATGAAGCTCTACTGTCTTATGGGCCCAAATAATGCTCCAAACATAATGGGCCCCATTTCTAATGCTCTAGTGTATAATGGACCCTGTAAATGCTGCTCCAGTGTCTGATGTCCACCTTTGGAATGTTCCAGTGTATGGTGGGCCCCATCTATCATTCTCCAGAGTATAGTGCTTCCCAAAAATTGCTGTCCCAACATTGAAAACAATCAAATAAGTCTCCTCGCTAGGGAATCCCTGTACTTGTCTGGACAGGTGCTGTAGCTTGCTTAACAGCTCGCCAGCCGTTCTCACGCCCAGTATGGATTACACGTGATTGCACAAAGGTGAGAAAGGGTACCGTATCCCCAGATAACATGTATGGATAGCGTACACATTCAAAATATATGTCTCAGGAGGCAGGCTCAGACGGTGTTAGGCCCAGTATGGATTGCACGTGATTGCACAAAGGTTAGAAAGGGTACCGTATCCCCGGATAACATGTATGGATAGCGTACACATTCAAAATATATGTCTATACAGCATGAGGCAGGCTCAGACGGTGTTAGGCCCAGTATGGATTGCACGTGATTGCACAAAGGTTAGAAAGGGTACCGTATCCCTGGATAACATGTATGGATAGCGTACACATTCAAAATATATGTCTATACAGCATGAGGCAGGCTCAGACGGTGTTAGGCCCAGTATGGATTGCACGTGATTGCACAAAGGTTAGAAAGGGTACCGTATCCCCGGATAACATGTATGGATAGCGTACACATTCAAAATATATGTCTATACAACATGAGGCAGGCTCAGACGGTGTTAGGCCCAGTATGGATTGCACGTGATTGCACAAAGGTTAGAAAGGGTACCGTATCCCTGGATAACATGTATGGATAGCGTACACATTCAAAATATATGTCTATACAGCATGAGGCAGGCTCAGACGGTGTTAGGCCCAGTATGGATTGCACGTGATTGCACAAAGGTTAGAAAGGGTACCGTATCCCTGGATAACATGTATGGATAGCGTACACATTCAAAATATATGTCTATACAGCATGAGGCAGGCTCAGACGGTGTTAGGCCCAGTATGGATTGCACGTGATTGCACAAAGGTTAGAAAGGGTACCGTATCCCCGGATAACATGTATGGATAGCGTACACATTCAAAATATATGTCTATACAGCATGAGGCAGGCTCAGACGGTGTTAGGCCCAGTATGGATTGCACGTGATTGCACAAAGGTTAGAAAGGGTACCGTATCCCTGGATAACATGTATGGATAGCGTACACATTCAAAATATATGTCTCATGAGGCAGGCTCAGACGGTGTTAGGCCCAGTATGGATTGCACGTGATTGCACAAATGTTAGAAAGGGTACCGTATCCCTGGATAACATGTATGGATAGCGTACACATTCAAAATATATGTCTCAGGAGGCAGGCTCAGACGGTGTCAGGCACAGTATGGATTTGACGGCCCAGATTACACAGCGGAGGAGCAGGGAGAGGTAAAGATTGCAAATGCTGGGGCCCTGCCCAAGCAAGGGGGGCCCACTCGTGGGCGTCGGTACTGGCACTGGGCCCCTCATAGTACAGCGGTGTGTCTGACGGCGGGTGTGCACCACCACCGTCAGAGACACTTGATTGCACTATGAGGGACCCTGTGCCAGTGCCCGCGCCCAAGAGTCGGCCTACCCACCTGTCCAGGGCAACGGCACTCGCACGTTGTCGTGCGGTAGGTGGTGACCCCGGCCATGGGGGGGGAGGCAACACAGTTAGGGAGTTTTAGAAAGTGGCATATGTTGATGTTGGACATTCAGCTGATGCAAAAGGCGAAATAGGTGAAGTACCAGGAAGAGGTGGACCAAAGCAAGCCATTTTTCTGTCACCCTATGTGTCATCAGGGGAAGGTGGGACAAAATCCTTGGAAACCCATGCGTGGTTCATTTTAATGAAGGTTAGATCATCCACATTTTGGGTTGACAGACGGGTCCTTTTTTCTGTCAGGATTGATCCAGCTGCACTGAAGACTCTTTCCGATAGCACACTTGCAGCTGGGCAAGCGAGCTCCTGTAAGGCATATTGGGCCAATTCAGGCCAGGTGTCCAGTTTAGCGGCCCAATAGTCAAAGGGGAATGACCTGTGTGGGAGAACATCGATATGGGAGGAAAAGTAGTTTGTTACCATAGTTGACAGCTGCTGTCTCCTGTCACTTTCCATCGATGCAGTATTACCAGTTGTGTGAGCGGTATTTGAAAAATCAGTCCACAACATTGTCATGAAACCCCTGTCTCCAACGCCACTTCTGCTGTGTGCACCACGAACACCTCTGCCAAGCTGCCCCCGGCCCGTACGGCTCGTGTGAGAACCATCACCGCTGCTGTGTGCTGGGAATGCCTCAAGCAACCGATTTACCAGAGTTGCTTGTTTATTAGCCAATATTAGGTCAAGGTTCTCCTGTGGCATGATGTTTTGTAATTTGCCTTTATAGCCTGGATCCAGGATGCTGGCCAACCAGTAGTCGTCATCGTTCATCATTTTGGCAATGCGGGGGTCCCTTTTTAGGATCCGCAAGGCATAATCTGACATGTGGGCCAATGTTCCCGGTGTCAATGATGCACTGCGAGTGCTGGGTGGAGGAGCACTTTTTGGCAAATCCACATCCCTCCAGTCACGCACAAACCCTGTACCAGACCTTGCCACGCCAACATTTTCACTTGCCCCACGAGATGCATCCTCCTCCCCTAAGTAATCATCCCCATCATCCTCCTCCTCCTCCTCCTCTTCTTCCTCCACCTCGTCCAGGAGAGGTCCCTGAGCAGACAATGGCTGAATGTCATCAAGGATTCCCTCCTCCTCTTCCTCCTCATCAACATTGGCTGCAGACGCCTGCTCCTTAAGGTGCGTCAAAGTTTGCATGAGCAGACGCATAAGTGGGATGCTCATGCTTAGGATGGCGTCGTCTGCGCTTACCAGCCGTGTGCATTCCTCAAAACACTGAAGGACTTTACAAAGGTCTTTCAGCTTCGACCACTGCACACCTGTCAACTCCATGTCTGCTCTCAAAGTGCCTGGCCGTGTATCCTCCCACAAATGCATTATGGCCTGCCTCTGCTCGCACAGCCGCTCCACCATGTGCAGGGTGGAGTTCCACCTTGTTGCAATGTCGATAATGAGGCGGTGGTTGGGAAGGTGGAGCAATCGCTGCAGCTTCTGCATACGAACGGAGTGTACAGGCGACCGGCGGATGTGCGCGCACAGTCTTCGCACCTTCTGGAGCAGGGCTGTTAACTCCGGATAATTTTTGAGGAAGCACTGCACCACCAGGTTCAAGGTGTGAGCCAAGCAAGGTATGTGGCTGAGTTTTGAAAGGGCTATGGCTGCCACAAAATTACGGCCGTTATCACTAACTACCTTGCCTGCCTCAAGATGTACACTGCCCAGCCATGACTCAGTTTGTCGCTTCAAGTACTCGGCCAGCACCTCGGCGGTGTGTCTGTCGCCCAAACACATCATCTGCAACACAGCCTGCTGACGCTTTCCACTAGCTGCTCGATAGGGGGACACATCGTGTGCAACAGTGGCAGCTGCAGATGAAGTGCTCGTACGACTGCGCTCTGTGGACGAGCTTTCGCTTCTGGAGGAGGTGGAGGAGGAGGAGGGTCGAACGCCTACAGCCAACTGTTTCCTATACCGTGGGCTAGGCAGCACTGTCCCACCACCGCTGTCCCCTGTGGACCCTGCATCCACCACATTAACCCAGTGCGCAGTGATGGACACGTAACGGCCCTGGCCATGCCGACTGGACCATGCATCAGTTGTGAGGTGCACCTTTCCGCTCACTGACTGCTTGAGTGCATGGACAATGCGGTCTTTCACATGATGGTGGAGGGCTGGGATGGCTTTGCGAGAGAAGAAGTGGTGACTGGGTAGGTCATAGCGTGGTACTGCATAGGCCATGAGTTCGCGGAAAGCTGTGCTTTCCACCAACCGAAAGGGCATCATCTCAAACGAGATTAGTTTGGCAATGTGGGCGTTCAAACCCAGTGTACGCGGATGAGAGACTGAGTACTTTCTTGACCTACTCATAGTGTCTGGGAGGGTGAGCTGGACTTGAGAGCTGCATATGGTGGAAGTAGCAGTGGACAGGGCGGACTGAGAGAGGGTTGATGATGGTGATGGAGTTGGTGTTCTTTCTGATGGTCTAGAATCAGTATTTCGTTGATATAACAGTGGAATTCCCTGACTGCTGTGGTCTTGCAACGACACCTCAACATTTGCTGCTGTGCTAACCGGTGGGCTTACAGTGGGGGAAACAATGTAGCGTTGCTGACTACCTTCGTTGTGATCAGTTGCACATGTGGCACTTGAGGTTTGGTGTTGTGTCCACGCTTGCAAGTGCATGCTGGTTAAATGTCTAAGCATGCAACTGGTATTCAAATTTTTCAGATTTTTCCCTCGGCTAAAGGTCTTTGCGCACTTCTTACAGATAACCTTGGCCTGATCATGAGGATTTTGTTCAAAAAAGTGCCACACTGCACTCTTCCTACTTTGGCAGACATTTTGCGGCCTAGCACGCTGTGATCTTTTGACCCTCTGGACAAGCTGTCCAGCAACCCTTTTGATGTTTGGAACCTGTCTTTGGAGTGCTCCGGGCCTGCCAGATAACAGCTGTTGCGATGTCGATGTCTGCTGTGGATGCTCCTCATCTGAGCTATTGGAAGCAGCACCCTCTTCCCCCAATGGATGCCAATTTGGGTCAACAACTGGGTCATCCATCACCTCCTCTTCTATGTCATGTGCACCTGTGTCACCGTGTATGGTGGTATAGTGTTCGGGAAGGGGCACCTGAGTCTCATCAGGGTCAGAATCTGGCTCTGTACACTGCGAGGACAATGTAGTGCTCTGAGTGAATGTACCAGCAGAATCATCCATCAGCGGCTTTGCATCAGTGCACTCCATGTCAGATTCATCTTGGCCTGGGTAATTCACCATTTGACTTGATAATCCAGGCATGGTATGTGAAAACAGCTCCATGGAGTAATCAGTAGTATGGCCTGCGTCATCCTTCAATCTTGGTTGGGGTGAAGGACACAAGGAAAGGTGTGGTTCATGAACATGAGACTCCAATGACGACTCAGTGCTTTTACTTTTTACAACTGAAGAAGAGGAGGCGATAGAGCTGGAGGCTGAGTCAGCAATGTAAGACAAAACTTTTTCCAGATGCTCTGGCTTTAAAAGCGGCTTGCCAACTCCTAGAAAACTAAGCGTTCGAGGCCTTATGTAGCCAGACGATGACGCAGGGTCAGCACCTCCTGCATTCGGTCCTATTTTGCTCTTGCCACTACCATCAGATCCACCACCAACACCATCATTACCAGCTGCCAACCCCCGCCCAATTCCACAGCCTCTTCCACCAGCCTTCCTCATTTTTGGTAGAAATGTAGACAAAATCCAACAAACTATATAGTAATGTAAAACAAGGTACAAGGTGTCTATAGGGCAGGGGAGATTTTGAATTTCTGCACACACTTGTGGACAGTGGACACTTTTGGATTGTGTGAGGCCCACTGATATTTGAGCGCTATGTGACAGGCTCGATGGCACTGCTGTGACAAAAGTGACTAGAGGATAAGGGAGATTTTGAATATCTGCACACACTTTTGGACACTGGACACTTTTGGATTGTGTGAGGCCCACTGATATCTGAGCGCTATGTGACAGGCTCGATGGCACTGCTGTGACAAAAGTGACTAGAGGATAAGGGAGATTTTGAATATCTGCACACACTTTTGGACACTGGACACTTTTGGATTGTGTGAGGCCCACTGATATCTGAGCGCTATGTGACAGGCTCGATGGCACAGCTGTGACAAAAGTGACTATAGGATAAGGGAGATTTTGAATTTCTGCACACACTTGTGGACAGTGGACACTTTTGGATTGTGTGAGGCCCACTGATATCTGAGCGCTATGTGACAGGCTCGATGGCACTGCTGTGACAAAAGTGACTAGAGGATAAGGGAGATTTTAAATATCTGCACACACTTTTGGACACTGGACACTTTTGGATTGTGTGAGGCCCACTGATATCTGAGCGCTATGTGACAGGCTCGATGGCACTGCTGTGACAAAAGTGACTAGAGGATAAGGGAGATTTTGAATATCTGCACACACTTTTGGACACTGGACACTTTTGGATTGTGTGAGGCCCACTGATATCTGAGCGCTATGTGACAGGCTCGATGGCACTGCTGTGACAAAAGTGACTAGAGGATAAGGGAGATTTTGAATATCTGCACACACTTTTGGACACTGGACACTTTTGGATTGTGTGAGGCCCACTGATATCTGAGCGCTATGTGACAGGCTCGATGGCACAGCTGTGACAAAAGTGACTAGAGGATAAGGGAGATTTTGAATTTCTGCACACACTTGTGGACAGTGGACACTTTTGGATTGTGTGAGGCCCACTGATATCTGAGCGCTATGTGACAGGCTCGATGGCACTGCTGTGACAAAAGTGACTAGAGGATAAGGGAGATTTTGAATATCTGCACACACTTTTGGACACTGGACACTTTTGGATTGTGTGAGGCCCACTGATATCTGAGCGCTATGTGACAGGCTCGATGGCACTGCTGTGACAAAAGTGACTAGAGGATAAGGGAGATTTTGAATATCTGCACACACTTTTGGACACTGGACACTTTTGGATTGTGTGAGGCCCACTGATATCTGAGCGCTATGTGACAGGCTCGATGGCACTGCTGTGACAAAAGTGACTAGAGGATAAGGGAGATTTTGAATATCTGCACACACTTTTGGACACTGGACACTTTTGGATTGTGTGAGGCCCACTGATATCTGAGCGCTATGTGACAGGCTCGATGGCACAGCTGTGACAAAAGTGACTAGAGGATAAGGGAGATTTTGAATTTCTGCACAAACTTGTGGACAGTGGACACTTTTGGATTGTGTGAGGCCCACTGATATCTGAGCGCTATGTGACAGGCTCGATGGCACTGCTGTGACAAAAGTGACTAGAGGATAAGGGAGATTTTGAATATCTGCACACACTTTTGGACACTGGACACTTTTGGATTGTGTGAGGCCCACTGATATTTGAGCGCTATGTGACAGGCTCGATGGCACTGCTGTGACAAAAGTGACTAGAGGATAAGGGAGATTTTGAATATCTGCACACACTTGTGGACACTGGACACTTTTGGATTGTGTGAGGCCCACTGATATCTGAGCGCTATGTGACAGGCTCGATGGCACTGCTGTGACAAAAGTGACTAGAGGATAAGGGAGATTTTGAATATCTGCACAAACTTTTGGACACTGGACACTTTTGGATTGTGTGAGGCCCACTGATATCTGAGCGCTATGTGACAGGCTCGATGGTACAGCTGTGACAAAAGTGACTAGAGGATAAGGGAGATTTTGAATTTCTGCACACACTTGTGGACAGTGGACACTTTTGGATTGTGTGAGGCCCACTGATATCTGAGCGCTATGTGGCAGGCTCGATGGCACTGCTGTGACAAAAGTGACTAGAGGATAAGGGAGATTTTGAATATCTGCACACACTTTTGGACACTGGACACTTTTGGATTGTGTGAGGCCCACTGATATCTGAGCGCTATGTGACAGGCTCGATGGCACTGCTGTGACAAAAGTGACTAGAGGATAAGGTAGATTTTGAATATCTGCACACACTTTTGGACACTGGACACTTTTGGATTGTGTGAGGCCCACTGATATCTGAGCGCTATGTGACAGGCTCGATGGCACAGCTGTGACAAAAGTGACTAGAGGATAAGGGAGATTTTGAATTTCTGCACACACTTGTGGACAGTGGACACTTTTGGATTGTGTGAGGCCCACTGATATCTGAGCGCTATGTGACAGGCTCGATGGCACTGCTGTGACAAAAGTGACTAGAGGATAAAGGAGATTTTGAATATCTGCACACACTTTTGGACACTAGACACTTTTGGATTGTGTGAGGCCCACTGATATCTGAGCGCTATGTGACAGGCTCGATGGCACTGCTGTGACAAAAGTGACTAGAGGATAAGGGAGATTTTGAATATCTGCACACACTTTTGGACACTGGACACTTTTGGATTGTGTGAGGCCCACTGATATCTGAGCGCTATGTGACAGGCTCGATGGCAGTGCTGTGACAAAAGTGACTAGAGGATAAGGGAGATTTTGAATATCTGCACACACTTTTGGACACTGGACACTTTTGGATTGTGTGAGGCCCACTGATATCTGAGCGCTATGTGACAGGCTCGATGGCACAGCTGTGACAAAAGTGACTAGAGGATAAGGGAGATTTTGAATTTCTGCACACACTTGTGGACAGTGGACACTTTTGGATTGTGTGAGGCCCACTGATATCTGAGCGCTATGTGACAGGCTCGATGGCACTGCTGTGACAAAAGTGACTAGAGGATAAGGGAGATTTTGAATATCTGCACACACTTTTGGACACTGGACACTATTGGATTGTGTGAGGCCCACTGATATCTGAGCGCTATGTGACAGGCTCAATGGCACTGCTGTGACAAAAGTGACTAGAGGATAAGGGAGATTTTGAATCTCTGCACACACTTTTGGACACTGGACACTTTTGGATTGTGTGAGGCCCAATGAATATCTGAGCGCTATGTGACAGGCTCGATGGCACAGCTGTGACAAAAGTGACTAGAGGATAAGGGAGATTGGATTGCTTTTAAAAAAGCAGTTTGCGGAGCAGTGGGTAAACAGCAATGCCAGCCTGTCAGGAAGCCTTAGAAGGCAGCCCAACAACCAACACCACTGATACACCACTATATAGCCTCCCCTTGCACTGCACACACAGTGACTGGTGTGTTGTGCAGGCCAAATCGCTAGCAGCAGAAACTGTTTTTTTGTCTTCTTCCCTGCCTAACGCTCTCCCTACAGAATCAGCAGCAACCTCTCCCTATACTAAGATCGGCAGAAGTAAGATGGCGGTTGGCGTGCACGCCCTTTTATACCCCCTGTGACGCCCACCAAAGCAAGCCAATCACTTGCATGCCCTTCTGAAAGATGGTGGTGACCCGTGCCTATGTCATCACGTTGCCCACAGTGTCCGTGGATCCTGATTGGCTGAAAAAGAGCGCAAAACAAACTTTTGAAACGCGACTTTGGCGCGTAAGTCGCCGACCTCGTGGCCGACCTCATCCTAGGGTCGGGTTTCGTTTCATGAAACCCGACTTTGCCAAAAGTCGGCGACTTTTGAATTTTTTCGACTCGTTTCGCTCAACTCTAGTAATCACTATATATACTGTATATTAATGTGCTAAGATAATTAATTTTTACAGTGTAATCAAGATTTTTAAAATGAAAATTTTTTATACATATATACAAGACTTTCAAAACATAATCACAGTGTGTAAATCAATATAATCATAATAAATTTATGAACAATAAATTGATATTATTCTTAAAATGTATATTAAAATAGTTGATGGACATGTAGATCACAGTAGTACATTCTTTGAATATCAATCTTGATAGCTTGCAGACAACACTAGTATATGACAAAAAACGCCAAAGGGCTAAAATAAATTAAAACAAACATTACTACAAATAAAACACCCTAATTCTCCCCTTCTCCTAAAAAACAATAACAGATTATAGCCAGAAAAAAATCCCATTTACAAATAAGCACTGAATCCAAAACTTTCATTTAACCCATTTGGTACCATAGTTTCCAACCTATAAATCCACTTGCGTTCAAGTTTGGCCAGGTTCTTACCCAAATCACCCCCCCTAGAAGAAATAAACTAGAATCGCTGTTCTGATAGTGAAAAAAATGTTTAGGAATCGTTTTGAGAAGTGAAGGATCTGTTGCATTCCGCACTTTCTCAATATCTCGGACAAGCTCCCTAATCCGTATCCGTAATTCACATGTTGTATTCCCAACATACCACTTGCCACAAGGGCATTGTGCACTGTAAATGACCCCTTTTTTTGAGAATGTTATAAAATGCCTAATAAGAAAATTATGTGTTCCAGCAGCATTTGAAAGTTCTTTTGTCTTCACCATGTTGGCACACCCTTTACAGTGTCCACATGGGAAGAATCCCTCAACTTCCAGCCATGTATTATTGCTGGATACCAATGATTCATAGTGGCCGTGTACCAGCAAATCTTTGAGATTCTTCAATCTACGTACTGTAATCAGCGGTGAAGACGGCAAACATTTTTTCAAAACTGGATTGGATAGTAAAATAGGCCAATGTTTTTGAATAATGTTTCTAAATTTGGACCATTGACTATTAAAAGTTGAGATTAGGCGAACATTATTTTCCTCTTCTTTGATAGATTTATTCTAGTAAAGCAATTCATTTCTAGAAGTATGTTTGGCATGATGGTAACCCTTCGTGATCATTTTTTTGGTATAGCCTCTGTCACTGAAACTCTTCCTTAACATTCTGGATTGTTGTTCAAACAAATGATCATCAGAACAGATATGTTTGACCCTCAGGAATTGACCTACTGGTATCCCACCTATAGTGGAATGAGGGTGAGATGATGTAGCATGCAACAAGGTGTTGGTTGACGTAGATTTCCGATATACCTCTGTTGTGAGGCAACCATTGGAAGAAGTTTTAATTAGTATATCCAAAAAATCCAGTTCCCTACCAGCTTTTTAGGTCAATTTAATATTCAAATTATTTTGATTCAATCTGGTCATCAACAAATCCAAGTCCTGTTTGGGGCCCTCCCATATGAACCACACATCATCGATGTATCTCATCCAATGATGTGTGCTTTCAATGCCAGGGACAGGGTTACTGATAAAAATCTCCCTCTCCCACGCACCCAAAAATAAATTTGCATATGACTTTGTGCAGGAAACCCCCATGGCAGTCCCCTGTTTTTGTAAAAAAAAAAATTTTATTAAAAATAAAACAATTATGTGTTAAAATAAATGTCTACAGGATCAGAAGTAGATCAGCCAAATGTGAATCAAGATTACTGGTTTGGAGATACCAAGACACCGAGGCCAATCAATCCCTGTGTCTAATGGACGTATACAGGGATTCCACATCTGCCGTGACCATTATCATGTCATCAGTCAAATGCATGCCATCCAATCTTTGCAAGGCAGATGTGGTATCCCTGATATAGGATGGTAGGCTACTCACCAAAGGTCTCAAATAATAGTCCAAGGTGTCACAGATAATTTTACAGAGACCATCATGGCCACAATAGGTCTCCCTGGGGGATTAAGGGGATCCTTGTGAATTTTAGAGATTAAATACAGTCATGGCCAAAAGTATTGACACCCCTGCAATTCTGTCAGATAATATTCAGTTTCTTCCTGAAAATGATTGCAAACACAAATTATTTGGTATTATTATCTTCAATTAATTTGTCTTAAATGAAAAAACACAAAAGAGAATGAAGCAAAAAGCAAAACATTGATCATTTCACACAAAACTCCAAAAATGGGCCAGACAAAAGTATTGGCACCCTCAGCCTAATACTTGGTTACACAACCTTTAGCCAAAATAACTGCGACCAACCGCTTCCGGTAACCATCAATGAGTTTCTTACAATGCTCTGCTGGAATTTTAGACCATTCTTCTTTGGCAAACTACTCCAGGTCCCTGATATTTGAAGGGTGCCTTCTCCAAACTGCCATTTTTAGATCTCTCCACAGGTGTTCTATGGGATTCAGGTCTGGACTCATTGCTGGCCACCTTAGAAGTCTCCAGTGCTTTCTCTCAAACCATTTTCTAGTGCTTTTTGAAGTGTGTTTTGGGTTATTGTCCTGCTGGAAGACCCATGACCTCTGAGGTAGACCCAGCTTTCTCACACTGGGCCCTACATTATGCTGCAAAATTTGTTGGTAGTCTTCTGACTTCATAATGCCATGCACACGGTCAAGCAGTCCAGTGCCAGAGGCAGCACAGCAACCCCAAAACATCAGGGAACCTCCGCCATGTTTGACTGTAGGGACCGTGTACTTTTCTTTGAATGCCTCTTTTTTCTCCTGTAAACTCTATGTTGATGCTTTTGCCCTAAAAGCTCTACTTTTGTCTCATCTGACCAGAGAAAATTCTTCCAAAATGTTTTAGGCTTTTTCAGGTAAGTTTTGGCAAACTCCAGCCTGGCTTTTTTATGTCTCGGGGTAAGAAGTGAAGTCTTCCTGGGTCTCCTACCATACAGTCCCTTTTCATTCAGATGCCGACAGATAGTACGGGTTGACACCGTTGTACTCTCGGACTGCAGGGCAGCTTGAACTTGTTTGGATGTTAGTGGAGGTTCTTTATCCAACATCCGCACAATCTTGCGTTGAAATCTCTTGTCAATTTTTCTTTTCCGTCCACATCTAGGGAGGTTAGCCACAGTGCCATGGGCTTTAAACTTCTTGATGACACTGCGCACGGTAGACACAGGAACATTCTGGTCTTTGGAGATGGACTTGTAGCCTTGAGATTGCTCATGCTTCCTCACAATTTGGTTTCTCAAGTCCTCAGACAGTTCTTTGGTCTTCTTTCTTTTCTCCATGCTCAATGTGGTACGCACAAGGACACAGGACAGAGGTTGAGTCAACTTTAATCCATGTCAACTGGCTGCAAGTGTGATTTAGTTATTGCCAACACCTGTTAGGTGCCACAGATAAGTTATAGGTGCTGTTAATTACACAAATTAGAGAAGCATCACATGATTTTTCGAACAGTGCCAATACTTTTGTCCACCCTCTTTGTTATGTTTGGTGTGGAATTATATCCAATTTGGCTTTAGGACAATTCTTTTTGTGTTTTTTCATTTAAGACAAATTAAATGAAGATAATAATACCAAAGAATTTCTGTTTGCAATCATTTTCAGGAAGAAACTGAGTATTATCTGACAGAATTGCAGGGGTGTCAATACATTTGGCCATGACTGTAAAAGGTGGGAAGCTTTGGATTGAGTTTCTGTATTGTTTCCAACACTTGTTTAGGGATTGTTACTGCAATAACAGCTTCTTCCAAAATAAAGATAAATTCCTCCTGATATACCAGCAACCTGCGTTAGCAGTAATAATCATTTAAGAGTCTATATGCCTGATTTTCATATAGCTCATTTGGCCATATCACTAGGTTGCCACCTTTATCTGCCGCCTTAAAGACCACATCACTCCATTTCTACATTTCTTCCAGGGCCTTTTGTTGATCATATGTGAGATTATTATTTTTTTTTTTTGGTCATAGCCAATTGCTCAATATCATTAGAAACAATTTTTGTAAAAAATTCCACTGCAGGGCAAATGCTTAATGCAGGGAACTTTTTGGATTTACAAGCAAGATTTTAAGGAAAATTGCTTACCTCAGAAGAATTAGTATTTTCCTCGGCCAGGGATTCTAACACTTGAAGGGCTTCTTGCTCCTCTCCAGTGTTGAGACCCTCTGCTGTTTTAAAATAAAAATTTTTTAAGAAGGATTTTGCGGGCAAACAAGTGAACATCCTTAATTGTTAGAAACGGATCTATGGAACAGGATAGTAAAAAGGTTAGGCTGGTTTCACATTTGCGTTTTTTAGCGCTGGAAAAAAACGCATATGTGCGCATGCGATTTTTCCCCTATATTTAACATGGGTGCGCATACCTGCGCGCTTGTAAGCGCATGTATGCGATTTTCATGCGCTGCGTTTTTTTGGGGTGTGCGTTTGTATTTTCCAGACGCAGCATGTTGCATTTTTTGGCCCTGCAAAAAAGCGCATGCGCACATATGCGCACGTTTTGCGCTAAAAATGGCCATTATAGCCTATGGATGCGCATATGTGCGCACTGGCATGCTCATGTATGCGTTTTTTTGCATATGCGTTTTTTTTTTTTAACCATGGAATTTAGGGGTTTGGGTTAGAGTTAGGGTTAGTTAAGGGGGTTTAGGGTTAGGGTTAGGGTCAGGGTCAGGGTTAGGGTTGGGGTTTGGGTCAGGGTTAGGGTTAAGTATGGTTTGGTTAAGGGTTAGGGTCAGGGTTAGGGTCAGGATTAGGGTTAAGTATGGTTTTGTTAAGGGTTAGGGTCAGGGTTAGGGTTAGGGTTAGGGTTAGGGTCAGGGTTAGGGTTAGGGTTAGGGTCAGGGTTAGGGTTAGGGTCAGGGTTAGGGTTAAGTATGGTTTTGTTAAGGATTAGGGTCAGGGTTAGGGTCAGGATTAGGGTTAAGTATGGTTTGGTTAAGGGTTAGGGTCAGGGTTAGGGTTAGGGTTAGGGTTAGGGTCAGGGACAAATGACATGTGGGGACAAATGACACTGCAAGAAACGACCTGGAAACCATCTGCAGAGACTTTGAAGACTTAGGCAAGAAAGTGAAAGAACTGGGAGCGCAGGTGGTCTTCTCTTCCATCCTCCCAGTGGATGGCCATGGAACAAGGAGGTGGAATAAGATTCTGCAGGTGAACAACTGGCTACGTCGATGGTGCCGTCAGCAACGATTTGGATTTCTGGATCACGGAGTGAACTACTTATACGATGGACTACTTGCTAGAGATGGGGTGCACCTTACGAAGACTGGTAAGCATGTATTTGGAAGTTGCCTTGCTACACTTGTAAGGAGAGCTTTAAACTAGAACAACATGGGAAGGGAAGCAAAAGACCAGAAAAAGCCATACACCTGACAAATGCTATTGAGAACTCTGCTATTAGAAGTGGAAAGGAAGAACAAAGACGAAAGAATCTAATTAATAAAAATATTGGAGAAAGAGAAACCAATCACAAACTAAAATGTTTCTATACTAATGCACAAAGCATGGGCAACAAACAAGGAGAATTGGAACTACTAACACAGGAAAAGAAATATGATGTCATTGGAATCACTGAAACTTGGTGGGACAATACACATGATTGGAATACAAGACTAGAAGGATACAACTTATTTGCAAGAAACAGACTTGATAAACGAGGAGGGGGTGTCGCATTGTATGTTAGAAACGCGTATATCTGCACAGAGATTGAAGCTTCAGAGACTGGGAGTTCTGTGGAAACTGTTTGGGTAAGAATACAAGGACAGAACAATGGAAAGGACACCATTGTAGGCATTTACTACAGGCCGCCTGTGCAAGCTGAAGCTATGGATGAACTCTTTATGCATCAAATGACCAAGTTCTCCAAAAAATATGACATAGTTGTCTTGGGAGATTTCAACTATCCAGACATTTGTTGGGAATCTCTCTCAGGCAAAACTAACAGGTCAAGGAAATTCTTATCCTCTCTTGCTGACAACTTTATCTTCCAAAAGGTAAGGGAGAAAACAAGGGGAACTGCTACCTTGGATCTAATCCTTATAAACAGGGAGGAAATGGTTGAGGAGGTAAAAGTGGCTGGGACCCTAGGAGGTAGCGACCATGCTATTTTAGAATTTTGGATAACTAGAGGCGGAAGACCTGTGAAGACTCAGACGTCAAGGTTAGATTTCAGAAAGGCAGATTTTAAGGGATTCAGAAAGAGAATTGGAGGGATCCAATGGCTGGATATCCTTAAAGACAAAAATGTCCAGGAAGGATGGGAAATCTTGAAAAATGAAATTCTCAAAGCACAGTTGTTAACAATTCCGAAAAGAGGGAAGAATAGGAAGCAGTTAAGGAAACCAGGATGGATGAACACAGAACTTAAGCACATGCTAAAAAGGAAGAAAAAAATGTTTATAAAATGGAAAGAGGGAGGCATATCTAAAGAAGAATATAATGCTGTCTGCAGAACCTGCAGGGCACAAATCAGATTACCTAAAGCTGAAAATGAATTGAGGCTTGCAAGAGATGTCAAAAGCAATAATAAAGGATTTTGGGGATATGTCAAAAGTAAAAGAAAAGTCAAAGATGCTATAGGATTTTTACAGGATGAAAATGATGAAATGGTAAGACAGGATGTTGAGAAGGCTGAACTTTTAAATTCCTATTTTGCATCTGTTTTCTCTCAGAAAGGAAATGTAACATCAACTGTTATTCACTGTCCTATTAAGGGAATAGAAGAATCCAGGATATCTATAAACAGAAAGATAGTGAGGAAACACTTAGCTAGCCTAAATGAATTCAAGTCTCCAGGTCCAGATGAATTACACCCCAGAGTACTGAAGGAGATAGCAGAAGAAATTTTTGAACCCCTCTCTATAATCTTTGAAAATTCTTGGAGAACAGGAGAAGTGCCAGAAGACTGGAGAAGAGCAAATGTTGTTCCTATCTTCAAAAAGGGGAAGAAGGTGGACCCAGGTAACTATAGGCCGGTAAAACTGACTTCTATACCAGGAAAGATCTTTGAACAAATTATTAAACAACATGTATGTCAATACGTGGATAAGAATGAAGTGATTAAACAGAGTCAGCATGGGTTTGTAACTAATAAGTCATGTCAGACTAACTTAATTTCCTTCTATGACGGTATCACTGATTGGTTGGATCAAGGAAATGCTGTAGATATAGTATATCTTGACTTCAGCAAAGCATTTGACAAAGTCTCTCATACAATCCTTATTGAAAAAATGATTAAGTATGGAATGGACAAGGCAACTGTTAGGTGGATTCATAACTGGCTTAGTGATCGGACCCAAAGAGTGGTCGTAAATGGCTGCACATCCAGTTGGAAGAATGTCTCAAGTGGGGTACCACAGGGCTCTGTCCTGGGCCCTGTATTGTTCAACATCTTTATCAACGATTTAGATGAAGGAATTGAGGGTAAACTGATTAAATTTGCTGATGACACAAAGCTAGGAGGGATAGCTAATACTAGAGAAGAGAGAGAGAGGATTCAAAAAGATTTAAATAAACTGGAGAAGTGGGCAGCAACTAACAGAATGGTTTTTAACAGGGAGAAATGCAAAGTACTACATCTGGGCAATAAAAATGGAAAAAGCATATATAGAATGGGAGGAATAGAGCTAAGTGACAGCACATGTGAAAAAGACTTGGGTATACTAATGGATCACAGACTGAATATGAGTCAACAGTGTGATGCAGCAGCAAAAAAGGCAAATGCAATTCTAGGATGTATTAACAGAAGCATACAGTCTAGATCACGTGAAGTCATTATTTCCCTCTACTCCTCTTTGGTCAGACCTCATCTGGAATATTGTGTCCAGTTTTGGGCACCACATTTTAAAAAAGACATCAACAAACTGGAGCAAGTTCAGAAAAGAGCGACCAGAATGGTGACCGGTCTGCAAACCCTGTCTTATGAGGAAAGGTTGCAGGATTTGGGAATGTTTAGTTTGCAAAAGAGAAGACTGAGAGGAGACTTAATAGCTGTCTACAAATATCTAAAGGGCTGTCACATTGTAGAAGGATCAACTTTATTCTCATTTGCACAAGGAAAGACTAGAAGCAATGGGATGAAACTGAATGGGAGGAGACACAGATTAGATATTAGAAAAAACTTTTTGACAGTTAGAGTGATCAATGAGTGGAACAGGCTGCCACGAGAAGTGGTGAGTTCTCCTTCAATGGAAGTCTTCAAACAGAGGCTGGACAGATATCTGACTGGGATGATTTAGCGAATCCTGCTTTGAGCAGGGGGTTGGACCAAATGGCCCAGGAGGTCCCTTCCAACTCTACGATTCTATGATTCTATGATTCTATGATTCTTCTTCTTCTATGATTCTTCTATGATTCTTCTAGGGTTAGGGTTAGGGTTAGGGTCAGGGTTAGGGTTAGGGTCAGGGTTAGGGTTAAGTATGGTTTTGTTAAGGATTAGGGTCAGGGTTAGGGTCAGGATTAGGGTTAAGTATGGTTTGGTTAAGGGTTAGGGTCAGGGTTAGGGTTAGGGTTAGGGTTAGGGTCAGGGTTAGGGTTAGGGTCAGGGTTAGGGTTAGGGTCAGGGTTAGGGTTAAGTATGGTTTTGTTAAGGGTTAGGGTCAGGGTTAGGGTCAGGATTAGGGTTAAGTATGGTTTTGTTAAGGGTTAGGGTCAGGGTTAGGGTTAAGGTTAGGGTTAGGGTCAGGGTTAGGGTTAGGGTCAGGGTTAGGGTCAGGATTAGGGTTAAGTATGGTTTTGTTAAGGGTTAGGGTCAGGGTTAGGGTTAAGGTTAGGGTTAGGGTCAGGGTTAGGGTTAGGGTCAGGGTTAGGGTTAGTAAAGTCATGGTTTGGGTAGTGTGAGGGGCCACCTAAAAATGTTGGAAAAAAACGCAAACGCGGTAAAAACGCACTAAAAACGTATACAAACGCATAAAAACGCTGCGTTTTTTTCATGCATGCTCATAAAAATGCTTGAAAAAAACGCAGCAGTTGTATGCTTTTGTATGCGTTTTTTCAATGCGTTTTTTTGCGGGAAAAACGCGCTGCAAAAAAAAGCAAGTGTGAAACTAGCCTTAGACCCTTTTCCAACACTTCAATTTGTGACAAAGTAAGTACATGTGATGACAAATTAATTACCTTACTCTTGTCATTCTCATAATTCCTCTCTTTTCTTTGATTTTTAAACGTTTGAGTTGTTTTATTGTGATTCGCATATCTTTTAATAGGCCCAGATCTATAAGAAGATTCTCTGTCACTCTCCGATCCATAAGCTCCAACCGATGAAGAGAGAGAATTCATAGATTCGCTTCTTTTCAGCTGGTTTTTATTTCTATCCAAATTTTGCCACCGAAAATTTTTTTTGGACTCAGAATCAGACAAATCTCTTGCAAATTTCTTTTTTTTGCCATCACTAATATTTTGCTCACATTTGACATTGAAGTTGCGGGAGTAGCTAAGCAGAGAAGTTGGAGAAGGAGGAAGATGAGAAGCTTACGTTGTGGATTCCCAGACAGACATGAAGTGATGCAACCATGATATGCACTGCATCCTCAGCCTCAATTCTAGTGGTGACCAGCACTACAGACGTGGCAAGTGTTGCCTAGCCTGGGCATTTTTGAATACTACAAAGGATGACCCAACACACGTTATCTGTCAAATTTGAAAAAAAAATCTCAGTAGAGGAAAAATTTGCCATAATTTGACAACTACTTTCATGAACCGGCACATGCGCGATAAACATGCTTTAGTGTGGGAATCTCACTGTGCTAAAATGAAGACTAGCAAGTTTTGCTAACCACTGGTCATCCCATCAATCCCATCTGCTGCTCTTCCTCCTGTGTCAATATTCGAAGTCTGCTAATTCAAGTCTCCGGCCTCAGAAATTATTTACCCACCACAGTTGGGGTGAGTGAAAGCCAGTCAGCTGTTACGGAAGTGGCCATGACTGCTGCTCTTGTGTCACCTAACACACCTTTCTCATTCCACCATAACATCTCCACCTGCACCTCACTCACAATCCAGCAGTTTGTCCTGTTCTCCGAACTCCGCCCTCACTCACTAAAGCAGCCAGCCCTCGGCCTCACCGTGGTCACGTAAAAGAATGTTTCTTCCTACACATGGAAATGCTAGGAGCTTGAACTCCACCATCTTCAATCTGTTGGCCATGAAAATGCTGCCTTTCTGCCTGGTGGATAAAGACGGTTTCAGAAAGTTGATAGCCACCGAAGTCACACAGTACCAGTTGCCTAGTTGTTATTGCATCTCTAAGAAAGCTGTGCTTGCCCTACACCAGCATGGTGCCAACATCACTCATTCTCTAAAAAAAATCTATGTTTGCCAGAGTGCATTTCACCATTGACACCTGGACGAACAAACATGGTTAGCGGCATTACATCTTGCTGACTGAGTTGCTATGGTGGCTGGACCCCCAAAGACTTGTGGGACAAACCTCTGTATCTATTTTCTGCCTATTCCACCTCCTCTAGGGCCTCCACCTGTGCCCTCACCCTCTCCTTTAATCTGACATGTGTTCCAACAATGCAGATGGAATCTCCTCCACCTACGAACGGCACAGCCATGACTCACCGCAGTCAGTCAGTGTTTAAGCTAGTATGCCTTTGGTCTCCCTCTGATGGGTTGCCTGTAGTAGGTGTGTCAGAGGCCTGTTATACTGTTTCTACTCTGTGGAAATTGATACCACTTTAGTGGTGTGTGACAATTATTTTTTTGAAATATGGAGATTACAAATTTTGTTTCCTTCTCCATCTGATGGGTTGCCTGTAATCGAAGGAGTGTCAGAGGCTTATCATACTTTTCTACTATGTGGCAATTAATACCACTTTAGTGGTGAGTGACAGTTATTTTTTTGAAAAGTGGAGGCTCAAAGTTGGGTCTCCATCTTATGGGTTGCCTGTGTAAGTAGGGCTCACAGACAGGCAAGCCAGAACTCACTTTCAGGCAACTACCTGTGTTACTTTTCTTACATTTTTCTGCCAATTATACTGTATCAAACTGATATTTGTGCCATCTGAGTGTGGCTGGAATGAAAAAAAATTGAATATGTTGCATAATGTATGAGGTCTCCCAGCTAAGAAGGCTTACACTGTTACCTTAACGACAGGTCCTTATTAAAACTTCAATTCCAAGATGTAATTGCTGTGCCAGACCCTGATACATCATGCATGGGCCATGGTTTTCTGCTTCTGTGCCATTTTAAAAAGTTCTAGTGTGAGTCAATTAATCAGTCAACAACCTGTGTAACTTTTCTTACATATTTCCACTAATAGTACTGTATGAAAATGATTTTTATGCCATCTGAGTGAGGCTGGGATAAAAAAAATTGGAGGTGTTGCATGAGGTATCAGGTCTCCTGGAGTTAGGGCTGGCGGAAGGCACCAAATAATATAGAGATGGTAATAAGGTGCATTCACAGCCCTGGGTCTACCGTGCAGAGATGTTAACTGCTGCTCGGTAATGGCAGACACTAAATGGCGGTATTCCACTGGACACACATGGGTTAAATGCCAGCCAGTATGTAGTAGCGACGGGCTATGTTGCTTCACAGAGCCACGGTACCACACAACACAAATGCCGTACCCTGTTGACAGTCACAGCTGAGTCAGCGCTAGCGTAAATTCACAAGACTCTGCCCCAAGGACATGGGGTTAGAGCCTCTCTAGATCTACTAAGCGCACGGTATCGCACCAGCGAGCGCCATTAATAGTAATAGACGCTGGCTACTGTGAAGTGCAAAGTACATAGTGGCTTACAGGCAAGCCACTGCAAAGCGCTGAAGCTTGGCCCTGACTCTGCCTCCTACCTGCACTATCAGCCCAGGCACTAATTGGCAAGGCTGATCAACACATGCGTGCCAAGGGTAGGGGTTTCATAATGAGTCATTCACCAGAAACATTCATATGTGCATACAACTCTAACTTTACATTGTGCATACGTACAGCCATGCGATCCTTTTATAACCACTGCCTTCCAGGACATTGCTGATGACCCAATCCGAGCTGCTTGAGGACCTGAGAATGTGACCTTTGACCACCATTGAGCGGTCGTCTCACAGGAATGCTCAGATGGAGAGAAGCAGGACTTAGTCCCAGGAGTGTCTGTTCGCTGCTGACTAATGCTGGATGCTATAGCTGAAACTGGGGCAGCAGCAGCATCCAGACACATAGCACTAGGCTGAGCAAGACGCTGGGACCGACGTCTCTGCTGAGCAAGAACCTCTGTGGCTGCAGAAGAAAGAGAGACTGCAGAGGACATGGCTTGAGATTCTCCCTGTGCAGTGTTGGGAACTCGACGCCTAACACCCAGCAAAGAAGGCTTACACCTCTCCCTTAACCACCAAGTCCGCATTGAAGCAATGCATGTCGCTAAAAACGACACCAATGCCCAGTCTATGACTGGGGTGCAAAAGTCATTGGAGATCCAAGACTTGTTTATTTTTATGAAAGTTAGGTGGTCTACACATTAAGGGGACAGCCAGATGAGCTAATCTGTCAGGACACCACCAGCAGCACTGAAGACACGTTCTGAGAGAACACTGGCTGCCGAGCATAACAAAACCTCCAATGTATGAGAGGCGACATCTGTAGACTCTTCCAATTTTGAAGATCAAAATGTAAAAGGTTCTAATTCACTCCCCCAATGGCATTGATATTAAGCTCCATATACTCCTGCACCATTCTCTCCAGTTGTTCAAAACGTGTCAGACTTGTACTCTGCTTTGCTGGTGCATGAGGCTGGTGTAAAATATGTGTGAAATGACTCACAGAAATTGCTTATGCCACTTACACTGCTGCTGCTGCTGTTTTTGCTATGACGCCATGACGTTCCCGGGATTGCATGTCTAGAACTGAGATACACACTGTGTGCCTTACTGCTGTTTTAAGAAAAACTGCTCTTAAGATTGTCTACAAGTTAGTTTCGATACTCGAGCATGAGCACATCCCTTTTTAAGGAGGGAAGAATCTGGCAAAATTTATCCTTGTACCATGCATCTAACAGAGTGAAGACCCAGTAGTAAGGATTATTCCTAACTCTAAGAATACATGCATCATGTTGCGGACAGTGCAGCAAGAAGGCGCTCATATGTTGGTCACTTTAATAAGGTCAAAGTTCATGGTGTGTTGGTGGCGGGATAACACTAAAAGTTGCTTCTTCCACCTCATCCCTCCAACAACAGACAATAAAACGGGGATCATTATCCTCTTCATATTCTGATTGTTATGCATCCATCAACTCATCCTCCTCCACTTGTTCTTCAGCTCTTGCACCTTCACTAACAGTTTGTCTGGTACCATGAGCCCCCCTCGATCGCTGTAAACCACCCTCCCATGGCACCTGCCTGTGCGACGACAGTCCATAAATTTGAGATATTGTTATCCCTTCTGCATCCTCCTCTGCTTCCACCTCTTCTTTTGGGAACACAACCTTCTCAAGTAGACTATTCAAAGTGTGCTTCAGCATGTAGATGATCGGAATAGTCATGCTGATGATGGCTTCATCAATGCTAACCATCTAAGTAGCCATTTCAAAACAGTGCAGAAGGGTGCAGAGGTCCTTCTTCTGTGCCCTCTCCACAAGCATGATTTGCAACACATCTATAGTATGTTTGCCCAGGCTATGCAAAAGAACATACCGCACAAATGTTCAGCACTGCTGCCACAGTTGCTGCAACATGTACAAAGTGGAATTTCACCAGGTTGGAACACTGGAAATCAAGCGATTAACTGGTAGGCAGAAAGACCTTTGTAGCGATGCAAGTCGAAGACCATGGGGTGCAATTGTTGGAAGTAAGCACATGGCAACCGTGCTTTCTGCAACAGTGCATTAAGGCCAGGATAGTGGTGGAGAAATTGCTGTAAAACCAACTTGAGGTAATTAGCCATGCAAATCACATGTGTGAGGCAGCCCCGGGATAGGGTCGCCACCAGGCTTGCACTGTTATTGCACACGGCCTTCGCTGACTCCGGGTTCAATGGAGACAGCCATTGCTCTAACTCAACCTGGATAGCTGTCTACAACTCTTGAGCTGTGTGACTGTGATTGCCAATGCATATTAATTTGAAAACTGACTTATTGCGGTGAGCAATGACTGTGCAGTACAGAGGTTGGAGGATTCTATCTGCACTGTTGAAACATGTGTCTGATTAAGGGAGAGGTTGAGGGCACAGGTGGAAGCCCTAGAGGAGGTATAGGAGTCAGAAGTAGTGGATTAGAGGTTTGTACCTCAAGCCTTGGTAATTCAAAGACTTGAGGTGCAGTCTCTTGACTGCCTGTTCCCACAGTCACCCGAGTTGCCCAGTGCCAAGTCAGTGAGATATAACGACCCTGCCCATGTTTGCTCATCTAAGTGTCAGTGGTAAAATACACCTTGGCAGACAGATTTTTTCAGGGAACGAGTGATATTGTCTGTGACATCCTGGTGTAGCACAGGCACAACTTTCTTAGAGAAGTAATGATGACTGGGCAACTTGTACTGGGGGACTGTGATGGCCTGCAACATTCTGAAATTGTTTGTATCCATCAGGCCAAAAGACAGCATTTCCGTGGCCAATATATTGGATATGGTGGAGTTCAAGCTCCTAGCTTTGGTGGAAGGAGCTTAGGAAAAAAAGATTCTTTTATGTGACCACAACTGAAGGACCAAGGGCTGGCTGCTGTGCGGACTTAAGGTGGAGTACAGAGAACAGGACAAACTGCTGGACTGTGAGTGAGGTGCAGGAGAAGATGTTATGATGGATTGAGAAAGCTGTATTGTGCTCTGTGACACAAAAAGACCTATCATGCTCACTTCCGTAACAGCTGACGGGCTCTCACTCACCCCTACTGTATGGGGGTAAATAAGTGGAATTCCTTCTGCCAGAGACCTGTGTGAGAAGACTTGGCACACTGTCGGAGGAGGAATATGCAGCAGATGTGGTTGATGGTACAGCCAGTGGTTGTCGAGGCCCGCTAGTATGCATTTAAGCACAGTGACATTCTCAGACTAAGGAATGTTGATCGTGCATGTTGCGAATCATGAATGTAGTTGTCAAGTTATCGCAATTTTTGCCTCTACTAAGTTTTCAGATAGTGTGAGTTGGGTCATCCTTTATGGTCTCAAAAAAGGCATAGGCTAGGCAACCCTTGCTGCCCATGCGAACTGCACACTTCTGACCGGTGCTGGCCACAGCCTGTTAGGACTGAGGATGCAGTGCTTGTCATTGTTGCATCCCTTCACTTCTGTGTGGGAAGCCACAATGTAACCTCCTTATCTCCCTCCTCCTCCACCTCCTCCAATGAGCTACTCAGTTGTGTGCCTCTGGGTTCACACCAAGTGGAATCTACAACCTCATTATCATCCTTTCTGCTCTCCGACTACACACACTGAGAATCACTCTACCCCTCTTCCTTCCCTGATACTACAGTAAGTGCTTCTAGTATCTAAGTCTCATCAGGATCACCTCCACCCCAGGACTTAAACTGTGATGATGAGGGTCTGGATTTTGTTTTGTTTGGCCTTGGATCCAAAATGAAAAAATTTTAAGCATCAATGCAGATGCTTTCCTTCACTGGATTCTGTCATTCTTCTGAGACTTCTGATGCTCATGGAATAATAATAATAATCTTTATTTTTATATAGCGCTAACATATGTGAACAGAATATGTGAACAACTTTGCAGAATGGCCCATCTGTGGTTCCCCACAATCTCTTTGGCATTTGGAAATTTGTGACCCTTTTACCACGACCTAGTTTTTTCCCACTCATGTTGTATGTATGCTTCCCCTCTTGAAACCTTCTGTCTTTACAACCTTAGGCCCACAGCTGTCAGTCACCTGTCATTAAATGAACAATCACTATTTATTTTCTTAGATAGTGTGCCTGAACAACACTGATATATCTAATGATTTTGAAGTGGAAATCTGGCCTTCTGATTTGTCACTGAAGCACAGTTTTATCACAAATGATCTAGATTAGCTTTTTGGGCCTCCTGGCTGCTTCTCAAAATTAGACTTAGCGATTTTTAAGTGGAAATATGGCCTTCTGATTTCTCACTGAAACACAGTTTTATCTCAAATAATTTGAATTAGCTAATGGGGCCTCCTGACTGTACCCCAATATTAGGTCTAACTAATTTTATGTGGAAATCAGGCTTTATGATTTATCTCTGTAACAAAATTTTATCACACATGGTTTGGATTAGCAAATTGTGCTTCCTCGCTGCACCTTAATATTAGAACTAAAGATTTTTAAGTGGAAATCTGACCTTTTTTGTCACTGAAACACAGTTTTATCACAAACGATATGGATTAGCTATTTGGGCCTCCTGGCTGCACCCCAATATTAGACCTAGTGATATTTAAGTGGAAATCTGGCTTTATAATTTGTCTCTGAAACACAGTTTTATTACAAACGATTTGGATTAGCTAATTGGGCCTCCTCGCTGCACCTTAATATTAGGCCAAATAATTTGTAAGTGGAAATCTGGCCTTCTGATTTGTCCCTGAAACACAGCTTTATCACAAATGATTTGGATTAGCTAATTGGGCCTCCTGGCTGCACCCCAATATCAGGCCTAATGAATTTTTAATGGAAATCTGGCCTTCTAAATTCTCACTGAAGCACAGTTTCATAACAAACAATTTGGATTAGCAAATGGTGCCTCCTGAGACTGCCTCATTGTTTTTGCACATCTAGTTAAATGCTGGAAGATCAATTTCACAAAGGACAGGATCCTACAGTATCTAGCTTACTGACAATTTCATTTGTAACACTATTAGGAGCGGCTTATCTGCACTTATGACACAGAGAAAATGGAACCAGCAAAACAATATGTCAATTTATATGGCCAGGGACATGTGACTTGGGCAGCCAATCACAAAAGGCCTTGTGTCATGATGTGGATGGTTTCTGTATCCTGATTGGCTGCCGGAATCAACACATAAAAAGTTAAGGGGAAAAAAAGAGCGCGCTGCTCCTCTAAGGCCTCTTTCACACTTCTGTTTTTGACAATCAGTCAAGATCCGCCGATTTGGAAAAAAAACGGATCCGCCATTTTTCTTTGCGGATCCGTTTTTTTACCCATTGACTTTCATTATTGGCGGATCTTGACGGATTGCCGTCCGTTGCATCCGTTTTTGTGCAGATCCGCCAAAATGTTGCTGTCCGTCAACATCCTCAAAGACTTCCAAACGGAGCTTGCAACGTTTTTTTGGCCGGCGGATCCTCCACACACTGATTTAACCCGAAATTCTGTCTGGGTGCCAGACAAAAAAAAAAATTCTCTCTCTCTCTCCCTTCCCGGCCAGTGGCTCCTTTAAAATTCTTCAATCTGCGGAAAATAACAAAAGCATTAGTGGAAACACAATGATTTACTGAACTGTGACCAAATTTTGCCAACTTTGAGAAAAAATGTTTGTGAAACCGAACATAAATCCAAAAGTGCTGCGTTCGTGCCGAACTTTAGATTTGCTAACATTTTCCGAACAAGTTTGCTCATCTCTGCTTAACAATGTCCAATGATGGGGCCCAGCTGTCATGGACATTGAAGCTTTTATAGGAGCAATTAGTGCCCATTATTGCACTCTAATAACATACTTTCATTAAGATTACTTCAGTAACAGTTTTGTCATGAACTTCCTTGCAGTAGGAAAGCAAGTCTCAGTAATATCATCTCAGCAACAATTATCTTATAGATTCCATACTACTGGATCCACATTGTCCCAGCAGAATGTACTCACTCCTTGAGGTAGCAGCTCTCTGGTCACGCTGGGATCAACTTTAGAGCTACAGTGCTCAGATACCTGGGAACACATGGTGTAGTAGCAGGATCGTCCTCTGATATATTTAGGGTGGAGGTGGACATCTTTTTGTTATTTGTTTGGTCTGCAGATCACGTCCCCGCACCATGAGGAGGTTTTGACTTAGACGGGATATCACAGGTGGTTTCCTCTGAAAAAGTTGTCACGGTCCCCGCACACACACACGGAGGTGTCAGCTTCAAGGAGGTATCACAGGTGAATCCCACCCCACGGCTGTCACGGTCCCCGCACACATACACGGAGGTGTCAGCTTCAGGGAGGCATCACAGGTGAATCCCTCGGCTGCCACAGTCCCCGCACACACGCGGATGCGGCAGACTGGGGGGATATCACAGACTGATCACTGGAGAGATTATCACGGTTCTCGGGTGCACACAGAGGGGTGATAATCTAATGGGATATCATGGCTCCCGTCTCCCAGCAGACGGAGGGTGATACATCCCGGTGCTAACCAAAGCGCCATGGGTGATTGGCAGTTACCGGTTGTCAGCAGCTGTTTGACGTGTCGCAGAAGGGCTTTCGATCTCTCTCCCCGGATGTCTATATGTGAATTTATTGCACGTTTCCGCAAAGATCTGAAGCAGAAAGAATTTTGCCTTTTTTTATTGTAAACTTCCTCTTTTGCCTGCAGGGTGTGGTCCCTGAGATATATATATATTTCATATTGCTATATTTTGGACTCTGTTTTTCCCTATTTTACCTTTTATTTTGCATTTTTGGTAGAGGCTTTTGTTACTGCAGTGTGAGAATTTTCGGGAAAGCTGGGTCTTTTTGAGCATATCAATGTTTGTTTGTTTTTTTCCTCTTCATGTCCCTGAAAGACACAGGCAGAAAAAAGAGGAAGTTGGGTGCCTACATTCTACATTAACCGTTTTATTGTTGGTTTAAAGTTTTATATACTATATACTTTTTGATTTTATCAATTTTTTGGGGGGGTTTCATCCTTTAAAAAATCTTTTTAAGGAAAAAAAAAAGAAAAATGTTTCCTTTTTTTATCTCTTAATTTTTCTTCCGAGTTTTTCTTCCACGTTTTTGTGACATATTTTATCAGTTTTTTTTAAGTTTTAGTTTTCACTTCTTTCTTCCAGTTTTGTGTTAAAAAAAGAATTTTGAATTTTTACCTGCTTTGGTAATTCCTGTGTTATCTTGCCAATTTTTGATTTTCCATATTCTTGTTTTCTTTTTGTTCCCTTTTAAGCAGGTTAAAAGGGGTTGCAAGGTGTTAAAAGGTTTAATCACTTACCTTTTTTTGAAGTTTTTGAAACAGACACAGTAGGTGTTATTCAGAAAGTTAAGCATGTCGGTTTCTACGGGCAGCTCCGTATGCTGTACAATGGCATAATGTATTGAAAGGAAAAAAGGGAAGTAGCTAGTTGAGCTCAATTGCAGTCTGCATTTCTTAAAGTGACAGAGCATTTAACGCCGCAGTAGGTGCTAGCAGATGGTGTGAACAAGACAGGGTTGTTTTTTTTTTTTTTTTTTTAGTGTAGGAAAAAAGTGTTTTCATACTAATCTGAGCCGGCTGAGAAGGACCACAGGTCCAAGAATGCCCTCTGTAACTGACAATAAGGGGAAGCCATCTGCTCCCCCTCCCATCTCCACTCTTCCCTCAATCTCAGCTATTCTCACAACCTCCTCCCCTCTCTCATCTATTTCTCCTCCTATCCCTCATCCCCCTCCTCCTTCTCTCTCTCCTATCTCTCATCCCCCTCCTCTTTCCTCTCCCTCCTCTTTGTCTTCGCCATCCCCTCCTCTTCTGTCTCCTCCCCACTCTCCTTCACTATCTCTCATTTCTCCTCCTATTCCAAACCTCTCCTCCACCCTTCCCCCTCTTCCTTTTTCTCACCCATCTCTCAGTTCATCGTCACCTGCTGGCCTAGTGCCAGATCCAGACAATGAAGTGTCCCTAGTTCCAAGGGGGACTCTCTCTAAAGAGACAGTTATGACACTGGAAGAAGGAAGCGAATCACTCCCCACACATGACAACACAGGTGCCCTCCCGATACAACAGATAGCAGAAGTGAGGTGTTGGCCATCAGACACTGCACCTGCTAACTCTGAGACTGAAGATCCTATGTGCCAAACGGAGCTGCTGTCTCAGAAGGGGGGGAGTACACACACACACACAGAAAGACAATCACACAGTGGCACAGTTCCTCCTCTGATGAACATGAAGAGGAGATTATGCTGCATAGTAGGCAGGGGCAGATAGAGTCAGAACTCTTACACTATGTTCCCTTCACCCCTAGTCAGGTGTTCAGCATTCTAAAATCATGAAGGAACACTTCAAGCTTCCATCAGAATTAGATGTGCATTCCTGGGAATCAGAATCAAAGCTAATTGAACAGCTTAGAGAGTGGGCCAACGCCAGACAAGCACTCAGCCTGCATAACATGAGCCAAGCCGAGACAGAGTCTGTAGACGAGTTTCATGGCAGAGTGAGGCAAGTATTCCAAATTTTAGGCTTCACTATTCATGATCAGATACACGGACAGATGTTGGCAAAGGCCTTTGTGCATGGACTAAGAGAACCAATCAAGAAACTGCTGATAGTGGCCAGGCCTGAGTACAGGACAATAGCAGTAGATGTCCTGCTTACAGTAGCCAGAAGAATTGAGTCCCTCCCAGGAGTATGGAGGACAGGCCCTCCCGTGATGGCCACTGACGTGGAGGAACAACCACCCTGCAGAGACAGAAGACCTGTCAGGCGTTTCAACTGTGGCAACTTTGGCCATTTCCGGAACCAGTGCACAGCACCCCGGCAACCCAGGTCATCCCGCAGAGGAGTAGGCCAAGAAAGAAACACAGAAGACAATGAAGAACCCTGTCCATAGGACAGAGGCAAACCAGGTCCGCCAGACGTCACGCCCCTGACATGTGAAACCCCATCAGCGAACCCAATACCTCAAATCACTGGGGGCTGTCATATCTTTCCTTGTGGACACTGGTGCAGTCAGAAGTGAAAACCCCCGACCCCACCAGTCTATCAGAACACTCTGTGTTTTGTAAGGGGATTTAAGGTCAAGACAGACGTTCCCCAGCTTGCAAGCCCCTGAGCATGTGGACACAGCCAGGATACTCCATCTTGTTCCAGTTTACGGTGGAGACCTGCCCATCCCACCTGATGAGCGCAGACCTACTGCAGGAACTGAAGGTGACCAAAGTGTCCCATGAAGATGTGACCTTGACCTCTTCCCCACCTCAGACCCAAGAAGAATCAATCATGCTGGTGGCCCTACAAGAGCCTCGCTCGAACAACCGATGCAAGCCTACCCAAGGAGGTGCTGGACATAGCACCCAGAAGCCTATGGCCCAAGGGAGTCTTCAAGTTGCGCCAGTGTCACTCAAGTCTACAACCCCGGACGCTCTGAAGGCCCAACATCCGCAGCTCATCACCCAGAGCTAAACTGCCTCTGACTGCCCTGGAGGTCTAAGTGGAACTGCTGTTCAAGAAACGGCCTAAGAACTTTGGCATGGGCCAGGAAAATTCTCAACCCAGAGGGACCACACCCGCTTCGTGAAATGGCTGCTCTGCTTCCGGCTCCAACGCCAGAGGATCATCTTGGACAAGATTCTGAAGGTGCTCCCTGAAGTTAATCCAGGCCCTGGACCAGAAGACAGCCACTCAGCTCCTCAAATTGGTTAACAAGATGCTGACCTGAAATCAAGCTGGGTGAAAGGAACTGCTGCTGGCTGGTAAAGAAGATGCCCCAGCAAAAAGACCCCCTGTGAGAGCAAGAAAGCTCAGCTGAACGTCACCTCTGACGAAAAATAAGGACCCCAGCAAACGGTTTGGTTTCCTGCCAGCCCTGTGCCAGAAGATGGGAGTCACTCATGGCACTGTGAAGAGCAAGGCCAGATTGAGCCGCCTCACCCACGGGAATCATCATGCGGTCCCAGCTTCTCTCGATCAAGAGGAAGACTGTGAAAGGAGAACCAGATCAGATTGAATGATGTATAACCTGAGGACTGTGAGCGAAGCAACCGTGTTTGAAACCCCAGTTGTGCCTGATCTGCACACTCTGCTGACAAACGTGCCAGCCACAGCAACGGTGCTCACGGCAATGGATCTGCCCGAAACTTCCCTCAATGTTCCCCCTCACCTGGATGACCAGTTCCTGAAAACGCACAAGGGGGGTGCGGAACAAATGGACAGTGAGACCCAAGAGGGCCCAGAACAGCTTTTCACAGCTCGCCAGAGCATTGCCCTCCGTCCCCACCAACTGGATTGCGGAGCATGCAGAAGTCATCGACACCGCTACCTGCACAGTGCTTTCCATGTCTCCTCTACTCTGCCTGGCAGAGCAGCAACTTAAGTTCTGCAAAACAGAGTCCAGTGGTGTCAAAAGCAAGTTCCTGAAGACACTGTATCGCCCACTAGACGAAACACTTGACAGATGACCGGAGGGCCGCGGAGGAGAAGGTGGCTCCCTCAACAACTCCGAAGATGCAGTCCTTCCTTAGTCTAGTCTCGTACTGCAGAACTTGGATCCCTGGTGCTCCAGGCTTAATGCAGCCTCTGTACAATTGCATCAACACATTGCAACCTTCATCTCGTACAGGAAACTGAAAGACTTCATAGTCTCTGCGCCAACTCTAGGCCTCCCTGACTACGAGAAGCCATCCCGTCCTGACCAAAACGGAAAAAGAAGGACCAAGATGGAGAAGGTCATGCTACTGGCCAGGCTTAAAACAGACCCACGGAGGAAAACCAGAGGCCTCTAGACTACCTCTCAGCTGGACTGGATCCAGTTGCAAGGGGGGGCCCTCCTGCATGAAAGCAATACCCGCAGCACACGCCCTCCTGACAAGGCTGCTCTCCACCACTCTTCAGTGCTCTCAGCCGTTACCTGTCTCTACTCCCACTCCCAAGGGGGGATGAGGATACGGACCCTCAGATGAAAAATCTGCAAGATACCGTACATGGCTCCAGCCTTGCAAATGATGAAGGAAAGTTCCACACGGGATGTGCAGCGACCAGCAATCAAGACATTCTATGGTCCAGAAGGTTGTCAGCCCAAGAGCCCAAGAAACGGAGCTGATAGAGCTGACGAAAGACCTGCCAGATTGCGAAGAACGAAAACTTCCAGGTACTCGCATGACATGGCACCTGACTTGGGACCCATCTGGGCTGCAAGAAACTTCATCACAGCAAGCGGATCGACCGTGAAGCACCATGGAGCCATCAGAGACCTGCTGGACGCTCTTCAACTACTAAAAGTGGTGGCAGTGCTGAAGGCCAAGGCACACGGAAAACTGAACACAGTAGAGACACGGGGCATCAACAGCAGACGTGGCAGCCAAAGAAGCAGCCAGAGGAAGACAATATGGAAAATGGGAGAGGTCGTAGAGCCGGACGGCTACTACATGACGACTGAAGACGAAAAAACCTGGCAAACAGAAGTCAATGGGAAAACCATTGAAGATGCCATCTCTGAATTGGACAGAAGTGCTGCCTCCTCCTCCACCAGTCAACAAGCTGAATCACTTCCGGGAAGAAGACTCTGACGTGGATATGAATTCTGAGGCAGAAGAATGGTGCCCACCTTTACCAGAAAGGACATATTTGATGGAGAACATTCCAGAAGATTGTCCTCCACCATCCTCTCGTGGGGAAGCTTCTCCTCCAGCACAGTCCTACAATTGGCAGTCCATGGCAACACTCCCCGAGACGAGCTGCATGAGTCCGAAGGCATCCCAAGGCTACAACAGTTTGACCTTCCCCCTCATCCCCGGAGAATACCGGCTGGACCTGTACCAATGCAAAGAGTCCCAAGTCCTCCTCTGACACAGTCTAACCAGAGTCTTCATACAGAGGGAGGCGCGGACAGAGACGAAACCTCAGCTAAAATCCAACCATCAGCTCAGAGAATGTCAATTACCACAACCCAGTCACTAAACCTGACAAGATGACTTCCTGAAACCTGTACAAGAAGTAACAGGATCAGACTCGGAAGGAGGAGAAGGAGAGCTAGATGCTGAAGGCCAAAAGCACTGGGCTCCAAGAAACCGTCTACATCAAAACATCTACCTAAAGACAGGCCTAGTCTACCTCAAACCGTCTACCTCAAACCGTCTACCTCAAACCGTCTACCTCAAACCATCTACCTCAAGACAGACCCAGTCTATCTCAAAGTGTGTACCCTACGGTGGTTCAATGGACACATGGCCCCCACACAGAATTGAAGACACAGATGAATGACCTGATTGGACTCAACTCACACCTAAACAGCGAAGATTCCCAGCAGCTGTTCGGCCACCGACAAATTTAACATCGGACAAGCGGGAAAAGTTCCCCCACATCATCTGGCCTGAAGACTTCCCAGTAAGGAACCAGTTGGCGAAGACTACTGCAAAGAAGCTACTCTCAAAAAATAGTGTGCAGATATGGGGTTTCCAGAAGCAATAGCAAGTGATCAGGGACCCGCATACACAGCAAACCTAACACAAGAGACCTGATCAGCAGTAGGGTCAGACTTAGGCCTACACACTACTCACCATCCCACACCATAGATTAGGTGGGACACTTAAGAGCAGCATGCTAAAAAATTTGCCCAAGAGACAGACAAACCCTGGCATTAGACACTCCCGTAGGCTCAGAGAAAGCTGTCACCAATATGAGACTTTATTTGGGTAAAAAACCCAGTTTAGGGGTATTCTTTACTTAGCAGTTGACTATGCAATATGATACTTTGTCTGCATGTGTAATTGAATTTATCAAGAATTTTGCTAATATCCATTCTCGAGTTTTTCTCCCTCATTGCCAGGTCCAGATTCGGTGCCTGGTATGCACGTCCTGAAGTCAGGAGACTGCTGAGTGTTGGTGAAAAAAACATCTGTAAAGAGAAGCACTCGATCCCAGATCTGATGGCCCTTCTCCAAGTACTGACGCCACCGACCTGGAGGGAAAACCCCGCCTGGATCCATGCATCGCATGGCAGGAAAAGACCTTCATACCAGAAGATACACCTGAGCTGGAATGATGCTGTGGATGACCTCCCTGACTGAATAAATTACCTACCTGACGGAGAATACACATGCACTGACTGCATAGACTGCTAACTAAGAGACTTTGATTACATTGCACCACACCCCCTTTAGGGACAGATCTCCTGACTGCCCATTTGCGAAAGTCTGTACAGAGGAGGATGTATGCACTAGGCATATGTCAGTCCATTGACAGCATAAAACAGTTGCAGCGCTTTGGGCCAGGAACAGGATTTTAGGGCAAGTGTTATCTAAGCGGGGATTGTTATGGAAATATATATGTATTTCATATAGATCTCACTTGCCTGCTATAGGCTATATACTCATGTACTCTTATATAGGCTATATACTCATGTATACTGCACACAGATACATACATGTATTCACAGTTTGAACCTTATAACTAGTTGGTGGAAATAACCTGCTACCCAGTCATCTCATTGTCTTGTGATTTGAGAAATATCTAGCAGACATAGGGAAAAAGGAACTTAGGCCAGGTGGTCCGGCCGATATTGGAGACTTGCTGACAAGTGCAAGACTCCGGACAGTAAATCACGTGGTGTCTAAATAACCCCAGGTCGGACACCCATATATGTTCATGCATTTAAACTGACCAATTAGCTAAGAAGTAAAGCCTTTATGTTAATGAGTAACCACTCCTTTATACGAACTGATAAAAGACCATATATGAATAAAGTTTCCAGAGTTCTGCTGGAATGAGTTGTTGCTAACTACGTGTAGCCTCCTCTTTTCCTTTGAGCGCTCAATAAGACTCTGTCTAATCAGGACAGGCCACAGTACGCACAGGGGTAAATCTTCCCAAATCAAAAATAAATCCACAACAATGTTGTACAGCTACATGATTATCTCCTCACCTCATGCACAAAGCTGTCAGCACTCACTCTGTGCTTCTTTTTTTTGCTATCCAAAGTCAGGCTTTACTCGCAAAGGACCCTTTGCCCAGTTAGGTAATTCCTTTTCCCTCAGCTTGGTCAGTCATTCTTTCTCTTTCTGTAGTTCTCCTTTTCCAAGATTGAAGAGGATCAAAAGCTGTTGGGAATTTTAGTCCAGAGAAGATCAGCAACCAAATCATTAATGTCTGCTGCTGCAAATGACTTCTTTTTCCCTGCAGCAGCAGTTTCAGTACCAGGTGCTTCACTTGCAGATGTTACACATGTCCTGAAGCAGGTAGAATGAACAAAAGACCATAACAGTCTGAAGATGTTTATTGATTTTTGTGGGAGCGATTTCTATGCATGATCGGTAAATTGACTAGAGGTCATTTTGTATTAATCCTGTAAGTAATAACAATGAGATTCCTACTGAGAAGTGATATTCACTGAAATGTTGACTATAATTCAGATCAGTGGCCAGGGTAAAAATAGCAAGTTTTCAGGACTTTTTTTATATAGGAAGTGACATGCACAAGTAAAAATCATCACACACAATCTTTAAAACTATGTATAAGCAACAAAAAACTTTAACTTTAAAGACTACACCATTTTCTAATAATGCATTCCCTTAACTATGAATGAAGTTAGTAGGGCTCTTTTGTTCTTTTCATTACAATTGATGCTCTTTATACCCTTCATGGCCAAAAAAGGATTGAACTTTAGAATTCATTTTAGTCTGATGGGAATATGAGAACAGCATGGTGATCTCCTTCATGTTCTGTATTTTTTAATTATACAAAGCTTTCATTTTTTTCATAATTAGCCCCACGGTTCATATTATGTTGTGTGGCTGTGATTATCATTAAGTAGACTTGTGGTTTACCACAATATATAAAGAATATTGATTCAGAATTTCTCTCATCTGTCTCTGTACAGCTGTACAGGCTGAATAATTCCATGTGCTCCAGTTATTTTTGCTTTCCTATCCCAGTAGCAAACAGATGAACAGCACTATTGTCACTGAATTTGTTCTTTGGGGGTTTCATTTGGCTCCACATTTGAGAATATTTGTGTTTTGCCTAATATTAATATGTTACACTGTCACATTGATGGGCAATTTTATCATTATATTTTTAGTCTATTCTGACCACAGACTTCATTTTCCTATGTATTATTTCCTGTGTAATTTAGCTGCCATGGACATCTGCTTTATTAACAATGTGGCTCCAGGTATGTTAAATGGATTTGTACACAACGTAGTTCACATTTCTTTAGAATTATGCCTCACGCAGTCCTTTATTTACTTTTTGGTTGGAACTGCAGAATTCCTCCTTTTTGCAGTAATGTCCTTTGACCGATACTTAGCTATTTGCCGCCCTCTGCATTACACTATAATTATGCACAGACAGATGTGTATTCGGCTAATAGCTGGCGTGTGGCTTGGATCATTTCTCACCATTGCCTTTCCTTTTGTTTTAATATTTAATCTGAATTTTTGTAATAATTTAATTGATGATTTCTTTTGTGATCTTCAGCCTCTTCTTGAGAATTCTTGCACAGATACAACGATGATTGAATTACTATCAGCTGTCGGTGTATGCTCATTATATATTTCTGTAATTATTACAATCATCTCTTATACAAAGATAGTTCTAGAAGTACTGAAAATTGATTCAGCTGATGGAAGAGTAAAGACTCTGTCCACTTGTTCTTCACACGCTGTTGTAGTCACACTGATATACAGCAGTTGCATATTTTTATATGCGAAGCCATCGCAAGGTCATGGAGCTAATTTTAATAAAGAAATTGCCATCTTGAACACTGTAGTGGTTCCTTTGCTCAATCCTTTTATCTACACATTAAGAAATCAAACAGTTAGAAAATCGTTCTCCAATATTTTACAGATCGAAAAACAAAAAATGTTAAAGTGTTTTTACACGGTTTGTTAATTATCAATCCTGGCCAGATGAATGGTGCTACAGGCAATTTCCCAGCCTCTTCACTGACTGACAGCTGGATCAGCATTAGAGCCGGCAGTAATTCGGTGCCATAGGCGCAGTTACAGCCATTGCAACTATTCACAGAGTGGTGACTGAAGCTGCATTGGCATACCCCATGACTGAAATACAAAGGTTGCTGGGAGGACTAAAGTCAATTTCCTCCCGGAAGTGGGGCTCTCAGTGCTGGTGCCAGGCAGCATCAAAACACTATTAACCTGCACATTATCCCAATATCTGCAGGTTAATAGCTTTAATTTACATGACAGGATCTCTTTACAGGAAACCTTTCAAGTCCAGAAATGCTTTTTACCTCCAAATATCAGGTTGAAATGCAAGCGGATAGTGTTAAATAGGTTCCCTTTAGTATATGCTCGCATCAGCATGTAACTTGAATGAGTGCTATTTTTTTCTGGTTGCACACTAACCCATGTTATTTTATTCAATAAGGCAGTACAGATGGCCAATTTTTTCACTGACAATTTTTCTGTGAAAAAAAATGCAGCATGCTGCGATTTCACTCTGTATTTGGCAGAGTGCAAGTAAAATATCAGATGCCATACAGGCTATCAGAATATAATATGATTTTTATGGATACATTGTAGTTCTGTAAAATGGGAAACTGTAAATGATCCTGTAAAATACAGTACAGCCTTTGTTCTTGATACTCTGTTGTGGTCACACTGATATACAGCAGTTACATATTTTTATATGCGAAGCCATCATGAGATCATGGAGCTAATTTAAGTAAAGAATTTGCCGTCTTGAACACTGTAGTGGTTCCTTTGCTCAGTGCTTTCATCTACACATTAAGAAATTAGACAGTAGATCATTCCATGATATTTTACTGATCAAAAATCCAAAAACATATAGGTCACCTTGATCTCTTTGATGTGGGCCCTGGCTCTGAGCCCGAATCTTTTCAGGCACAAGACAGGAGATTTGATCAGCTGTCATTTGCCACTAACAGCAGTTTGTGGAATCGCGATCCACCCACAGCTGCTAACAAGTTAAATGCCGCTGTTAATCTCTGACAGCGGCATTAAACTCATGCTTAACGTAAGTACATACCAAACTTCGCCCATCTGCACTCCTGTCACATGATAGCAGGGTGTCGAAAAGATGACTTGACGGCTGGGGCTCTGAAGAAGACCCCTGTGCCTGTCATTGCAGTTCTTATATGGACGCCGACCCGTGGCCACCGTTCGTAGGAGATGATCTTTTCTGCTACACATAGCAGGGCGGAAGCACTGCTATGTGTAGCACCAGCAATTGGATGATCACAGCTTCAAGGCTTAAAGGGTCTATTGAAGCCAGTAAAAATAGTACAAAAAATGTTTTAAAAGCTATAAAAAAAGATAAAGTTCAAATCTCCCCTTTTGCTGCATTCAAAATAAACTATAACAGAAAATAAAAATACACGTTTGGCATCTCTGCATTCAGAAACACCCGATTTATCAATATATATACTAAATTAGTCAAATTGGTAAACGGTGTAATGAGAAAAAAAATCAAAATGTCAGAAATACTGTTTTTGGTCGCCACAGCATTGGAATAAACTGCAATAACGGGTGATCAAAACATCATATCTACCCCAAAAGGTATTAATGAAAATGACAGCTCAGTGGGAAAAAAATAAGCCCTTATCCAGGATCAGATGCCAAAAAGATAAAGATGCCACGCGTCTCTGAAAATGGCACTATTTTTTTTTTATTTTACAAACTTTAGAATTTTTTTCACCATTTCAATAAAAAAGAACCTATACATTTTTTGCTATCTCCAAACCCATAATGACCTGGAGAATCATAATTGCAGGTCAGTTTTAGCATTTAGTGAATATGTTTAAAAAAAACAATTGAGGAATTGGACTTGTTTTTGCAATTTCACCGTAGTTGGTATTTCATTAATGTTTTCCAGTACTTTATATGGTAAAGTTAGTGATGTGTTTCAAAAGTACAACTCATCACTTGGCCTTATTGACTGAAAAATGTAAATGGTATGGCTCCGGGAAGAAGAGGTGCAAAAGATGAAATGCAAAAATGGCGAGGTCGAGAAGGGGTTAAAGATTATAAATGATGATAAAAAGCATGATAGTCTGCCAATAGGCAAAACTGGTCAAAAGAATGTCCTTTTGGGGAATTTTCTAGATATAACATCATGATGGAAAGTCTGGAAGGGAACATATATATTCATACAGTTTTGTTGGTTTTGGATAAAAATCAGCACCATTGTTGACTTGATTCATGATGAGAAAATATTTTTCATATTGTTTAGTAAGAGTGATTGAAGATAATGCTGGCCAAAAGGGGCATCATTAAGAAATTCTGGGCCTTTTTGAAGGGATTATACAAAAAACACAAATCTAGGGTGCATTGTGTAGTTTATCCAAAGGTATCAAAGTTATCACACTGCACCATTTACAGTTCAGAAATGTATAAGGTATTTGACTGTGCCCACTGATATTAAATATGACATAATGGTGATCTTAAATTATTTTACTCTGAAGCCTGTTTTCATCTTTCTGACAATGCCAGATTTTTGAATTCTGACTAGTATCACATTATATACATCAACCCCAACCAATCAAAGGGCATAGAGAGGCATAGGCCCACCCCAACAGCGCCGTTTCACCTGAATGGCTTCTTTACAATGAGGCAAGCAGGAGAAACGGTGCTGTCGGAGTGGGACTGCTGGCATCAGGAGACGAGGATAGACATCTATGTAGGTAATGACATATTGATGAAGTAGCATTTGTCTCAGCTGTTATTATATATTGATTTATTTGCTACTGATTTTACCAACACTGGTTTTCCTTTTGCTCACTGTCCTCTTTTTGACATGTTTGAGAAATTCCCTTTGAATCTTGAATTTGTATTATAAATAAATATTTTATTTTATCATTTTTGTTTGCCTATGCCTCTTTATTCCCTTTGATTGGTTGAGGTTGATGTATTTATAGTATTGATATGAGGATGGTAATATACCTTCAATGGATATTTGATATTTGAGTCATAAAGCGTCACATTATGTGGTAATACATTTTGAATGCTTCAACATATCACACTTCTGTTTTTTTGTGACACATTGTACTTCATGTTAGTGGTACATTTAAGTCAATATGATTTTGTTTATTTATGACAATATCAAAAATTTGACAAAAAATGAAAATTTTGCAATTTTTAAATTTTTAATTTTTATGCTTTAAATTAGATAGTTATACCACACAAAATATTTATTCAATAACAATTACAACATGTCTACTTTACATCAGAATACTTTTTAAAAACATTTATTTTTTGCTGGGAATTTAGAAGAGTTTAAACATTTTAGCAATTTTTCAAAATTTCCAACACCATTTTTTTGGGGACCACATAATATTTTAAATGACTTTGAAGGGTATATGTGACAGAAAATACCCAAACATAACACCATTTTAAAACTACACCCCTGGAAGTGCTCAGAACCACATTGAAAACATTTATTTACATTTTATGTCCTTCACAGGAATTAATGTAATGTGGAAGGAAAACGTGAAAACTGTTGCTTTAGGCCTAAATTTTTAATTTGCAAAAGAACAACAGGAGAAAATAGACCTTTTAATCTATTGTGCATTTTCTTCTGAGTACACCAATGCCCCATATATAGTGGAAAACTACTATTTAGGCTCATGGCAGGACTTGGAAGGGAAACAGCACCATTTCACAATTGGAGTGCAAAATTGGTTGGATTAAACAGTGGATAACATGTTTAGGAGTGAAAATAGTAACCTTCCAAAAATTACTCATTTTGTAAACTGAATGCTTCTGGGAATTCATCTGCAGGTGTAGAGGCGATTTTCACTCCATAGATGTTTTCCTGAAACAAGCAAGCAGTGGACATTGCAGAGTGAAAAATGCAAATATACCAATATACTGCACAATACATTGTAGTGTCCAATACATTTGCCCAACTCATGTTTCTGGAGATATGAATCCCATAAAGGAGTACGGCTCTCCCCACTACAGTAATGACAAACAAGTGGCTGTTTACTGTGGTCTAGGCACACTATGGTGCTCAGAAGGAGCGGGGCATTTGTATTTGGAAACATAGATTTTGCTGCATTTCTATTGGTAAGGTGGGGAGCCACCTCACTTTTCCAGAGCTTTTGTGCTACTAGTTCTGAGGAAAACCCATATTTTTCTGTTCACAGATGATAGGCCTGTATGGGGGCTTGTGTTTTGTGAGTTGATTTGAAGCTTTAATTGGTGATATTTATGGGTACATAACATTTTGGATCAGCTAACATTTATCATGTGCGCTACACTAATCACTTACATTGAGGTTTCCATCTAAAACTTCAAATTGGTGATTCAGATGAAACGCCTGACAGAGACAATCACTAAAAAAGCAGTAAAATTACTCCAGATTCACTGTGGTCTCTGTACAGCGATGTCCAGCCTTTTCAGTGGTCCACAAAATTGTGGACAACCGTTCTTACTTTCGTAAGTGCATGCTTAAAAAGACGGACATTGACGGATCATAGGCCAAAGAGTCTCCATTGCGGTTTGCTCTGAATCACATTTTTCAGAAATTTGCAAGTAAAACTTGATGGAAGTGCTCAGCGTAGCGCGCAGGATAAATATAAGCTAAGCCTTATTGTGATCTTTCTGAGAAAGAATGAACAAATCAACAACAATTCAAGAATTGGTTTAATTTTTTTCACACCATTCACCATGTGGTGTGAGTAATTAGATGGCTAAATTTCTCAGGTCAGTATGATTACAGTGATACCAGATTAATATCTTTTTTTAGATTTTAATACTATCTCACACTAAAAAACACTTTTACAAAAAATTATGAACATTTTAAGCACAATAATTTTTTCCATTGTTCTGCTGACAGTCAGGTGAAGGCTTGTTTTTTGCAGGACGAGTTGAAGATTTTTTAGTACCATTTTAGTATGTGTAACATTTTTTGATCACCTTTAGGCATAATGAACAAAGACTGACAATTTGACCATTCTGAGTGCTGTCATGAAATTGTACTTTAAAAGAATATGTTTTTAAAGCATTTTAGAACTGCATTATATCATGTCCCCTAAGAAACAAATAAAAGTTTAATAACATTTTATGAATAAAATAACCCCCACCACCACTCAACCCCTCACAAACAAAATTATAATTAAAAATAAATATGAGAAAGATGTAACTGAATTACAATGGGTGGAGCAACTAAGATTGTTAAAAAAAGTTCAGAAAAAAGGGAGGAAGAATGATCCAGATCGGGACGGAGGTGGCTAAAATTATGCAAATCCTTATTGGACCACTTTAAAATTTCCAAGAAATGTTCATAGCAGACATCTGGCACACCAGTGAAGGCGATCGTTGTGGCTGCTCACCACAATCCGTGCTGGGCATTGGTTAGCTTGGGGAATTCAACACAGACCAGTAAGCTGACTTCTACTTCATTTTACTTTGTGAGCTTTTGCAGAGTCGTGCTATTACCGTGTCAATATCCCCATTTGATACTTAATAAGGACAACTTTTAGTTATAATATAGCAGAAAAGCACCTACCTCCTTTTTCTATAATAGATATAACCTATTAATATCATAACATTTTTTATTGGACTATGGATCCTCAGCATAAGAACTTTATAGACATAGATGACTATACTGTCAGATTAAACAAGGTAGCCTCAGTATTCAGTAATGAAACACCTGTTTTGGTGACTGAAACTGATGAATTGAGAAATCTAATGCTACAGCTAGCAAAGAAAATGGTCAAAGAGATGAAAACATGGTGGGAGTTGACTACTTTAAAGACATTTGAATCTAAAAGCCTGATCCCTAGAGGATTGTGCTTGAAAAAAAGTACCTATAAAGATTTTTAATGAAGATTTTGAAAAGGAATGGGATTCCACCTTAAGTCAGTGTTCTCGTAAACTCATCTCTCTAATAATCAGATATGAGGACATGGAAGTTTCCAATATAAAACAGGAAATCAAAACCTTACTACGTTCTTTGGAGGGGCACTTCAGTGCTAAAGATTTTAATTTTTATAATGATACACACCATTTTAAAAAACATTAATAAATGAAATAAAGGAAAAGTGAGTTTTAGAGACAAAGACTATTCTTCGGACATTTCTTTTCTATCTACTATGGATGGGCTTTCAGATTCATCGACAGGGTCTGTTAATAGCACATACTTGGTACAACAGAGACCAGCTATGACTATTCCGAGTTCAAGTGGAGCGATTCCAAAAAACACAGGAGATGTGTGGCAGGAAACACAGGAGGAGGAAGATATCCTACCCAACATAAGGACCGCCATTACTGGAATTACATGCATAAAACTAATAATTTTTTTTCTCTTCATAATCAAAACCAAATTGACATGCTGATAATGTGGTGTATCTCATTGAATGCACCAAATGTAAAGTGCAGTATGTCGGATGCACCACATGTCCATTGAAAGTGCATGTCAGACGTCATCTATCTGGTGCAGTATATTCTAAAGCAATTTCTGCTTCTGCTGTCTCCAAGTATTTTCATAATGTGCATAAAGGTAATTTAACAAATTTCAGATTTTGTGGGACCGAAAAAGTATACAAACCTCCAAGAGGAGGTAATTTACAACAGAAGCTTTTAAATTGTGAAACACATTGGTTATTTATGCTTGATAATCGAATTCCCCACAGTCTTAATGCTCGACAAGACCTCATAAAACAATATTAATCATAATTGATCATGTAAAATATATTGTCTAGGGGTATATCATATCTTAGCTTGTGATAATAATGTATTTGGGGCATCAAGTGGGGCATCATTGCATTCGGGAGAAATTGTGTAATAAATTGTGGGGTCCATTTTCTCCTATTACCCCTTGAGAAAATTATAAATTTAGTGCCAATATAGTATTTCAGTGGAAAAAAAAAATTCTGTTTTCACATCTAAATGTTATAAAGTTTTGTGAATTACCTGTAGGATCAATTAGAAACTACATTCCAAAGGCCAAGTAGAGCTCCTTCCCATAAGATCCCGACCGTAAGTACAAACAATAGAGTACAATCACATATGGGCCACTGCTATGTTCAGTAAAAATTCCATAACAAACTATATGGTCCATTTTCTCCTATTACTCCTCATGGAAAATATAAATTTGGTGCTAAAACAGTATTTTAGTGGACAAAATTTATTTTTTTTGCTTTCACATCTAAATGTTCTAAAGTTTCATGAATCACCTGGAGGCTAAAAATGCTGAGCACACCCCTATATGAATTCCTTGAGAGGTCTAGTTTACAAAATGGGGTCACTTGTAGGTGGGTTCCACTATTTTGTCATGTCAAGGGCTCTACATATGCAACATGGCATTCGCAATCTATTCCTGACAAATTTACTCTCAACAAATTAAATTACTCTCTTTCCTTTCCAAGCCCTCTCATGTGCCAAAATAAACGTTTTTGACCACACGTAAAGTATCTTCGTGTTCACAAGAAATTGCGCAACCAATTATATGGTCTGTTTTTTCCTTTTATCCATTCTGAAAATTACAAATCTGGGGCTAAAAGAACATTTTAGCTGAAAAGATGTAATTTTCGTTTTTGCATCCACATTTTAAAAAAATCAGTGAAGCTCAACAAGCTAGTTGAATTTCTTGATGGGTTTACTTTCCAAAATAGGATTGCTTGTGGGGGTTTTCCACTGTTTTGTTACCTCAGGAAATTGGACATGGTCTCTGCAATATATTCAAGCCAAATTTACATTCCAAATACCAAATGGAAATGTCTTCCCTTCAAAGCCTTGCAGTGTGTCCAAATAAAACTGTTTAATTACATACAGTTGTGGCCAAAAGTATTGACACCCGTGCAATTCTGTCAGATAATACTCAGTTTCTTCCTGAAAATGATTGCAAACACAAATTCTTTGGTATTATCATCTTCATTCAATTTGTCTTAAATGAAAAAACACAAAAGAGAATGAAGCAAAAAGCAAAACATTGATCATTTCACACAAAACTCCAAAAATGGGCAAGACAAAAGTATTGGCACCCCCAGCCTAATACTTGGTTGCACAACCTTTAGCCAAAATAACTGCGACCAACTGCTGCCGGTAACCATCAATGAGTTTCTTACAATGCTCTGCTGGAATTTTAGACCATTCATCTTTGGCAAACTGCTCCAGGTCCCTGATATTTGAAGGGTGCCTTCTCCAAACTGCCATTTTTAGATCTCTCCACAGGTGTTCTATGGGATTCAGGTCTGGACTCATTGCTGGCCACCTTAGAAGTCTCCAGTGCTTTCTCTCAAACCATTTTCTAGTGCTTTTTGAAGTGTGTTTTGGGTCATTGTTCTGCTGGAAGACCCATGACCTCTGAGGGAGACCCAGCTTTCTCACACTGGGCCCTACATTATGCTGCAAAATTTGTTGGTAGTCTTCAGACTTCATAATGCCATGCACAGGGTCAAGCAGTCCAGTGCCAGAGGCAGCAAAGCAACCCCAAAACATCAGGGAACCTCCGCTATGTTTGATAAGATAAGATAAGATAAGATAATCTTTTAATCGTCCCACCATGGGGAAATTCAGAGCATTACAGCAGCAAGGCAGGAACAAGTACAGATACAGATGCATAAAGGCATTACATTGACAGTAGGTAGGTACATATACGAAAAAAAGATGTAACCGGACTATCACAACTTTGGATCTATCGGTTCACTGTTTGGGTCGTTCTCCGTTTTGGACAGTGCTGGTTATACAGCCTAACTGCAGCAGGAAGGAAGGACTTTCGATAGCGCTCCCTCTCACATTTAGGATGAAGTAACTGGTCACTGACAGTACTGCACATCTTTGTCATGGTCTCATGCATGGGATGGGAATCATTCTGCACCATGTAGCTCACCTTGGCCAGTATGCTCCTGTCGCCTACTTCCTGAACTGGATCAAGGGGGCATCCCAGGACAGAGCTAGCCCTTCTAATCAGTTTGTCCAGCCTATTCCTGTCCCTGGTTGATATGTCACTACCCCAGCACGCCACACCAAAGAAGATGACTGATGCCACAACAGAGTTGAAGAAGGATGCAAGGATTGCCCCCCTAACTCCGAAGGCTCTTAGCCTTCTGAGCAGATAAAGCCTACTTTGGCCCTTCCTGTACACTGCATCCAAGTGATGGGCCCAGTCAAGCTTATTATTGAGGATCACACCAAGGTACTTATAGGTGTCGACTATCTCAATGTCATTTCCCTGAATGTTCACCACTATTGGTGGATTTTTTTCCCTTGCGAAAGTCCACCACCAATTTCTTGGTCTTCCCGGAATTAATCCTAAGGTGGTTCCTCTGACACCACTCCACAAAAGCTTGGTTAGTATCTCTGTACTCTCTTTCATCTCCTCCTGTGATGAGGCCTACTATTGCAGAGTCATCAGAATACTTCTGCAAGTAGCAGCTAGATGAGTTGCACTGAAAATCCGCAGTGTACAGTGTGAAGAGAAAAGGGGTAAGGACTGTACCTTGAGGTGCCCCTGTATTGCAGATCACCGTGTCTGACACACTGTTCCGAACCTTTACAAACTGAGGTCGGTTCGTGAGGTAGTTAAGGATCCAGGTGGAGAGTTGGAGGTCCACGCCAACAAGGCCCAGCTTGTCTCTCAATAGACCTGGCTGTATGGTATTAAAAGCACTAGAGAAATCGAAGAACATTATTCTCACAGTGTTCACAGGTTTCTCCAGGTGAGAGAGAGTCCTATCTAGAAGGTGGATAATGGCATCATCCACACCAATGCCCAGCCTGTAGGCAAACTGGAGAGGGTCCATATCCGAGCTCACTAGAGGACGGAGACATGTGAGAACCAATCTCTCTAGTACCTTCATCAGGTGAGATGTCAATGTTACAGGTCTATAGTCATTAAGGTCTTTCGGATAAGGTTTCTTCGGAACCGGTACCACACACGATAATTTCCACAGTTGTGGTACTATACCTATTCTCAGGCTCATATTGAACAGATATGTAATGATCTCACTCAGCTGGTGCCCGCAGGTTTTGATTAGTCTTGCACTGATGCCGTCAGGACCTGCAGCCTTCAAAACTTTGATCTTATTCAGTTCTTTTGCAACCTGGGTACTTGTGAAGAACAGACCCTGGCTCAGTTGACAAGTTGCAGCAGGGGGTGAGGTTATTGTAGCAGAGACGTGTGAATGGTATGCAGGGGCAGGAGCAGCCAGTGTGTGATTAAATCTGTTAAAGAATAGATTAAGTTCATTAAGCCCCTCTTTATCTACAACCATCCTGGAGACAGTCTGTCTATGCCCAGATATAGACTTTAGACCCTCCCAGACTTCATGAATCCTTTTCTGTGACAATTTCAGTTCAATCTTTCTCTTATAATTAGCCTTTCCCTGTCTGATTAGATTCTTCAGATCTTTCTGCACATCTCTCAGCCTGCCCTTGTCACCTGATCTGAAGGCCAACTTCTTCTCTTTGAGGAGAGCCTTTATTCCAGGGCTGATCCATGGTTTATTGTTAGAGAAGCACCTCACTACTTTTGTGGGTACCGTGTTGTCTACACAGAAATTAATGTAGTCCGTTATACAGTGTGTGAGACCATCCAAGTCATCACCATAGGAATCTTGCAGCACATCCCAATTGGTTGTTTCAAAACAGTCTCTCAGAGCATCATCACTCTCCTCAGTCCATATCCTCACTGTGCGAGTGACAGCAGGTTCTCTCTGTACAAGTGGCTTGTACACGGGTTGGAGGTGCACTAGGTTGTGATCCGATCTTCCAAGTGGTGGTAGGGCTGACGAGGCATATGCCCCTCTCACATTGGCAAAGAACAAGTCCAATATTTTGTTGTCTCTAGTGAGGCAGGTAACATAATGTGTGCAACTGGGTAGTATGGATGCTGGAGACACATGATTGAAGTCTCCCGAAACCAGAAGGAGTGCTTGGGGGTGAAGGGACTGCATCATGCTCACTGTGGATTGTAGGACCTCAGTGGCGGCATCAGCTTTCTCAGAAGGGGGGACATATGCAGCTATCATGATTACATGCGATAGTTCCCTTGGTAAATAAAAAGGTCTCATGCCCACAGCTAATAGCTCAATGTCCTTACAGCATGTTTGCTCTTTGACCACGATGTGCCTAGAGTCACACCATCTATTATTCACAAATATCGCCAGCCCTCCGCCTTTCCTCTTACCGCTCTCCCTTGTCCTGTCCACGCAAATGAGTTTAAAGCCAGCCAACGAGACAACAGTGTCCGAAGTACCTTTGGTGAGCCAGGTCTCTGTAAACAGCAACATACTGCACTCCCTTAATTCCCGATGATGTCTGGTCAGCGCCGACAGTTCGTCCATCTTATTCCCGAGTGACCTCACATTGCCCATAATGACAGAGGGAAGAGCAGGTCTATAGCGCCTTCTTCTAGCTTTCCTGAGGGCTCCAGCTCTGCAACCTCTTCTCTTAGTCCTTCTTATTTCTGGTAGAATGTACTCTGGTCTATTAGCAGCATGCTGCCTTGCTGTATCCCTAAGCAGTGGTATAGCTTCTCTGGAGTAGACAATAGGGTCTTTTTCAGTTCCTGGATTTCCCAACACAATAGATCCAAGTAAAAACAAGGTAAAAAGTCCATCGAAGGTCCAGGTCCTCTTATGGTTTTCCATAGTGCAATGTCCTTTGGAGTAACAATAAAAAAGAGAAAGGAAAAATAGAAAAAATAGAGAAAAAAGGAGAGTAAAGAAGGAGCTACTGTAACAGGCTGCCACTCCAGCGGTGCCAGGAAGGGGAGATGTAGGGACTGTAGGGACCGTGTTCTTTTCTTTGAGTGCCTCTTTTTTTCTCCTGTAAACTCTATGTTGATGCCTTTGCCCAAAAAGCTCTACTTTTGTCTCATCTGACCAGAGAACATTCTTCCAAAACGTTTTAGGCTTTTTCAGGTACGTTTTGGCAAACTCCAGCCTGGCTTTTTTATGTCTCGGGGTAAGAAGTGGGGTCTTCCTGGGTCTCCTACCATACAGTCCCTTTTCATTCAGACACCGACTGATAGTACGGGTTGACACTGTTGTACCCTCGGATTGCAGGGCAGCTTGAACTTGTTTGGATGTTAGTCGAGGTTCTTTATCCAACATCCGCACAATCTTGCGTTGAAATTTCTTGTCAATTTTTCTTTTCCGTCCACATCTAGGAAGGTTAGCCACAGTGACATGGGCTTTAAACTTCTTGATGACACTGCGCACGGTAGAAACAGGAACATTCTGTTCTTTGGTGATGGACTTGTAGCCTTGAAATTGCTCATTCTTCCTCACAATTTGGTTTCTCAAGTCCTCAGACAGTTCTTTGGTCTTCTTTCTTTTCTCCATGCTCAATGTGGTACACACAAGGACACAGGAGAGAGGTTGAGTCAACTTTAATCCATGTCAACTGGCTGCAAGTGTGATTTAGTTATTGCCAACACCTGTTAGGTGCCACAGGTAAGTTACAGGTGCTGTTAATTACACAAATTAGAGAAGCATCACATGATTTTTCGAACAGTGCCAATACTTTTGTCCACCCTCTTTTTTATGTTTGGTGTGGAATTATATCCAATTTGGCTTTAGGACAATTCTTTTTGTGTTTTTTCATTTAAGACAAATTAAATGAAGATAATAATACCAAAGAATTTGTGTTTGCAATCATTTTCAGGAAGAAACTGAGTATTATCTGACAGAATTGCAGGGGTGTCAATACTGTTGGCCACAACTGTATGTGGTTTTGCCATGCTCATAAGTCGGTAATAAATTCTGTTCTTCATTTTTTCATATTATCTTTTGAAAAAGTGAAAAATTTGAGGCAAAAGCAACATTTTTGTTAAACAAATGAAATTTTTCAATATGGCTATTTAATATTATCAAATTCTGTGTACTTCATGTGAGTTCAAAATGCTTATTATACCCCTTAATAAAATCCTTGAGGGATGTAGTCTCCAATATGGGGTCACTTGTTGGGATTTTCTACTGTTTGGGTACCTTAGGGGCCCTGCAAATGTGACAGGCTACTGTATCCCCATGTTATTTAAGTGATCAGAATGCAAAGAATGATAGTCCCCAAGTGGGACAAAGTAAAAAAGTTAAAAAAAAGATAAATTGTAAAAATATTTAAAAAAGAAGATATATCTATTTGTATGAAAAAAAAAATAAAAGTACACATATTTGATAACACCGCCTCTGGAACGATGATTTGTCTCACTTTGGTTTCTTTGGCTTGGAGAGTTACCTTACCTCAAACGTGGTGGCAATTGGCAAAGAGAGCTTGTCCTCAGGGAGGCATACTGGATTTTGCATTTAAATACTAAATTTCCTAATGGAATGAACAATAGGAATGATTTATTTTATATGTATTGATTTTTTTTTCTTATTTATGTCTAAAAGGGTTAAATGTTGTCATCAGCAACCTCTGTCTCCATCTGCATGCATTTTCTATGTGATTACCCCTGTGTTGGGATTGGTTAGTCTTTCTTTATATATTTGTTCACATTCTTTTTTCTTTCACATTCTATGACTAAGAGCACGACTTTTGCACTAGAAACGCATCAGGTTTCCTTTTATATGTTTTAGTTTGAATAAATAAAGTATTTACGGTACATATTTTACCAGAATGGGTGTCCCGGATTAAATCCTTCATTTCATCTACTGTGGCTCTTTTCACCAGCTGGATCGGCACCCTATGGAGTGATTTCCACAGCCCCAGAAGCAATATTCAATGGTCATGTCTGCAGCTCCCAGTCCTCCTACTCTCTAATTGGGTAATGGAGAAAAATTTCGTATGTCATCTATTACAAGCTTATGTGAACCTGTGTTTTATTAAAAAGAGAATAATTTATGATTTCATCGCCAAATGAGTCCTTAGATGGGGAGAGGCCTACAATTTACCCCTATATGCTTTTAGATTTTTGCAGAAAATATGTTTTTAATTGTATATGCATTGATATACTTTAGCTACCATGAAAGTAGGTGCATGATCATAAGGAGGAAGCCGAAGAGCAGTCACGGTGCCCATATGGATTAATTTATTTATATCTGTTGATAGTGTATGATTTCTGTTGAGTCTTTTTTCTTATATTTAGTGTCAGGACTCTAATGTCAGGACCCTGTGACTTACCCACACTATGGGAGAGCACGGAGTCCAATACAGTAGTGACGGTTCAAGCAGACAGGACCTGCGGCACTGAAAATAGTAAGGAGTCCCAGGACCTAGATCATGTGACTGCAGGGGGCGGGGCTTAGAGTCCTACTGCTGCAGATGATATAATGAACCTACTGCAGGGAAACTGTAGAAGAGCAGAGGAAAACGCAGGTCAAACAAGCAAGGGTTCATACACGGAGAGGGCTGTGCGGTACCAGAGGGACGAGCAAAGAATAGTCAAGTCACAGGCAGAGGGTCATACACAGAGAAGTAGCGCAGTACAAGAGGGACAGGCAGAACTCGTAACAGGGACAGAACCGGGTCAAAACCAAACAAGCAAGCAAGATATCAGGCACAAGGCACACGTATGCACGAGGTCAACTAACTCAGCCGAGGGCAGGAGTATAACTGACACTGGACCTAGGTCAAGTGAGCATTAAATAGCTGCCCTCTGCCAGAGAGAGGCAGAAACAATTAACCCCTGTCTGACCAGGACGGGTGTTATGAATGAGTCACCGGAGGAGGAGAAAACAAAAATACAAGCTAAGTCCAGAAAACCGGAGAGGTTGGTAGCTAACGGATTGCAGACCCCTGATCCTATTCACGACAACTAACAGTAGCCGTGGGGGGTTCCTACGGTGCCCTAGACCCCTCGACACAGCTGGAGAACTAAATAAGCCTAAAGAAAGAAAGGGGAAATCTAAACTGCCCCAAAGCAGACCCCAAAGCAATAGACAGCCCCCAACATGTATTGTTAGTGAAAAACAGATGAAAACACAAATACAGACAGAAAGACAGGCTGCGCAAACGATGGGGCCCAACTAACTAGATAGGAAAGGACAGAAAAGATGCTGGCTGCAATCCGCAAAAACCCTGCCAAAAATAATGTCCAACACGTCTGATAGAAAAGGCCCTGAAGTCACTAGACTTCAAAATCACTATATCAGCACTCAGGTATATTCTGAAGACAGAGCAAAGAGATAAACTGATCAGAGACAAAAATGGAGTTCAGCCCCTCCCAACCAGGGCAGGCTGAACACAAACACTAAGTAAACAGACAAAATCTCATGGAAAAATAGCAGAGCAAAAACTTAGCTTTTAGTAGACAGGAACTAAACTGGATGCCAGAGCTCAGAGCAGAAAGGATCGCCAGCAACCCTGCAGGGCGTCGGCTGCCTTATATCCACTCAGAGATTCTGGATGTCCAATCACACTCCGCCTGTTCAGATGACAGGTTCTTCCCATCCCAATCAATTTCTCTACCTCTCTTCACCAGCAGAGGGAGTTCATCAGACATCAAAGGTGAAGGGGAAAATGAACTCACAACAGACAGGCCAAAGACAAAGCCCATCCTGGAGCATGACAGTACCCTCCTCTCAATGGGGGGCCACTGGACCCCAGGTCTCTCAGGATACTTGGCATGAAAGGCCCGGACCAACCGATCCGCATGAACCGATCAAGCAGGAACCCATGACCGGTCTTCAGGACCGTAGCCTTTCCAATGTACAAGATATTGAAGGGCACGACGGACCAACCTAGAGTCAACAATTCGTTCCACCTCGTACTCAGACTCCCCATCTACCAAAACCGGTGGTGGGGAAGACGATGATCCCTCCCCACAGGACCTCACAGGTTTCAAAAGGGCCCTATGGAAAACATTGGGGATCCGTAGAGATGGCGGGAGATGCAACCGAAAAGCCACCGGGTTAACCGCTTCGGTAATTTCATAGGGACCAATAAACTTAGGTCCAAGCTTCGCAGAGGGGACCTTGAGTCTTATATTCTTGGTAGATAACCATACCTTATCCCCAATCTGGAACACCGGCCCCACGGACTGTTTTTTGTCTGCAAAAAGCTTATATTTATCCTGGGCCTTCGTAATGTTAATCTGGACCTCCAGCCATACCTCCCCCAACCGCTGGATAGTCTCATCCGACCCAGGACACCCAGAGTCCAAATGGGAAAACTCTCCGAAATGATGATGAAACCCATAGTTGCAGAAAAAGGGAGATGTTCCCGTAGACTGGTTAATGCGGTTGTTAAACGCAAACTCGGCCAAAGGTAATGCAGTACACCAATCATCCTGTCGGGCTGAGGTCAAGCATCACAGAATTTGCTCCAGAGACTGATTGGTCCGCTTGGTCTGCCCATTAGTCTCTGGATGGTAAGCGGATGATAAGGACAGACCAATACCCAACCTTTTACAAAATGCCCTCCAAAATCTGGAAACAAATTGTACTCCTCTATCAGACACCACATTCAAGGGTACCCCATGCAACCACACCACATGCTCAACAAACAATCTGGACAACGTTTCCGCATTAGGTAGAGCTGCCAAAGGTACAAAATGTGCCTGCTTACTAAACCTGTCCGCCTCAACCAAAACGACGGTATTACCCTTGGAGGGGGGAATGTTGGTGATGAAATCCATGGACAAATCAGTCCATGGTCTCTCAGGAATTGGCAGTGGTACCAATTCCCCGGCCGGCCGGTTATGGGGGGTTTTCGCACGGGCACAAACATCACACGCAGACACATATTCCCCAACATCAGAGGCTAAAGAAGACCACCTGAATATTCTAGCAATGGCCTTCCGGGTAGCCGAGATCCCTGGATGTCCACCCAGCACTGTCATGGAACTCCCGGAGGACCTTGAGATGAAACTGAGCTGGTACGAAAAGTTTATCCACCGGCTTAGCCGCAGGTGCAAGAGACTGGGCTTCCCGATTCTCCCGTTCCAACATATTAGAAATACCTGCCACCACCACCCCGGGCTGAAGAATGGAGGATGGAGGTTCGGGGGGGAAACCGGATCTAGACTGCGTGACAAGGCGTCAGCTCTGACATTTTTGGATCCTGGCTGAAAAGTGATAGAGAAGTGGAATCGGAAAAAAAAAGTGACCATCTAGCCTGTCTAGGAGTCAACCTTTTAGCTGACTCATTGTAAGCTAGGTTCTTGCGGTCTGTAATTACGGTTATAGGATGGACAGCCCCCTCCAAAAAATGCCTCCATTGTTCAAAGGCCAACTTAACGGCCAGAAGTTCTCGATTCCCAACATCATAGTTTCTCTCCGCAGGGGAGAATTTCTTCGAGAAAAAGGTGCAAGGTCTCAAATTAGTCAAAGTGGCAGGTCCCTGGGACAATACCGCCCCCACCCCCACCTCTGAGGCGTCCATCTCAACAATAAATGGTCCAGACGGGTCCGGTTGAATATGAACCGGAGCAGACATGAAACTTTTTTTAAAAACTGAACCGCCGCTATCACTGCGGCTGACCAATTCTTGATATCGGCCCCCTTTTGAGTCATGTCTGTGAGGGGTTTAACCACCTGTGAGAACCCCTTATAAATTTGCGATAATAATTGGCGAATCCTAGGAAACGCTGCAGAGTTTTTAAATCACAAGGTTGGACCCAATCGACAATGGCCTGCACCTTATTAGGATCCATGCGATACCCCTCAGCAGACACAATGAACCCCAGAAAAGAAGTAAGGAGTCCCAGGACCTAGATTATGTGACTGCAGGTGGCGGGGCTTAGAGTCCTACTGCTGCAGATGTTATAATGAACCTACTGCAGGGAAACTGTAGAAGAGGAGAGGAAAACGCAGGTCAGACAAGCAAGGGTTCGTACACAGAGCAGGCTGTGCGGTTCCAGAGGGACGAGCAAAGAATAGACAAGTCACAGGCAGAGGGTCATACACAGAGAGGTAGCACAGTACAAGAGCAAGAGGGACAGGCAGAACTCGTAACAGGGTCAAAACCAAACAAGCAAGCAAGATATCAGGCACAAGGCACATGTACACACGAGGTCAACTAACTCAGCCGAGGGCAGGAGTATAACTGACACCGGACCTAGGTCAAGTGAGCATTAAATAGCCACCCTCTGCCAGAGGGAGGCAGAAACAATTAACCCCTGTCTGACCAGAACGGGCCAAAGACAAAGCCCATCCTGGATCATGACATTTAACTTGAATTGGTGCCATTATGCAGCCAAATTTTTGCCATCCGTATCCAATATGTCTGTGTCTTTTAAAAAAATGCAATAAAGAGAATGATTGAAAATTACCTGGTGCCTTCGAAATCTACCTTTTTTGTACTATGTTCATTGGAGAGTCACAAGTATGCACAAATTTGTATGAGCAATGTAGGGAATCTGACTTAAATTATTGCAGTAAAGATCTGATTTTAAAAGACACATGCGTGAGATAGATAATTTTCACTACTTCCGAGTTTTAATGAGGTTTTTTAAATTATGAAAATACCCCAATAATAGCTGCTAAAAAGCAAAATGATAAAATAATTGTTTTGGTGCCAGGATTCTCCCGCTGCACAGGATAGATCCCAAGCCTTGTCTGGTGCAGTGGTCTCCCATTCAGGCTCAGCCGCTGGTATGTCTGCTCAGCACAGATTCCGGACCCAGCACCTTGTCCAAGCTCATGCTGCATGTGTAGTTGCTGCTGGCTCTCCAGCTAAGCCTATTGTGACTACTGGTATACACGTGCAGCGTTGTACTCTGGAGCCTAAGTTCAGATTTCACCCTACTGAGCATGTCCATGATATGGCGCCTTCTCATTGGTGCTCAGATGTCAGCTGCTCTGATGATGTGACAGCTTCAGATTGGTCCACAGGAAAGGTCCTGTCTGTCTGGACTTGAGCTTTAGGTATAAAAGACTCTCAATGGCGCATGCCTGTGCGCTGGTATCATGTGTTTTTGTTGTGTTGGTGGCTACTATACCACCCTGTGTACATGTGTGCCACTAATAGCACTGCAAGCGTTTGTTTAGACAGGTAGGGTGGGAACTCCCAGTGAAACCAAGGCAAATGCCCCAATAAAAGACCTGAACTGAGATGCTGCAAAGCCCTACAATATGACTTTCTGATACCTTCCTATCTGTGGAGGTTGGCACCCTAGGGATCCCGATTTTTTGGCGCCCCCACTCAGCGAGGACTGTCCCTCACTGCCCTGCCAGTCCCTGATATCAAAGGTATGAAAACAATGACCGGTAGTGCAGAGATGAATGGTGCAAAATGCCCTAGGCTATTGCAAGCAATCCCAGAAAAATGAAATTAAAATTACCACATAATGACATCAGGGTCCTCAATAATGTAACAAAATATAGCCTGACAATAGAGCATATATATGAATAAAGTGACCACTTATCATTTGTGGAGTACCCCAGCACGTTTCCCTGCAACAGCGGTTCATCAGGAGGCGAAAGAGATAGAAACGGTGTCCATCATGTCAGATATCAGGATGAGATGGCAACCGCGGTCAGAGGAGGCCAACCTTATAAAGCCCCCGTTAATACACATGGAAATGCCTACCCAATCAGATGTTTGAATCACTAAAGGGAAGAATATTTAGTCCCATAATTACCGCAAAAGGTACCTCACATGTGTGCACCTGGATAAACGATGCCGTAAAGCCCCCGCAAGTGCTCCGACATGGAGCGCAAACAACATGGCCGCGGGAGCTTCCGGTATCTATGCACGTCATAGATCACAGTGCGCATGCCCGGAAGCTAGTACACATACCGTGGAGCCAGAAACAAAGATGGCCACGGTGATAACAAATCAAAACTGCGCATGCTCAAACATTTTTTTAGTTGTGCGCTAGATTCCAATTCATCAGGCATAAAAAGAAGCGAAGAACATCCAAACCGCACAGAACCACAAAAAGATCGTGGTATGGCAGGCAAATAAATAGATGTACACTTCAAATTTGCGGCACACTCACACGCTATTTATATGATATATATCAGTGACTGACGGGTCTGCAAAATAGATGTTAAGCGGAGTGTACAAATGGGACAGCTAGATATATCAAAGTACAAATAATAAGAACACAACGATAAATTGATAAACCCATAAATATGGTATATGTATCAAATGTATAATGACATGCCATTATACTCCCCCATCTACTTCAAAAAAAGGGCCAGACGTCAAATCAGAGAATATTCGATATTAAATAAAGCAGGTATAAGACATACATTCATTTATTCCATCAGGGAAAAGGGACTGTAGTCTGAAAATCCTTTCACATTCACATCTCAAGATGATTTTATCCAAATCCCCTCCCCTCACTCTAGGTTTTATTAGCTCAATCATATTAAAATTAATCTCAATAAGGCGGCCATTGTGGACAGCATTCATATGTCGGGCAATTGGGGTTTCTCGTTTATTCCTAATATCGCCCAAGTGCTCGCCCACTCTCACCCTAAGTTCCCTCGTAGTCTTGCCCACGTAATCCATTGGGCACTTGCATGTCGCTTTATACACCAAACCTGATGATCTGCAGTTCCCAAAATCCCTAAGACAGAAGACCCTTCCATTAGTTGCACTAGTGAAGGTTTTGCATTGATTCATAACATTACATCTGGTACAATTACCACATCTAAAAAAGCCTAGAGGTTTTCTATCAAGCCAGGTGCCAGCTGCAACAGGTCTCTGGTATAAACTGTGTACAAGACGATCACCTATTGACCTCCTTTTCTATAGGTGATACTGGGTTTCTGCGGAATAAGTCCCCTCAAATTCGGGTCAGCCAGGAGAATCCCCCAGTGTTTTTTTAGAACCCTATACACTCTGTCCGATTGTCCATCATATGTACCAATAAGCCTAACCAAATTCTCATTGGCTACATCCAGCTTCTCTTTCTTCTGGAGAAGAGAGGACCTCTCAACATGGAAAGCCTCATCCCGTGGTCCATTCAGCACATGCATAGGATAACCTCTCATTCTAAATCTTTCATAGAGGTCACTGGCCTGTCTCCTAAAAGTGCCGAGATCAGAACAGTTCCTCCTGATCCTAAGAAACTGACCCTTCGGTATTCCCTTTTTGAGTGGAACTGGATGGTGACTCGTCCATCTCAATAGGCTATTAATAGGTCGCAGTCGGCTTCCTAAATGTACATGTACTGATACCCCCATCAGATTTCTTGGATATTGTCAAATCCAAAAAATGGCTGTGGTCTGGCACTCAGATATAAATCTAAGACCAATGGAGTTGATGTTGATATACCCTATGAAGCGGTGGAAGTCAGCCTCTGAGCCAGACCAGAAAATCAAGATATCATCAATATATCTGGCCCAGAGGCTGACAAAAGGATTCCACCACTCATCCTCATCCCCAAAAATAAGGGTTTCAATCAACTCAGTGTTCTTTAAGTGTTTTCTCGCAGCCTTGCTCCTTCATTGTGCTAGCTGCGGTTTCTCCATCACCGCACGGTGGACCCCGGGTTGCGAACGCACCTTATTATTTATTATTTGGTGCATTCCGCCAATCCTAACAATAATGATAAATTGCAGATATAGACAAGAACAGTTACATATTCTATTTTATGTTTTCTTATTGTTAATAGTAGTGATTAAGTATTTTTTTTATTTTACCATTCCCATTTGGGACTGCAAATTCATGAGTAGTCTCCTGAGAAGCAGTATTACAAGAAAATGATATGTGAACCTTCCTTTATATACTAGTGTTTAATCAAGCATTATTACATTAAAACCAGTATTCTTAGTAAATTCAAGATGACCCACGATGGTGAGCAATTTATCTTTTAATTCATTTTCAAGAAACTTCAGTGCTTCCACCATTCCTTCCTGATGCTGCTCAGTTTGAATGCTTAACAGGGCTATAATTTTATCTTTACTTTAATTTTTGCTTTTGAAATTATCTCACCAAGTTTATTATGTATTGCAGATTTATTTTTTGTGTCTGTAAAAAGTAAATATTACAATTATCTTTTAAAACTAACGTCTTTTTCATTGTGCTAGCAATTTTTTCTTTTACAGTTTTTTTTACATGAATTTTTCAAGCTGAAAAATCCATGTTAAAAACTTAGAAAACTATGTTTTGGCACTCTTTTGTTATGTTTTTTAATGCAGTTTATAATATATGGGGTAAAAAAAATGTCTGCTTCAGTTTATTCTATTGTCAAAGTTGGAGCATTTTTTTTCAAGCATCAATACTTCAAGTATGCACGTTTTTCCAGTTGAAATATTTTGAAACTATTTTCCTTAAAGGATTTGTGACAAATTTTTTATTTGTGACCAAAAGCTTAGATATGTTTAATGTACTTTGTTGTTTATTTTTTGACGTGGCTTTTATATATTGGGCATTTTTTTCAGGTCCAGTTGATTCTGTAGACAAAATTAACTAATTTTTTCACATAAAAAAACAGGTGAAAAAAATTGATAATGCTAGTTAATTTACAAAAACGTAAACGGGTTATCAGGGTTTGTTATTTTTTTGTATGCAGCTAAGAACTCTCCAGCTGGTAGTTGCTAGCTGCCTGCCTGCCTGTTCTGCCCAGTGATGATCTCTGCATCCAGTAATGTTGCATCCACAGATCAGCTTTTTCTCTTCAGTTCTGCTCTGTTAACAGCATGTTACTGATAGCCAGCTCACCACTGCCTAACTTTTGTAGAGGAAAAAAAATAATGATCCTAGTTCAAAATGGAGTTACAGTATATTTCTATCTTGGAAGACAGTGAATTAACAAAGTATATGTTAACTTGTTTTTCTCCTTTTCTTTCAAGAGTCATAAATTTTACATTATTCTGCAGACATAGATTTAGAGGGCTTATTTTTCCATGACGAGTGGTAATTTTGAGTTACCACATTCACATTACCATACAGAGTAAGGAAAAATTACAAAAATATTTCAAGTTGGGAGAAATGTTGAAAAGACTTAATTTTGCAATTTTTTTTCATTTTATTTTTTCCAAGTCAGTATGATTATGGTTGCATTTTTTTATGGGAGGTGCAGTATTAAAAATATATTTGGCATTTCGATTATTCTATTTTTTTATGATATTTACAATACAAATTAATTTTATATTGTCATAGATGGGACTTTTACTAATGCTGCAATATCAAATATAGATATTTTTGAGTTTTTAAATTTCTTTTTTTAACTAGGCAAAAGGGGTGATTTGAATATTTGTTTTTATTACTTTTAATATTTATTTTGCTATTCACTTCTTTTTTCAATACCCATGACGGACTTGAATCTGTGATTATCTGAAGGCTTATAAACATACAGAAATACTAAAATATTGCTACATAAAAATCACAGTCTTCTATGATGCCAAGCCTGTGACTGGACATCACAAAAAAAATAACATCACAAGCACGGGGGCCTTCAGCTGGCCCTGGCTGTTATGACAACCCATTGGCTTTCCGGAATCATGTAGCACAGGGGACATATAAGCCAGATCACTGTGCTTAAATTCCACTGTCAGTGAGTAACTGCATCAGTTAAGAGGTTATCAGTAGTGATCAGCAGTAGCTACATAATTTAGTCAATATCTGCACTGTTTGTAGCGAGGTAAGCTGCTGAGCCCACTCTAAACACTCAGACAGGATCCATTATACGTATAATATGTCATTGCGCGTTAAGGAGCAAAAATTTGTTCCTTTTAATGTAGGCTATACTTACAATACTATACAAAAGATTTAGGAAGTGATTGGGAAAAAAATCTTCAAAGTAAGAATGCTTTCAAAATAGAAATGTTAATTGATAATTTTTATCAATTAACAACATAAAACGTGAATCAACAAAATTTAATTAAATCAGTATTTGGTGTGACCACACTTTGCCTTCAAAACAGTATCAAATCTTATAAGTAAACATGCACAGTTTTTGTTGGAGCACAGCAAGGAGGATGATCCTAAGATCTTGGAAAACTAACCACATGTCTACTATGGTTGCTGGCTTGCACAAATCCTTCTGTTTATTTCTGTAATCTCAGACAGGCCCGATGATGTTGAGATCAGGTCTCTGAGAACCTAACCATAAGTTCCAGGATACTTTGTTCATCTTCATAATGAAGATATTTCTTAATGACATTAGATGTATGTTTGGGTTGTCCTGCTGTAGAATAATTTTGGAATCAATCACATGTCTACTTGATGATATTACACAATGAATAAGTATCTGCTTGCATTCATCAGTATACAGGACAACATTAATCCTAACCAAATCCACAATTCCATTTACAGAAATTAAGCACCAAAATTGCAAGGACTCTATGCAATACCTCAATGTTGCCAACAGTTACTCATTATCTGCTCTTAGTCAAACAAACTAAATTCTTTCACAGACAAATATTTCAAATTTTGACTCAACAGTCCAGTGCACCTGCTGCCATTTTTCTGAACCCCAGTTCCCAGATTTTGTCACGCATAGTTGAGTCACTTGGAATTGTTTACATATACAGGGTTGGCCATTTATATGGATACACCTAAAAAAATGGGAATGGTTGACGATATCAACTTCCTGTCTGTGGCACATTAGTATATGGGAGGGGGGAACTTTTCACGATGAGTGGTGACCATGGTGGCCATTTTGAAGTTGGCCATTTTGGATCCAACTTTATTTTTTTAATGGGAAGAGGGTCATGTGACACATCAAACTTATTGAGAATTTCAAAAGAAAATCAATGGTGTGCTTGGTTTTAACATAACTTAATTCTTTCATGAGTTATTTACAAGTTTATGACCACTTATAAAATGTGTTCAAAGTGCTGCCCATTGTGCTGGATTGTCAATGCAACCCTCTTCTCCCACTCTTGAGTCCTTGAGAGTAGTAGGGATCGATTTGCAATCTCCATGCTTTTCTCATGGTCATGACCTGTGACCTGTTCAAGAGTTGGAAGTGCCAAAAATCTGTTCATATTTGCTTCAGAGGGAAAAACCAAAACTGTTATTTATCGGCTCTTGAATGAGTTGAAAATAAAATACTAGCAATACTAATCATATTCATGATTCAAATCATAATCATTTAGTTAATTTGTGTTGCAAATCTGTAGTGTTGACTATATGATGTGAAAAGTTTTTATGTGCAATATAATCATAATTTTTTTTTATAACACTGCACTGGGGGAATCTCGAGCCATGTCTTCTGCAGTCTCCCATTCCTCTGCAGCCGCAGAGATTCCTGCTCAGCAAAGACAGTTAGATACTATGCCTTGGCAATGCCAGGCTCTTTAGCTAGTAATAACTAATGATACATAATTATACTCATCTCAGCAACTCCCTTTCTGGGTGAACTCAGGAACATTTTTATTTTTTGATGGAAACGATACATTTTGGAAAATTCTAAATACATTTAAAGGGAGTCTATCACCCCATTTTTTGAGTATCAGGTGCCGGCACTGCCATCAGGAGCTTATCTACAGCATTCTGTAATGCTGTAGATAAGCCCCCGATGTAACCTGAAATATAAGAAAAAAAGAGTTAGATTATACTCACCCCAGTGTTCCGTCCGGTCCGATGGGTGTCGCCATCCCGTCTGGTGCCTCCCATCTTCATACGATGATGTCCTCCTCCTTGCTTCTCCCTCAGCTCCTGCGCCAGCATACTTTATCTGCCCTGTTGCCAGGAAAGGTCCGGCGCCTGCTCATGGCAGTATTCTGCTCTGCCATCAACAGGGCAGAGCAGTGCACCTGCACAGGAGCCATGACAGGCAGCAAAGAAGAGGACGTCACCATTAGAAGATGGGAGGCGCTGGACCGCGATACCCATAGGACAAATACCGGACCGCCCCCCCCGGTGAGTATAATATAACTCATTTTTCTTATCTATCAGGTTACAGTGGGGGCTTATCTACAGCATTACAGAATGCTGTAGATAAGCCCCTGATGGTGGTGCCGGCACCTGATACTCGAAAAATGGGGTGACAGATTCCCTTTAATTATTGTGTTTAGATTTGATTAACTGAGTCATCTCTAATGTAATAGATTTATCTTCCCATTAAAGGATTTGTTGGAGATCTAAAAGAAGAATCTTCTCTTTTTACTGGAAACATCACAGCTCTTGTGAATATGTTCTGCCTTTTATTGCAGCTAATTCTTATTCAAGACACTGAAACTGAGTTGCAATAACAGATACATCCAATGAAAGTGAGAGGGACTGTTTAAGAAAAAAAATAACATTACATAATCTTGGACAAGCTCTTTATGAAAAAACTAAAGTAGTGCTTAACGTTTATCTACCACATTGCGACTCTTCAAAAAAAGATGGAAGAACCGATTATACAAGTCCAAATAAGTAATTAAAATTATACAGCTTTATTAGTCAAAATACATTAAAACATCTGGGGTGAGGGGAGAAAGGAACTGGTAGCAAAAGCGGATGCAATTCCAAAGCAGCACTCACAGAAAAATATGTGATACTTGATGAATGATTACTGTAAGTAATAAACATAAGCAAAAAAGTATAAAACCAAATGAGAAAAGGAATATATTAAAGTGCAGATGTGCTGTGGTTTACATTATTATAATAATATCCACACACTGTTTGTTGACCAAAAGGACATATCACTGCATTCTGGTCATTGTATAGGTAGATTAGGTGCTTTGAAAAAAGTGCTTGTGCCAGTGCATATATGGTAAGTCCAATGTCACAAAGGGGACATTATAAGAAAAACATACATAGTATATAAAATAAGGATTGCCCGCATGCTATACCCAATGATATACAGTATATAGCATTAGCCCCTTGGTGGACTGTACCTGTATAGCAGATAAGAGTGAGTGTGTTGATGGAGAGTCTTCCCCAACGCGCATTTCGGCATCTGCCTTCTTCAGGGGGTGTTCACATTATGACTCTTGTGAATGAATACGTGGGCCCATAATAAACTCATAAGCATTGATTGCATTTTCCCACATAAAGTATGTTCCATACAACACAGATTTGTAAAATTAAGCAGAAATGTTAATAGTAACTTATATGATTTAATGTATTCTATTAGACAAACTTTTGCCATTGTTTGTGATTATTAGTTTTCTATATTTCAGCTATTTCCAAATCAATGAAAATACTTTTTGTAAACAGGAGCATTGTAAATGAATTCATCCTTGTTGGATTTTCCATCTCATCATACTACATTCCGTTAATTTTCTTTCTATTTTTAATGTCTTATTTAATCACCATGATGGGAAATATTTTCATTCTTGTATTCTATTTCAGCTATGAGAGTCTTCAGAAACCAATGTATTTCTTTATCTGTAACTTAGCCATTTTAGACATCATTTTCATTAACACTATTGTGCCAATTCTCTTAAAGGGGGTTGTCAATGAAATAAATCAGTTATCAGTGGCTGGCTGTCTAACACAGAGTTATTTGTACTTTTTGGTGGGCACAACTCAGTTTTTCTTGCTTGATGCCATGTGTGTTGACCGATATTTAGCCATATGTCATCCACTGCGTTATCCTGCTATAATGCATAGAAAAACATGTGCTTGGCTTGTTACAGGAGCATGGATAGCTTCTTTTGTAACCAACCTTATTCCTACAATTCTCATTATGAAACTTTCATACTGCAATGAGGAGATAAATCATTTCTTCTGTGACGTAGGGCCACTTATACGGAATGCATGCACTGATACCACTTTTCTTCAACGTTTGATGTTCATTAGCTCTTGTGCATTACTTTTTTCACTTTTTGTTGCCACAATATCATATTCTTTTATCGTGTTAGCCATTTTAAAAATTAAATCGGCACAAGGACGAAAAAGAGCGTTTTCTACCTGTTCTTCACATGCACTGGTTGTTACTATTTTCTTTGGGAGCTGCATTTTCATGTATGTAAAGCCTAATCAACATAGGGAAACAGATGAGTATGATAAAAAAGTGGCTATTCTCAACACGGTTGTGGTTCCTTTAATTAATCCTTATATTTATACTTTGAGGAACAAGATAGTAAGAAATATAATCAAAGGAAGGTGGAAACAGATAACACATTTTGTGTAGTGTTAAGGCTAACTTTTCATATTAGAATTGAGCAAAAATATTTGCAGGACTCTAGTCAAGAGGCAACATTCATAGTCCATGACTGCCTCCCCAGAGCCCAGCAAACCTCCTCCTAACTTCCAGTATCTCCATTGCCTCTTCTTATTTGCAGGCACTGAGCAACATCATAGTTGCAGTGTGATGTTTGCAAGTCTCTCTAGGCCATCTGATCAGAAGAGGCACCAGGGATACTTTCTCGCTTCCACCTGGAGGTTCGCAGGGCTTTGGTCTAGAGGCCTCATACTACTACCAAGGCTGCTGGACCATGATGCTTCAAATATTTTTGCTCAACTCTATCCCATATACAGGGTGGGCCATTTTTATGAATACATCTAAATAAAATGGGAATGGTTGGTGACCCAGATCGGCGAGATGAATTTGCAGAATGGGCAAAACAAAAATTGGAACACGACCCTCAGTTTATACAGAACATTATGTTCAATGATGAGGCAAACTTTTTTGGGTGGGCCATTAATATGGATACACCTAAATAAAATGGGAATGGTGACAGTTTTATTGCATAGGGTGTCTTGCATTGAAATCTGCTGCAATGACCCAGTTACTGTGTTCACCAGACATCAACACAATTTCTATCTGCTCCTCACGTGTTAACCTCTGCGACATGTCAATGGCTGTAAACAAAGAGAAATTTGTAAATAACTCATGAAAGAATAAAGTTACGTTAAAACCAAGCACATCATTGCTTTTTTTGTGAAATTCTCAATAGGTTTGATGTGTCCCATGACCCTCTTCCCATTGAAAAAAATAAAGTTGGATCCAAAATGGCCAACTTCAATATGGCCACCATGGTCACTACCCATCTTGAAAAGTTTTCCCCCTCTATTATACTAATGTGACACAAACAGGAAGTTGATATCACCAACCATTCCCATTTTATTTAGGTGCATCCATATAGATGGCCCACCCTGTACTTTACATAATGTTTACAGGTTCAGCTAAACATCTATTTTGTTTAGAGGCCTCCTGACTCAGAGTGGATGTGGTTTTATATTAATAAATTAAAAATGAGAAAAAAGCCAGCTCACCACTGATTAGTAACAGGTGCTCGGAACTCCCTCCTGGTCACACGTGGAAATCCAATAAAAAAAAAAACAGCAATGTTCCAGCTTCTTAAAAATTTACAATCCTTTAATGAAAAATAGCGACGCGTTACGATTAGTGTTGAGCGATACCATCCGATACCCTAAAATATCGGATCGGATGGTATCGGCCCGATACGAAAAAAGTATCGGGTATCGCCGATTCCGATACCGGAAGTCCCATTCAAGTCTATGGGACTTCCGGTATCGGAATAAGAAAAACCCTTTTCTGTCCTTGTACAGCCTCTCGGGGGGGGGGTGTACGGACCTTCCGGGGGTCTGTGCCGACTGCCCGGGGGTCTTTGCGGACTGCAGGGGGTCTGTACCGGCCTGCCGGTGGTCTGTACTGACTGTCCAGGGGTCTGTGCAGGCTGCGGGGGTCTGTAACGGCCTGCCGGGGTGCTGTGCCGACTGTCCGGGGGTCTGTGCAGGCTGCGGGGGTCTGTGCAGGATCGTCCGATGGGACTACAAGTCCTATCGGGCGATGCCTGCTACCATGACGGTGATTGACACATTAGCCAATGATGGGACAGTAGTAGTCCCATCATCCGGCTAATGTGTTGAATGTACAAAAAAAAAAATACATACTACATACATACTACTTGCTACATACATACTACATACATACTACATACATGCTACATGCTACATACATACTACATGCATGCAACATACATACTACATATATACCACATGCATGCAACATGCATACTACATATATACTATATGCAACATGCATACTACATATATACTACATGCATGCAACATACATATAAACTACATATATACTACATGCAACATACATACTACATATATACTACATGCATGCAACATACATACTACATATATACTACATGCAGGCAACATGCATACTACATATATACCACATATATACTACATGCATGCAACATACATATATACTACATGCAACATGCATACTACATATATACTACATGCATGCAACATACATACATACTACACATATACCACATATATACTACATGCATGCAACATACATATATACTACATGCAACATGCATACTACATATATACTACATGCATGCAACATACTACATATATACCACATATATACTACATGCATGCAACATACATATATGCTACATGCATGCAACATACATATATACTACATATATACTACATGCAACATGCATACTACTTATATACTACATGCATGCAACATACATACATACTACATATATACCACATGCATACAACATACATACATACTACTAGTGTTGAGCATTCCAATACTGCAAATATCGGGTACCGGCCGATAATCGCTGCATCGGAATTCCGATACCGAGTACCGATATTTTTTCAATATTGGATATTGGAATCGGAAGTTCCCATAATGCAAAGAGCCACTGCTGTGGCTCTGATTGGCTGCCGAAATTACGTCATCATGATGCGCGGTCTGTGCGCATCATGATGCGCTGTCAGTTTGGGCCTTCTGGGGGGTCTATGCCGACTGCCCGGGGGTCTGTACCGGCCTGCCGGGGGTCTATGCCGACTGCTCGGGGCTCTGTACCGGCCTGCCGGGGGTCTGTGCCGACTGCCCGGGGCTCTGTACCGGCCTGCCGGGGGTCTGTGCCGACTGCCTGGGGGTCTGTACAGGCCTGCCGGGGGGCTGTGCCGGCCTGCTGGTGGTCTGTGTCGACTGTCCGGGGGTCTGAGTGGACTGCCGGGGGTCTGTACCGGCCTGCCGGGGGGCTGTGCCGGCCTGCCGGTGGTCTGTACCGACTGTCCGGGGGTCTCTGCAGGCTGCGGGGGTCTGTACCGGCCTGCCGGGGGGCTGTGCCGGCCTGCTGGGAGGCTGTGCCGACTGTCCGGGGATCTGTGCAGGCTGCGGGGGTCTGTGCAGGCATCGTCCAATGGGACTACAAGTCCCATCGGGCGATGCCTGCTACCATGACGGTGATTGACACATTAGCCAATGATGGGACAGTAGTAGTCCCATCATCCGGCCTATGTGTTGAACGTAAAAAAAAAAATACATACTACATACATACTACATGCTACACACATACTACATACATGCTACATGCTACATACATACTACATGCATGCAACATACATACATACTACATGTATACCACATGCATGCAACATGCATACTACACATATACCACATATATACTACATGCATGCAACATACATACAACATATATACTACATGCATGCAACATACATACAACATATATACTACATGCATGCAACATACATACAACATATATACTACATGCATGCAACATGCATACTACATATATACTACATGCATGCAACATACATATATACTACATGCAACATGCATACTACATATATACTACATGCATGCAACATACATACTACATATATACCACATGCATGCAACATGCAAACTACATATATACCACATATATACTACATGCATACTACATATTAACCACATGCATGCAACATACATATATACAACATATATACTACATGCAACATACATACTACATATATACTACATGCATGCAACATACACACATACAACATATATACTACATGCATGAAACATGCATACTACATATATACTACATGCATGCAACATACATATATACTACACGCAACATGCATACTACATATATACTACATGCATGCAACAACATACATACATACAACATATATACCACATGCATGCAACATACAAACTACATATATACCACATATATACTACATAAATGCAACATACATACATACAACATATATACTACATGCATGCAACATGCATACTACATATATACTACATGCATGCAACATACATACTACATATATACTACATGCATGCAACATACATACATACAACATATATACTACATGCATGCAACATGCATACTACATATATACTACATGCATGCAACATACATATATACTACATGCAACATGCATACTACATATATACTACATGCATGCAACAACATACATACATACAACATATATACCACATGCATGCAACATGCAAACTACATATATACCACATATATACTACATGAATGCAACATACATACATACAACATATATACTACATGCATGCAACATGCATACTACATATATACTACATGCATGCAACATACATACTACATATATACTACATGCATGCAACATACATACATACAACATATATACTACATGCATGCAACATGCATACTACATATATACTACATGCATGCAACATACATATATACTACATGCAACATGCATACTACATATATACTACATGCATGCAACATACATACATACTACTTATATACCACATGCATGCAACATGCATACTACATATATACCACATACATACTACATGCATGCAACATACATACTACATGCATGCAACATGCATGCAGCATACATACTACATATATACCACATGCAAACTACATATAAACCACATATATACCACATGCATGCAACATACATATATACAACATATATACTACATACAACATACATACTACATATATACTACATGCATGCAACATACATATATACTACATATATACTACATGCAACATACATACTACATGCATGCAACATACATATATACTACATGCAACATGCATACTACATATATACTACATGCATGCAACATGCATACTACATATATACCACATGCATGCAACATGCATACTACATATATACCACATATATACTACATGCATGCAACATACATATATACTACATACAATACATTCATACAATACATACATATAGACATACAGTACATATAACATAGAGTACATACTCACAATCACTTGTCACTTTGATCCCCGAAGCCATTGTCATATGTGGAATAAATATTAAAATAACAAAGCACCAATATACTTACCCCTGATCCGCAGAAGTCCACGAGTGTCCCACGACGATCTTGCGTGGAGAACAGCAGCATCAGCTGATGCTACCGTTCTCTACGGGCTCCTGGAAACCAGTGTCGGGAGGTAGGTATCCTTCCGCCCTGTATTCCCCCGCCACTGTAAAAAAAAAAAAAGTCCCTAGTCTCACTTTATGGCAAAAGCTGCGCGGGAAATTTCTCACACAGCAATGCCATAAAGTGAGACTAGGGACTTTTTTTTTTACAGTGGTGGAGGAATACAGGGCAGAAGGATACCTACCTCCCGACACTGGTTTCCTGGTACAGTGTCCATTTTAGGACATGATCATATATCAAAATCAAACATCAGAAATGCTCTGTCTGATACCTGATTCTCATACCTGATACCTGATGTCTGATACCTGATACCTGATAACTGATACCTGATACCTGATAACTGATACCTGATACCTCATAACTGATACCTGATAACTGATACCTGATATCCGATACCTGATATCTGATACCTGATAACTGATACCTGATACCTGATACCTGATGTCTGATACCTGATAACTGATGTCTGATACCTGATAACTGATACCTGATAACTGATACCTGATAACTGATAACTGATAACTGATACCTGATACCTGATACCTGATACCTGATAACTGATACCTGATACCTGATAACTGATACCTGATAACTGACACCTGATAACTGACACCTGATAACTGATAACTGATAACTGATGTCTGATAACTGATGTCTGAGACTTGATTGCTATCAAAAATCAAGCATCAAAATGTATATAAAATATATAAAAAACAGCCCTCAGTCATCAGCTTTCCTTCTGCTGGTTACAAAAATTGCACGGGAGCTCACGCCACTTTTGCTAGAAAAATAATCTTTTATTAATTAAAAACAAGTACAGTAAGCTGCACACACGCTGTACTAATTGTATATGTTACATACATCCATACATCTGCCTATTCTGTGTGTATTTACTGTATGTAATCCATCTCTTCTATCCTGGCGGCTCCTGCTGTGATGTCACACTGCCGTGACTGCTGCATTACCGGCTTTTCTTCTATCTATCTATCTATCTATCTAATATATATATATATATATATATATATATACATATATGTGTGTGTCACTGACAATTTTATATATCTATTCCATCTTTTCTATTGTAACCCATCAGTGTGATTTTACTGTATGCGGCACATGAATTGCTGTTTTTTCAAAGGACACTGGTGCATAGAAATCGGACAGGACTTACATGGTGCGAGTGCTGTGCAATTTTTTTCTCGCACCCATAGACTTGCATTGGCGAGTCTCATCCGAATCTCGGTGCCAATCGCAGACTGCTGTGATTTTACATGCACGCTGAATACGCCTGATAAAATAAACGCTGATGGGAGCTGCCCCATAGATTAACACTGGGCCGATGTTTTCTCGCATAGCACTCGGCCGTATTCTACGGTATTGTGTGACGCCGGCCTTACAGAGAGAACCGATGCTCCACAGATCTGTGAGATGGCAATGAACAGACGCACATCCCCTGCAGAACCAGGCAGTGTAGGACACACCCATAGCTCCATTTTTTGCTGCTACAGGAGGACCATGCCTTGTACACAGGGGATTAGTGACACCACCTAGTGCTCATGAGTTTGTAGCCAGTTCTTGGGTGAATGCAAAGAAAAAAATTCTATGAAGTAATTTGATCATTAGACACAGCATGTCCGAAACTCTTTACTAACACATCAGGAGGATAATAAGAATGTCAGATGTTAAAAGTGAAGCACGGTTGGATTTTATGTGGTAATCTGCTGTATAAAAACAAAAAAACAACATGTGGGATTTGAACCCATGTTTCCCATTCCATAAACCAGTTGCTTAACCACTCAGCCACCAGCTTAACAGGCTGTGAGAGGATGCTTTTTCTTCTCTTACGAGATGAACCATGCAAGTACTGTAGTGAGGTGTATCGGAAAAACATTTTGATTTTGATCTTTGACTGGTCAAGTGTCAGGTCTCAGACAAAAACATTTTGATGCTTGATAAAGTATCAAGTATCAGGTATCAAACGAAAAAATTTCGATGTTTGAGTGAATGAAGTCAAGTATCAGACTCATTCTCAACAGCTACGCAGTTGACACTATAGTGTGGTGGTAATGTACTGTGTATAGGATTATAAATAAGGGGTTGTGAGTTCAAATCCTAGCAATGGAACTTAATTTTGTATTTTGTATTTTTATAATTTTTCTTATTATTTTAAACCAAAACTATGTTTCATGCAGATACTTCACCCTTAGGCTATAGAAGATTATTTAACTAGAAATCAGGAGGATAATAAGAATGTCAGATATTAAAAGTGGAATGCAGATGGTTCACCCTTAGACTAGAGATTATTTTATTACAAGAGAGGAAGATAGTAAGAATGTCAGATATTAAAAGTGAAGCACGATAGGATTTTGTGTGATAATCTGCTAGGTAAAAAAATATATATAAATAATTAAAAATCTCATGTGGGATTAGAACCAACAAATTTCCCATTTCATAAGCCAGTTGCTTAACCAGTCAGCCAACAGCTCCACAGGGTGTTAAAAGATCCTTTTTCTTCCCTTATGAAATGATTCACCCAAGTACTGTATCTGAAAAGCATTTTGATGCTTGATTTTTGATAGCAATCAAGTCTCAGACATCAGTTATCAGACATCAGTTATCAGGTATCAGACATCAGTTATCAGTTATCAGTTATCAGGTATCAGTTATCAGGTATCAGTTATCAGTTATCAGTTATCAGGTATCAGGTATCAGGTATCAGGTATCAGTTATCAGGTATCAGTTATCAGGTATCAGGTATCAGTTATCAGGTATCAGACATCAGTTATCAGGTATCAGGTATCAGGTATCCAGTTATCAGGTATCAGGTATCAGTTATCAGGTATCAGTTATCAGTTATCAGTTATCAGGTATCCGGTATCAGTTATCAGGTATCAGTTATCAGGTATCAGTTATCAGGTATCAGTTATCAGGTATCAGTTATCAGGTATCAGGTATCAGGTATCAGTTATCAGGTAACAGGTATCAGTTATCAGGTATCAGTTATCAGGTATCAGTTATCAGGTATCAGTTATCAGGTATCAGGTATCAGTTATCAGGTAACAGGTATCAGTTATCAGGTATCAGGTATCAGTTATCAGGTATCAGGTATCAGTTATCAGGTATCAGTTATCAGGTATCAGACATCAGGTATCAGACATCAGGTATCAGACATCAGACATCAGGTATCAGACATCAGGTATCAGGTATGAAAATCAGGTATCAGACAGAGTATTTCTGATGTTTGATTTTGATATATGATCATGTCCTAAAATGGACACTGTATCCTGGAGCCCGTAGAGAATGGTAGCATCAGCTGATGCTGCTGTTCTCCACGCAAGATCATCGTGGGACACTCGTGGACTTCTGCGGATCAGGGGTAAGTATATTGGTGCTTTGTTATTTTAATATTTATTCCATAGATGACAATGGCTTCGGGGATCAAAGTGACAAGTGATGGTGAGTATGTACTCTATGTTATATGTACTGTATGTCTATATGTATGTATTGTATGAATGTATTGTATGTAGTATATATGTATGTTGCATGCATGGAGCATATATGTAGTATATATGTAGTATGCATGTTGAATGCATGTGGTATATACTGTATGTAGTATGTATCTTGCATGCATGTAGTATATATGTATGTTGCATGCATGTAGTATATATGTAGTATATTTGCAGTATATATGTATGTTGCATGTATGTAGTATATATGTGGTTTATATGTAGTATGCATGTTGCATGCATGTCATAAATATGTAGTATGTATGTTGCATGCATGTAGTATATATGTAGTATGCATGTTGCATGTAGTATATATGTATGTTGCATGCATGTAGTATATATGTGGTATATATGTAGTATGCATGTTGTATGCATGTAGTATATATGTTGTATGTATGTATGTTGCATGCATGTAGTATATATGTGGTATATATGTAGTATGCATGTTGCATGCATGTAGTATATATGTTCTATATATGTATGTTGCATGCATGTGGTACATATGTAGTATGCATGTAGTATATATGTAGTATGTATGTTGCATGTATGTAGTATATATGTAGTATGTATGTTGCATGTAGTATATATGTTGTATATATGTATGTTGCATGCATGTGGTATATAAGTAGCATGCATGTAGTATATATTTGGTATATATGTAGTTTGCATGTTGCATGCATGTGGTATATATGTAGTATGTATGTATGTTGCATGCATGTAGTATGAATATTGCATGTAGTATATATGTATGTTGCATGCATGTAGTATATATATGCAGTATGCATGTTGCATGCATGTAGTATATATGTTGTATGTATGTTGCATGCATGTAGTATATATGTGGTATATATGTAGTATGCATGTTGCATGCATGTAGTATATATGTAGTATGTATGTATGTTGCATGCATGTAGTATGTATGTTGCATGTAGTATATATGTATGTTGCATGCATGTAGTATATATGTGGTATATATGTAATATGCATGTTGCATGCATGTGGTATATATGTAGTATGTTGCATGCATGTAGTATATATGTAGTATGCATGCTGCATGTAATATATATGTATGTTGCATGCATGTAGTATATATGTAGTATGCATTTTGCATGCATGTAGTATATATGTTGTATGTATGTTGCATGCATGTAGTATATATGTGGTATGTATGTTGCATGCAAGTAGTATATATGTAGTATGCATGTTGCATGCATGTAGTATATATGTAGTATGCATGTTCCATGCATGTAGTATATATGTTGTATGTATGTTGCATGCATGTAGTATATATGTGGTATATATGTAGTATGCATGTTGCATGCATGTGGTATATATGTAGTATGTATGTTGCATGCATGTAGTATGTATGTAGCATGTATGTAGTATGTATGTAGCATGTAGTATGTATGTAGTATGTATTTTTTTTTACATTCAACACATAGGCCGGATGATGGGACTACTACTGTCCCATCATTGGCTAATGTGTCAATCACAGTCATGGTAGCAGGCATCGCCCGATGGGACTTGTAGTCCCATCGGACGATACCTGCACAGACCCCCGCAGCCTGCACAGTTCCCCGGACAGTCGGCACAGCCTCCCAGCAGGCCGGCACAGCCCCCCGGCAGGCTGGTACAGACCCCCGGCAGTCCGCTCAGACCCCCGGACAGTCGGTACAGACCACCGGCACGCCGGCACAGCCCCCCGGCAGGCCGGTACAGACCCCCGCAGCCTGCAGAGACCCCCGGACAGTTGGTACAGACCACCGGCAGGCCGGCACAGCCCCCCCGGCAGGCCGGTACAGACCCCCGGCAGTCCGCTCAGACCCCCGGACAGTCGGTACAGACCACCGGCAGGCCGGCACAGCCCCCCAGCAGGCCGGTACAGACCCCTGCAGCCTGCACAGACCCCCGGACAGTCGGTACAGACCACCGGCAGGCCGGCACAGCCCCCCGGCAGGCCGTTACACACCCCCGGCAGTCCGCTCAGACACCCAGACAGTCGGTACAGACCACCGGCAGGCCAGCACAGCCCCCCGGCAGGCCGGTACAGACCCCGGCAGGCCAGTACAGACCCCCGCAGCCTGCACAGACCCCCGGACAGTCGGCACAGCCCCCCCGGCAGGCCAGCACAGCCCCCCGGCAAGCCGGTACAGACCCCTGGCAGTCCACTCAGACCCCCGGACAGTCGATACAGACCACCAGCATGCCAGCACAGCCCCCCGGCAGGCCGATATAGACCCCCACAGCCTGCACAGCCCCCCAGCAGGCCGGTACAGACCCCCGACAGTCCACAAAGACCCCCAGGCAGTCGGCACAGACCCCCAGGCAGTCGGCACAGACCACCGGCAGGCCGGTACAGCCCCCGGGAGGCCGGTATGGATCCCGGCAGTCCGCACAGACCCCCGGGCAGTCGGCACAGACCCCCAGCAGGCCGGTACAGAACCCCGGGCAGTCGGCATAGACCCCCCGGAAGGCCCGAACTGATGGCGCATCATGATGCGCACAGACCGCGCATCATTATGACGTCATTTCAATAAGGAATAAATTCTTGGACTTTAAGTGCGCTGCCAGACAGATTCAATAACCACACAAGGTTAAAAAAGTTAACCCTTTAATCCCTACGCGTTTCGAAGCATAACGCTTCTTCTTCAGGGGTTGATACATGACTACAGAGAGCTGTCATCGCATTTATACATACAAGATTCAAATTTGGCGCCCTCAAAGACACGAGGTGCGCCGCAAAGGTCAAAGATCAAAGTAATTCAAGCGTCAAGAGTTCATAAAGGTTAAACATTCCCTAATTAAAAAATAAATCTTTATTATATTTTGCAGATAAAAGAAGAAAAAAAGAAAAGGAAAAAGATGATAAAAAATAAGGAAGAACGGGAAGAAAATGAACCCACGACGTGAGGGCAAGAAAAAGGATCAAAGTCCAGCGAACACACCACTACACCAAGGAAAGTGCTCGAATTTAGAAAAGAAATTATAATCCAACAATCGGAATGAATCTCCGAAATAAATATTTGTAAGAGTGATAATTAAATGCTACATGCATATGTATGATTAAAAATACGCTAAAAGGAATTAATGTATAGATGAGAAACTATATAACGAGGTCCACTTAAACATGAATTAATTAATATAGAAAAAGAAAATCTGTACGCCACTGACCTCGTTATATAGTTTCTCATTTTTAATATATATACAATATTAAATATATTTTTAATCCTTTAAAGTATTGCTCCTTTTTTTGTTTTTTCCCTTTTTTTTCCCCTTCTGCGGTATGCGATCTTGGTTTCTTCTGCTTGTGGTTTTTTTTTTTTTTTTTGCCCATTGACCCACGCCACTGATATCTCATGGAACTTGAAATAAAATAATTGGTGACACATTTTATAATTTTATTTTTATTTTTATTTATCTATACATTAATTCCTTTTAGCGTATTTTTAATCATACATATGCATGTAGCATTTAATTATCACTCTTACAAATATTTATTTCGGAGATTCATTCCGATTGTTGGATTATAATTTCTTTTCTAAATTCGAGCACTTTCCTTGGTGTAGTGGTGTGTTCGCTGGACTTTGATCCTTTTTCTTGCCCTCACGTCGTGGGTTCATTTTCTTCCCGTTCTTCCTCATTTTTTATCATCTTTTTCCTTTTTTTCTTTTCTTTTTTTCTTCTTTTATCTGCAAAATATAATAAAGATTTATTTTTTAATTAGGGAATGTTTAACCTTTATGAACTCTTGACGCTTGAATTACTTTGATCTTTGACCTTTGCGGCGCACCTCGTGTCTTTGAGGGCGCCAAATTTGAATCTTGTATGTATAAATGCGATGACAGCTCTCTGTAGTCATGTATCAACCCCTGAAGAAGAAGCGTTATGCTTCGAAACGCGTAGGGATTAAAGGGTTAACTTTTTTAACCTTGTGTGGTTATTGAATCTGTCTGGCAGCGCACTTAAAGTCCAAGAATTTATTCCTTATTGAACTGTGGTGCGGTTCCGCTGTGGACCGTTGGACGTGCAGCAGGCTGACTTACTATGCAGGCTTTACTTTCTCTTTGAGAAGGTGAGTATAATACTTTCAGTATTTGTACATTTTACCCGGATAAGACCCTATTGCGCTTTTGTTTCAACCCTTTAGTGAATATAATTTATGACGTCATTTCGGCAGCCAATCAGAGCCACAGCAGTGGCTCTTTGCATTATGGGAACTTCCGATTCCGATATCCGGAAAAAATATCGGTACTCGGCATCGGAATTCCGATAATGTGAATATCGGCCGATGCCCGATATTTGCAGTATCGGAATGCTCAACACTAGTTACGATCACATACATGATCTTTATCCAAGCGTATAAGACATCCCCACAGGAAGAAAGTTCACCCCTTCCTCTTGATTACATGAGACAAAACGTCTTAAATTTTGTTCCAATACCTTGTTCACTCTCTCCATCTGACCACTAGTCTTAGTCTCAGAATAATAACATTAAATGGCAGTATATTCTGGACTACAGAAAAGGAGAATGGCATTGGTATTCTGGTTACAAGTAGTGATGAGAGAACGTGCTCGCCACTACTCGTTACTTGCCCTAGTACCATGGTACTCGGTGTACTCAGCGAGAACCGAGCATTTCCGGGATTACTCGGCGGGAACTCGGGTCTCCACCCAGCTTTTTTGGCAGACTTTAAAGATCCAATCACGATGCAGGGATTGTCTGCCAGGCAATGAAATGCCAAAGCCATCTTTGTTGTGGTCGTGCAGTGATTGGCTGGCCGCACTTCATCATCAGGGGTATAAGAGACTGGTCGTCGCTGTGCTGGACGCATTTAGCTCTGGATTTAGATAGTGTAGGGAGAGCTGCTGCCAAGATAGAGTTAGAATTGGGGATTTCTTAGTCAGTGTGGGGTCTACCATCGTAAAATACTCAAATCCAGATAAACCAACAGTCCTTCTAAGGACTAATTTCGGAGAATATAGGTTCCAGTGTTAGGTAGGCAGGGTGGTGTAAACACATCAGTGGAATGCCTGCAGGCACTGTATGTGTGTATATAGATCATGGCATACATCAAGAGGGTTCATTCCCGTCTTGTTTTCTGGTGCTGCTGCTACCTGTAGGATATATTGGCTGTATATACCTAGCCCCAGGTATAATTTGCTTGGAAATTTTTTTTTGTCCAGGGCTAAGGCTAGTTTCACACTAGCGTTTGGGGCCACAGCGCACGGCCGCCGCTAAGCCCTGCCCCCTGTCCACCCCCTCCGATCATCTCCGCCTAGTATCGCACACGGCTGCATGCGATCTGCACACTCTATCTTTAGAAACTTAAGAAGGAAAAAAGGAGCAAACGAATCCGAGTAGTATAAAAATACATCAAATTCTTTATTAAATGCGGGCACAATCAACATGCATAAATAACCAGCAAAGTTGCAGGTAACAAATAGACACCAATGGCAGGAAAGGCAGGCAGAGGGGAGAGATATAACTGCACCTATACATAACATTAGCCAAAGTAGTTTGTAGGGTATGCCGACATGTTCAAAGGCTGGTACAAATACCTAATGATCGCCATATTGGCTGAAAAAATTATCCTAAAAGGTAGCCAGCCAGTGGGCAGCTGGGCAATAATGCTAATGGTGGTAGGCTAAATCTATGACATTTATCATAAGTTGCGTCATACGACTCCCAGAGTCATAAGGGAAGAGCTTACCAGATGGTGCACAGTTACCCCAAGCAATGGAAAAGATCCCTGATGTATGTTTCACGCTAAGGAGGTGCTTTCTCAAGGAGATGAGGCTATATTGAGCTAAAGGACCTTATGTAGCCCTGGTAACGGTCACATGCATGGTCACGTGACCCATATCAACCAATGGAAGCGGCCATAGCGGCGCATGCGCCGTGCCACCGCGAAGGCCTCCATCATGTAACAGGTGTCCAGCGTCAGAGCACACACGCAGAGAATTTAACCCCTGCGCCAGCGTCTGAAGCAAATAGACACCGGTCCCATGAAAAGAGCAGCTGGGGAGCCCAAACTGCATGCGCACGGCCGAAAACTAAGGACTAGTGTTGAGCGATACCGTTCGATACCCAAAAATATCGTATCAGATGATATCGCCCGATACGAAAAAAATATCGGGTATCGCCGATTCCGATACCGGAAGTCCCATTCAAGTCAATGGGACTTCCGGTATCGGAATTTAAAAAAGCCCTTTATTTCCTTGTTGGCTAATTCTACATAATTGAAAACAAATAAGAATCATGTAGAATGTATTGTGGGAGGTGGAGGAGACATTAAAGGCATAGTGGTTTATTCAAATCACATGGCATAGCATTAATTCCAATTTTTTTTTTTAAGACGTTCGGAGTTAAAAATATATTGACTATGTTAACTTTTTTATATTTAGTCAGATATGTATGTTTCACAACTTCCATGCTCTTCACCTTCTTTTGTACTTCTCCCACACTTTCTCCTTCATGATCCGCAGCAGTAGCATTTTTTTCATCAATTTTTTCTTCACCTTATTCATCTTCTTCTTCTTCACCTTCCTCCCATTAATTTTTTTTTTCCATTCTTCATATTCTTCTTATTCAGCTATTATTAATTTTCATATGCTATTTCTTCATCTTCTTCCTATTCTTCTTTTTCTTCATTTTCTTATGGTGACAGGCATTCCTGTAGTACTTATCTATAAAAGTTGTAAGATTACACCTTACGTTCTGCCTGTCACAAAAGATTTACAACAGGATTTGTCCGCGTTCAGTTTGGCCTGCAGCAGCAGGCATTTTCCAGGGGCACCACGAGGAGGAACGGACTCACCCCCATTTACTGCTTAGTCTTCTTCTGCTTATAATTTTGATTTCTTTTATGCTGATTTTTAGTCTTATGCTTAATGTTCTTCTGCTTTCTGTTCTTCTGCTTTTGCTTCTTCTGCTTCTTGTTCTTCTGTCTTTTGTTCTGCATCTTGGTGGTTGTCTTCATGTTCTTTGTCCTCTTGGTCTTATTATTTAGGGTCATATTTCTGGTCTTCTTTGGTGTGGTCATCAGGGTCGTCGTCATCAGGGTCGTCGTCATGGAGATCAATAAGGATTACCAAAGACAATTTCAAAAAGCTTGATCTTGGAAATGTAGCAGAAGGTACAAGAAGGCTGAGAAACTGGCGAGAACCAGCTGACAATACTGGAACCCGTAGTGGGAGCAGAAGGAACAATAGCCAATGGCACTACTGAGGAACAGCTGACGGTGCTGGACCCCGATTACTATGCAGGAGGTACCTGTGCTAGAAACCACTACCAAGGACCAGCTGACGTTGCTGGACCTCGGATACCGAGATGGAGGCACCAAGGCCAAAGGCTCTGGCGAGAACCAGCAGACAGTGCTGGAACCCGGATGGGTAGCAGAAGGAACAAGAGCCAATGGCACTACCGAGGACCAACTGACGGTGCTGGACCACGGTTACTAAGCAGAAGGTACCTGTGCTAAAAAGCACTACCAAGGACCAGCTGACGGTGCTGGACCTCGGATACCGAGATGGAGGCACCTAGGCCAAAGGCTCTGGCGAGAACCAGCAGACAGTGCTGGAACCCGGATGGGTAGCAGAAGGAACAAGAGCCAATGGCACTACCGAGGACCAACTGACGGTGCTGGACCACGGTTACTAAGCAGAAGGTACCTGTGCTAAAAAGCACTACCAAGGACCAGCTGACGGTGCTGGACCTCGGATACCGAGATGGAGGCACCTAGGCCAAAGGCTCTGGCGAGAACCAGCTGACAGTTTTGGCACCCGGGTGGGTAGCAGAAGGTACCCATCCAAAGCAAAGTAGCCAGGCCGCAAGCCGGCCGCAGCAACCGAAACCCACAGTCCTACAGGGGGTCCATTTCCCATTGGCACTATGGATCCAACCTTCAGTGCCGGTTCCCGCAGCCCACATAGGAGTCACCTAAACGGCAGGCACCGTAGAGTCGGCTAAGCCGGCTGCAAGACGACAGGACAACGGATTGGTGGCATAGTGACCTTGACACTACCCGGAAACAGCTGGCGTGCTGGAAACAGGCTGGGCAACAGGGAGTACCCATGCCAAGGACACTGCCGAGAACCAGCTGACGGTGCTGGAACCCAGATGGGTAGCAAAAGCTACAAGCGCCAATGGCACTACCGAGGAACAGCTGACGTTGCTGGACCACGGTTACTAGGCAGGAGGTACCTGTGCTAGAAAGCACTACAAAGGACCAGCTGATGGTGCTGGACCTTCGGATACCGAGATGGAGGCACCTAGGCCAAATGCTCTGGCGAGAACCAGCTGACAGTGCTGGCACCCGGGTGGGTAGCAGAAGGTACCCATCCAAAGCAAAGTAGCCAGGCCGCAAGCCAGCCGCAGTTACCGAAACCCACAGTCCTACAGGGGGTCCATGTCCCATTGGCACTACTGATCCAGCCTTCAGTGCCAGTTCCTGCAGCCCACATAGGAGTCACCTAAACTGCAGGCACCGTAGAGTTGGCTAACCCGGCCGCAAGACGACAGGACAACGGATTGGTGGCATAGTGACCTTGACACTACCCGGAAACAGCTGGCGTGCTGGAAACAGGCTGGGCAACAGGGAGTACCCGTGCCAAAGACACTGCCGAGAACCAGCTGATGGTGCTGGAACCCAGATTGGTAGCAAAGGCTACAAGAGCCAATGGCACTACCGAGGAACAGCTGACATTGCTGGACCACGGTTACTAGGCAGGAGGTACCTGTGCTAGAAAGCACTACCAAGGACCAGCTGACGGTGCTGGACCTTCAGATACCGAGATGGAGGCACCTAGGCCAAAGGCTCTGGCGAGAACCAGCTGACAGTGCTGGCACCCGGGTGGGTAGCAGAAGGTGCCCATCCAAAGCAAAGTAGCCAGGCCGCAAGCCGGCCGCAGTTACCGAAACCCACAGTCCTACAGGGGTTCCATGTCCCATTGGCACTACGGATCCAGCCTTCAGTGCCAGTTCCCGCAGCCCACATAGGAGTCACCTAAACTGCAGGCACCGTAGAGTCGGCTAACCCGGCCGCAAGACGACAGGACAATGGATTGGTGGCATAGTGACCTTGACACTACCCGGAAACAGCTGGCGTGCTGGAAACAGGCTGGGCAACAGGGAGTACCCGTGCCAAAGACACTGCCGAGCACCAACTGGCGTTGTTGGAACCCAGGGACAATCATGGTGAAGGCCGAGGCCTACTTGGTGGTAGTTTTAGATTGTTTGTAGGCTACAACAGACTGTCAACGTGCTCCAATTAGGCATCTGTCTCCACTCTGTTTCCAGGATTTCACGTGACCACCAACACCGCCAGTTTATGCGTACAGTAGCCGTCTGCCCAATCCACACGTGTTCCTGTGTTACTGGGGTTCTGTAATGTCAGCAGATCCCCTGATGTGTGTCTGCCAATGTCTCCTGCTCTGTCCACATTCCCACCACTTGCAGTGGGAAGGTGGACAGCGCAGGAGACAGTAGCGGACACACATTGGGGGATCAGCTCACGTAACAGAACACCAGGAACACAGGAACAAGTGTGGAATGCGTGGACGGCAACTGTGAGCAGGAACTGGCGGGGTTGGAGGTCAGGGGAAATACTAGAGACAGAGTGGAGACAGAGGCCAAATCATAGAATGTTTAAATCTGAAGTAGTTACAATTTGGAGGCAGCAGCAGTTTGCCCTCCACACAGCAGGGGATCAGCTGACGTTACCGACCCCCACTTTCACATGAACGAGTGTTTTTTTCTGTGTGGACAGCACTTCCGAGCACCAACTGGCGTTGTTGGAGCCCAGGGACAATCATGGTGCAGGCCGAGGCCTACTAGGAGCCAGGTGTAAATCTGAGGTATTTTGACTTTGGAGGCAGCAGGAGAGTTTGCCGTACACACAGCAGGGGATCAGCAGACGTCAACGAACCCCACTTTCACATGAACAAGTGTGTTTTTCTGTGTGGACAGCACTTCCGAGCACCAACTAGCGTTGTTGGAGCCCAGGGACAATCAGGGTGCAGGCCGAGGCCTACTAGGAGCCAGGTGTAAATCTGAGGTATTTTGACTTTGGAGGGAGCAGGACACTTTGCCCTCCACACAGCAGGGGATCAGCTGACGTTACTGAGCCCCACTTTCACATGAACAAGTGTGTTTTTCTGTGTGGACAGCACTTCCGAGCACCAACTAGTGATGTTGGAGCCCAGGGACAATCAGGGTGCAGGCCGAGGCCTACTTGGTGGCAGTTTTAGATTGTAGGCTACAACAGACTGTCAACGTGCTCCAATTAGGCATCTGTCTCCACTCTGTTTCCAGGATTTCACGTGACCACCAACACCACCAGTTTATGCGTACAGTAGCCGTCTGCCCAATCCACACGTGTTCCTGTGTTACTGGGGTTCTGTAATGTCAGCAGATCCCCTGATGTGTGTCTGCCAATGTCTCCTGCTCTGTCCACATTCCCACCACTTGCAGTGGGAAGGTGGACAGCGCAGGAGACAGTGGCGGACACACATTGGGGGATCTGCTGACATTACAGAACCCCAGTAACACAGGAACACGTGTGGAATGCGCGGACGGCAACTGTGAGCAGGAACTGGCGGTGCTGGAGGCCAGGGGAAATACTAGAGACAGAGTGGAGACAGAGGCCAAATCAGAGAATGTTTAAATCTGAAGTAGTTACAATTTGGAGGCAGCAGCACTTTGCCCTCCACACAGCAGGGGATCAGCTGACGTTACCGAACCCCACTTTCACATGAACGAGTGTTTTTTTCTGTGTGGACAGCACTTCCGAACAACAACTGACGATGTTGGAGCCCAGGGATAGTCATTTTGTAGGCTGAGGCCTACTTGGAGGCAGTTTAAGATAAGACGTTGTTTGAATTTGGAGGCAGCAGGAGAGTTTGCCGTACACACAGCAGGGAATCAGCTGACGTTACCGAACCCCACTTACACATGAGCGAGTGTTTTGTCTGTGCAGACAGCACTTCTGAGCAACAACTGGCGGTGTCGGAGCCCAGGGAAAATCAGGTAGTAGGCCAAGGCCTACCTGGTGGCAGTTTTCGATTGTTTGTTTCTAGACTGCTACTAACTGTCAACGTACTCCAATTAGGCCTCTGTTTTCACTCTGTTTCGAGTATTTCCTCTGGCTTCCAACCACGCCAGTTGCTGCTCTGAAATGCCGTCTGCACAACCCACACTTGTTCCTGTGTTACTGGGGTTCTGTAACAGCAGCTTCTCCCTAGAGGTGAGTCAGGCAATGTCTCCTGCTCTGTCCACTTTTCCACTACAAGTAGTGGGAATGTAGACAAAGCAGGAGACATTGCCGGACTCACCTCTGTAGATGAGCAGATGTTACAGGACCCAGGTAACACAGGAACAAGTGTGGATTATGCAGACGGCACTTGAGAGCAGAAACAGGCGGTGTTGTAGGCCAGAGGAAATACTGAAAACAGAGTGGAGACAGAGGGCAAATCAGAGAACATATTAAATCAGAGGTACTCAGAAGTTGTAGGCAGCAGGAGAGTTTGCCGTACACACAGCAGGGGATCAGCTGATGTTACCGAACCCCACTTACACATGAGCGAGTGTTTTGTCTGTGCGGACAGCACTTCTGAGCAACAACTGGCGGTGTCGGAGCCCAGGGAAAATCAGGTAGTAGGCCGAGGCCTACTTGGAGCCAGGTGTAAATCTGAGATTGTTTGACTGTGGAGGGAGCAGGACACTTTGCCATACACACAGCAGGGGATCAGCTGACGTTACCGACCCCCACTTACACATGAGCGAGTGTTTTGTCTGTGCGGACAGCACTTCTGAGCAACAACGGGCGTTGCTGTAGCCCAGGAAATAAAGTTCAGGTCATAGAAACATGAACACAACAGGAGACCTGGATCCTGTTGCCAGCCAATTATTTATTCTGGAAGAGGACTGGCAAATTCAGGTGAGATCCAGGCCTTGTTCATTTTCAGAAAAGTAAGCCGGTCAACATTATCGGCGGAGAGTCGCGTGCGACGGTCTGTTACCACACCACCTGCAGCACTAAAGACACGTTCCGATAATACACTGGCAGCAGGGCAAGCCAGCACCTCCAATGCATACTGGCTAAGCTCTGGCCATGTATCCAGCTTAGAGACCCAATACTTGAATGGGGAAGAGCCATCTGGGAGTACACTAACAGGGCAAGACAAGTAGTCTGTCACCATCTGACGGAAACGTTGTCTCCTACTGACTGGAGCCGTCTGTGATGGTGTAGCCGTTTATGGCGGTCCCACAAAACTTTTCCACGTTTGGGCCATACTGGCCTTGCCTTGTCCTGCGGCACTGCCTCTGCTACCTCTTTGTGCAGAGCTTCCTCCACTGCCTCTACCCACATGGCTGCTTTGAAAAGCACTACTAGCAACACTTGCGGGGGGAATGGAGAACATGATGGCCTGCACAAGTGTTTCTTGGTACTCCCGCATTTTTCGCTCCCGGTTCAACTGTGGTATGAGGCTTTGTAAGTTGTCCCGGTAGCGAGGATCTAGGAGGGTGTACACCCAATTATCAGCCGTGTGGAGAATGTTGGCGATGCGGCGGTCATTTAACAAGCACCGCAGCATGAAATCAACCATGTGCTGCAGACTGCCAACTGGACCGGAAACGCTGTCCCCAGCTTGAGGCAGCATCTCAGCCTGCTCAGCATCACCCCACCCTCGCTGTACACACTGACTACTAGAGCCTTGCGTACCTCCCTCCTCTGGAGAGATGTGTTCCTCCTCCTCCATTGACTCCTCGTCATCCTCCTCACTAAGTGTCCCCTGCCTGGGCCTTAGTGTGGAGGCACGTTGCGCAGACTTGCCAGAAGCAGATGGCATTTCTGACTCCTCATCCTCGACCTCTTCAAAAACCTCCTCACTTAGTGCTTGTAAGGTTTTTTGAAGCAGACAGATAATGGGGACAGTCATGCTGACTAGTGCATCATCTGCACTGGCCATCCGCGTGGAGTCATCGAAGGCACGCAAAACTTGGCAGATGTCCCTCATAGTGGCCCACTCAGTGGTGGTGAAGTGTGTCCGGCGCACAGTGCGACTTGTTTGAGCCTGATGCAGCTGGTACTCCATTACTGCTGCCTGCTGCTCACACAACCGCTCCAACATATGTAACATTGAATTCCACCTGGTGGGGAGGTCACATATGATGCGATGTTCTGGCAGGCGGAATCGGCGTTGCAGAGATGCAATGCGCGATCTTGCCATGCTGGAACGCCACAAGTGAGCACACTCTAGGCGAACCTTGTGCAGCAGTGCATCAAGATCCGGATAGTCCCTCAGAAAGCTCTGCACGACCAAATTGAGCACATGTGCCAGACATGGTATGTGAGTGAGGTTGCCTAGGCCCAGAGCTGCCACTAGATTTCAGCCATTGTCACACACTACCAAACCTGGCTGGAGATTCGCTGGCACAAACCACACATCGCTCTCCTGCTTGATGGCATTCCAGAGCTCCTGTGCTGTGTGGCTCCGATTCCCCAAAAAAATTAATTTAAGGATGGCCTGTTGACGTTTGGCCACACCTGTGCTCATATCTGGCCTAACAGGCTCATGCAGTGCTGATTCCGAGGAACTAGAGTAGGAGGAGGACTCAATATGTACAGACTGCATTCCTGCAATCCTTGGAGTTGGCAGAATACATACAGAGCCACTCTCCAGATCTGTACCCGGCTCCACAACATTGACCCAATGGGCAGTGAGGGAAAGGTAACGTCCCTGTCCATGGCTACTGGTCCACGCATCGGTGGTCAGGTGGACCTTGCTACTGACGGCGTTTAGTAGCGCATTTTTTATTTTTACCTCCACATGCTTTTGCAGGGCAGGGACGGCTTGCCTGCTGAAATAAAAGCAGCTGGGCACATTGTATTGTGGAACTGCCAATGACATCAAGTTCCAGAAGGTGTCAGTCTCCACCAGCCTGAATGACAGCATCTCAAGGGCCAGTAGTTTGGCAATGCCGGCATTCAGAGCCAGTGCTCGGGGATGGTTTGCCGAGTATGGCCGCTTTTTCTCCCATGCCTGTGCTACCGATTGCTGGTGAGTGACCTGGGAGTGTGCAGATGATTGAGAACGTGGTTCAGTGGGTGGAATTTCACTGGGTCTCTGGACAACAGTGGCAGAGGTTCTTCCATGGCGTTCCAGTGAGGAAGCCGAACCAGCTGTTTGTGAGCTGGAGGAAGAGGCCCCAACACGAGCTGAAGAGGTGGTAGGTGCTGCTGAAGGTTGGCCTACATCTTCAGTGTGTCTGTGTAACTCCACCTCGTGCTTGGTATGCACATGTTTCCACATATTTGTGGTATTGAGGTTGCTCACATTTTTCCCTTGTTTAACTTTCTGATGACACAGCTTGCATTTGACAAAGCAAATGTCATCTGCAACTGTGTCAAAAAAAGACCACGCACTGCAAGTCCTGGGAGCGCCCGTTTTCTGTTTTGGAAGAGGATTGCTCCTCACGGGTGCCAAAGTGGAAGATACAGGCAACCAAGTCTGCCCCCGCCCTCTCCCTCCTCTTTTGGCAGTTCGGGGAATCTCTTCCTCAGAGCTGCTCCCACCACCTTCCTGTGGCTGACGCCATGATGGGTCAAGGACCTCATCATCTCCACTCCCCTCTTCAAGCACCGGCTGGTCCTGGGTTGTCTCGCCAGCACCGTACGCACCAGAAATGGGCAACTGAGTCTCATCATCATCAGATGAGCACTGAGGTGTGCTAACAATAGGCACTGGCCCACCCGCCTCTTCAGATTCAGAGGGACAAAGCAGTTGCGCATCACTGCATACTCCCTCTTCTTCATGCTCTAGAATGTTACTTGGCTGGCCACCTCTTTCCAAGCCAACAGATTCTGAGAACAGAAGTAAAGATTGAGATGGCTCCTGTCCAGGGCTCTCAGACTGCCTGGGCAATTTGGCAGGTGGTGAAGAGACAGATGGTTGCTCTTCAGTGCTCTGGCCCTGGGAGGATGCGGAAGTCATTGAAGTGGATGCATTAGCTGCCATCCATCCGACAACGGCTTCAATTTGTTCGTCACGCAGCAGTTGGGTACGGCGAGGTCCTACAAAGCTGCGCATGAAGGACTGTTGCCTGGTAAAAGTGGGGGTAGCTGGGTCACTGGTGGCCGCAGCAGACACCGAATCCCCACGTCCTTTCCCTGCTGAATCCCCCCATCCTCTCCCTGCTGAAACTCCACGGCCACAACCACGTGCCTTACTCCCTGCCTTCTTCATCTTGGTAGACTGATAAAGATAGGCAGAAAAGTAAAAAAGGGGTGGCTTAGTGTTCTTATTCGTGAACACCTGCTAACCAGTATAAGAAACACTAGTTTGGCTAAGAGTGTGTGTACTACACTTTAATATGATCTAATGTGGCCTACACAACTGTAAAGTGGAGTGTTTGGTGAACTTTATTTCCTTTTTTTTTTGGGTGAAAAAGAAAAGGATGTGACCAAAGTTTGAAAGCTATAGTATCACAAACTTTTTGGAGCGATTACAATGCAGGAAGCTAACCTAAAATGCAATTGATGAGGCTCCAAAAAATAGGGTGATAATAGTCTGGCTGGCCCTGAAGGGCACAAGCCAGCAAAAAGGCTCCTCTATCTAATCCTATATAGTGTTTGCAACCAACCAATGACAATGGATGCGGATGGAAGCACACTAATATAGGAGCAAAAATCTGGCTAAATTTGCTGCAAAAAAAGGACTATGTATGAGGCAGTGACGCACGCTGAGCGGACTACAACGAGCCGTGGCTGTAGAACACACTGCAACGTGAGCTGCACTCACACACAGAGAGACCTATCAGACAGCCAAAAACAGTGCAGAGAAATGGGCTATAGCACTGAAAGGCTGCTGAAAGGCTCCGCTGTCCACTCCTTTAGTGTTTACAACCAACGTATATGGATACGTATGGAAGCACTCTATACAGGAGAAAAAAAAAGCAGCAATGAAAGAAAAATGTGTATGAGGCAGAGACACACGCTGGGCGGCCTACAAGCAGACATGCCTGCAGGACACACTACACAGCGTGGGTCTGCACTCACACAGCCCTTGCAGACAGCTATTAAAACAGCGCTGCTGGGCTACAAAAATGCTACAGTGGTGGATTATGTAGCCTGGGTAGAGCAATAGATGTTTGATGATCGCTATTGCTAACTGTCCCTCACAGTCTTCAACAGCAGCCTGTCCCTAACTGAATTCACAGCAGAGTGACCAGAAATGGCGGCTGCTGTGGTTTTTATAGTGCATCATGACATCATTTCAGCAGCTAATCACAGCCATGCCAGTAGTTAACATGCCTACATGCCTAACAGAATGTGCCCACACTTCTGAGGATCCCCATTGGCTGAATCAAATCGAGCAGGCTCCTAGCATTATGGGAACTTCCGATTCCGGCATTCGATATGAAAAAAGTATCAGAACTAAGTATCGGAATTCCGATACAGCTAATATCAGCCGATACCCGATACTTGCGGTATCGGAATGCTCAACACTACTAAGGACACACCTCTCACCTATAACAGAAAACATTGGTGCAAGTATGGCAACATAAATACATAGACAAACCAATTAATGAAAACTTACAGACACACACAATTATATTTACATAACAGGTGCAACACTGAGACCATATTATCTGACATGTAGCAAAGGCTTACTCAGATTATATTCAAAACCGGAGACAATGGATATTAAATAAACAAATGTCAAAAATCCCCAGTAAATCAGTAGTATATATAGAGATTGTCCATGCATCTACAGGGGACAAGAAAGTGAATCCATATCCGGAATGGCATCTTCACTAGTGTTACATGCCAGCCCAGCAACGAGTCCAAAGGAGACATCCGCAGTATAGGTCCCAGGAAGGCCCCATTAGTCCAAAACAGCCAACAATTTAAAAAATGACACTAAAGATGAAAAAAACACATAAAAGGTTAAAACCAAAATAGAATGACCACGAAAATGGGGGAAATATATAAAATGGTGGATGCAGGAGAGGCACAAAAGGTACAGCTATAAAAAGGAAGCAAAACTCAGGGATTCATTGAGACCTTTCGGAGTCACCGTTTCCAAGGTGACAATCCATTTAGTCTCCCTTTGGGCTAAAATCTTCTTATAGTTCCCTGCTCTAGCCCCCAGATGGATACAGTCGATTCCTCTCGCCATAAATGTTTGAGGGTCACAGTTGTGAAATGTCTTAAAATGGCGAGGGATAGTCTTGAGGGTAGAGAAGTCGGCCACCGTCTTGGCCGCCTGAATGTCCCACACATGCTCACGCACCATCACGCGTAGTTCTCTTGAGGTCAAACCAAAGTATATCATGGGGCACCCACATGTTGCATAGTATATGACATTGGTACTGCCACATGATATACGCTGGGCAATCTGGAATTCTTTAGAGCCATCTGAGGTGTGGAATGTAGAGCATCACAGGACATTTGAGCAGGCAAGACAGTGGCCGCAAGGGATAGATCCAGCCATCGGGCCCCTGGAGACAAACGGATTGGTCTGTGGTGGAACATAATGGCTCCTAACAAAAAGATCTTTTAAATTTTTGGACCGTCTAGAGGTCATCATAGGGCGATCTACAATGGTCAGATGCAACGATGGTTCGGAACTCAAAATGGCCCATTGTTTAGAGAGAATCTCCCTCATATAGTCCCACTCATGGTTAAAAGTTGAAATGAATCGAATTGGGCCAGCAAAACCAGGAGTACCCCTCCCAACACTTCCACCGCCACTATCCACCTGGGAATATAAAAAATCCCTACGTGCCGTTCTCCTTGCCTGTCGGATCCCCTCCCTATACATCTGTTACTGTATCCTCGGTCCTGAAACCGTGTACGCAAATCGCGGGCACGGTTTTCAAGTCTATCTTCAGTGGAGCAGATTCGCCTCATTCTTAGGAACTGCCCGACCGGGACGACTTTGGTGGTAGAAAAGTTGTGCGCAGATTCAGCGTGTAACAGAGCATTGACCGAGGTCGACTTTCTGTAGACGTCAGTCTGGATATCGCGATCATGATCCACCTCCAAAGTGACGTCCAGAAAGTCGAAAGACTTGAAATCATACCTAAAGGTAAGTTTAATACCAAAGTCATTAACATTAAGCCACGCCATGAACTCCCCGAGCTGATGAACGTCCGATCCCAAAAAAACATATATCATCATTATAGCGGTGCAAGCACAGCACACGGGAAGCGGCCGGCACTCCCCTGTCGCCAAAAATGAATCTCTCCCACGATCCGAGGAAGATATTAGCGTACGAAGGCGCACAGGCCACGCCCATGGCGGTGCCGCACTGCTGAAGATAAAACTGGTTTTTAAACACAAAAAAATTAAGGGTAAGGAAAAAGCGCAACAGCTCAAGGAGCAACTCCCACAAAGAGCCGTCCAGGTCGAACATACCCAGGAAGAGGCGAAACGCATCCAGACCAAGGGCATGATCAATACAGGTGTACAGGGATTCGACATCGGCAGTGACGAGGAGAGTATGAGAATCAACAAGGACGCCGTTGACTCTCGTAAGGACAGCCGTCGTGTCCTTAATGTATGAAGGTAGTAATTCAACCAAAGGTTTAAGGTAGTAATCCAAAAACTTACATACCGTGTCACAAAGGCCCTCAATACGGGACACGATCGGGCGCCCCGTAGGATCAACGGCGTCCTTGTGTATCTTGGGCAGGAGGTAGAAGGTGGGTGTCTTGGGATTCCTGACCATTAACCCCTCAAAGACTGCCTTTGTAATGATGTTATCATCCAACACACAGACTAAAATGCGCTGGAGTGAGAGCGAGAAGGAGGAGGTTTTATTATATGACAGCTTTTCATAGGTGTGAGGATTTGTTAGCTGTCTGTATACCTCACATTCGTACATATTTACAGGCCAGACCACGATGTTCCCCCCTTGTCAGCGGGTTTAAACAGTACTCCTGGAATAGATTGCAATTCTGAAATCGCCCGCTGTTGCTTGTAAGTTAAATTATCATGTCTCCGCCACGAGGATAATTTTTTAAAATCCTCTGTAACCAACTTTGTATATATGTCAATGGCGGGACTCAGTGTCAAGGGGGGGAACCTTGTGGATCTGGGCACAATATTAGGAGGAAACTTACCCCGAATGGATGGTGTTTGTTCCTCCAAGAGGTCCTCTGGAGAGCGAAGGGTCTCCCTCTCGCTCTCACTCATCATCTCTTTGCTCACATCCTTATGGTGAAGTTTTTGCAACAAACGTTTCCTCGATAAAAGATGGAGGTTCTTTAATGCTACAAAATAATCAAAGGAGTTAGTGGGGGAAAAGGTTAGGCCCTTGCATAGGACTTCTAACTGGGGTTAGGTGAGACCATGTGAGGAAAGATTGATCACGTGGAGACCAGCAGTGGAACCCTCTGGATGGCTTCGCCCCGTAGCGCCCTTATTTTTAGCAGATTGGCGCGTTACAACCCGTCTTGAGACATGATCATATGTAGAGCTCCCACCAGGGTGCGAGGACTGTGACGGAATATCCTCATCCCCAGAAATATTGTATTTGGTTGATGCTGATCTTGACCTAGATCGTGACATATTTCTATAAGATTGACGGGAACGTTCATTAGGGTTGCGCCATCTATAAACTCTAGAGGCTGTCTTGTCCTGTATATCTCTTTTGAGTTTTTAGGTCTTCAAAGTCTGGATGTCCTGAACCCACTTTTGGAGGTCAGCATCCAGCTCGTCACTGAACTTTTTTAAAAGGTCACCAGTGAGATCCTTTTGCAGCTCAATCTGCAAAGTCTCAATCTCACTCTCAAGGGTATTTAAGGTCTTTAAATCATATGACTTAAGTAACTCAAGGAAGCCTCTAGAGCAAGTATTGGCCAACTCCTCCCATTTATCCTTGAAATCATCATCTTGAATCGGAAAAGAGGGGAAAACTTGGATGCGCAGCCCCCTTGGGATTAGACTTTTCTAGATATATCTATCCAGAAATCCCTAGGTCCATCAGACACGCATGCATTTTCTCAATAATTCCCTGAATCTCGCCATAGTATCCTGTAAATCTCCACTGCATCCACCATTAACCCCATCGCCGCCATCCTGGAAGGCGGCATTGAGTTGTGCACGCCACGTGCGATCCCGCGCACTTAAATCCATAGTAGGGCAAGAAAAATCTGTGAAAAACACAGAGAACAAGATTAGAAATAAACAGAAGCCCAATACTTTCAGAAAAACACAATGCGGCAATCCATGAAAATAAACCGCCATAGTAATATTAGGTTCCGCTGCATAAGCATAGAAATTTAAGAAGGAAAAAAGGAGCAAACGAATCCGAGTAGTATAAAAATATATCAAAATCTTTATTAAATGCGGGCACAAACAACATGTATAAATAACCAGCAAAGTTGCAGGTAACAAATAGACACCAATGGCAGGAAAGGCAGGCAGAGGGGAGAGATATAACTGCACCTATACATAACATTAGCCAAAGTAGTTTGTAGGGTATGCCAACATGTTCAAAGGCTGGTTCAAATACCTAATGATCGCCATATAGACTGAAAAAATTATCCTAAAAAGTAGCCAGCCAGTGTGCAGTCGGGCAATAATGCTAATGGCGGTAAGCTAAATCCATGACATTTAACATAAGTTGCGTCATACGACGCCCAGAGTCATAAGGGAAGAGCTTACCAGATGTTGCACAGTTACCCCCAGCCGTGGAAAAGACCCCCGACGTACGTTTCGTGCTAAGGAGGCGCTTTCTCAAGGAGATGAGGATATAGTGAGCTAAAGGACCTTATGTAGTCCTAGTAACGGTCACATGCATGGTCACGTGACCCATATCAAGCAATGGAAGCGGCCATAGAGGCGCATGCGCCGTGCCACCGCGAGGTCCTCCATCATGTAACAGGCGTCCAGCGTCAGATCGCATGCGCAGGGAATTTAACCCCTGCACCAGAGTCCGAGGCAAGTAGACACCGGTCCCATGAAGAGGGCAGCTGGGGAGCCCAAACCGCATGCGCACGGCCGAAAACTAAGGACACACCTCTCACCTATAACGGAGAAAATTGGTGCATGTATGGCAACATAAATACATAGACAAGCCAATTATTAAAAACATACAGACACACACAATTATATTTACATAACAGGTGCGACACTGAGACCATATGATCGGACATGTAGCAAAGGCATACTCAGATTATATTCAAAACCGGAGACAATGGATATTAAATAAACAAATGTCAAAAATCCCCAGTAAATCAGTAGTATATATAGAGATTGTCCATGCATCTACAGGGGACAAGAAAGTGAATCCATATCTGGAATGACATCTTCACTAGTGTTACATGCCAGCCCAGCAACGAGTCCAAAGGAGACATCCGCAGTATAGGTCCCAGGAAGGCCCCATTAGTCCAAAACAGCAAATAATTAAAAAATGACACTAAAGATGAAAAAAACACACAAAAGGTTAAAAACCAAATAGAATGACAACGGAAATGGGGGAAATGTATAAAATGGTGGATGCAGGAGAGGCACAAAAGGTACAGCTATAAAAAGGAAGCAAAATTCAGGGACTCATTGAGACCTTTTGGAGTCACCATGTCCAAGGTGACAATCCATTTAGTCTCACTTTGGGCTAAAATCTTCTTATAGTTCCCTGCTCTAACCCTCAGATGGATACAGTCGATTCCTCTCACCATAAATGTTTGAGGGTCACAGTTGTGAAACATCTTAAAATGGCGAGGGATAGTCTTGAGGGTAGAGAAGTTGGCCACCGTCTTGGCCGCCCGAATGTCCCGCACATGCTCACACACCCTCACGCGTAGTTCTCTTGAGGTCACACCAATGTATATCATGGGGCACCCACATGTTGCATAGTAAACAACATTGGTACTGCCACATGATATACGCTGGGCAATCTGGAATTCTTTAGAGCCATCTGAGGTGTGGAATGTAGAGCATCGCAGGACATTTGAGCAGGCAAGACAGTGGCCCCAAGGGATAGATCCAGCCATCGGGCCCCTGGAGACAAACGGATTGGTCCGTGGTGGAACATAATGGCTCCTAACAAGAAGATCTTTTAAATTTTTGGACCTTCTATAGGTCATCATAGGGCGATCTCCAATGGCTGGACGGAACGATGGTTCGGAACTCAAAATGGCCCAATGTTTAGAGAGAATCTCCCTCATATGGTCCCACTCATGGTTAAAAGTTGAAATGAATCGAATAGGGCCAGCAAAACCAGGAGTACCCCTCCAAACACTTCCACCGCCACTATCCGCCCGGGGATATAACAAATCCCTATGTGCCATTCTCCTCGCCCTGTCGTATCCCCTCCCTATACATCTGTTACTGTATCCTCCATTTTCCAATCTATCTTCAGTGGAGCAGATTCGCCTCATCCTTAGGAACTGCCTGACTGGGACGGCTTTGATGGTAGAAAAGTTGTGGGCAGATTCAGAGTGTAACAGAGCATTGACCTAAGTCGACTTTCTGTAGACGTCAGTCTGGATATGGAGATCATGATCCACTTCCAGATTGACGTCCAGAAAGTCGATAGACTTGAAATCATACCTAAATGTAAGTTTAATAATGATTTCAAGGATAAATGGGAGGAGTTGGACAATACTTGCTCTAGAGGCTTCCATGAGTTACTTAAGTCATATGATTTAAAGACCTTAAATACCCTTGAGAGTGAGATTGAGACTTTGCAGATTGAGCTGCAAAAGGATCTCAATGCGACCTTTTAAAAAAGTTCAGTGACGAGCTGGATGCTGACCTCCAAAAGTGTGTTCAGGACATCCAGACTTTGAAGACCTAAAAACTCAAGAGATATACAGGACAAGACAGACTCTAGAGTTTATAGATGGTGCAACCCTAATGAACGTTCCCGTCAATCTTATAGAAATATGTCACGATCTAGGTCAAGATCAGCATCAACCAAATCCAATATTTCTGGGGATGAGGATATTCCGTCACAGTCCTCGCACCCTGGTGGGAACTCTACATATGATCATGTCTCAAGACGGGTTGTAACGTGCCAATCTGCTAAAAATAAAGGCGTTATGGGGCGTAGCCATCCAGAGGGTTCCACTGCTGGTCTCCTGGTGATCAATCCTTCCTCATATGGTCTCACCCAACCCCAATTAGAAGTCCTAAGCAAGGGCCTGACCTTTTCCCCCACTAACTCCTTTGATTATTTTGTAGCATTAAAGGACCTCCATCTTTTTTCGAGGAAACTTTTGTTGCAAAAACTTCACCATAAGGATGTGAGCAAAGAGATGATGAGTGAGAGCGAGAGGGAGGCCCTTCGCGCTCTAGAGGACCTCTTGGAGGAACAAACGCCATCCATTTGGGGTAAGTTTCCTCCTAATATTGTGCCCAGATCCACAAGGTTCCCCCCTTGACATTGAGTCCCGCCATTGACATATATACAAAGTTGGTTACAGAGGATTTTAAAAAATTATCCTCGCGGCGGAGACATGATAATTTAACTTACAAGCAACGGTGGGCGATTTCAGAATTGCAATCTATTCCAGGAGGACTGTTTAATCCTGCTGACAAGGGCGGGAACATCGTGGTCTGGCCTGTAAATATGTATGAACGTGAGGTATACAGACAGCTAAAAAATCCTCACACCTATGAAAAGCTGTCATATAATCCAACCTCCTCCTTCTCGCTCACACTCCAGCGCATTTTAGTCTGTGCGTTGCATGATAACATCATTACAAAGGCAGTCTTTGAGGGGATAATGGTCAGGAATCCCAAGACACCCACCTTCTACCTCCTGTCCAAGATACACAAGGACGCCGTTGACCCTCCGGGGCATCCGATCGTGTCCAGTATTGAAGGTCTTTGCGACCCGGTATGTAAGTTTTTGGATTACTACCTTAAACCTTTGGTTGAATTACTACCTTCATACATTAAGGACACGACGGACTTCCTTAGGAGGGTCGACAGCGTCCTTGTTGATTCTCATACTCTCCTCGTCACTGCCGATGTCAAATCCCTGTACAACTGTATCGATCATGTCCTTGGTCTGGATGCGTTTCGCCTCTTCCTGGGTATGTCCAACCTGGACGGCTCTTTGTGCGAGTTGCTCCTTGAGCTGTTGTGCTTTGCCCTTACCCATAAGTTTTTTTTATTTAAAGACCAGTTTTATCTTCAGCGGTGCGGCACCGAAATGTGCGCGGCCTGCGCGCCTTCATACGCTAATCTCTTCCTTGGATCATGGGAGAGATTCATTTTTGGCCTCCCGTGCTGGCACCGCTATATTGATTATATATGTTTTTTTGGGGATGGGACGGTGCAGCAGCTCGGGGAGTTCATGGCGTGGCTTAATGTCAATGACTTTGGTATTAAACTTACCTTTAGGTATGATTTCAAGTCTATCGACTTTCTGGATGTCACTCTGGAGGTGGATCTTGATCGCCATATCCAGACTGACGTCTATAGACCTCGGTCAATGCTCTGTTACATGCTGAATCTGCGCACAACTTTTCTACCATCAGAGCCGTCACAGTCGGGCAGTTCCTAAGGATGAGGCGAATCTGCTCCACTGACGATAGATTTGAAAACCGTGCGCGTGATTTGCGGACACGGTTTCAGGACCAAGGATACAGTAACAGATGTATAGGGAGGGGGTATGACAGGGCTAGGAGAACGGCACATAGGGATTTGTTATATCCCTGGGCGGATAGTGGTGGTGGAAGTGATGGGAGGGGTACTCCTGGTTTTGCTCGCCCTATTCGATTCATTTCAACTTTTAACCATGAGTGGGACCATATGAGGGAGATTCTTTCTAAACATTTGGCCATTGTGATTTCCGAACCATCTTTGCGTCCGACCATTGGAGATCGCCCTATGATGACCTCTAGAATGTCCAAAAATTTAAAATATCTTCTTGTTAGGAGCCATTATGTTCCACCACGGACCAATCCGTTTGTCTCCAGGGGCCCGATGGCTGGATCTATCCCTTGCGGCCACTGTCTTGCCTGCTCGAATGTCCTGCGATCCTCTACATTCCTCACCTCAGATGGCTCTAAAGAATTCCAGATTGCCCAGCGTATATCATGTGGCAGTACCAATGTCATATACTATGCAACATGTGGGTGCCCCATGATATACTTTGTTTGACCTCAAGAGAACTACGCATGAGGGTGTGTGAGCATGTGCGGGACATTCGGGCGGCCAAGACGGTGGCCGACTTCTCTACGCTCAAGACTATCCCTCGCCATTTTAAGACATTTCACAACTGTGACCCTCAAACGTTTATGGTGAGAGGAATCGACTGTATCCATGGGGGGGCTAGAGCAGGGAACTATAAGAAGATTTTAGCCCAAAGTGAGACTAAATGGATTGTCACCTTGGACACTGTGACTCCGAAAGATCTCAATGAGTCCCTGAGTTTTGCTTACTTTTTGTAGCTGTACCTTTTGTGCCTCTTTTGCATCCACCATTTTATACATTTCCCCCATTTCCGTTGTCATTCTATTTGGTTTTAACCTTTTGTATGTGTTTTTTCATCTTTAGTGTCATTTTTTAATTGTTGGCTGTTTTGGACTAATGGGGCCTTCCTGGGACCTATACTGCGGATGTCTCCTTTGGACTCGTTGCTGGGCTGGAATGTAACATTAGCTAAGATGCCATTCCGGATATGGATTCACTTTCCTGTCCCCTGTAGATGCATGGACGATCTCTACATATACTACTGATTTACTGGGGATTTTTGACATTTGTTTATTTAATATCCATTGTCTCCAGTTTTGAATATAATCTGAGTATGCCTTTGCTACATGTCCGATCATATGGTGTCAGTGTCGCACCTGTTATGTAAATATAATTGTGTGTGTCTGTATGTTTTTAATAATAGGTTTGTCTATGTATTTATGTTGCCATACATGCACCAATGTTTTCTGTTATAGGTGAGAGGTGTGTCCTTAGTTTTCGGCCGTGCACATGCGGTTTGTGCTCCCCAGCTGCCCTCTTCATGGGACCGGTGTCTATTTGCCTCGGACGCTGGTGTAGGGGTTAAATTCCCTGCACGTGTGCTCTGACGCTGGATGCCTGTTACATGATGGCCGCTTCCATTGCTTGATATGGGTCACGTGACCATGCATGTGACCATTACCAGGACTACATAAGGTCCTTTAGCTCACTATAGCCTCATCTCCTTGAGAAAGTGCCTCCTTAGCACGAAGCGTACGTCGGGGGTCTTTTCCACAGCAGGGGGTAACTGTGCAACATCTGGTAAGCTCTTCCCTTATGACTCTGGGCGTCGTATGACCCAACTTATGATAAATGTCACGGATTTAGGCTACCGCCATTAGCATTATTGCCCGACTGCACTCTGGCTGGCTACCTTTTAGGATAATTTTTTCAGCCTATATGGCGATCATTAGGTATTTGTACCAGCCTTTGAACATGTCGGCATACCCTACAAACTACTTTGGCTAATGTTATGTATAGGTGCAGTTATATCTCTCCCCTCTGCCTGCCTTTCCTGCCATTGGTGTCTATTTGTTACCTGCAACTTTGCTGGTTATTTATACATGTTGTTTGTGCCCGCATTTAATAAAGAATTTGATATATTTTTATACTACTTGGATTCGTTTGCTCATTTTTTCCTTCTTAAATTTCTATGCTTATGGAGTGGAACCTAATATTACTATGGCGGTTTATTTTCATGGATTGCCGCATTGTGTTTTTCTGAAAGTATTGGGCTTCTGTTTATTTCACACAGACCGTGCGCTGACCATGCGCTAGTAGAATTTTGCATGCACTGCGCCCTTTTGACGGTGCTCCGAGCGCACCAAAATGCAACATGGTGCGTTCAGCGTACACCGGCGCACCGTCATAAGGGCGCAACACACGCAAAATTCTACTAGCACACGGTCAGCGCACGGTCTGTGCACCCTATACTAAAGATAGGGTGTGCAGATCGCATGCAGCTGTGTGCAATACTAGGCGGAGATGACAGGAGGGGGCGGGCAGGGGGTAGGGCTTAGCAGCGGCCATGCGCTGCGGCCCAAAACGCTAGTGTGAAGCTAGCCTAATAAAGCTTTTTTATTGCAAAGCAATCCAGAGCACTTTTTTCCTCCATTTGCTTTTTGACACACAATACAGCCAGATCATTTTCCTAGCACAGAGTGAAAATCCAGCAAATTTAAAGGGGTCCCAAACATCCCTTTTGAGTGTGCCGAGAAATATTTAATTTTTATGTGGTATGGTTAGGTACATTTTTTTTAATTGTCTTACACACATTTTACATAGGGGTCTGTGTTATGAATGAGTCACAGAAGGAGGAAAAAACAAAAATGCAGGCTAAGTCCAGAAAACCGGAGAGGTTGGTAACTATCGGATTGCAGACCCCTGATCCTATTCACCACAACTAACAGTAGCCGTGGGGGGTTCCTACAGTGCCCTAGACCCCTCGTTCACAGCCGGAGAACTAAATAAGCCTAAAGAAAGAAAGGGGAAATCTAAACTGCCCCAGAGCAGACCCCAAAGCAATAGACAGCCCCCAACATGTATTGTCGGTGAAAAGCAGATGAAAACACAAACACAGACAGAAAGACAGGTTGAGCAAATGATGGTGCCCAACTAACTAAATAGGAAAGGACAGAAAAGATGCTGGCTGCAATCCGCAAAAAACCCTACCAAAAATGTCCCAACCGTCTGATAGTGAAAAGGCCCTGAAAAAATCACTATATCAGCACTCTGAAAAAAGAGCAAAGAGATAAACTGATCAGAGACAAAAATGGAGCTCAGCCCGTCCCAACAAAGGCAGGCTGAACACAAAACACGAAGCAAACAGACAAAATCTCATGGAAAAATAAGAGAGCAAAAACTTAGCTTTCAGTAGACAGGACTAACTGGTTGCAAGAGCTCAGAGCAGAAAGGATCACCAGCACCCCTGTAGGGCGTCGGCTGCCTTATATCCACTCAGTGATTCCGGGTGTCCAATCAGGCTCCACCTGTTCAGATGACAGGTTCTTCTCAACCCAATCAATTTCACTACCTCTCTTCACCAGCAGAGGGAGTTCATCAGACATCAACGGTGAAGGGGAAAATGAACTCACAACAGGTCTGACTGTGACATGCCTCATACATCCATCTGCCAAAAATTGAGGCATTTTAGGCCTAAATTCCCTTTTTTGGGCAGTCTGTCACTGTCATTATATCCAGCACTCTTTTGCATCCACCAAAAACAAAACAAAACATATTTTACAGTGTGACATGCCTCATACATCCGTGTGATAAAAATTTGTGGATTTTAGGTCGGTACTCCAGTGTTTTCCTGTCTGGTACTCAAGTTATATACAGCACTATGTTGCATTAAAAACAGGCCACATTTTACAGTGGGATCTATCTGTGACACGCCTCATACATCCGTGTGCCAAAAATTGAGGCATTTTAGGCCTAAATTCCCTTTTTGGGCAGTCTGTCACTCTCGTTATATCCAGCACTCTTTTTTTATCACAAAAAAAGAAGAAATATTTACAGTGGTGTATGTGGGTAAAAAGATTTCTGAATCAAGTTGTTATGGCTGCTTCATGACTGTATTAAATGCTACAAGTACTACCACAATCATCATCTTCACCCTAGAGGCAGTCACTGCACAAATAGAAAGTCTGAGTAGCAGAGAGTGAACACTTAGGTGGTGTTGTACTCGGTATTGTACTCTGTCTCTGTATTACGAAGGCCAAATCTTCTTGAGGAAATCATGCCTGGAAGAGCCATAGCAAGATAGCGTTTTAGACCATGGGGACAGGACTTGCAACTACTGAAGACTGGTGTTCCTGGGCAGAATTCTGACAAGCCCTCACCTACTAATACTGAACTGGTTGGACGATGACATTTAAAAGGAGCCCATGCATTTTCTATAACTGAAACTAGATATTTTGATATTTTGGATTCATTTCCAGAGATGTCAATTGGAGAGCGTGGTGGTCGGAGATGTGACTTCTACACCACCACACGAGCTGCCTCCTTTCCACCACCCAAGGTGCCGCACCCACCACCTTCTGTCTCTTTCCCACTCTCCTGCAGAATGAAAGTCGGCAAGGACAAGGTCCTCGCCCCTCTGTAACAGTCTGTCATTGTAATTTTTTGGGGGTAAACTTTATCTATTACTATGTACAGTATGTAACCCCTAGTCATGTACAGCACCATGGAATTAATGGTGCTATATATATAACTAAATAATATTATTATATGGGTGTTTACACTAGACAATCTATCAAACATGCTATTGAAGGAATTTTTTTTTATGACAACTCTGCTCAGCTGTGCACAAACTATGTCAACTTGGTAGCTATACCCCAGTGGGTGTTGGCTAAGTGTCATGTTGACTACAGTCCCCAGATGTTATGTAGGTCCCTAATCTCACCTCTACCTCAGCAGCATGATGGATTAATAGGAAAAGCACGTGGTATTGGTGTAGCTGTTATTTTCTTGACAAAGAAACTCAATAACATCAATGAGGTGGTTAGCCGCACATGGAAAGGAGAAATAGTAAAGATGGCTACTGACAAGTAGTTTCACATTTGAGGTAAACACACTTCAACAAGTTGCTTTAACTCTTTCAACATTATATTCTAAAGCCTTGAAGAAAAAGATGAATATATTGTGAACCAAATAGGTATGAATATTAATAACACAAATGATGTAACAAAATTCTAAACATACACAAGCTATCAGTGGGGAAATTATTTTCCACCAAAAATTTTAAGTATGAGACTAGTGTCATCTTGTGGAAAGATATGAGCCACAAAGTCCTTCAAATTGACACTGTTCTGGATGTACTGTACAATTTTCTCCAGAAAATTGGAAGTACATGCCTTCTATGCTGCTTGCATTGAAAAACTGATTTGCCAGATATGTACGGAGTCAGGTTGACTGAAAAATAACAGAAATGTAGAACTTTTTGTAAATTTATTAAAAAAGAAAAGCTGAAAGGTCACATGGCCATAAGTATTCAGACCCTTTGCTCCGACACTCATATTTAAGTCACATGTTGTCCATTTCCTGGTGATCCTCCTTGAGATGGTTCTATTCCTTCATTGGAGTCCAGCTGTGTTTAATTAAACTGATAAGACTTCATTTGGAAAGGCACATACCTGTCTATATAAAACCTCCCAGCTCACAGTGCATGACTGACCAAATGAGAATCATGAGTACAAAGGAACTGGCCAAGGAGCTCAGAGACAGAATTGTGGCAATGCGCATATCTGGCCAAGGTTACAAAAGAATTTCTGCAGTACTCAAGATTCCTAAGAGCACAGTGGTCTCCATAATCCTTAAATCGAAGCAGTTTTGGACCACCCGAAGTCTTCCTAGACCTGGCCGTCCAGCCAAACTGAGCAATCATGTGAGAAGAACCTTGGTGACAGAGGTAAAGAAGAACCCCAATATCACTGTGACTGAGCTACAGAGATGCAGTAGGAAGATGAGAGAAAGTTCCACAAAGTCAACTATCACTGCATCCCTCCACCAGTCGGGCCTTTATGGCAGAGTGGCCCGACGGAGGCCTCTCCTTAGTGAAAGACATATGAAAGCCCTCATAGAATTTGCTAAAAAACACATGAAGGACTACCATGTTGTTGAAATTTTGGTTGGGCGAATTTACCCCTGTGCGTACTGTGGCCTGTCCTAATTAGACAGAGTCTTATTGAGCGCTCAAAGGAAAAGAGGAAGCTACACTTGGTTAGCAGCAACTCATTCCAGCAGAACTCTGGGAACTTTATTCACATTCATGGTCTTTTATCAGTTCGTACAGAAAGGAGTGGTTATTCATTAACATAAAGGCTTTACTTCTTATCTAATTGGTCAGTTTAAATACATGAACATATATGGACGTCCGACCTAAGGTGACTTAAGAATCAGATGATATACTGCCCCTTGTATTCCAATGTCAGCAAGTCTACAATATCGGCTGGACCATCTGGCCTAACTTCCTCTTCTGGGTGTCTGGGACAAATGTCACAAGACAATGCTATCATGAGATCACATCAGCTCCCCAGACTCTCTCATGGGGGGTAGCAGGTTATTTACACCAACTAATCATAGAGTTCAAACTGTAAATATGTATCTGTGTGCATATGGCTATATAAGAATGCATGAGTATATGGAGTATATAGCAGTATATAGCCTATAGCAGGCAAGTGAGATCTAGATGAAATACATATACATATACAGTGGGGCAAAAAAGTATTTAGTCAGTCAGCAATAGTGCAAGTTCCACCACTTAAAAAGAAGAGAGGCATCTGTAATTTACATCATAGGTAGACCTCAACTATGGGAGACAAACTGAGAAAAAAAAATCCAGAAAATCACATTGTCTGTTTTTGTTTCATTTTATTTGCATATTATGGTGGAAAATAAGTATTTGGTCAGAAACAAAATTTCATCTCAATACTTTGTGATATATCCTTTGTTGGCAATGACAGAGGTCAAACGTTTTCTGTAAGTCTTCACAAGGTTGCCACACACTGTTGTTGGTATGTTGGCCCATTCCTCCATGCAGATCTCCTTTAGAGCAGTGATGTTTTTGGCTTTTCGCTTGGCAACATGGACTTTAAACTCCCTCCAAAGGTTTTCTATAGGGTTGAGATCTGGAGACTGGCTAGGCCACTCCAGGACCTTGAAATGCTTCTTATGAAGCCACTCCTTCGTTGCCCTGGCGGTGTGCTTTGGATCATTGTCATGTTGAAAGACCCAGCCACGTTTCATCTTCAATGCCCTTGCTGATGGAAGGAGGTTTGCACTCAAAATCTCACGATACATGGCCCCATTCATTCTTTCATGTACCCGGATCAGTCGTCCTGGCCCCTTTGCAGAGAAACAACCCCAAAGCATGATGTTTCCACCACCATGCTTTACAGTAGGTATGGTGTTTGATGGATGCAACTCAGTATTCTTTTTCCTACAAACACGACAAGTTGTGTTTCTACCAAACAGTTCCAGTTTGGTTTCATCAGACCATAGGACATTCTCCCAAAACTCCTCTGGATCATCCAAATGCTCTCTTGCAAACTTCAGACGGGCCCGGACATGTACAGGCTTAAGCAGTGGGACACGTCTGGCACTGCAGGATCTGAGTCCATGGTGGCGTAGTGTGTTACTTATGGTAGGCCTTGTTACATTGGTCCCAGCTCTCTGCAGTTCATTCACTAGGTCCCCCCGCGTGGTTCTGGGATTTTTGCTCACCGTTCTTGTGATCATTCTGACCCCACGGGGTGGGATTTTGCGTGGAGCACCAGATCGAGGGAGATTATCAGTGGTCCTGTATGTCTTCCATTTTCTAATTATTGCTCCCACAGTTGATTTCTTCACTCCAAGCTGGTTGGCTATTGCAGATTCAGTCTTCCCAGCCTGGTGCAGGGCTACAATTTTGTTTTTGGTGTCCTTTGACAGCTCTTTGGTCTTCACCATAGTGGAGTTTGGAGTCAGACTGTTTGAGGGTGTGCACAGGTGTCTTTTTATACTGATAAGAAGTTTAAACAGGTGCCATTACTACAGGTAATGAGTGGAGGAAAGAGGAGACTCTTAAAGAAGAAGTTACAGGTCTGTGAGAGCCAGAAATCTTGATTGCTTGTTTCTGACCAAATACTTATTTTCCACCATAATATGCAAATAAAATGAAACAAAAACAGACAATGTGATTTTCTGGATTTTTTTTTCTCAGTTTGTCTCCCATAGTTGAGGTCTACCTATGATGTAAATTACAGACGCCTCTCATCTTTTTAAGTGGTGGAACTTGCATTATTGCTGACTGACTAAACACTTTTTTGCCCCACTGTATATTTCCATAACAACCAGACTATGAGAAATGAGATTCTCTTGTCTGATGAGACAAAGATAGACCTTTTTGGTGATAATTCTAAGTGGCACCTTCCCAATACAATCCCAACAGTGAAGCATGGTGGTGGCAGCATCATGCTATGTGGGGCATTTCAGCTGCAGGGACAGGATGACTGTTTGCCATTGAAGGAAACATGAATGTGGCCCAGTACAGATATCCTGGATGAAAACTTCTTCCAGAGTGCTCTGGACCTCAGACTTAGCCGAAGGTTCACCTTCCAACAAGACAATGACCCTAAGCACACAGCTAAAATAACAAATACGTGGCTTCGGAACAACTCTGTGACCATTATTTGACTAATCCAGCCAGAGCTCTGACCTAAACCAAATTGAGCATCTCTGGAGAGACCTGAAAATAGCTGTCCACCAACTTACACCATCCATCCTGATGGAGCTAGAGATGATCTGCAAGGAAGAATGACAGAGGATCCCGAAATCCAGGTGTGAAAAGCTTGCTGCATCATTCCCAAGAAGACTCATGGATGTACAAAAGGTTGCTTCTATTCAATAATGAGCAAAGGGTCTGAATACTTATGAATGTTAACAATTCCAAAAAGAGGGAAGAATAGGAAGCATTTAAGGAAACCAGGATGGATGAACACAGAACTTAAGCACATGCTAAAAAGGAAGAAAGAAATGTTTCTAAAATGGAAAGCGGGAGGCACATCTAAAGAAGAATATAATGCTGTCTGAAGAACTTGCAGGACACAAATCAGATTATCTAAAGGTGACAATGAATTGAGGCTTGCAAGAGACGTCAAAAGCAATAATAAAGGATTTTGGGGATATGTCAAAAGTAAAAGAAAAGTCAAAGATGCTATAGGAGTTTTACAGGATGAAAATGATGAAATGGTAAGACAGGATGTTGAGAAGATGAACTTTTCAATTCCTATTTTGCATCTGTTTTCTCTCAGAAAGGAAATGGAACATCAACTGTTCTTCACTGTCCTATTAAGGGAATAGAAGAATCCAGGATATCTATAAACAGAAAGATAGTGAGGAAACACTTAGCTAACCTAAATGAATTCAAGTCTCCAGGTCCAGATGAATTATACCCCAGAGTACTGAAGGAGATAGCAGATGAAATTTTTGAACCCCTCTCCATAATCTTTGAAAATTCTTGGAGAACAGGAGAAGTGTCAGAAGACTGGAGAAGAGCGAATGTTGTTCCTATCTTCAAAAAAGGGAAGAAGGTGGACCCACGCAACTATAGGTGAGTCTGACTTCTATACCAGGAAAGATCTTTGAACAAATTATTAAACAACATGTATGTAAGTACCTGGATAAGAATGAAGTGATTAAACAGAGTCAGCATGGGTTTGTAACTAATAAGTCATGTCAGACTAACTTAATTTCCTTCTATGACAGAATCAGTGATTGGGTGGATCAGGGAAATGCTGTACATATAGTATATCTTGACTTCAGCAATGCATTTGACAGAGTATCTCACACAATCCTTATTGAAAAAGTGGCTAAGTATGGATTGGACAAGGCAACTGTTAGATGGATTCATAACTGGCTTAGTGATCGGACCCAAAGAGTGGTTGTAAATGGCTGCACATCCAGTTGGAAGAATGTCTCAAGTGGGGTACCACAGGACTCTGTCCTGGGCCCTGTTTTGTTCAACATCTTTATCAACGATTTAGATTAAGGAATTGAGGGTAAACTGATTAAATTTGCTGATGACATAAAGCTAGGAGGGATAGCTAATAGTAGAGAAGAGAGAGGATTCAAAAAGATATAAATAAACTGGAGCAGTGGGCAGCAACTAACAGAATGGTTTTTAACAGGGAAAAATGCAAAGTACTACATCTGGGCAATAAAAATGAAAAAAGCATATACAGCATGGGAGGAATAGGGCTAAGCAACAACACGTGTGAAAAAGTCTTGGGTATACTAATAGATCACAGACTGAATATGAGTCAACAGTGTGATGCAGCAGCAAAAAAGGCAAACGCAATTCTAGGATGTATTGAGAGAAGCATACAGTATAGATCACGTGAAGTCATTATTGCCCTCTTCTCCTCTTTGGTCAGACCTCATCTGGAGTACTGTGTCCAGTTTTCGGCGTGACATTTTAAAAAAGACATCAACAAACTGGAGCAAGTTCAGAAAAGTCAGCAAACATTGTCATATGAGGAAAGGTTATAGGATTTGGGAATGTTTAGCTTGCAGAAGAGAAGACTGAAAGGAGACTTAATAGCTGTCTACAAATATCTCAAGGGCTCTCACATTGTAGAAGGATCATCTTTATTCTCATTTGCACAAGGAAAGACTAGAAGCAATGGGATGAAACTGAATGGGAGGAGACACAGATTAGATATTAGAAAAATATTTTTGACAGGTAGAGTGATCAATGAATGGAACAAGCTGCCACGAGAGGTGGTGAGTTCTCCTTCAATAGAAGTCTTCAAACATCTGGACAGACATCTGTCTGGGATGATTTAGCGAATCGTGCTTTGAGCAGGGGGTTGGACCAAATGGCCCAGGAGATCCCTTCCAACTCTACGATTCTATGATTCCATTATTCTATGACCATGTGATATTTCAGTTTTTCTTTTTTAATAAATTTGCAAAAATTTCTACATTACTGTTTTTTTTCATCAAGATGGGGTGCAGAGTGTACATTAATGAGAAAAAAAGAACTTTTTTGAATTTACCAAATGACTGCAATGAAACAGAAAGTGAAAAATTTAAAGGGGTCTGAATACTTTCCGTACCCACTGATGGTAGGTAGGTATACATACAAGAAAGAAAATTGTGGTAGCAGACTGCAGTGTACTCATAGTGTGCATGGCTGGACTAATAAAACAGGAGTGCAAAAAAACGTACATTTATATGTCAAAATTTTGCAAATTTTTTTCATTTTTTTAAAAAAGTTCAACTTTTTTTTTAAAGAAATGCTAGGTAGGTACACATCCAGAGAACCAGCACTTACAATAGGGTGCTATATTGGGGTGTCATGTATGGAGTTTAAATTTGGCTGGTAAAAAAATATGCAGAAAAAATATATTCAATCCTTTTTGAGGTACAATAGATTGACACATTTAAATGTCTGGATTTTGTGGAATTTTCCATTGTATTTTTTTAAACAAACATTTATTCCATTTTCATAAAAACAATTGTACAACAAAAGCAAAATTAAGTACAATCACATGTGACACTGACTTCAGATTTCACTTTGCGCAAAAAAATATTGCGCTAGCTTGCTGCTTTCTATTGCATTAAGAATGAAGAAAACAAATGTGCAATCATAATTCACATGTACTAGCAAAAATCTCTGCTACACCATATCACTGCTCAATCAAGCTAAGGCTAAGTTCACATTAGGCATTTTTGCAGCATTCTTATGATGCGGTTTTTTTAATGCAAATTTTCAGCTGCTTTACAGTACCAATAAAGTCTATGAGATTTCAGAAATCTCATGCACACACCTTGTTTTTTTTTGTCATTAGGATTTTGTGCTTTGCATGATTTTTTGCACAATGGAATATGTCACTTCTTTCACTGTTTTTTCAGAATTTTTCACACATTGAAATAAATGGGTGATGAAAAAACGCACCAAAAACGCAGGTATCAGGGTTTGCTGCGTTTTTTGTGCCACAACCTGATTCCATAGAATATGACTTTTTGTCCTCAACACTAAACTTTATCAGCATACACAAGAGGCAAATCTAGCATGCCAAAGCCACAGTCTGAGCAACACAGTATGCAAACAGCATCGAAGGACATATTGTTAATATGTTTTTGCACAAAATACTATTTAAATTGATTAGGTGAAAAAATCGGCTAATTTCCAAGAATTATTCACTCATCCATTTTTTTATTTTTCCAATCATCTTCATCACAGATATCTGCATACTCTCGTTTCTCAAGCTAAATATAAACGGGCTAAGAATTGGGGTGATGAATATTGTTAAAACACTTACAAATTTATTTATTTCCAAATAGTAGGTTCCCTTTGGAATAACATAAATAACTATCGTTCCACCATACCCAAGTACAACAAGAAAGAGATGAGAAATACAAGTAGAAAAAGTTTTGTGGCGCCCCGTGACGGATGGTATTCTGAAGATTGTGATGGTAATGATGAGGTAAGACCAAACAGTTATAAACAAAGAGCCCAAAATGACAGTGGTGAACATGACAGAATCAAATAAGTGCAGGAAGGCAGGGTCTGCGCAGGCAAGTTTCATGATAGGTGAAGAATCACAGAAAAAGTGATTGATAGTGTTCTCTTTGCAATAGGGCAAAGATGCTTTAATTACTGCTGGTACGATGACGATTAGAAATCCTCCAATCCAAGATGCTATTGACAGGGAAAAACATGTTCTCCAGCTCATGATGTGCACGTATTGGAATGGCTTACATATAGCAACGTACCTATCATAGGACATCTCCGCAAGTAATATAAAGTCCGTTGTGCCTAATGCAAAATACAAGTAACACTGAACAAAGCAACCCACAAAAGAGATACTCTTTTTACGTGACAATAATGTAATCAGCGCCTTAGGTATTACTACTGTTGAAATATTTATTTCAAGAAACGAAATATTTGCCAGGAAAAAATACATTGGCAGGTGGAGATGTACATCATGGAATGTTAAGAATATTATAGCAAGATTGCCCAAATCTATAACAATGTAAATCAATAGAAATAAAATAAAAAGTAACATTTCCAAAGGGTAAAATGAAGGGAAACCAATAAAAATAAATTCATTCCAAATAGTGTGGTTTTCCATATTGGCAATATAAAGTAAGTACAGCAAATAATTTCAATAATAAATAGTAAAAGAATAACTAACTTAAAAATATTAAATTTTAGGAAAAACATTCAGTTAGAAAAGATAATAATAGGAAGAATAATAACTGCTTAAAACACTGTCAAATGAGTCCTGAAAGTCCCTTTATTACCATCCTAGGCGTTTTCCTTAAGCAATAACCATTATTTTCCTAAACAATAATAATTTCTTAATTGTAGGAAAACAAATCTTTGCTTAGCTTCATGGATTAATGCTATGTGCAGCTTCATAAAGGCCACATGATGTTCCAGCCCATAAAGTTAAAGCTTTAAAATATCGTATATGTAAAATAATTAAAACATATCATCACATCCTATTTTACATATTAACAGCATGTTGTTGAGATGCAATTTTGATTTAAATCTGACATTTCTTTTTCTTGGGCGAAAACGTGAGAAACAGCAAAAGGTATTCAAGTCTTAAAGGAGATATGTGATTTTGAATTTCTTCTTTGTCATATTGCAGTTATGCAGAAATGGCAAACGCCAAGTAACGTTTATACTGTATTTTATTTGGTTAAATTGCCCAAGAGAATTTATATTCCAAGTCACCACATTATAATGACAGTTCAGAAGGCAGAAATGTATTTAGTCTCTTAAGACACAACACTCTCATAGCAAAAAAAAATCTAATAATATCTCAGAAAATCTAAAACAGAAAAAGCACTTAACCCTTTAGTGACAAAGACAATTTGAACCTTAACCCCTTTATCTTCCCAGGTGGTTTGCTGGTTAATGACCAGGCCAATTTTTACAATTCTGACCTGTGTCAATTTATGAGGTCAAAATTCTGGCATGCTTCAACAGATCCTACTAATTCTAAAAACATTTTTTCATGACATACTGTATTTCATCATAGGGGTAAAATTTCTTTGATAAAGTGCTGCAGAATATGTTGGCGCTATAGAAATAAAATTATTATTATCATTTGATATAATTTCAATAGTTTAGCAATTTTAAAACTTTTAATTCTAATGCCATTAAATCAGAGAGATGCGTCACACAAAATAGTTAATAAATAACATTTCCAACATCTCTACTTTACATCAGTACAATGTTTGAAGATTTTTTTTTGTAAGGAAGCAATAAGGGTTAAAAGTTGACCAGCAAATTCTCCTTTTTCCTATAAAATTTGCAAAACCATTTTTTAGGAGCCACCTCACATTTGAAGTGACTTTGAGGGGTCTATTGTTATGATTAGGTAACCGCGGGGATAGCAGAGGAGTAGGTTAGGCAACCAGATAGCCAGAGAGGTTGGTAACTTAGCGGATTGCAGACCCCTAAACTGACAACACAACTAGAATTAGCCATGGGATGTACCTACAATGCCCTAAATGCCTCGGCACAGCCAAAGAATTAACTAAGCCTAAATAGAGAAAGGGGAAAGCTAAACTGCCCCAGAGAAGAACCCCAAAGGAATAGATAGCCCCCGAACATATATTGCCAGTGAGACAAGATGAGGCACAAAACACAGGCAGAAAATAGGGTAATCAAATGATGGGGTCCAAACTGCCTAGATAGAACAGGACAGGAAAGGATACTGTCTGCAATCACACGAAAAAACCCTAAGAAAAAATCCAACAAGTCTGATATGCAAAAATACTGAGGCCACATGACCTCTCCCCCACTAAATCAGAACTCTGATGTGAACTGGACGCAAAACAACAGATACTGATATAACAGGGGATTAGAACCACTGCAAAGACTGACATGAACTGTGGCATATGAAACAGAGTCCAGCACAGGTCCCAACAGGGAACCAGGCTGAACTCACACCAGCAGAGCAAAAATCAGAGAAAAGCAAAAAATGGATCAAATGCAAAAAGATTCAAGCAGACAAATAACTTATCTGAAAGATGCAGGACAAAGCAGGAGGCAAGCAGACTTACAAAATGCTCAGGAAGAAAACCAAATCACCGGCAACAACTGAGGGAAGGTTGCTCACTTAAATCTCTCCAGTCTGTAACTCCTGACCTTCAATCATCCTCCTCAGGTGATTGACTTCTGTTAGCCAGACCAGCTCCATTACCAGCAGCAACCATCAGAGGGAGCCCAAACTCAGAAGCCAGGTCAAAAGTGTTCACAACAGTCTATATGATAGAAAATACACAAAAGTGATACCATTCTAAAATCTACACCCATCAAGATGCTCAAAAATACAATCAAAAAGTTTATTAACCTTTCAGGTGCTTCACAGGAATTTTTGGAATGTGGAAAAAAATGAACATTTTACTTTTTTCACCAAAAATTAGATTTTAGATCCATTTTTTTTCTTTCACAAGGGTAATAGTAAAAAATGGATCACAAAATTTGTTGTGCAATTGTTTGAAAGGGAAGGAGCACCATTTGATTTTTCAAATGCACAATTTGCTGGAACAATTAACGGATGCCATGTTGCATTTGGAGAGCCCCTGGTGTGCCTAAACAGTGGAAATTCTCCACAAGTGAAACTATTTTGGAAACAGGACCCATCAGGGAAATGATCTAGATGTGTGGTGACCACATTGAACCTTCAGGTGCTTCAAAGAATTTGAGTCATGAAAATAAAACACATCACATTTTTTGCACAAAAATGTTATTTTAGCCCCACATTTTACATTTTCATAAAGATAACAGGAGAAATTGCACCATACAATTTGTTGTGCAATTTCTCCTGAGTATGCCGATACCCCATATGTGGGAGAAAACTACTTTTGAGGCACAGTGCAAAACTCAAGATGTAGAGGTGCCACAATGGAGTTCAGATTTTGCTGGAATGGTTTGAGGGCGCCATGTCACATTGCCAGAGCCCCTGAGGTGCCAGAACAACAGAAAACCCCCATATGTCAACTCATTTTACAAACTACACTCCCCAATGAAGTCATCTAGGGGTGCAGTGATCATATTGACATCACATTTTTTTTAAAACAAACTGATGTCCATTTTTTCCTGAGTGCGGTCAGAAGGCAATGATTGCCATAATATAGTGCAGATTTTACTGTTATGGTTTGCTGGTGCCATGACCCACTGGGAGATACCCTGTGTTTCCAGAACAGCAGAACCCTCATAAGTTATGCCATTTTACAAACTACACCTCTTAAAATATTCCTCTAGGGGTGCAGTGATCATATTGACACCACAGGTGTGTCATAGAATTTTATACATTTACTCTGTGAAGCAAAAATAGCTGAATTTTTACCACCAAAATTATGTTCTAGCCACAGATTTTACATTTTTACACAAGAAGTGCTTAAAAATGGCACTATAATTTATACCACAATATCTTTTGTATGTGGCAATACCACATATGTGGCAGTACAGTACTGCTCAACCATATGGCGAGACAACGGAGGGACAGAGTGCTATTTGCCTCCTGGAGTGCAGATTTTCCTACAATAGTTTGCGCATTCCATATACAGAGCCCTTAATTGCTAGAAGAGAAGAATCTCCTCTCAAGTGACCTTATTTTGGAAAATATACCCCTTAGGGAATTTATCTTCACGTGTAATGAACAATTTGGCTCCATGTGTGTTCTCCACAAACAGTCAGTTAGTTGGGCTCTCATCACTACAGAAATGCCAAACGTAGAAGCTATATGTGAGTTAGGTACACTGTGAGGCTTTGAAGGGAGGGGGCATTTGGATTTGGGAGCATAGAATTTTCTGACTTTCTTTTGAGGGGCGAGGAGCCTTTGTGCTACCAGTAACGTGGAAGCCCCTTTATTTCCATGGACAGATGATGGATGCTTTTTTTGTGGATTGAGTTGAAGTTTTTGTTAGGAACATTTTACATAACATTTAGGATTACAATTATCCGGAGCTCTACCCTGAGCACTTACTTTCTAAATCCCTGAGTGATGTGATTCAGATGAAACACCCGAGGGATCCACTCACTATAATGAGGCGGCAAAGTTGCCCTGGACTCTGTCTGGCCTCTGCTCAGCGGAGTCCTTCTTTTCAAAGGTGCAGAAAACTGAAGTCGACGGCACTTTTATGTAATACTATAAAGACGATTACGACCGGATCACAGGTCCTATGGCATCCACAGTTTTACATGGAAACCCTGATGCAAGCACTCAGAGCAGAGCACAGGATAAATATGCGCTGAGCCTTACTACGATCTTTGGGAGACAGAATGAAAAAACCACAGGTGAAGAATTGGTTGTATTTTTTTTTTATGCTGTTAATTACTTTGTCCCACTATGGGACTTTCATTTTTTGCAGGCTGATTGCTTGTATAGCATAGAGGTGCAGGAACATCCCTATGATATGCAAACACTGCACTGACAGGTAAGTTGCTTGATCATGCTCAGAGGATGATCAAGCAACTTTCTTAGCTATGGTGATCTGGATATTTTCATGACGACATCGGGTCACCATGGCAATGATTGGGACTCCGCATGACGAAGTGAGGTCTCTGACCCAAGGGTAAAGGGGTTGTCATCCCTCTGCTGGCTCCTGAAATGCCGCGGTCAAGTTCGATATCAGCATTTAGGGGGTTAAATTGCTGAGAGTAGTGCGGTACCACTCCTTGCACTTAGTGCCGGGTGTCAGCTGTCAGAATCAGTGACTTGACACTTTTTCCCCTGAGAAAGCCACGCTTAGTGGCAATACACATGGAGTTCCTCTCTCCACATACCATGCTGTGACCGGGTATTTGTATCTCCGCATCCACCTACAGGATTTTTTGCTGCCTTCTTCTTTTACCCCTAAATGGCTTTTACTATATGCTATAGTCCTTATATTTAAACCTATAGCTCAACTGACCCCATTGTTCAGGGTCTTTTGCATTTGCTCTATTGGGGTTCTCGCAGTGCAGCTTTACCCACTGGACTTAAATATTCTGTCTGTTTTGGGAGGTAATTTACTTCATTTAGACTATTGGCTGATTGTCATTTGTTCAATGTTGCGTTATTTTTTATATATCTGGTGCACACAGTGGAGATAGCTGCAAGGTACCTAACTGGTCCTTCAGGTGCTATGGTTTATACCTTCAATGGTTTTATACTTGTTGTTAACATGTGGTCTGTACCTTGTTTGTGAGATCCTGTGTAATCATGCTTCAATACAATGTATTGTTTCTAATATTTGAAATTTATTCATGGTGATCCTGGCCATTTTTTGAACACACTTCTTTTTTCTTGAGTATTAAAATAGTCATGTTTCAAGTGTGTGGCTAGTGATCCCTAATATTATTTTGTGCTGCCCTCAGACTTATTTTATACACTTGACGGCAATCGAGCATGCACAGCCTGTGTGCACGCAAATCACCGGGGCGTATCCATACATCCCTGGTCAATGAGACCCAGGTCACAGGGATGTATGGATATGTCTAAGGTGAGAAAGGGGTTAATATCAAAGCCAAATTTTCTAAATCTGACCAATGTTCCATCTTATGGGCTTGTTTTTTCGTGACACGTTGTACTGTATGTTAGTGTTAATTTTAGGTTGATAATTTGTGTCTTTATTTGTGAAATTATCAGAATGTTGGTTAAAAATTTTTAAAAAATTGTAACTCTTAAAGTTTCAATTTTTGCATTCTTTAACCAGTTAGACATGCTGCACAAAATAATTAATAAATAACATTTTCCATATGTCTACTTTACATCTGCATCATTTTTCAAATGTCAGTTTATTTTTTTAGGATGATAGAAGAGTTATTATATTTTGAAGCAAGTTATCATTTCATGAAGAAATAATGAAAACTTGCTTCTTTAGGGACCTTTTCAGAAATAAAGGGAACCTGTCATCACAAGTTAACCTGTAAAAGTAAAGTTATGGCCATAAAAGCCCATTTATACTGATTTAATGGCTACCTGCATTGACAGAATTCTAAGCCTGGTTCTCCTTTAATACACCTTAGGCATTTTGGTGCAATAGTATATTCATGCACTGGGGTGGGACTGTGCTCAAGGTCTGTGGGTAGGTTCTTTGGCTCTGCCCTGGCCCATCCACATTTTTATGAGCCTCTTTTTTAAAATTTTTGGCTAGTGCCAGCTCTGCTGCTGGGGGCTATGCTTGCCAAAGGACCCACATGCTCAGAATAACCTTGCAGTCTCGAGTAAACTGGTAACACTGGTGGCACATGTGCAGATCCAAATCAGCACATGCACAGCCTTGGCTTAATATGAGCATGCACCACCTCCGGATTTATTTTTGTGAAAAATGATGGGACATGAATGTTTGCAAACGCCGTCCGTGGCAAAGGTGATGCTAGTGCAAAATTTAAAAATGGAGGCTGATGCAAATGTGGAGAGCAGTGGAAGAGCCAAAGACCCTACTCACAGTTCTACCCCGATGCACAAAGAGGCTATTGCACCAAACATCTAAAGTGAATTAAACAAGAACCAGGCTATGGATTTTTTCACTATAGGTATCCATTAAATCAGCATAAGAGGGCCATTATGGCAATACCTTTACTTTAACCCCTTAATGATCAGAGGTATTTTCATTTTTGAGTTTTTGTTTTTTGTCCCCTTTTTTCCTAGAGCCATAACTTTTTTATTCTTTTGGTCAATATTGCCATGTGAGGTCTTGTTTTTTGCGGGATAAGTTGTACTTTTGAATGACACCATTGGTTTTTACATATCTTGTACTGAAAAGCAGGAAAAAAATTCAAGTGCGATGAAATTGCAAAAAAATGTGCAATTCCACAGTTGTTTTTTGGTTGTTTTTTTGCCATGTTCAATGTTAAAATTGACCTGTTAGTTTGATTTTTCCAGGTCATTAAGAGTTCATAGACACCAAACATGAATAGGTTCTTTTTTATTTAAATGGTGAAAAAAAATTCAAAGTTTGGTAAAAAAAAAAAAAAAAAGACGCCATTTTCCAAGACCTGTAGAGTCTCTATTTTTCATGAACTGTGGCTTGGTGAGGGCTTATTTTTTGCTCGCCGAGCTGACGTTTTTATTGATACCATTATGGTAAAAAAACAACCTATTCACAAAAAATTGTGCGTGGCCTAAAATAATGGCATCAAATTAATTTTTATTGGTATAATACACATAATATAAAAAGATATTAATTAAATATAGGCATAGTAAGCAAACAAATAGAAAGCAACAATACAGCAGGATGAGATGAATGTATAAATATTCAGTTAAACAGGTGTGTCAAATATTACTTATAATATTCACAAGACTGGATAAACTAAATATCCAAAGGACTAAGCATACATATGTATAAGTAAAGGAAAATATTCAGCAGATATAAATGTAGCTGTAATTAAATACCTGTAGATGTGTCCTCCTGCCGGACTGGTGCCATATCCTGACGTGTTTTTGGCTTCATCAGGCTAAACTATTTTGGTAATAGAAGAGTAGTAGACATATGTGGAGGCCAAGTATCAATAATATGTGTAATGGCCATAAAAGAGGATCAATAATATAAACCATATATCATGATCCACATAATTGAAACAGGACAAATGCAGGACAACTGCACATTTACTGAAAAGTACCAAACAAAAAAGCAGTCAAAAGATCCATAAAACTATGATATTTATTAAATATAATATTAAAACATTATTGGATATGGACACACAGTGTTTGGACAGGGAAAAGGAACAGCATATAAATGAACACGATGGTCATGAAGGGCCAACAAAGCTGCAAACACCCCGCCAGGATAATAGAATGCAGAGCTAGATGGTATAGCTAATACAAGTCAGGAGGTTATATAGAATGTAATATAACAAATCATACAGCAAGTGCTACAATCCTTCATAGGGAGTATACCCTGACAAGGTGCAAATATGCACATACAAAATTAATGTATAGTACACAACATGATGGTAACATAATAAACTGCATTACTATACCTGAAATATGGGGGGGAGAGCAGTAAGGTCGGTCCTATCCCCGACGCGCGTTTCGGAGTTAAAAGAACTCCTTCCTCAGGGGGCGTGGAGAGTAGTATACCCATCGGGCATTATATTGCACGCCCGCCGGAAGTCATCAAGGCGCGCGCTGTCCGCCATTGGCCAGCTGGTTCAGTGCTACGGCAGAGCCGGAAACACGCGGGCCCACGTGATCCAGCTCTCCGAGCAGAGACCGCCCACCGGCCAACAGACGGACAAAGCGCACGCGCAGAGATGACAGCAGGCTAAAGCGGCCATATTTAAACAGGGCAAAAGATGGGGCAAACAAAAAATAATAATAACAACTGAATATTTTGTGGAATGTGGCGAAATGCAGTGTTAAATGACAAACCAGTAGCCACGTAGTATTAGTAACAAATAACCAAGATTTGCACTAAGTCTATAACACTGACCTATAGAAACAGCAAATGGCCAAAGCCACAAGTAGATGGCCGCATGATAGGTGCATATATATGGGCCAATTCAATGAAGGAAGATTGTTTGGCTCATAATTGACCGGATCCAAAACTAAAGCTGTAGTATACAGGACCCGGTCTCCATGTAAGAGTGCAATTATCAAAATTAGCAAGATTTGAATACAAAAATTCACTGTATGGCAAGATGTAGTAAAATCATCAAAATAAGCCACCCACACACAAGAGGTAAATTGTATGGAAAATTACCCCATAGCACGGAATGCCACAAAATGCAAAATATATACAATATTACAGAGTAATACAAAATACACTGAGCTGTTATATAGCATAGCCAGTAACAGAAACAGTATCACTGCAGTATTACATATATATAGCCCCATAAACACATATTACATGTAAAAATTATGTGTTTAAATACTCAAATAAATGATACAAAAATCTCAAAATTGTGTCAAATTAAATAAGACAACAAAAATATACAGCATCCATTAAGCAGCTTGATGTTGCCAGACGATCTACGAACTCTTTCCACCGTTACGGATAACATCCAGTCATATTCAGAATACTATAATGATAAAAACAGAATTTAAAAACAAATAATAGAACCATAGTGTCCACAAATACCAACTCAAAAAGGTAACTACAAATATGGGGCATAGGAAATATTTTCATTAAGGCCACGTGGATGGATGGTGTCCAAAGTCCAAATCCATCTCGTTTCAGACCTCGCCAAGCGATTAGATAATTTGCCACCCCTTATGTTAATATTAAGAGCTTCAATGCCCCTTACTTTAAGGAGTGTAGCATTACATTGATGGAATTGCTTAAAATGCCTGGGTAAGGTCTTTAGACTTAGATCGTCATCACACGTGGCAGCAGCCACTATACCTAGGACATGTTCCCTCGTGCGTACCTTTAACTGCCGTGTGGTCATCCCCACATAGATTAGACCACAAGGGCAAGTAGCGTAATAAATCACGTACCGACTGGTGCATGATATATGCTGCTTGATAGAAAATGTCCTGGTACCATCATGATTGGTAAAAAGAGTACTCCTCTCAATATTGGGGCAAGCTATACATCTGCCACAGGGAAAACAACCATTTCTCATTGGTATATCATCCAGAAAAGTACGCAATGGACGATCAACATAGTGACTCGACACCAGCTGATCACGTAAATTCCTTGCCCTTCTAAAAGTAATGGATGGATATTCGGGGAGGAATTTATTCAAAATTGGATCAACCGCAAGGATCGGCCACGCCTTATTCATTGCGTCACGCATCATCTTATGCTGGGGGTGAAAGGAAGTGATGAATCGAACAACATCACTCCCCTCCGTCTTATTGCGCCACCTATATAATAAATCATTACGACTCATATGTTTGGCACGTTGATAGGCCCTCTTAACACTCCGTCTACTGTATCCACGAGATAGAAAACGAGCTTTCAATTCATTAGCACGATATTCAAAATCCATATCAGTGGAACAGATACGACGGAGACGTAAAAACTGCCCCACTGGAATAGCTTTAATAAGATGACGCGGATGGCAAGACGAGGCGTGAAGTAAGGTATTACTAGATGTTTCCTTACGGTGGATGTCCGTCTGGATGGTGCCTTCTGTATCTTTTCTAATGGAAACATCCAAAAAATTGATCCTAGACGGATTCCAGGTCAGAGTAAGCCTAATGTTAAGATCATTGTTGTTCAAATCAGATATAAATTGTAGAAGGTCGATGGAGCTGCCCTGAAAGATAAAGAAGATATCGTCGATATAGCGTGCCCATAATTGGACACGCTCGATCAACCCCTGTTTATCAGACAGGAAGAGGTCCCTCTCCCACAGCCCCAGGAAGAGATTGGCATAGGATGGCGCAAAGGCCGCACCCATTGCAGTCCCCTGGAGCTGCAGGTAGAAGGACCCCTTGAACACAAAAAAGTTGTGTGTGAGAGTGAACTCTAAAAGTTCCAAGATGAGGTCCCTAAGTGCCACCGAAAGTGTGGAAGTAGTTAGAAAGAATTTAACGGCACGTAAACCATCAGCGTGCTTGATATTGGTATATAGGGACTCAACATCAGTGGAAACAAGAAGAGAATCACTCTCCATACAGAGTCCATCGACCTTCCGCAAGGTGTAGATACGATCTTTTGATCACCCATTATTGCATCTTATTGCAATGTAGCAGCTACCAAAAAACGTAATTCTGACATTTTGAATTTTTTCTCATTACGGAGTTTAGCGATCAGGTTAATTGTGCTTTTATATTGTTAGATCGAGCGATTCTGAATGTGGCAATACCAAATTTGTGTATATTTGATTTTTTAATTGCTTTATTTTGAATGGGACGAAAAGGGTGTGATTTGAATTTTAATATTATTTATTTTTGTATATTTTTAAAACCATTTTATTTTACTTTTTCCATGTTTCAATAGTCTCCATGATTAGAAGCTGCAGTACTTCGATCGCTTCTACTACATACAGGCGATGATCAGATCACCTGTGTATAGCAGGAATCCTCACTTGCAATGAGCGCCGAGTGTGGGTCTATGACAACCGTAGAGGTCTGCTGGAGACCTCTGGTTGTCATGCTGATCAATCGGTGACACACGATCATGTGATGGGGTCACCGATGGGCGGGATTAGCGATGCCCTTCCGGTGAGTTTGAGTTAAATGCCGCTGTCAGAAATTGACCGTGGCATTTAGCTAGCTAACAGCCGCGGGTGGATCACGATTCCATCCATGGCTGTTGCGGGCACATGTCAGCTGTCATGTGCCTGGAAAGATGTGTTCTCAGCACCGGAGCCTGCACCAAACATGGGGAGCCCGACATTAGCATACTGTTATGCTCAATGTCTTAAAGGTGTTAACAGGTTGAATCTTGATGATAGGTTCTCGTTGAAAGGATTTTGAGGTGCTTATATATTGAAAGCTCCCCAAAAGTGATGCCATTTTAGAATTTGCGTCCCTCATTTACTTCAAAACTGTGTTCAGGAATTTTTTTGTGTCTTCAGGCACTACACATGATATGTATAATGCAAAATGGAATTAGTTTTTTTTCTTGTAAAATGTTGCTTTAGCCACTATTTTTTTGCTTTTACAAGGAATAGCACATGAAAATGGACCCCAAAATTTGTTACTCAGTTTCTTCTGAATGTGCTTATAGATTACCTGTGATCAGAAACCTTTGTACAAATGGTAGGGTTGTAAAAGAATAAGCATCATTTGAATTTTGAAAAACAGATTTAGCTGAAATATATTGCGGGCACCATGTCACATTTTAACCCCTTCACTACCGGGCCAATTTTTACAATTCTGACCACTGTACCTTTATGAGGTCATAACTCTGGAACGCTTTCATGGATCCTGGTGATTCTGACATTGTTTTCTCATGACATATTGTACTTCATGTTAGTGGTAAAATTGCATTCAAATAACTTGTGTTTATTTGTGAAAAAAATGGAAATTTGGCGAAAATTTTGAAAATTTTGCAATTTTCCAACTTTGAATTTTTATGCCCTTAAATCACAGCGATACGGCACACAAAAAACTTAATACATAACATTTCCCACATGTTTACTTTACATCAGCACAATTTTGGAACCAAAATTTTTTTTTGTTAGGAAGTTATAAGGGTTAAAAATTGACCAGCGATTTCTCATTTTTGCAACACCATTTTATTTTTAGGGACCACTTCACATTTGAAGCCACTTTGAGGGGTCTATATGATAGAAAATACCCAAAAGTGACACCATTCTAAAAACTGCACCCCTTAAGGTGCTTAAAACCACATTCAAGAAGTTTATTAACCCTTTAGGTGCGTCACAGGAATTTTTTGAATATTAAAAAAAAATGAACATTTAACTTTTTTTCACAAAAAAAATACTTCAGGTTCAATTTTCTTTATTTTACCAAGGGTAACAGGAGAAATTGGACTGCAAAAGTTATTGTGCAATTTGTCCTGAGTACGCTGATACCTGATATGTGGGGGGGAACCACTGTTTCGGCGCATGGCAGAGCTCAGAATGGAAGGAGCACCGTTTGACTTTTTCAATGCAAAATTGGCTGGAATTCAGATCGGACGCCATGTCACGTTTGGCGAGCCCCTGATATACTTAAACAGTGGAAACCCCCCCAAGTGACCCCATTTTGGAAACTAGACCCCCCAAGGAACTTATCTAGATATGTGGTGAGAACTTTTAACCCACAAGGGCTTCACAGAAGTTTATAACGTACAGCGGTACAATTAAAAAATCATATTTTTTCCACAAAAATGATCTTTTCACCCCCAATTTTTATTTTTCCAAGGGTAACAGGACCCTAAAAGTTATTGTGCAATTTGTCCTGAGTACGCTGATACCCCATATGTGGGTGTAAATGACTATTTGGGTGCATAGCAGAGCTCAGAAGGGAAGCAGCGCCATTTGACGTTTTTGGCTAGAATTGAGATCGGACACCATGTCGCGATTGGAAAACCCCTGATGTACCAAAACAGTGGAAACCCCCCACAAATGACACCATTTTGGAATCTAGACCCCCCAAGGAACTTATCTAGATGTGTGGTGAGAACTTTGAACCCCCAAGGGCTTCACAGAAGTTTATAACGTACAGCAGTACAATTAAAAAATCATATTTTTTCCACAAAAATGATCTTTTCACCCTCAATTCTTATTTTTCCAAAAGTAACAGGACCCTAAAAGATATTGTGCAATTTATCCTGAGTACGCTGATACCCCACATGTGGGTGTAAACCACTATTTGGGCGTATGGCAGAGCTCGGAAGGGAAGCAGCGCCATTTGACGTTTTTGGCTGGAATTGAGATCGGACACCATGTCGCGTTAGGAAAGCCCCTGATGTACCAAAACAGTAGAAACCCCCCACAAATGACACCATTTTGGAAACTAGACCCCCCAAGGAACTTATCTAGATGTGTGGTGAGCACTTTGAACCCCCCAGTGCTTCACTGAAGTTTATAACGTCCGGGCGTGAAAATAAAAAAATCGTATTTTTTCCACAAACATGATCTTTTAGTCCCCATTTTTTAATTTTCCCAAGGGTAACAGGAGAAATTGGACCCCAAAAGTTGTTGTCCAATTTTTCCTGAGTACGCTGATACCTCATATGTGGGAGAAAACTACTGTATGGGCACACATCTGGGCTCGGAAGGGAAGTAGTGACGTTTTGGAATGCAGACTTTGATGGATTGGTATGCGGGTGTCATGTGCGTTTGGAGAGCCCCTGATGTACCTAAACAGTGGAAACCCCCCACAAGTGACCCCATTTTGGAAACTAGACCCCCTAATGAACTTATCTAGATGTGTGGTGAGCACTTTGAACCCCCCAGTGCTTCACAGAAGTTTATAACGACCGGGCGTGAAAATAAAAATATCGTATTTTTTCAACAAACATCATCTTTTAGTCCCCATTTTTTTTATTTTCCCAAGGGTAACAGGAGAAATTGGACCCCAAATGTTGTTGTCCAATTTGTCCTGAGTACGCTGATACCTCATATGTGGGAGAAAACTACTGTATGGGCACACGTCGGGGCTCGGAAGGGAAGTAGTGACGTTTTGGAATGCAGACTTTGATGGATTGGTATGCGGGTGTCATGTGCGTTTGGAGAGCCCCTGATGTACCTAAACTATTGAAACTCCCCACAAGTGACCCCATTTTGGAAACTAGACCCCCCACGGAGCTTATCTTGATGTGTGGAGAGCACTTTGAACCCCCAAGTGCTTCACAGAAGTTTATAACGCTTGGGCGTGAAAATAAAAAAAACATTTTTTTCCGCAAAATTATATTTTTGCCCCAAATTTTTTATTTTCCTAAGGGTAACAGGAGAAATTGGACCCCAAAAGTTGTTTTGTAATTTGTCCTGAGTAGGCTGATACCCTACATGTGGGGGTAAAACACTGTTTGGGCACATGGCAGAGCTTGGAAGGGAAGGAGCACCATTTGACTTTTTCAACGCAGAATTGGCTGGAATTGAGATCAGATGCCATGTTGCCTTTGGAGAGCACCTGATGTGCCCAAACAGTGGAAACCCCCAATTATAACTCCAACCCTAACCTCAACACACCCTTAACCCTAATCTGAGCCCTAACCCTAGCCCTAGCCCTAACCCTAGCCCTAACCCTAGCCCTAACCCTAGCCCTAACCCTAGCCCTAACCCTAACCCTAGCCCTAACCCTAACTCTACCCTAACCCTAACCCTAGCGGGAAAATGGAAATAAATACATTTTCTTTTAGTTTTATTATTTTTCCCTAACTAAGGGGGTGATAACGGGGAGTTTGATTTACGATTTATGGCGGTTTTTATGTTTGGCGGCTGTCGCACGCTAAAAGACGCTTTTTATTGTAAAAATAGTTTTTGCATCACCACATATTGTGAGCTATAATTTTTCCGTATTTTGACCCACCGAGTCATGTGAGGTCTTATTTTTTGCGGGACGAGTTGACGTTTTTATTGGTACCATTTTCGGGCACGTGAAATTTTTTGATCGCTTTTTATTCCGATTTTTGGGGAGCAGAATGAACAAAAACCAGCGTTTCATGAATTTCTTTTGGGGGGGTGCGCTTACACCGTTCCGCGTGCGGTAAAATTGATAACGCGTTTTTATTCTTCGGGTCAGTACAGTTACAGCAATACCTCATTTAGGTCGTTTTTTTATGTTTTGTCGGTTTTTTGCAATGAAAACAATTTTATATAAAAAATAATTATTTTTGTATCGCTTTATTCTGCGAGCTATAACTTTTTTATTTTTTTGCGGGTGATGCTGTATGGCAGCTCGTTTTTTGCGGGACAAGATGATGTTTTCAGCGGTACCATGCATATTTATATGCGTCTTTTTGATCGCGCGTTATTGCACTTTTTGTTCGGTGGTTTGATAATAAATCATTATTTTTTGCTTCGTTTTTTATTTTTATTTTTTAAGGGGTTCGCTTAAGGGGTTAACTAATGGGACAGTTTTATAGGGCAGGTCATTACGGACGCGGCAATACCAAATATGTGTACTTTTATTGTTTTTGTTTTTTTTTTATTTTGAAAAAATGGATTTATTGGGGAATATTTTTTTTTTTTTTACTAATTTATTTAGCGATTTTTTTTAAATTATTTTTAACACTTTTTTTTTTTTTTACTTTATTACCTTGTCCCAGGTGGGACATCACTGTCCTGTGACAGATCGCTGATTTGTCACATCACAGATCACTGTGACAGATCAGCGATCTGACACAGGCACTGCAGAAGGCTTCCTCATGCCTGCGCTTTGCAGGCCATCTTGGATTCGGGGGCCTGGAGGAAAGGAGCCCCCCGAAGCAGCGCTGCACATTGCGCTGCTGTGGGGGGCTCAGGGAAGCACGGAGGGAGCCCCCTCCCTGCCGATGCTTCCCTTTAACCCCCGGTACACCGCGATCGCGTTTGATCGCGGTGTGCAAGGGGTTAACGTGTTGGGGGCGGTCCGTGACCGCCCCTGACACATTGTGCCGGGTGTCAGCTATGATAATTAGCTGACACCCGGCCGCGATCAGCGGCGCTCACCACGTGGGCGCCGCTGATCGTGATGACGTAATATTCCGTCCATGGTAATTAGGTCCATGGTCACATGGACGGAATATTACGTCAATTGTAGGTAAGGGGTTAAGAACCCTTAAATTTACTAAACAGCTGAAACTCCAGAAAAGTGACCCCATTTTTGAAACTACTGACCTCAAGGATTTTCTCCAATTTTATAGCTCACATTTTGAATGCAAAGGTATTACACAGAATTTGATAGCACTAGATCGTCATATTAAAGATTTTAATTTTTTCAATAAAATGATACTTTTGCAAACGGTAACATGAAATAGTGAACTACCCAGTTTGTTAACTACTTTCTTCTGAGCATGGTGCAAAGCTCTGAGGTACGAAAAATGGCAGAAACCCCCACAAGTGATCACATTTTGTAAACCAGACTCATAAAGGAATTCATTTTATCTACATTTACTGCTTTATATAATATTATAAATATATTTGGATCAACACATGAGACTTATTGCCCCTCACACCCTTCCCTTTAGTTTTTCGTCTCTTATGTCCTTTCTAATTACCTAGAGGAGTTTGTTTTGATCACTCATATACCTGAAATAAGATCTATACAAATTATCTACTCCTTTTTGCACATACTATTTTTTTTTTATTAATTCTAAACTATATTGAGTCAGATGTACTATAAGGATATTTAGAAACATGGGATGCCACAGTATTGTTTAAATACTAAATCTATACAGGCATATTTATCTTACCCTTGTTGAATAATTTTCACCTATCAGTGTTCACTGTATAACATTTTGCTTGTTTTGTTACTGGTTTTAGTCATTTGTGATTTAATAAGTATAATTTTTATCATGGATCTTGTCACGCCGTTCTGTCTGTATCTGCTTGTCTGCATGACAATGCATGTGTTTGCTTTAACCCCTTACTCCTTTCCCCCTAATTGAGCTGGGATACTGCTGGCTGTTACCTGTATGGAGCCTGCTCAGTTCCCTGCTCTGCTGCGTAGCTGCACATGTGGTGTTAGGTCTTTGCTCTGTTGCTTGACCATCCGCATGTGTGGTCCCTGGTTGCCCCTGTGGAAGCTGTCCGTGGGTTGCGAGGTCATTTGAAGCTGGTGCATGACTTTCCACGTGTGTCTAGGCTTGCAGACGATGCCAGGTGCCCTAGGCTGCAGTTCCTGCACTGACTGTGCTGCAATGGTTTCTGCGTGTGCTTAGGGCATGCGCGGCCTCACCTCCCCAGCTTTTATCAGGGTTAGTGTGTGTACTTGAAAAGCTGTCCCCAGCCAATTGCTGAGGGGCAGCTCCTTTATAATCTTACCCTGCCCTATGGGCGGGGCCAGAGCTATTCACAGCTCCTGAACCTTGCCATGTGTGTCTCGTGTCTGTGTTCCTGGACCTCGTCTGTCTCTGTTTTGGTACCAAAGTCCCTGCCTTGATTCCTGCTTTGTACTGTTCCCTTGCCCTGCCCCGGAGGCAGTATATCCGGGCCTGAATCCATGATCCTGTACCTGTCCTGTACCTGACCCCATCTAAATTTGCCCTGGCCTGGAGGCGCTGTGTCCAGGCTTAAATCCTTGATCCTGTAACTATCCTGTACCTGACTATGTCTGAACTGTCTGCTGTTATGTTTCTGGAATCCCTCTGTGTTTGGAGCCTCGCACCCAGTGACTCTGAGTCTCTTGTAACCGGTGTTCCTGCTGAGCATTTACTACCCTGTGCTCTGACTACCATACGGTGCTAGCTCCATGCAGGCCAAGCAATCCTGCGGTTCTAGCACCATCACACTGGAGTTCCTTCCTAGGTCCAATGCCCGTATCCTGACAACTGCAGTCTGGAACCTGATGACCGCTGCCTGGAGCCTGGAGCTTGATGAGTGCAGCGGTGCCTGTATGTCATGTGGGATGTCCGGAACAAAACGACTCCTGTCTGATGTCTGCTGGTGACTCGGTTGTCCTGTGGGTGATCCTGATGTCCTGATGACCTCGTGTGTCCTGATGACCTTGTGTGTCCTGATGTCCTGATGACCTTGTGTGTCCTGATGTCCTGATGACCTCATGTATCCTGATTATCCTGATGTCCTCGTGTACCTTGATGTCCTGATGACCTCGTGTGCCCTGATGTTCTGATGACCTCATGTACCCTGATGTCTAGCCTGATGTCTAGCCTGATATCCGGCCTGTGTCCTGATGTCCTGGTGACCTCGTGTACCCTGATGTCTGGCCTGATGTCTAGCCTGATGTCCGGTCTGTGTCCTGATGTCCTTATGTATTCTTATGTCCTGCCTGTGTCCCACCCAATGTCCCACCTATGTGTGCCTTGGTGATCCGTTGGTGCCTTGGGGTCCACTGGGTGGTACCCTTCTGAGAGGTGTGGAATCGGGAGCCTGGCATAGCCCTGTTTCGTCTATGTACTGTGACTTTACTTCAGTAAACTTTACGTTTTTGATACCTGAAGTTGTGCGGTGTTATCTAGTCCTACATGTCTTCTCTGTCCACATGCTCAGCAGCCACAGAATCCTGGTCACTGCCCTTCCCTAGTTCAGGTAGGCCCGGGTCCCCCTCTGTGGTATAGAGGGTCCATATTGCGTCCCCGAGGGACGCCCGCCCCTCGCCATCGGCGTGGAGGCGCCTGTGGCTGCAGTCATGGCAGATCTCTTCTTCACTCAATCCTTTGCATATTTGGTTTGTTTTCGGTATTGGTTTAATATAAAAAGTGACATTAATATGATTAGCAGATATTAGTGTTTTGCTTGGTTTATAGAATGCAGATTCAATTTGAATAAATTGTGCATTTCATTAGCCAAGCCCTGAGGTGCCAGAACAGCAGAAACAACAATTGACCCAACATTGGAAACTTCACTGCTTAAAGGTACTGTCACATTTAGCGATGCACCAGCGATCCCGACCAGCGATATGACGCGGTCAGGATCGCTGGTGCATTGCTAAGTGGTCGCTAGTGAGCTGCCACACAGGCAGATCTCACCAGCGACATCGCAGGGGTCGGGGGTCGCTACTTACATGTCAGACGAGGCGATCATGACGTCCTCCCGCCCGTGTCCACGTGTCGCTCGTCTCCACAGCAGGAAGCTGACAACGAGAAACGGTCCGTGACTTTCTCGTGCGATCAGCGATAACCAGCGGGGAGTGGTCGGAGGTAAGTGTCACACATAGCGATATCGCTAGCAATATCGCTATAACGTCACAAAAACCAGTGACGTTATAGCGATATTGCTAGCGATATCGCTTAGTGTGACAGGCCCTTAAGGAATTCATCTAGGGATGTAGTGAGTATTTTGAACCCACAGGTACCTCACAGGATTTGTTTACATTGCAATGTTAAATATAACATTTTCGCAGTAGAAATGCAATTTTTTTCCTGCAAATTTGTCATTTACACAAGGTTTGATAGGTGAAACTGGACTGCACAATTTATTGCACAATTTCTCTCGAATGGGGTGGTGTCGTCAGAAACTACAGTTTGACCACACATCAGGGCTGAGAAGGAAGGAGTACTATTTGGCTTTTGAGCACAGACTTTGCTAAAATAGCTTTTGGTAAATATTTGCAGGGCCCCTAAGATGCCAGAACTGCAGAAAAACAACAAAATTGACCTCTTTGTAAAAATTGAACCTTACAAATAATTCATATATGGCTGGCTGCAGGGACTATTTTGTAACATCCACGCCATGCATTTTTTCTGCAGAGTTGCAAATTTGCCAGTTTAGTACCCATACATTAAACGCCTATACCAGATAGTGCTCCTATACATTGTTGTATATCTACATATTGCATCCAACTTGTGCTTTTGGGGACACACACCCCGTAAATTAGATGCACGCTCCCCGCTCAGAAGGATGGGAGCATTTGGATTTGGGAGCGCATATTTAACCGAATTTTATTCGAGGCGGTGGGAGATGTTTTATACAGTCCATGTTCTACCAGTAATGTGGGAACCACTATATTTCCAGTGACAGATGATGGATTTGAGTGAGGGCTGTTTTTTTGCAGGATAAGTCCAGGTTTTTATTGGTAACATTTTGGGGTACATAATATTTTTGATCGCTTTCAGTATAAGGCTGGGATCACATTCTTCTATTCTACGCTGAGCATTTTTGTAGGGATTTCCAGGCAAATCCCACAATAATGCTATTCAGACAACAACCTGAAGAATCACTTCATCTAATGAAGCAGATGCTACTATCCATGTTTTTAGCAGTGCACAAAACTGTGTCGACCACAAAATGATGGGGCACTGCAGAACAGAGACCAGACAGAGTCCAAAGAGACTTCATGTGCCTCATAAATGAGTGTTTCAATCATGGGTTTCGACTGAATCGCATTTTTTGGGATTTACACAGAAACCCAAATGTAAGTGCTCAACAGAGCATACAGGATAAATGTGAACCGTACCTTCTTCCAATTTTTGGAAGTAGTTCTTATTTTTACTTTTGTGAGCTTTTTGGCAAACAGACCAGCATGAGGGTTTATTTTTTTGGCAATGCAAGTTGAAGATTTTCTTGGTAAAATTTTGGATCACATATCGCTTTTTAATTAGATTTTTCTGATGCAGAATTAGCAAAATCAGCAATTCAGTTATTGTTCACTTTTTGAGCAGTTGACCATGCAGTTAAAATACCTTAAAGTACCTATTTGTTCATCGGGTCAGTACGATTACAGGGATAGCAGATTTATATTTTTTTTATGGGTTGCTACTTTTACAAATTAAAATATATTTTACAAAAATGAATTTGTTTCTGCTTCACATATTCTGAGAACTGTAACTTTTTTCTTTTTTTTGCCGAATAAGCTGTGAGGGTGTGACATAGACTACCATAAAATTGCCCCTGAAGAAAAAAAATTGTACTGTGATTATTGACTTGGGTTTCAGTGCATTTTTTGTATTTGAAATGTGGAAAATGCAATGTAAAATGTTATAAGCATTGTATTGGTAATGCCTATGGTAATCTGGTACACTCAGCTCAAGGGTAGGGAAAATTTAGAACATAATTTAGTGTTACTTTATTTTGTTATAGATAAGAATAGAGTTGAGCGAAACGGGTCGAAAAATTTCAAAAGTCGCCGACTTTTGGCAAAGTCGGGTTTCAAGAAACGAAACCCGACCCTAGGATGAGGTCGGCCACGAGGTCGGCGACTTACGCGCCAAAGTCGCGTTTCAAAAGTTTGTTTGGCTGAAAAAGAGCGCAAATCAGGATCCACGGACACTGTGGGCAACGTGATGACACAGGCACGGGTCACCACCATCTTTCAGAAGGGCATGCAAGTGATTGGCTTGCTTTGGTGGGCGTCACAGGGGGTATAAAAGGGCGTGCAGGCCGACCGCCATCTTACTTCTGCCGATCTTAGCATAGGGAGAGGTTGCTGCTGATTCTGTAGGGAGAGCGTTAGGCAGGGAAGAAGAAAAAAAAACTGCTTCTGCTGCTAGCGATTGTGCCTGTACAACAAACCAGTCACTGTGTGTGCAGTGAAAGGGGAGGCTATATTGTGGTGTATCAGTGGTGTTGGTTGTTGGGCTGCCTTCTAAGGCTTCCTGACAGCTGCATTGCTGTTTACCCACTGCTCTGCAAACTGCTTTTTTAAAAGCAATCCCAATTTTTTTTTTTTGTCCTGCTGAGGTACTGAGCTGCAAACTGATTTTTTAAAAGCAATCCCAATTTTTTTTTTTTTGTCCTGCTGAGGTACTGAGCGTGCATTTTTTCACACCATACAGCGGTGTACGCTCCTCACACAGTACCGTGAAACGGCTGTTATCACAGCCACAGTGAAGCTATCTGTGTCACTCTGTGAGAATAAGTCGAGGACATGTTCCGTTCTTACAGACCTGCACTCTAGGGAGATTCCTACTCTGCCCAATTCTACATACACCTTGTAGTTTGTGATACACTAGCCAATTTCTGCCTGTGACATAGCACTGTGATATTCAGTGGGCCTCACACAATCCAAAAGTGTCCAGTGTCCACAAGTGTCTGCAGAAATTCAAAATCTCCCTTATCCTCTAGTCACTTTGGTCACAGCTGTGCCATCGAGCCTGTGACATAGCGCTCAGATATTCAGTGGGCCTCACACAATCCAAAAGTGTCCAGTGTCTGCAGAAATTCAAAATCTCACTTATCCTCTAGTCACTTTGGTCACAGCTGTGCCATCGAGCCTGTGACATAGCGCTCAGATATTCAGTGGGCCTCACACAATCCAAAAGTGTCCAGTGTCTGCAGAAATTCAAAATCTCACTTATCCTCTAGTCACTTTGGTCACAGCTGTGCCATCGAGCCTGTGACATAGCGCTCAGATATTCAGTGGGCCTCACACAATCCAAAAGTGTCCAGTGTCCAGAAGTGTCTGCAGAAATTCAAAATCTCCCTTATCCTCTAGTCACTTTGGTCACAGATGTGCCATCGAGCCTGTGACATAGCGCTCAGATATTCAGTGGGCCTCACACAATCCAAAAGTGTCCAGTGTCTGCAGAAATTCAAAATCTCCCTTATCCTCTAGTCACTTTGGTCACAGCTGTGCCATCAAGCCTGTGACATAGCGCTCAGATATTCAGTGGGCCTCACACAATCCAAAAGTGTCCAGTGTCTGCAGAAATTCAAAATCTCACTTATCCTCCAGTCACTTTGGTCACAGCTGTGCCATCGAGCCTGTGACATAGCGCTCAGATATTCAGTGGGCCTCACACAATCCAAAAGTGTCCAGTGTCCAAAAGTGTCTGCAGAAATTCAAAATCTCCCTTATCCTCTAGTCACTTTGGTCACAGCTGTGCCATCGAGCCTGTGACATAGCGCTCAGATATTCAGTGGGCCTCACACAATCCAAAAGTGTCCAGTATCTGCAGAAATTCAAAATCTCCCTTATCCTCTAGTCACTTTGGTCACAGCTGTGCCATCGAGCCTGTGACATAGCGCTCAGATATTCAGTGGGCCTCACACAATCCAAAAGTGTCCAGTGTCTGCAGAAATTCAAAATCTCCCTTATCCTCTAGTCACTTTGGTCACAGCTGTGCCATCGAGCCTGTGACATAGCGCTCAGATATTCAGTGGGCCTCACACAATCCAAAAGTGTCCAGTGTCCACAAGTGTCTGCAGAAATTCAAAATCTCCCTTATCCTCTAGTCACTTTGGTCACAGCTGTGCCATCGAGCCTGTGACATAGCGCTCAGATATTCAGTGGGCCTCACACAATCCAAAAGTGTCCAGTGTCTGCAGAAATTCAAAATCTCCCTTATCCTCTAGTCACTTTGGTCACAGCTGTGCCATCGAGCCTGTGACATAGCGCTCAGATATTCAGTGGGCCTCACACAATCCAAAAGTGTCCAGTGTCCACAAGTGTCTGCAGAAATTCAAAATCTCCCTTATCCTCTAGTCACTTTGGTCACAGCTGTGCCATCGAGCCTGTGACATAGCGCTCAGATATTCAGTGGGCCTCACACAATCCAAAAGTGTCCAGTGTCTGCAGAAATTCAAAATCTCCCTTATCCTCTAGTCACTTTGGTCACAGCTGTGCCATCGAGCCTGTGACATAGCGCTCAGATATTCAGTGGGCCTCACACAATCCAAAAGTGTCCAGTGTCTGCAGAAATTCAAAATCTCCCTTATCCTCTAGTCACTTTGGTCACAGCTGTGCCATCGAGCCTGTGACATAGCGCTCAGATATTCAGTGGGCCTCACACAATCCAATAGTGTCCAGTGTCTGCAGAAATTCAAAATCTCCCTTATCCTCTAGTCACTTTGGTCACAGCTGTGCCATCGAGCCTGTGACATAGTGCTCAGATATTCAGTGGGCCTCACACAATCCAAAAGTGTCCAGTGTCTGCAGAAATTCAAAATCTCCCTTATCCTCTTGTCACTTTGGTCACAGCTGTGCCATCGAGCCTGTGACATAGCGCTCAGATATTCAGTGGGCCTCACACAATCCAAAAGTGTCCAGTGTCTGCAGAAATTCAAAATCTCCCTTATCCTCTAGTCACTTTGGTCACAGCTGTGCCATCGAGCCTGTGACATAGCGCTCAGATATTCAGTGGGCCTCACACAATCCAAAAGTGTCCAGTGTCTGCAGAAATTCAAAATCTCACTTATCCTCTAGTCACTTTGGTCACAGCTGTGCCATCAAGCCTGTGACATAGCGCTCAGATATTCAGTGGGCCTCACACAATCCAAAAGTGTCCAGTGTCTGCAGAAATTCAAAATCTCCCTTATCCTCTAGTCACTTTGGTCACAGCTGTGCCATCGGGCCTGTGACATAGCGCTCAGATATTCAGTGGGCCTCACACAATCCAAAAGTGTCCAGTGTCTGCAGAAATTCAAAATCTCACTTATCCTCTAGTCACTTTGGTCACAGCTGTGCCATCGAGCCTGTGACATAGCGCTCAGATATACAGTGGGCCTCACACAATCCAATAGTGTCCAGTGTCCACAAGTGTCTGCAGAAATTCAAAATCTCCCTTATCCTCTAGTCACTTTGGTCACAGCTGTGCCATCGAGCCTGTGACATAGCGCTCAGATATTCAGTGGGCCTCACACAATCCAAAAGTGTCCAGTGTCTGCAGAAATTCAAAATCTCACTTATCCTCTAGTCACTTTGGTAACAGCTGTGCCATCGAGCCTGTGACATAGCGCTCAGATATTCAGTGGGCCTCACACAATCCAAAAGTGTCCAGTGTCTGCAGAAATTCAAAATCTCCCTTATCCTCTAGTCACTTTGGTCACAGCTGTGCCATCGAGCCTGTGACATAGCGCTCAGATATTCAGTGGGCCTCACACAATCCAAAAGTGTCCAGTGTCTGCAGAAATTCAAAATCTCCCTTATCCTCTAGTCACTTTGGTCACAGCTGTGCCATCGAGCCTGTGACATAGCGCTCAGATATTCAGTGGGCCTCACACAATCCAAAAGTGTCCAGTGTCTGCAGAAATTCAAAATCTCACTTATCCTCTAGTCACTATGGTTACAGCTGTGCCATCGAGCCTGTGACATAGCGCTCAGATATTCAGTGGGCCTCACACAATCCAAAAGTGTCCAGTGTCCACAAGTGTGAGCAGAAATTCAAAATCTCCCTTATCCTCTAGTCACTTTGGTCACAGCTGTGCCATCGAGCCTGTGACATAGCGCTCAGATATTCAGTGGGCCTCACACAATCCAAAAGTGTCCAGTGTCCACAAGTGTCTGCAGAAATTCAAAATCTCCCTTATCCTCTAGTCACTTTGGTCACAGCTGTGCCATCGAGCCTGTGACATAGCGCTCAGATATTCAGTGGGCCTCACACAATCCAAAAGTGTCCAGTGTCTGCAGAAATTCAAAATCTCACTTATCCTCTAGTCACTTTGGTCACAGCTGTGCCATCGAGCCTGTGACATAGCGCTCATATATTCAGTGGGCCTCACACAATCCAAAAGTGTCCAGTGTCTGCAGAAATTCAAAATCTCCCTTATCCTCTAGTCACTTTGGTCACAGCTGTGCCATCGAGCCTGTGACATAGCGCTCAGATATTCAGTGGGCCTCACACAATCCAAAAGTGTCCAGTGTCTGCAGAAATTCAAAATCTCCCTTATCCTCTAGTCACTTTGGTCACAGCTGTGCCATCGAGCCTGTGACATAGCGCTCAGATATTCAGTGGGCCTCACACAATCCAAAAGTGTCCAGTGTCCACTAGTGTGAGCAGAAATTCAAAATCTCCCCTGTCCTATAGACACCTTGTACCTTGTTTTACATTACTATATAGTTTGTTGGATTTTTTCTACATTTCTACCAAAAATGAGGAAGGATGGTGGAAGAGGCCGTGGAATTGGGCGGGGGTTGGCAGCTGGTAATGATGGTGTTGGTGGTGGATCTGATGGTAGTGGCAAGAGCAAAATAGGACCGAATGCAGGAGGTGTTGAGCCTGCGTCATCGTCTGGCTCCATAAGGCTTCGAAGGCTTAGTTTTCTAGGAGTTGGCAAACCACTTTTAAAGGCAGAGCATCAGGAAAAAGTTTTGTCTTACATTGCTGACTCAGCCTCCAGCTCTATCGCCTCCTCTTCTTCAGTTGTAAAAAGTAAAAGCACTGAGTCGTCATTGGAGGCTCATGTTCATGAACCACACCTTTCCTTGTGTCCTTCACCCCAACCAAGATTGAAGGATGACGCAGGCCATACTACTGATTACTCCATGGAGCTGTTTTCACATACCATGCCTGGATTATCAAGTGAAATGGTGAATTACCCAGGCCAAGATGAATCTGACATGGAGTGCACTGATGCACAGCCGCCGATGGATGATTCTGCTGGTACATTCACTCAGAGCACTACATTGTCCTCGCAGTGTACAGAGCCAGATTCTGACCCTGATGAGACTCAGGTGCCCCTTCCCGCACACTATACCACCATACACGGTGACACAGAGGAAGGTGCACATGACATTGAAGAGGAGGTGATGGATGACCCAGTTGTTGACCCAGATTGGCATCCATTGGGGGAAGAGGGTGCTGCTTACAATAGCTCAGATGAGGAGCATCCACAGCAGACATCGACATCGCAACAGCTGTTACCTGGCAGGCCCGGAGCACTCCAAAGACAGGTTCCAAAAATCAAAAGAGTTGCTGGACAGCTTGTCCAGAGGGTCAAAACATCACAGCGTGCTAGGCCGCAAAATGTCTGCCAAAGTAGGAAGAGTGCAGTGTGGCACTTTTTTGAACAAAATCCTCATGATCAGGCCAAGGTTATCTGTAAGAAGTGTGCAAAGACCTTTAGCCGAGGGAAAAATCTGAAAAATTTGAATACCAGTTGCATGCTTAGACATTTAAACACCATGCACTTGCAAGCGTGGACACAACACCAAACCTCAAGTGCCACATGTGCAACTGATCACAACGAAGGTAGTCAGCAACGCTACATTGTTTCCCCCACTGTAAGCCCACCGGTTAGCACAGCAGCAAATGTTGAGGTGTCGTTGCAAGGCCACAGCAGTTAGGGAATCCCACTGTTATATCAACGAAAGACTGATTCTAGGCCATCAGAAAGAACACCTACTCCATCACCATCATCAACCCTCTCTCAGTCCGCCCTGTCCACCGCTACTTCCACCATATGCAGCTCTCAAGTCCAGCTCACCCTCCCAGACACTATGAGTAGGTCAAGAAAGTACTCAGTCTCTCATCCGCGTACACTGGGTTTGAACGCCCACATTGCCAAACTAATCTCGTTTGAGATGATGCCCTTTCGGTTGGTGGAAAGCGCAGCTTTCCGCGAACTCATGGCCTATGCAGTACCACGCTATGACCTACCCAGTCGCCACTTCTTCTCTCGCAAAGCCATCCCAGCCCCCCACCATCATGTGAAAGACTGCATTGTCCATGCACTCAAGCAGTCAGTGAGCGGAAAGGTGCACCTCACAACTGATGCATGGTCCAGTCGGCATGGCCAGGGCCGTTACGTGTCCATCACTGCACACTGGGTTAATGTGGTGGATGTAGGGTCCACAGGGGACAGCGGTGGTGGGACAGTGCTGCCTAGCCCACGGTATAGGAAACAGTTGGCTGTAGGCGTTCCACCCTCCTCCTCCTCCTCCTCCAGAAGCGAAAGCTCGTCCACAGAGCGCAGTCGTACGAGCACTCCATCTGCAGCTGCCACTGTTGCACACGAGGTGTCCCCTTATCGAGCAGCTAGTGGAAAGCGTCAGCAGGCTGTGTTGCAGATGATGTGTTTGGGTGACAGACACACCGCCGAGGTGCTGGCCGAGTACTTGAAGCGACAAACTGAGTCATGGCTGGGCAGTGTACATCTTGAGGCAGGCAAGGTAGTTAGTGATAACGGCCGTAATTTTGTGGCAGCCATAGCCCTTTCAAAACTCAGCCACATACCTTGCTTGGCTCACACCTTGAACCTGGTGGTGCAGTGCTTCCTCAAAAATTATCCAGAGTTAACAGCCCTGCTCCAGAAGGTGCGAAGACTGTGCGCGCACATCCGCTGGTCGCCTGTACACTCCGTTCGTATGCAGAAGCTGCAGCGATTGCTCCACCTTCCCAACCACCGCCTCATTATCGACATTGCAACAAGGTGGAACTCCACCCTGCACATGGTGGAGCGGCTGTGCGAGCAGAGGCAGGCCATAATGCATTTGTTGGAGGATACACAGCCAGGCACTTTGAGAGCAGACATGGAGTTGACAGGTGTGCAGTGGTCGAAGCTGAAAGACCTCTGTAAAGTCCTTCAGTGTTTTGAGGAATGCACACGGCTGGTAAGCGCAGACGACGCCATCCTAAGCATGAGCATCCCACTTATGCGTCTGCTCATGCAAACTTTGACGCACCTTAAGGAGCAGGCTTCTGCAGCCAATGTTGATGAGGAGGAAGAGGAGGATGGAATCCTTGATAACATTCAGCCATTGTCTACTCAGGGACCTCTCCTGGACGAGGTGGAGGAAGAAGAGGAGGAGGAGGAGGAGGATGATGGGGATGATTACTTAGGGGAGGAGGATGCATCTCGTGGGGCAAGTGAAAATGTTGGCGTGGCAAGGTCTGGTACAGGGTTTGTGCGTGACTGGAGGGATGTGGATTTGCCAGAAAGTGCTCCTCCAACCAGCACTCGCAGTGCATCATTGACACCGGGAACATTGGCCCACATTGCCAAAATGTCAACTATGGTTATAAACTACTTTTCCTCCCATATCGATGTTCTCCCACACAGGTCATTCCCCTTTAACTATTGGGCCGCTAAACTGGACACCTGGCCTGAATTGGCACAATATGCCATACAGGAGCTCGCTTGCCCAGCTGCAAGTGTGCTATCGGAAAGAGTCTTCAGTGCAGCTGGATCATTCCTGACAGAAAAAAGGACCCGTCTGTCAACCCAAAATGTGGATGATCTAACCTTCATTAAAACGAATCACGCATGGGTTTCCAAGGATTTTGTCCCAACTTCCCCTGATGACACATAGGGTGACAGAAAAATGGCTTGCTTTGGTCCACCTCTTCCTGGGACTTGACCTATTTCACCTTTTGCATCAGCTGAATGTCCAACATCAACATATACCACTTTCTAAAACTCCCTAACTGTGCTGCCTCCCCCCCATTGCCGGGGTCACCACCTAGCGCACGACACCGTGCGAGTGCCGTTGCCCTGGACAGGTGGGTAGGCCAACTCTTGGGTGCGGGCACTGGCACAGGGTCCCTCATAGTGCAATCAAGTGTCTCTGAAGGTGGTGGTGCACACCCGCCGTCAGACACACCGCCGTACTATGAGGGGCCCAGTGCCAGTACCGGCTCCCACGATTGGCCCCCCTTGCTTGGGCAGGGCTCCAGCATTTGCAATCTTTATCTCTCCCTGTTCCTCCGCTGTGTAGTCTGGGCCGTTAAATCCATACTGTGCCTGACACCGTCTGAGCCTGCCTCCTGATGTATAGACATATATTTTGAATGTGTACGCTATCCATACATGTTATCTGGGGATACGGTACCCTTTCTAATCTTTGTGCAATCACGTGCAATCCATACTGGGCCTAACACCGTCTGAGCCTGCCTCCTGATGTATAGACATATATTTTGAATGTGTACGCTATCCATACATGTTATCCGGGGATACGGTACCCTTTCTAACCTTTGTGCAATCACGTGCAATCCATACTGGGCCTAACACCGTCTGAGCCTGCCTCCTGATGTATAGACATATATTTTGAATGTGTACGCTATCCATACATGTTATCCGGGGATACGGTACCCTTTCTAACCTTTGTGCAATCACGTGCAATCCATACTGGGCCTAACACCGTCTGAGCCTGCCTCCTGATGTATAGACATATATTTTGAATGTGTACGCTATCCATACATGTTATCTGGGGATACAGTACCCTTTCTCACCTTTGTGCAATCACGTGTAATCCATACTGGGCGTGAGAACGGCTGGCGAGCTGTTAAGCAAGCTACAGCACCTGTGATTTGCACACGTAAGTTTTTCATTTTTTCAGGAATGACGGTTAGGCCTAATTCCGGAACTGCGGTTGACCTGCACTTACTGGGAAATCATTGTTCGCGGGTAATAATTGTAATCAGTGATCCCCATCACTAACGTTCTTCAGTGGGTTATCTGCACCTGTAAGCGACAAACGCTGGCCTTTTCAGTGTAGCGCACATGCAGCCACGGACATGTAAGGGCATGACACACCAGTTATTGGCCAATCTCATGTGCCAGAGCCTCATGTGTCCCTCTAGTAAGCCGGACTCGGACCGCGGGGCATGACGGAGTCTCGTTCGTTAACGGAATTAAGCTTGCAATGTGTGCATCTATTCTGTAGCTGGCATGTTTGAGGTTTCCCAGGTGGAGTCGAATTTAACCGTAGGCTCCACTCCTGGTGGTGCCCTTCTGGACATTCCTTTAAGGTTCAGCTTTGCAACCATACTGCCCACGTAAAACAAACACTTTGCCTTCATGAACGCTGTTTGGAGGGTCGTGACTCGTGGGAATAACGCCGCCCAATCAGTTAACCTGCTAGATAGATCGTTCGTTGCTCCCAAGCATGACATCACACTCCCTAGGAGGAAGGTAATGCCACTGTGGCGACCGTACTCCTGGGGGCGACACAAGTGCACTGATGCCCAGCCACTGCTCGATGAATCTGCTGGTACATTGACCCAGACCACTACATTCCCCTCGCACGCTACACGGCCTGAATCTGACCCTGATGAAACTCAGGTTACCCTTCCCATATACAGTTCCATCTTACACGGTGACAAAGAGGAAGCTGCAGATGAAAGTGCAGGTTCGGCCCACCTGCCATCAGACACACCACCGTACTATCAGGGGCCCTGTGCCAGTGCCGTCGCCAACGAGTGGGCCCCCCCTGCTTGCTCAGGATCACAGCACTTGCAAAGTTGAAATACTGTGCAGTGAGATGGAAGATGGGGACGACGAGGAGTCCAGACAAGTACAGGGATTCCCTAGCGAGGAGACTTATTTGATTGTTTTCAATGTTGGGACAGCAATTTTTGGGGAGCACTATACTCTGGAGAATGATAGATGGGGCCCACTATACACTGGAACATTCCAAAGGTGGACATCAGACACTGGAGCAGCATTTACAGGGCCCATTATACACTAGAGCATTAGAAATGGGGCCCATTATGTTTGGAGCATTATTTGGGCCCATAAGACAGTGGAGCTTCATCCATGGGGACCAACATATACTGTAGCATTATGTGGAGCTCATCATATACTGTTTCAAACCTTATATGGGACCAATGATTCTGTATGGAGAAAAAGATGGGCCTCGTCATGAGATGTAAAAAGTGAAGTATTTTTCATTGTACTATACCGCTATTTCTCTGCCGTATCGGAGCATGATGAGTTGTGGTATGTGTTAAAGGGGCGCTCTTTCGCCCAGGGCACATGAAAACCTGCAGCCAGGCCTCCCCCCACAACTGTAGCCAAATAACCCCCATTTTTCAATGCGTAACTTGTATTATGAAGTTAATTAAGGTTGACAAGCTTAAGTAAGAAGAATTGATGCTTTTGGCATTCAAATGGGCACTGTAGGTGTGTTTCCTGTCCTCCTCTCACTGCCGACTTTTATTCCCCATTGACTTACATTGGGTTTCGTGTTTCGGGATGACCCTGACTTTTCCCTATAATCGGACGATCTTGCTCGACCCGACTTTTGGAAAAGTCGGGTTTCACGAAACAAAACGCGACCCTAAAAAACCAAAAGTCGCTCAACTCTAGATAAGAACATTAGGATAGGTATGGCAGTAGTGTCTGACTAACAAGCCATGCAATAACAACATTAAAAGCGTTCCAATGGTTATGCGATTTTAAAAACAAATATTATTAATAGTGGGAGTTTTGAATATTTAAATAAATATGTCACGGTCCCCGTCGCCATGCCCCCCATCGGGCGCCCCGTCGCTATGCCCCCGTCACGCGTCCCGTCGCTATGTCCCCCGTCGCACGCTCTGTGACTTACCCGGTGCCGCAGCCTTGCTCCCCCTTGCCTTGGCGGCGGCGTTCTCCTTTGACCGGTCTGCGGCCTGTGACGTCATTGTGAGCCCTGCGCATGCACCATAGGTCGCGGCCGGCCCTCCCTGTCTGATCTTATCCTCCGGCGGTGCCCTGACCCGTTAGCACCGCCGCACCAATGGGGGCATGTCCGCAGGTATATCAGGCCACCCTCCCATAATGGAGGCGCCTGATCGTTGTTGTTGTATCAGCACTCTAGGCTCCCGTGGCTTGATCTGTGTTCGGCTCCTGTTTTCACACTGACCTGTCGCCGACCTACTCATCACATTCAGCTCTGGAATCAGATAGTGTAGGGAGAGTTGCTGCCAAGATAGGGTCAGATTTGGGGATGTCAAAGCTAGTGTGGGTATACCATAATTGAATACACAAATCCAGCCAAATCAACAGTCCTTCTAAGGACTAATATAGATTGCAGTGCAAGGTAGGCAGGGAGTGTATGTGGGTATATACATATCAGTGCAAGGCATGCAGGCACTATATGTGGGTATATAGATATCACTGCTAGTCAGGCAGGCATTGTATGTGGCATACTTCATTGCATACATCAAGAGGGTCCATTCCATTACTGTCTGCTGCTGCCTATTACATATATTGATCGTATATACCTAGCCCCAGGTATCAGTGGCCAGGAATATTTTTTTTTGCATCTTAATCTTGATTATTTTATTCAAAAGCAATCCAGAGCACACATTTTTTTCTCCATTTGCTTGTTGACACTGCAGAATACTGCCAGATCCTTTACATAGTACAGTGTGAAAATCCAGCACGGGTTTGCCGGTCCCAGTGATCAAATCTTAGTGTGCAGAAAATTCTCCCATTTTTGTGGAACTGTTAAACTTTTTGGGAGTGTCTTATACAATTTCTTGACACCATTTTGCTGCCAAAAAATATGTAGCTGCAAAAAAAAATTTAACTACAGGGCAGATATTTTCCATGGGGTTTTGTCCGCCACACGGATCGCATATCATTGCGGTAAAAATTATGCCATTTTAGGCCTCCGTAGAATTCTTTTTGTTGTATCTTATCCTACTTATTGACACAATTTTACAGGCCAAAAAAATACAGGCCAGATATTTGACAGTGTGGTATCTCCGTCACACGCCTCAACTATCTGTGAGCTACAAATTGCGGCATTTCAGGCAACTATTCAACTGTTTTTGCTGTGTGATACCCTAGTTAGTGACACCATTTTGCCGTAAAAATAAACAGGCCACATATTTTACTGTGTGGTATCTCCGTCACATGCCTCATCTATCTGTGGGCTACAAATTGTGGCATTTGATGCCAATATTCAACTGTTTTTGTTGTGTTACCCTAGTTCTTGACACTATTTTGCTGTAATAAAATAAAAATACAGGCCACATATTTTACAGTGTGGTATCTCCATCACATGCCTCATCAATCTTAGGGCTAAAAATTGTGGCATTTCAGGCCTCCATTCAACTGTTTTTGTGGTGTGTTATCTTAGTTCTTGACACTATTTTCCTGTAAGAAAATAAACAGGCCACATATTTTACAGTGTGGTATTTCCGACACATGCCTCATCTATCTGTGAGCTAAAAATTGTGGCATTTCAGACCTACGTTGAACTGATTTTGTTGTGTGCGACCCTAGTTAGTGACACTATTTTGCTGTAAAAAAAATACAGGCCACATATTTTTCAGTATGGTTGCTCCATCACACTGTCACGATCCATGTTTGGATCTGTGTCAGAGTCTGGATTCTCTGATATAAATGTTTTTCCTTTCAGGCCATCGGGGGTTAATTTCAGTTTTTGCCCCCGGTGGCTGCTGGTGTTACTACAACTGTAGTTGGTCGGCTGCTGGGTTCCCCCAGTGGCCGCTGGTGTTACTACAACTGTAGTTGGTCGGCTGCTCGGAGTCCTCTTAAGAGGAGGGGTCATAGGAGGGGTCAGAGGAGGGTGGTGACTCCTTGTGAGCATGGTGGGGGTGTCAGTGTGATGACACAGGGGGATGCCTCTGTTGTAGGTGCTGTGAAGAGTTCACCATCTTCACACAACTCATTCCCCAGGTCGGCGCTCTGGAGATTTGTGGTACCTCCGGAGCATACGTTGCCACTTCCATCTGCCCACATTTGCCATAAACCTGCGAGTCAGGTGGTTGCTGAGGTGAACCCTGGTTGATCTACGCATCCTCTCCGTAGGTGGTTTTCTGGTGAGGGGCAGTGTTGAGGGTCCAGAGGCCCCTTATTATAAGGGGGGTACTGTCACGATCCATGTTTGGATCTGTGTCAGAGTCAGGATTCTCTGATATAGACGTTTTCCCTTTCAGGCCATCGGGGGTTAATGTCAGTTCACTGTTGGTAATACTGGTCATTTGCTATCCAACCTTGGTGAAGACTGGACCTACCTGGTGCAGAGGGGGTTCAGCTTATCTGGTGCAGTGGTGTTGCTGCTGGATGCTTATCGGGTGCCTTTCACTGCAGCTTGGAGCATTGGCAGCAGATAAAGCTATGTTTTGGTTTTTAGTTGCTTTAACCCCGTGGTGTCTGTTTCATATTTCCTTTTGTGTTATTGGTGCAGTTCACTTTATTCCCTGTCTTACCTCGTGGGGAGGGGGTTTGTGTGTTTAGCTCAGGGCTAAACAGGAGATAGGGACAGGTCGGGGACTTGGGCCTCTCTACCATCAAGTGTACCCCCAAGTTAAGGAAAGTCAGGGCACCGCCTTAGCCTGAGGGGGCAGTTCAGGGGCCCAGGTTCCACATCTCTGGTTTTTCCCTACTGTCCCTTGACTCACACGACTCAGCTATCTGTGGGTTAAAAATTGTGGCATTTCAGGTTTACAATGAACTATTTTTGCTGTGTGCTACCCTAGTTAGTGACACTTTTTTTCTATAAAAAAAAATACAGGCCACATATTTTCCAGCTTTATATGGTCTAAAAATTTTGGCTTTTCAGACCTACGTTGAACTGTTTTGCTGTGTGCAACCCTAGTTAGTGACACTATTTTCCTGTAAGAAAATGGAAACCCAGGCCACATATTTCACAGTCTGCTATCTCCATCACATGCCTTATCTATCTGTGGGCTAAAAATTGTGGCATTTCAGGCCTCCATTCAACTGTTTTTGCTGTGTGTTACACTATTTCTTGACATTATTTTCCTTAAAAAATTAATAATACAGGCCACATATTTTACAGTCTGGTATCTCCATCACACGACTCATCTATTTGTGGGCTAAAATCTGGCATTTCAGGCCTACATTCAACTGGTTTTGCTGTGTGCAACCCTAATTAGTGACACTATTTTGCTGTAAAAAATAAAAATACAAGGCACATATTTTACAATCTGGCATCTCAGTCACATGCCTCATCTAGCTGTGGGATAAAAATTCTGGCATTTCAGGCCTCCATTCTACTGTTTTTGCTGTGTGTTACCCTAGTTCTTGACACTGTTTTCCTGTAAGAAAATGAATACAGATGCCACATATTTTACAGTCTGGTATCTCCGTCACATGCCTCATCTATTTGTGAGCTAAAAATTGTGGCATTTCAGGCCTTCATTCAACTGTTTTTGCTGTGTGTTACCCTAATTCTAGACACAATTTTCCAATAAAAAAAATAAAAATACAGACGACATATTTTACAGTGTGGTATCTCCATCACAGGACTCATCTATCTGTGGGCTAAAAAGTGTGGCATTTCAGGCCTACATTGAACTGTTTTTGTTGTTTGCTACCCTAGTTAGTGACACTATTTTGCTGTAAAAAAAATATAGGCAACATATTTTACAGTGAGGTCTCTTTGTCACACGACTCAGCCATCTATGGGCTAAAAATTGTAGCATTTCAGGCGTACGTTGAACTGTTTTTGCTGTGTGCTACCATAGCTAGTGACACTATTTTGCTGTAAAAAAAATAAAAATACAGGCCACGTATTTTACAGTCTGGTGTATCTGTCACATGCCTCATTTATTTGTGGGCTCAAAATTGTGGCATTTCAGGCCTTCATTCAACTGTTTTTGCTGTGTGTTACCCTAGTTCTTGACACTATTTTCCTGTAAGAAAATTAATACAAAGGTCACATATTTTACAGTCTGGTATCTCTGTCACACGTCTCATCAATCTGTGGGCTCAAAATTGTGGCATTTCAGGTTTCCATTCAACTGTTTTTGCTGTGTGTTAACTCTAGTTCTTGACACTATTTTCCTGTAAGAAAATAAAAATGCAGGCCACACATTTTACAGTCTGTTATCTCCATCACATCAGATTATTAAAAGTGGGGGATCTCCTTCACAGGCCTCGCCTATCTGTGGTCTAAAAATTTGGGCATTTTTTGTGCTCAATTGAACTGTTGTTGCTGTGTCTTAGCCTAGTAATTGACACACTTTTGCTGTAAGCAAACAAATCCAGGTCAGATTATTAAAAGTGGGGGGATCTCCTTCACAGGCCTCACCTATCTGTGGGCTAAAAATTGGAGCATTTTTTGTGCTCAATTGAACTGTTGTTGCTGTGTCTTAGCCTAGTTATTGACACAATTTTGCTATAAGAAAACAAATCCAGGACAGATTATTAAAAGTGGGGGATCTCCTTCACAGGCCTCACCTATCTGTGGGCTAAAAATTGGAGCATTTTTTGTGCTCAATTGAACTGTTGTTTCTTTGTCTTAGCCTAGTTATTGACACAATTTTGCTGTAAGAAAACAAATCCAGGTCAGATTATTAAAAGTGGGGGATCTCCTTCACAGGCCTCACCTATCTGTGGGCTAAAAATTGGAGCATTTTTTGGGCTCAATTGAACTGTTCTGCTGTGTCTTAGCCTAGTTATTGAAACAATTTTGCTGTAAAAAAAATCCAGCCCAGGTAATTTAAAATGGGGTATCTTCGTCACAGGCCTCACCTATCTGTGGGCTAAAAATTGGGGAATTTTTTTTCAGCTCAATTGAACTGTTTTTGCTGTGTCTTAGTCTAGTTATTAATACCAGTTTGCTTCCAAAAAAAATTGTTACCTACAGGCCAGATATTTTAAACTGTGGTTTCCCTGCTTACGGATCACATATAAGTTTGCTCCAAAGTCATTCATTTTTAGCAAATGTGCAAAATATTGTAGTCCATTTAAAATGGGCAAGGCGTATGGCAAGAGATGGGGAAGTGGACCTGATGGTGGTGGTGCATGCAGAGGGTGAGGCCAAGGACGTGGGCAAGCTGAAATTGGCCCACAACAAACACCCACATCTTCTTGCTCGACGTTCCTGTCACAATTACTAGGGGACCGTAGCAGCACACTACTATTGAACCAAGAGCAGTGTCAAAAGGTTGTTGGTAGAATAGCGGATAATGCTTCAATCACTTTGCTGCCACCACCACCACCCTGTCTTCCACACGGTCAAGTCTCAGTAGCCATGACTCTGGACCGCATATTCCTCAGCCTGACCCTCCTTCCTCCCACCATGCAGAGCATCCGGAGACAACTGATCCAACACTTGGACACTCCAAAGAGCTGTTCACTTTTCCATTTAGAGATTTCGGCCTCTCTCCCAATGCACTTAAAGCGGGGCAAGAGGAGATCGCATGTAGAGATCCCCAAATATTTGAGCAGCCACGTTCACATGAAGGCGATGGTGGGAACGTGTCACAAGTGATGGACGATGATGAGACTCAAATGCCAGAAATTCAGGAGGAGGACCAGGGTGCGGAAGTGGAAGAGGAGTTAGTGGATGATATAGTAACTGACACATCCTGGCAGGAAGACATGCAGAGTCAGGACAGGAGCACACAGGGGGAGGGAGGCGTAGCACCCACACAGGCAGCAAGAAGCAGTGTGGTAGCCGCAGACAGAAGACTGGCAACCATTCCCTGTAACACAAACAACAAACATGATGGAAGTTGCCACTGCAAGTGTTAGGTCTTCCCGAGTGTGGCTTTTTTTTAAAGACTCTGTCGATAACTCCAAACAGGCCATTTGCACTACCTGCCATGCCCGCATCAGCAGGGTTAGCAAAACTACCAGTATGACCACCACCAGCATGATCAAGCGCATGGCAGTAAAGCATCCGACTTTATGGGCCAGACCCCAGGGTCCAGGAACACTGTCTGCGGGTGACACCACTGCTTCTTCCTCTGTTGTGCATAGAAGCCAATCCCCTGTCCATGGTGCCTGCGAACATGCCTCCTGCTCCTGCCCTGAACCTGTTGTTGCACACACTCCACTAGCACCATCATCAAGCACATCCACGTCCTTGTCCCAGCACAGCATTCAATTGATCATACCCCAGTCCTTGGAACGCAAGTGAAAATATGCTGCCAACTCCCCACAGGCCACCGTACTAAATTCAAATATTTGTCATCTGCTTTGGCTCAAAATGTTGCCTTTTAGGCTCGAGGAGAAAGAAGCTTTCTGCAACCTAATGGCGGCAGCTGTCCCAAGGTACTCGGTCCCCTGCCACCACCTTTTCTCCCGGTGTGCTATCCCTGCATTACACAAGCATGTTTCCCACAACATTACCCATGACCTTAACAATGCTGTTACTGGGAAAGTCCACCTAACCACGGGCACATGGACAAGTGCTTATGGACAGGGATGGTACGTCTCACTGTCGGCACACTGGGTTAACATAGTGGAAGCAGGGATCCAATCAGACCTTGTGATGGAACATGTCCTCCTGACGCTGAGGATTGCAGGCCCTACGTCAATCAGGGTTGCCTCCATAGTCTACAGCTCCAGCACATCCTCCTCCTCCACTTCAGCCTCCATCTCCAAAATGACCACATCAGTCACAAGCTGGAAGTACTGCAGTACTGCCTCAGCCAAACTGCAACAGGCTGTGCTGAAGCTAATATGCTTAGGTGACAAACCGCACAATGCTGAAGAGTTGTGGACAGCTCTTAAAGAGCACGCAGATATGTGGCTGAAATCCCTGAACCTACAGCCAGGCATGATCATGTGTGACAGTGGCTGGAACCTGGTGGCGGCTCTGAGATGAGGTGAGCTCACATGCATACCATGCCTGCCCATGTGCTTAACCTCGTGGTTCAGTGGTTTCTCAAAACCTACCCGGAGCTGCCGGATCTGCTTGTGAAAATACACCACCTGTGTGCCTATTTGAGAAAGTCAGCTACAGATTCTGCCACCCTTACTGTGCTTCAGCCGCATTTGCAGCTTCCAGCTCACCGACTCTTGAGTGATGTCCTCATGCGATGGAACTCTACACTGCATATGTTGGAAAGGATTTGTGAGCAGAAGAGGGCAGTTGTTGACTACCAGCATCAACGAGGCCATCGTTATTCAGTTCAGACTCAAAACATAAGACCTCAGGAATGGACATGGATGTCACATCTATACCATCCTCCAAAACTTTGAGGAGTCCATCAAGATGATGAGCGACGATGAAGCCATAATTACCGTCACCATCTCACTTCACTGTGTTCTGAAATGCTCTCAGCTCACAGTCAAAGAGGATGGATTGCAGGCAGAGCATGATGAGATGGAGCAAGGAACCAACAGGGTGATTACACACAGCCCAGCCTCATGTTATCCCAATGTGGATTGGTTGACAATGAGGAAGAGGAGGAGAAGGAAGGATATGAGCTACTTTCATGCACTATAGACGGTACTACAAGTACAACTGTCATACCGTCTGTTCAGTGTGTATGACTTGAGGACAGGGAGGAGGAAGAGGAAGAGGAGGAGAGCATGGTCAGTCGTTCTCTTGGTGAGGACACAGAAGTCTTGCCTGTTAGCAGTCTGGCACACATGGCTGACTTTATGTTGCACTGCCTTTCAAGTGACCCTCGTATTCTCCAAATTTTGACAGACAGTCATTTCTGTTTGGTGACACTTCTAGACCCACACTACAAGGAGAACGTTTAATCTCTTTTTCCAGACACTGACAGGTGTATTAAAATGGTGCTGTACCAGAAGGCCAAAAAAATTCCCATCTGAAAATGCTGGTGGTAGAGGTCACAGTTCGTTGGAAAACAAATGAGTACAGGAGAGAGAGATACAACTCCAGTGCAGCAGAGGCAAGGGATCACTGGCAAAGTTCTGGGAGAGTTTTCTCAGACCCTCCCATCGCAATGACCCTGAGGCATGGGGTACTCTCACAAGGAGTGCAAAGTTTTGGAAGATGCTGAGGGGGTACCTTGCTGACCATACCAACTTCCTCCATGATTCCTCTGTGCCTTTTAATTTTTGGTTATCCAAGCTGGGCACCTGGCATGAACTGGCTCTCTACGCCCTGGAGGTCCTGGCCTGTCCTGCCGCTAGCGTTTTGTCAGAGCCTGTTTTTAGTGCCACTGGTGGAATTATAACTGATAAGCACATCCACCTGGCAACTGAACATGCTGACAGGCTGACTCTTATAAAAATTATCAAAGGCTGGCTTGGGCCAGACTTCTCTACACCACCGAATGATAACAGCGAAACATAACCTCAAATCCAGTGTCAATTTTTGGGAGGTATATTCCCATACACCTCTTCACACCCACACATGGTATACGCTTCCTGATTTTGGCTATTTTCTGTTATCCTTCTCTTTCTCATCAGCCACCACCTCTAGATCATCATGGTGACCGTTGTCCGTGATGCAACAGCCTCGTTATTGTTTTAAAAGGTGTTTTTGATACCTGTAAAAAAAGAATTTTCACATTATGTTGATGTGTACCCCCCAGGGGGAAATGTTTGTCAGCCCATACACTTAGTGTATGGGCATTATAACCATAGGAGACCCGCTCCTTTAAATTGGGTGTTCAGCCTCAACACTTACAGTTGTGGCCAAAAGTATTGACACCCCTGCAATTCTGTCAGATAATACTCAGTTTCTTCCTGAAAATGACTGCAAACACAAATTCTTTGGTATTATTATCTTCATTTAATTTGTCTTAAATGAAAAAACACAAAAAGAATTGTCCTAAAGCCAAATTGGATATAATTCCACACCAAACACAAAAAAGAGGGTGGACAAAAGTATTGGCACTGTTCGAAAAATCATGTGATGCTTCTCTAATTTGTGTAATTAATAGCACCTGTAACTTACCTGTGGCACCTAACAGGTGTTGGCAATAACTAAATCACACTTGCAGCCAGTTGACATGGATTAAAGTTGACTCAACCTCTGTCCTGTGTCCTTGTGTGTACCACATTGAGCATGGAGAAAAAAAAAGGAGACCAAAGAACTGTCTGAGGACTTGAGAAACTAAATTGTGAGGAAGCATGAGCAATCTCAAGGCTACAAGTCCATCTCTAAAGACCAGAAAGTTCCTGTGTCTACCGTGCGCAGTGTCAGCAAGAAGTTTAAAGCCCATGGCACTGTGGCTAACCTCCCTAGATGTGGACAGAAAAGAAAAATTGGCAAGAGATTTCAACGCAAGATTGTGCGGATGTTGGATAAATAACCTCGACTAACATCCAAACAAGTTCAAGCTGCCCTGCAGTCCGAGGGTACAACAGTGTCAACCCATACTATACGTCGGCGTCTGAATGAAAAAGGACTGTATGGTAGGAGACCCAGGAAGACCCCACTTCTTACCCCGAGACATAAAAAAGCCAGGCTGGAGTTTGCCAAAACTTACCTGAAAAAGCCTAAAACATTTTGGAAGAATGTTCTCTGGTCAGATGAGACAAAAGTAGAGCTTTTTGGGCAAAGGCATCAACATTGAGTTTACAGGAGAAAAAAAGAGGCATTCAAAGAAAAGAACACGGTCCCTACAGTCAAACATGGCGGAGGTTCCCTGATGTTTTGGGGTTGCTTTGCTGCCTCTGGCACTGGACTGCTTGACCGTGTGCATGGCATTATGAAGTCTGAAGACTACCAACAAATTTTGCAGGATAATGTAGGGCACAGTGTGAGAAAGCTGGGTCTCCCTCAGAGGTCATGGGTCTTCCATCAGGACAATGACCCAAAACACACTTCAAAAAGCACTAGAAAATGGTTTGAGAGAAAGCACTGGAGACTTCTAAGGTGGCCAGCAATGAGTCCAGACCTGAATCCCATAGAATACCTGTGGAGAGATCTAAAAATGGCAGTTTGGAGAAGGCACCCTTCAAATACCAGGGACCTGGAGCAGTTTGCCAAAGAAGAATGATCTAAAATTCCAGCAGAGCATTGTAAGAAACTCATTGATGGTTACTGGAAGCAGTTGGTCACAGTTATTTTGGCTAAAGGCTGTGCAACCAAGTATTAGGCTGAGGGTGCCAATAGTTTTGTCTAGCCCATTTTTTGAGTTTTGTGTGAAATGATCAATGTTTTGCATTTTGCTTCATTCTCTTTTGTGTTTTTTTCATTTAAGACAAATTAAATGAAGATAATACCAAAGAATTTGTGTTTGCAATCATTTTCAGGAAAAAACTGAGTATTATCTGACAGAATTACAGGGGTGTCAATACTTTTGTCCACAACTGTAAATGCTCCACTGCCGGGTCTTCATCCTCAACTATGCAATGCTACAATGCCAGGTTTTCAGCCTCAAGACCTAAATGTTCTACTGTTGGGTCTTCAGCCTCAACACTTAAATATTCAACTACCGAGTCTTCAGCCTCAACTATGCAATGCTCCAATGCAGGTTCTTTAGCCTCAACACTTGCACTCACTTCATGGGCAAACATTATGGGAGTGCCACATAAATAATGGGAACTTTGGTTGCATGTGGCCATCCAGTACGTGGGTTCGAAGGTTCAATGGTGTGCATGTAACTTTGGGGCAGGGAAGGCCTTGCATTCAATGCATAAGGAAACATTATGGGACTAACACCACCTGTCAAACACACAAAGAGGAGGTAATGACAAGCTTAGGAAGCTAACCGAGAGCAGAGAGGTTTGTGGTCAGTTGACCTGATTGTCCCAACCTGAATTCTTTAACATGCCTCTTATGGTTCAGCAATGGTTAATTGGGCAGATCTGTGTTCCTCCAGCTGGGGCCATAGTCTCCTAAGCTGACATCCTATATAGTAACTTAGAACAGATGCTAAGTCTCTTTATATCATTCACAACTGTCCTTCAAAACATTATTCACAAGTCAAGAAAAATGGGTGATGAGGTTAATTTGCATTGTTTGATTATTTATAGTTTATCATTCAATGTTTGCAAAACAACAAACTGCGTGGCCTAATATAATGTGTAATCAATATATTAACAAACATCATTGCTCAGTGACCTGACATCTCTGATATACAGTTGTGGCCAAAAGTATTGACACCCCTGCAATTCTGTCAGATAATACTCAGTTTTTTCCTGAAAATGATTGCAAACACAAATTCTTTGGTATTATCTTCATTTAATTTGTCTTAAATGAAAAAACACAAAAGAGAATGAAGCAAAATGCAAAACATTGATCATTTCACACAAAACTCCAAAAATGGGCTAGACAAAACTATTGGCACCCTCAGCCTAAAACTTGGTTGCACAGCCTTTAGCCAAAATAACCGTGACCAACCGCTTCCGGTAACCATCAATGAGTTTCTTACAATGCTCTGCTGGAATTTAAGACCATTCTTCTTTGGCAAACTGCTCCAGGTCCCTGATATTTGAAGGGTGCCTTCTCCAAACTGCCATTTTTAGATCTCCCCACAGGTGTTCTATGGGATTCAGGTCTGGACTCATTGCTGGCCACCTTAGAAGTCTCCAGTGCTTTCCCTCAAACCATTTTCTAGTGCTTTTTGAAGTGTGTTTTGGGTCATTGTCCTGATGGAAGACCCATGACCTCTGAGGGAGACCCAGCTTTCTCACACTGTGCCCTACATTATCCTGCAAAATTTGTTGGTAGTCTTCAGACTTCATAATGCCATGCACACGGTCAAGCAGTCCAGTGCCAGAGGCAGCAAAGCAACCCCAAAACATCAGGGAACCTCCGCCATGTTTGACTGTAGGGACCGTGTTCTTTTCTTTGAATGCCTCTTTTTTCTCCTGTAAACTCTATGTAGATGCCTTTGCCCAAAAAGCTCTACTTTTGTCTCATCTGACCAGAGAACATTCTTCCAAAATGTTTTAGGCTTTTTCAGGTAAGTTTTGGCAAACTCCAGCCTGGCTTTTTTATGTCTCGGGGTAAGGAGTGGGGTCTTCCTGGGTCTCCTACCATACAGTCCTTTTTCATTCAGACGCCGACGTATAGTATGGGTTGACACTGTTGTACCCTCGGACTGCAGGGCAGCTTGAACTTGTTTGGATGTTAGTCGAGGTTCTTTATCCAACATCCGCACAATCTTGCGTTGAAATCTCTTGTCAATTTTTCTTTTCTGTCCACATCTAGGGCGGTTAGCCACAGTGCCATGGGCTTTAAACTTCTTGATGACACTGCGCACGGTAGACACAGGAACTTTCTGGTCTTTAGAGATGGACTTGTAGCCTTGAGATTGCTCATGCTTCCTCACAATTTGGTTTCTCAAGTCCTCAGACAGTTCTTTGGTCTTCTTTCTTTTCTCCATGCTCAATGTGGTACACACAAGGACACAGGCAGAGGTTGAGTCAACTTTAATCCATGTCAACTGGCTGCAAGTGTGATTTAGTTATTGCCAACACCTGTTAGGTGCCACAGGTAAGTTACAGGTGCTATTAATTACACAAATTAGAGAAGCATCACATGATTTTTCGAACAGTGCCAATACTTTTGTCCACCCTCTTTTTTGTGTTTGGTGTGGAATTATATCCAATTTGGCTTTAGGACAATTCTTTTTGTGTTTTTTCATTTAAGACAAATTAAATGAAGATAATAATACCAAAGAATTTGTGTTTGCAATCATTTTCAGGAAGAAACTGAGTATTATCTGACAGAATTGCAGGGGTGTCAATACTTTTGGCCACAACTGTAAGAGGTAAATAACAACCATTCATCAATTTTCAATAATCAATTCAACCTTCAAGAAGAATCATTAATTCAGAAAATAGTTCATGATTCTGGGCCTACAGAATTTATGTCTGGCATAATTAAGAAGAAATGTTGTGTCATCACAACAAGAGATGAGCGAAATTTTCAATGTTCGGTTTGGATTCGCTGAACAGACCGTCGTTCGCCAAAAAGTTTGCCGAGCAGTTCGTCGAATGTATCGGAACACCATTAGATTCAATTAGAGTCAAAACCAAATGCACAGACAACACCTTAAGGGGTGACAAAAAGCTTCCCAAATAACTAAGATTAGGGGCAGACACATACAGCCTGTTATCCAGCAGAAACACTGAGCAGCATCTGCTATCGCTTCCCAGTGTCTGAGGTGAACGCCATTGTTGGGTGCAAGATGGTACGAGGTAAAAAGTACTACCTGGTGAACTGGAAGGATCATGGTCCAGAGGACAGGACCTGGGAACCTGTGGAACACATCCGTGCTCCTCAGCTCATTGCGGATTTTGAGCAAAGCAAGGCCCAAGGAGGGGGGCAATAGGAGGGGGAGTAATGTTAGGCGCCGAGGTTCTTCTACAGCCACAGAGGTTCCTGCTCAGCAGAGATGTCGGTCCCAACGTCTTGCCCAGGCTAATGTTAGGCTTCTGGTTGCTACTCCAGGCTCAGCTATTGTACCATGCATGAGTCAGCGATGAGCAGACGCTCCTGAGACTAAGTCCTGCTTTTCTTCTACTGAGCATGCCCATGGGACAATCTCTCATTGGAAGTCGGAGGTCACATGCTCAGGATAGACGAGCCCGATGTCCCGGCAGATGACTCGGAAAACCGGGACATGTGAACGGGTTTTAGGAGGGACACATGAAAGGTATGGGTGATACCGAGGTATGGAGGAAGAGCCAGGCGGTATACGACAGGGTTAACCTGCTGTAGGACCTTGAAGGGACCAATAAAGCGAGGCACGAACGTAGTGGACTCAATTCGCGGCCTGATATTACGGGCGGAGAGCCACACTAGGTCGCCAGAAGCAAAAGTTGGAGCGGGGCACCGATGAGCATCAGCAGAAACCCTCATTCTCTCCTTGGAGGCCCGGATGGCATCCTGTGTGAGGTCCCAAATGTCACGTGCGTCCACCACCCAGTCTGCCACCCTAGAGTCAGTGGAAGACACGGGCATTGGCATAGGAATCCGTGGATGCTGGCTGTAAATCAGAAGGAATGGGTTTTGTCCAGTGGAATCGGCTACAGCGTTGTTTAGCGCGAACTAGAGTTGAGCGAAACGGGTCGAAAAATTTCAAAAGTCGCCGACTTTTGGCAAAGTCGGGTTTCATGAAACGAAACCCGACCCTAGGATGAGGTCGGCCACGAGGTCGGCGACTTAAGCGCCAACGTCGCGTTTCAAAAGTTTGTTTTGCGCTCTTTTTCAGCCATGAAAGTCTTTTTCTGGTAAGCGCAGACGACGCCATCCTAAGCATGAGCATCCCACTTATGCGTCTGCTCATGCAAACTTTGACGCACCTTAAGGAGCAGGCGTCTGCAGCCAATGTTGACGAGGAGGAAGAGGTGGAGGGAATCCTTGATGACATTCAGCCATTGTCTGCTCAGGGACCTCTCCTGGACAAGGTGGAGGAAGAAGAGGAGGAGGAGGATAATCATGGGGATGATTACTTAGGGGAGGAGGATGCATCTCGTGGGGCAAGTGAAAATGTTGGCGTGGCAAGGTCTGGTACAGGGTTTGTGCGTGACTGGAGGGATGTGGATTTGCCAGAAGGTGCTCCTCCACCCAGCACTCACAGTGCATCATTGACACCGTGAACATTGGCCCACATGTCATATTATGCCTTGCAGATCCTAAAAAGGGACCCACGCATTGCCAAAATGATGAACGATGACGACTACTGGTTGGCCAGCATCCTGGATCCACGCTATAAAGGCAAATTACAAAACATCATGCCACAGGAGAACCTTGACCTAATATTGGCTACTAAACAAGCAACTCTGGTTAACCGGTTGGTTGAGGCATTCCCAGCACACAGCAGCGGTGATGGTTCTTACACGAGCCGTACGGGCCGGGGGGCAGCTTGGCAGAGGTGTTCGTGGTGCACACAGCAGAAGTGGCGTTGGAGACAGGGGTTTCATGACAATGTTGTGGACTGATTTTTCACGGACCGCTCACACAACTGGTAATACTGCATCGATGGAAAGTGACAGGAGACAGCAGTTGTCAACTATGGTTAACAACTACTTTGACTCCCATATCGATGTTCTCCCGCACAGGTCATTCCCTTTGACTATTGGGCCGCTAAACTGGACACCTGGCCTGAATTGGCACAATATGCCTTACAGGAGCTCGCTTGCCCAGCTGCAAGTGTGCTATCGGAAAGAGTCTTCAGTGCAGCTGGATCAATCCTGACAGAAAAAAGGACCCGTCTGTCAACCCAAAACGTGGATGATCTAACCTTCATTAAAATAAACCATGCATGGGTTTCCAAGGATTTTGTCCCACCTTCCCTTGATGACACATAGGTTGCCAGAAAAATGGCTTGCTTTGGTCCTCCTCCTATTCCGCAAACTTGACGTATTTCGCCTTTTGCAGCATCTGAATGACCCACATCTACATATGCCACTTTGTAAACCTCCCTAAGTGGGCGCCTCCCCCCATGGCCGGGGTCACCACCTAGCGTACAAAACCGTGCGAGTGCCGTTGCCCTGGACAGGTGGGTAGGCCGACTCTTGGGCGCTGGCACTGGCATAGGTTCCCTCATAGTGCAATCAAGTGTCTCTGACAGTGGTGGTGCACACCCATCATCAGACACACCGCCGTACTATGAGGGGCCCAGTGCCAGTACCGACGCCCATGAGTGTGCCCCCTTGCTTGAGCAGGGCCCCAACATTTGCAATGTTTACCTCTCCCTGCTCCTCCGCTGTGTAGTCTGGGCTGTCAAATCCTTCACTGGGACTGCCACTACAAATTGATTGAACTGAAAGATGATGGTTAAGATGTAGCTATGCCCTGTCCTGCTGGCCGGGCTCTAGCTCCAGATGATCAGTGGCTAACATTTCTTATGGACGTCGACTCACAATTACATGCAGTAGTGGTTTATCATCAGCTTTCACAGTTTTCCTGCTCACAAACGTGTGACATTCCGGCGCACATTTCAAAATGTGCCCTCTCATGCCAATCAAATAGAATCGCCTACGGCCTGTGGCTTCTGTCTTTTGCACTCCAAAATTACGTGACAGATCATGATAGCCAGTGAGCACCATGTTTACATCGCTCCCTGTGATAAAAATTGGATTGAGATGAGTAACAGTGATGGAATCAATGGAAGTGCGATACAGCAAGACTTTATTCACAAAAAATTGTTTTCACTGTCTCAACACACAAATTAATTGAGGGTCAGCATCGCCTATGAGAATTGTGACGGAAGTTTTTCCCGTGAATAATAATTCCTAGATTTCTGCAATCAATAGCCTTTATGTCACTAATTGTATGCATCTCATTTCCTATTGCGGAGAGGCTGGACTGTATTACTGAGACAGAAATATATATGAAGATTTAAAAATAACACCAAAAGTATATAGTTGTGTACGTCTCAAATGCATTTCCTTTTTTCCACTTTTTAGATTGCTGTGTAAGCCATACTGAGAACACGGAGATTTTACATGTTTAAACTATGCTATATATACCTGCTATCCAGTGATAAAGTACCCTTTCTCAACTTTGTACAATCTGGTCAAATCCATACTGGGCCTGAGAACATCTGAGTCTGCCTCCTGATCTATAGACATATATTTTTAATGTGTAAACTAGGCTACATATATACGTGTTATCCGGTGAAACTGTACCCTTTATCAACTTTCTACAATGTTGTTGAATCCATACTGGGCCTGAGAACGGCTGCCGAGCTGTTAAGCAAGCTACAGCACCTGTGGTTTGGACACGTAATTATTTCAGGAATGACGGTTAGGCCTAACTCCGGAATTGCGGTTGACCTGAACTTACTGGGAAATCATCGTTCGCGGGGAATAATCTGAATCCCAGATCTCCATCACTAACGGAGTTCAGCAGGTTATCTGCACCTGTAAGCGACAAAAGCTGGTCCTTTCAGTGTAGCATGCATGCAGCCCCGGACATGTACTGGAATGCTAGACCTGTTATTGCTCGATCTCACGTGCCACAGCCTCGCGTATCCCTCTAGTAAGCTTGACCCGTACCGCAGGGCCATGCCGGAATCTCGGTCGTTAATGGAATAAAGCTGAGAAATCGCTAGCACAACTACGAACAGACATACCACACCACACACAGAATCGACAAAGCTTGCAATCTGTCCATCTTTTCTGTAGCTTGTATGGTAGTGGTTTCCCGGGTGCAGTCCAATTAAGCCACAGGCTCCACTCGTGGTGGTGCCCTTTTGGACATTCCTTTAAGGTTCAGCTTTGCAATCATACTGCCCCCGGAAACCAAAAACTTTGCCTTCAGGGACGCTGTTTGGAGGTTCGTGGGAATAACACCGCCCGATCAGCAGTCGGCATATGGGTCGCCCTCCCAGGGCTGTGGGGTACTCGGTACCGGGCCGGTGTCAGTGGGACGTGTCACAGCAGCGGTGACCCGGACGGTGGCCCTGGGCGCCCATGTAAATGGCGTGGTATAATGGTAAAGAGTTTATATAGATAATTTAACGCCACCTGTGGTGTTCGGCAACATAGATGTTAGGCCGACGCTGCATGCAGATCCTCTGGGACTGATGGTGTTGTGCAGCAAAGATGGTGAAGCTCCCCACAGGTGGAGCTGGAGTCCCAGGGAAGTGTAGATGTAGTGATTTTTTTTTTATGCACATGTAATCGAAGTACATGTATCAAAGTACTTCTGGCAGTTATAACATGGATGAATGTGACACGCATCTCTATTCTCTTCATACAGGTAACCAGCTTTTCCAATCTCTGCTCTGAATCCACTCCTGTGTCTCCATTCAATGTCAGCAAGCAGTTAATCCTGAATGCTATCTATGTGTTTTCAACTCTGCAAGCTTATATCTGGTAACCAGCTTTTCCAATCTCTGCTCTGAATCCACTCCTGTGTCTCCATTCAATGTCAGCAAGCAGTTAATCCTGAATGCTACCTATGTGTTTTCAACTCTGCAAGCTTATATCTGGTAACCAGATTTTCCAATCTCTGCTCTGAATCCACTCCTGTGTCTCCATTCAATGTCAGCAAGCAGTTAATCCTGAATGCTATCTATGTGTTTTCAACTCTGCAAGCTTATATCTGGTAACCAGCTTTTCCAATCTCTGCTCTGAATCCACTCCTGTGTCTCCATTCAATGTCAGCAAGCAGTTAATCCTGAATGCTATCTATGTGTTTTCAACTCTGCAAGCTTATATCTGGTAACCAGCTTTTCCAATCTCTGCTCTGAATCCACTCCTGTGTCTCCATTCAATGTCAGCAAGCAGTTAATCCTGAATGCTATCTATGTGTTTTCAACTCTGCAAGCTTATATCTGGTATATAGTTTTTTTCAACTTACTCTGCTTGTCCCCTTATGTTGTGAGGTCAAGAAACTTTTCAAAGTGCTTTATGATCCATGTAGTGCTGGACATGTGTTTATTTGACCACAACATTTTATTGGGTCCTGGTGTCTCAATTTAGTGTGATTGATTAACAAGAAGAGAGAGCCAAAAAAAAAAAAAACTTAGCCTTAACCTCCTATATATTCAGACCTAGCTAGGGGGAGCATTTATGCACATGTAATCGAAGTACATGTATCAAAGTACTTCTGGCAGTTATAACATGGCAGTTAGACAGGGCAGGAGACAGGTAAGACATTTATATACATCTACTCTCTGTACATTTGGAGTACAACAAATATATACCATATGCATTTGTGTAATTTATATCCTGGCCGCTGCATTCACACACATCCACCGCCCTGGCATTAACTCTCCACACTCCATCCATATTGGCCCCTCGCTTCTTTCCTCTCCTATGTATAGCACTCATGCTCTTTTCACATTGTTAAATTGCACAGATCCAGGCAGTCCCACCATTCAACACCAGAGACGCTCTCACAAATCACTTAGCCATCTGCTCACTCTTTCTATCCTCCTTCTCCTAGTTGCAGGAGACATTGCTCCCAACCCTGGTCCCCCATGTTATAGAAAGTCAAACCCCCCCACTGCTACACTCAGAAACCCCTCTAATCTTATTAATATTCCCTGCATGCCATCTGTCTCTCTTAATTGTGCACTTTGGAATTCTCGCTCAGTGTGTAACAAACTCTCCTTCATTCATGACTTCTTCCTTTCTAATTCTCTTAACCTCCTGGCTCTTACTGAAACCTGGATCCAGCAGTCAGATACTACCGCTGCTGCTGCTCTTTCATACGGGGGGCTACACTTCTCTCATACCCCAAGATCAGACAATAGAGCTGGTGGAGGCGTTGGTCTGCTCCTATCACCAAAATGTACCTTTCAGGTTATCCCTCAAGTACCCTCACTTGTCTTCCCTTCTTTTGAGGTCCATGCCGTCAGACTCTACACCCCCTTCTCCATGCGAGTGGCGGTGGTGTATCGTCCTTCCGGCCCCTCCCATCAGTTCCTGGATCATTTTGCCACTTGGCTTCCACATTTTCTCTCCTGTGACATCCCTACCCTCATCATGGGAGATTTCAACATCCCCATTGCTCTTCCCCTCTCCCCATCTGCTACTCACCTTTTATCTCTAACCTCCTCATTTGGCCTTTCGCAGCTTACTAATTCTCCAACGCATGAAGACGGAAACTCCCTCGACTTGGTCTTCTCTCGGCTTTGTGCAGTGGATGATTTTGCAAACTCCCCTCTCCCGCTCTCTGACCACAATCTTCTTTCATTCTCTATAAAGAACTGCCAGGCTGCTCAGGTCACCCCCACTGTCCAGACTTATAGAAACATACAGGCCATTAACACCCAGAAACTTCTGAAGAACTTGCAGTCTTCATTGGCCCCTATCTCCTCCCTCTCATGTCCTGATTCTGCATTGAAGCATTACAATGAAACACTTCAAAGTGCCCTGGATGAATTTGCACCCCCTATAAATAGAACACCACAACACAGACGGCGACAACCCTGGCACACGGTGCAAACACGTTTCATGCAGCGGTGCTCCAGGTGCGCCGAACGTCTGTGGAGAAAATCCAATCTACACGAAGATTTCATCCATTTTAAGTTTATGCTTAGAACATACAACACTGCCCTTCACCTCTCCAAACAAACCTATTTCAACACCCTCATCACCTCACTGTCCAATAACCCGAAACGTCTCTTTGACACTTTTCATTCTCTACTCAATCCAAGAGTACAGGCCCCAACCACGGAGCTCCGAGCTGATGATCTGGCCAATTACTTCAAAGAAAAAATTGACCAGATCCGACAGGAAATTATCTCCAAATCCCCTCATACCATGCACTGTCCTCCCTCCCCCACTGCATCTAACTCACTCTCTGATTTTGAACCAGTCACAGAAGAAGAAGTAAGCAGGCTCCTTGCATCTTCTCGCCCAACTACTTGCACCAGTGACCCATTTCCGTCACATCTCCTCCAGTCCCTTTCCCCTGCTGTCACCCCTCACCTAACTTAAATATTTAACCTCTCTCTCTTCTGGTATTTTTCACTCCTCATTTAAGCATGCCATCATACATCCACTACTTAAAAAACCATCCCTCGACCAAAACTGTGCCGCTAACTAAAGACCTGTCTCTAATCTTCCCTTCATCTCTAAACTCCTGGAACGCCTGGTCCACTCCCGTCTTATCCGCTATCTCTCAGAAAACTCTGTTCTCGACCCTCTCCAATCCGGTTTCCGCTTTTTACACTCCACTGAAACTGCCCTCACTAAAGTCTCTAATGATCTGCTAACAGCTAAATCAAATGGTCATTACTCCATGCTAATTCTCTTGGATCTCTCTGCAGCATTCGACACTGTGCTTCATCAGCTCCTCCTCACTATGCTCCATTCCATTGGCCTCAAGGACACCGTTCTCTCCTGGTTCTCCTCCTATCTCTCCGACCGCTCCTTTACTGTTTCTTTTGCCGGTTCCTCCTCCTCTCACCTTCCCCTTACTGTTGGGGTTCCTCAAGGATCAGTTCTAGGCCCCCTCCTCTTCTCCTTGTACACTGCCCCTACTGGTCAAACAATCAGTAGGTTTGGTTTCCAGTACCATCTCTATGCTGATGACACCCAATTATACGCTTCTTCTCCTGACATCACGCCAGCCTTTCTAGAAAACACTGGCGATTGTCTAAACGCTGTGTCTAATATCATGTCCTCACTATATCTGAAACTGAACCTGTCAAAGACTGAACTCCTGGTGTTTCCTCCCGCTACTAATGTACCTACACCCGACATTGCCATTTCCGTGTGTGGTTCCACTATTACTCCCCAGCAACATGCCCGCTGTCTTGGGGTCATACTTGATTCCGAGCTTTCCTTTGCCCCCCACATTCGATCACTGGCTCGCTCTTGTCATCTGCACCTCAAAAACATTTCTAGAATTCGACCTTTTCTTACTTTTGACTCTGCAAAAACTCTTACTGTTTCTCTTATTCATTCTCGTCTCGACTATTGTAACTCTCTTCTAATCGGTCTCCCTCTTACCAAACTCTCCCCTCTCCAATCTGTCTTGAATGCTGCAGCCAGGATCATATTCCTCACCAATCGTTACACCGATGCCTCTACCTTGTGCCAGTCATTACACTGGCTACCCATCCACTCCAGAATTCAGTATAAACTTATTACCCTCACCCACAAAGCCCTCCATGGCTCAGCACCACCCTACATCTCCTCCCTTGTTTCAGTATACCACCCTACCCGCGCCCTCCGTTCTGCTGATGACCTGAGGTTAGTATCCTCAATAATCAGAACCTCCCACTCCCGTCTCCAAGACTTTACACGTGCCGCGCCAATTCTTTGGAATGCACTTCCCAGGTCAATATGATTAGTCCCCAATCCCCACAATTTTAAGCGTGTCCTGAAAACGCATTTATTCAGACTGGCCTATCGCCTCAACACATTAACCTAACCTATCCCTGTGTGGCAGAGCCAAAAGTTTTACCATAACCAGGTTCCCAGCATCATGTTCCCACATGCTTTATGCATCCATTAGCCCTCTGTGTCTGTACTGTTACACACTTAACATTATGGCTGGTCCATACAATCAGAGCAACTGTTACCACCCACCTTTCGTGTCTCCCTCTTTCCTCATAGACTGTAAGCTTGCGAGCAGGGCCCTCACTCCTCTTGGTATTTGTTATAATCTACTGTATGTGATTATTGTTATGCTGTAATGTCTATTGTCTGTACAAATCCCCTCTGAAATGTAAAGTGCTGCGGAATATGTCGGCGCTATAAAAATAAAATTTATTATTATTATTATTATTATTATTATTATTAGTGATGGGGGAAAGGCACAGGCGGTGTAGGTGCTGGTACCCAGATGTAGCAGTGCTGGAATAACTGTAGGACACCAGAGCGTGCAGTTCCAAAGCTTTACTCACAGTCTGCAGGTTACACAGATGCCTGCCTCCGTGCTGTGTCCTCCGGGTCAGGACCTCTGCCAACCTCCGGGACCAGAATGGAAAGCTCCCTTCCAACACTCCGCCAACATGTACCTTCCTGAACGTCTCCTTTCTAGCGCTTGTGGGGGAAGCACTCACAGGACCGTGGTTCACTGAAACGCCTCCTGTCTAACAGATGTTCCTCAGACTTTACTTGTATGGCAGACAGCTGTAGCCTTTTCCTTCTGCCTCGCACACGTCGATGCTGGGGTCTCCGAGCCTTAGTTGGGTACAGAGCATTTATAGCTGCTACTTCCCCCGGTTTCTGTCGCAGGAACGTCAGTGTCCCTACAAACTCGGAGACTGGAATCCGGACCATGCGCTCCAGCTAGGAGTGAGCCTTAACTCTGCGCATCCTCCAGCTCCCCTTCTCATGTCCACACACTTCCCCTTCCCTGCACAGAGTGCCCTAACTTACCTCCTCCCGACCACAGAGAGCAGCTCCTCAGCAGTCAGGTTCAGAGGTCTCCCTGCTGGCCTGGAGTGGGAAATGTGTTGTGTGTTGGTTTCACTGCTAGAGAGATCCTTCGTTGCTCCCAAGCTTGACAACACACTCCCTAGGAGGAAGGCAATGCCACAGTGGCGACCGTACTCTTGGGGACGCCACAAGTGCACTGAGGCCCAGCCACTGCTGGATGATGCTGCTGGTACATTGACCCAGACCACTACATTCCCCTCGCACTCTACACAGCCAGAATCTGACCCAGAGGAAACTCAGGTTCCCCTTCCCGCATACTATACCACCTTACATGGTGACAAAGAGGAAGGTGCAGATGAAAGTGCAGGTTCCTTGAGCAGGTGGGGGGGCATACTCATGGGCGATGGCACTGGCACAGGGCACCGCATAGTACGCAAAAGTGTCTCTGCCGGTGGGAGGGCCTAAACAGCCAAGTGCAGTGAGATGGAAGATGGGGACGACAAGGAGTTCAGAGTAGTGCAGGGATTCCCTAGCAAGGAGACTTATGTAATTGTTTTCAATGTTGGGACAGCAATTTTTGGGGAGCACTATACTCTGGTGAATGATATATGGGGCCCACCATACACTGGAGCATTCCAAAGGTGGACATCAGACACTGGAGCAGCATTTACAGGGCCCATTATACACTAGAGCAGTAGAAATGGGGCCCATTATATATGGAGCATTATTTGGGCCCATAAGACAGTGGAGCTTCATCCATTGGGACCAACATATACTGTAGCATTATGTGGAGCTCATCATATACAGTTTGAAACATTATATGGGAATAATGATTCCGTATGGAGAAATATATGGGCCTCATTACTCTGTATAGCGCACTAAGCGCTTGCCATAATACTGTATGGAGTTATATACTGTCCGTTTTTGGAGGTATTGGAGAATTTAAAATGGATATCAGTCATGAGATGTAAGAAGTGAAGTATTTTTCATTGTACTATACTGCTATTTCTCTGCCGTATCGGAGCATCATGAGTTGTGGTATGTGTTAAAGGGGCGCTCTTTGGCCCTGGGCCCACGAAAACCTGGAGCCAGCCCTCCCCCCCACAACTGTAGCCAAATAACCCCCATTTTTCAGTGCGTAACTAGTATTATGAAGTTAATTAAGGTTGACAAGCTTCAGTAGCAAGAATTTATGCTTTTGGCATTCAAATGGGCACTGTTGGTGTGTTTCCTGTCCTCCTCTCACTGCCGACTTTAATTCTCCATAGACTTAAATTGGGTTTCGTGTTTCGGGACGACCCCGACTTTTCCCTATAGTCGGCCGATTTTGCTCGACCCGACTTTTGGAAAAGTCGGGTTTCATGAAACGAAACTCGACCCTAAAAAACCAAAAGTCGCTCAACGCTAGCGCGAACTCCACCCACGGTAGCAAGGACGCCCAGTCATCCTGCCTGGCTGAAACAAAATGCCGCAAATACGTGACTAGGGTCTGGTTGGCCCTCTCTACCAACCCATTCATCTCAGGGTGGTAAGCTGAAGAGAGATTCAGCTCAATGTTGAGCAGACAACAAAGCTCTCTCCAAAAACGAGACGCAAACAGGGGACCCCGGTCACTGACGATTTTGTCAGGCATGCCATGTAGGCGGAACACATGCTTTAAAAACAATGCTGCCAGACCCGCGCAGAAGGCACCATTTTGGAGAAATGGTCGGAGAGTACCCAGATAACGGTGCAGCCATGAGACTTGGGTAAGCCCACCACGAAGTCCATCCCGACAATCTCCCAGGGCCTGTCTGCCACTGGCAGAGGGTAAAGCAGCCCAGCAGGCTGTTGCTGAGAAGATCGAATCTGGGCACAGGAGACTCAAGCCTGAATATAATCTCCGATGTCACGGACCATATGCGGCCACCAATATGTCATCGCCAGGAGCTCAGATGTCCTCTTTGTCCCAAAATGGTCACCCACCCTGGACGAGTGAGAGCAAGAGAGAACCTCCGGTCGCAAATTAGGTGGAACAAAGGTCTTGCCCGGGGGCACAGACTCTAGCGACACTGGGACACAGTTCTCAGGCTCTCAGAAGAGACAATTAACTGAGGCTCCTCCTCCTCAGATGACACTACGGAGCGGGAGAGAGTGTCGGCCTGAATGTTCTTCTCCCTGGAGAGAAAATGTAAGATGAAATGGAACTGGGAGAAGAACAGGGACCATCTGGCTTGGTGAGAATTTAGCCGCTGGGCGGTTTGTAAATACACTAAGATTTTGTGGTCAGTGTAGACTTGGAAGGGGTAACGGGCTCCCTCCAGGAGATGTCTCCATTCAGAAAAGGCCAATTTCATGGCCAGCAACTCCCTGTCCCCAATGTAATAGTTCCTCTCCACCAGTGAAAAGGTCTTAGAAAAGAAGAAGCAAGGTTGAGCAAGACCTTGAGCGTCATTCTGGAATAGGACTGCTCCAGCACCAATGGACGAGGCATCCACCTCTACAATAAGCAGTTTACCTAAATTGGGGAAATGTAAAATGGGAGCACTGGCAAAATGAGACTTAATGGAGAGGAAGGCCTTGGAGACCTCCTCTGACCACAATTCAGGATTTGCTCCCTTCTTGGTGAGGGCACCAAGGTTGAGAAGTGGGAATGAGTTGGCAGTAATAGTGAATAAATCCTATAAAGCGCTGCACTGCCTTGAGGGAATGAGGTTCCTGCCAATCCATAACCACCTGTAAGTTGGCAGGATCTATGGCCAATCCCTGGGTGGAGATGATATAGCCCAGGAATGGCAAGGACTCCTGCTCAAACACACACTTCTCCAACTTGGCATAGAGTGAGTTTGCCCTTAGGAGTTAGAAGACTTTGAAAACATCTCTCCAGTGGGAGTTTATATCTGGAGAGTAGATGAGGATGTCATCCAGATAGATTGCAACCAAGGTGGTGAGCATATCCCAGAAGATGTTGTTCACAAAGTATTGGAAGACGGCAGGAGCATTACAGAGCCCAAAGGGCATCACCAGATATTCATAGTGCCCATCCCTGGTGTTAAATGCCGTCTTCCATTTGTCCCCCTCACGGATGCGAATCAGATTGTAAGCACCCCGCAGATCTAGTTTGGTAAAGACCATAGCTTCCCGCAACCTATCAAAAAGCTCCGATATCAGGGGCAAAGGATACTTGTTCTTAACGGTGATGGTGTTAAGACCCCTGTAATCTATGCATGGACGCAGTTCTCCGTTCTTCTTCTGCACTAGGAAAAACCCCGCCCCTTCCGGTGACTCGGACTCCCTAATAAAGCCCCTTGCCAGATTCTCCCTGATGTACTGAGACATTGCCTCCATCTCCGGGAGAGTGAGTGGATAAACTCGGACCCGAGGAGGCTCAGCACAAGGCAAGAAGTTGAGAGGACAGTCATAAGGGCGATGAGGCGGAAGGGTCTCCACCGCCTTCTTGGAGAACACGTCCACATAGGGCCAATAGTGATTGGGGAGAGAGGAGAGTTCTGCGGGTACCTCAGTAGTACTAACCTGAACACACTCCCTTTGACATCTACCAACAAAGGATTTACGCCATCCCAGAATTCTCCCTGAGGACCACTCTATATGAGGGTAATGATACCGCAGCCACGGCATCCCTAAGAGGACCTTGTCAATTCATTCGGGTATGACTAGCAGGGAGATGATCTCCTGATGGGAAGCAGACATGGATAGAGTAAAAGGGATGGTCTGATGGGTTATCTGTGATGGTAGTGTCGATCCATTTATCACCCGTATGGTCATTGGCTTGGCAAGCATAACAAAAGGAATTGCATGCCGTCGGGCAAACACAGAAGACGTAAAGCTGCCCTCCGCCCCAGAATCTACGCAAAGCTCTACCACATGGGTGGATGAACTAATAGAAATTCTCCTTTAAAGGTCAGCTTGGAAGAAGGAGCCATTGCGTTTAGTGAACCAGCTCCTACAGATATTTGTCTTCCAACAAGACAATGATCCCAAACATAAAGCAAAATCTACAATGGAATGGTTCCCAAATAAACATATCCAGGTGTTAGAATGGCCAAGGCAAAGTCCAGACCTGAATCCAATCGAGAATCTGTTGAAAGATCTGAAAACTGCTGTTCACAAACAATCTCCATCAAACCTCAGTGAGCTTGAGTTGTTTGCCAAGGAAGAATGGGCAAGAATTTCAGTCTCTCAATGTAGAAAACTGATAGACATACCCCAAGCGACTTGCAGCTGTAATCGCAGCAAAAGGTGGCGCAACAAAGTATTAAGTTAAAGGGGCTGAATAATATTGCACACCCCACTTTTCAGTTTTTGAATTTCCACAAAAATTTAAAATAACTAATAAATTTAATTTAACTTCACAATTGTGTTCCACCAAAAATTTATATTTGATATTTTTATTTTTGAAGCATGATATGTGGGAAAAGGTTTAAAAGTTCCAGGGAGCCGAATACTTTCGCAACGCACTGTAAATAGATTTCAACATGTTCGGTGACAAGATGTGACTGTCCAGGCAGAGAACCACTGGTGAATGAGTTGCTGTGAGTGCAGCTAGTGGTGACATCATTGAGGTTACCTCCGGTCACTCAGGCTGCGTTCCCAGCCAAGTTGAACTGCTTTGACATCAACACAATGGGAAAAAAGCTAGTGATGAGGTAAAAAATAAAGTGACTTCACCACAGATCATGGTGAGAAATTCTCATGGTGATCTCCTGGGAAGTCACTGAGCTTGAATTGCGGAGACCTCATCACTGACTTTTTTCCCATGGTGCCGAGGTCACCACAGTTCAGCGAGAATTAGACATTACGTGAATATAACTCAGTTTGTTATTTTTAAGTAAAACTGGAAAAGTGTGTTTTGTTTTATTTCTAACAAAAAGGACTTTATTCTTGCTGTGTCTTTATTTTCCATATAGCTATAGGATTAGTAAAGGAGAGGTGTCTTATAGACACCTCTCCATTACTAATGCAAGGGTTTAATTTCACCTGACCATACCAAGGTCACATCAACCCCACAACCTCTACAGGACAAGTGTGAAGAGCTGGGGAAAGCACCAGAATTGGCGCATCTAATAGATGTTCCATTTATGGGCATCTGCGGGCTGCTATTTTTAGGCTGCAGGGACCAATATAGATGGCCCATTACCAGCCTGAGAATAGCAGCCCCCATTTGTCTGCTTTAGCAATGATGGTTGTCAAAAATGGGGGGACCCCATGCTGTTTTTTTAAATTATTTTTTTAAATAATTAAAAAATATGCCATGGGGACCCCAATAATCTTGATAACCAGCCTTGCTGAAGCTGATAGCTGAGGGTTGCAGCCCCCAGCTGTGAGTTTTGCCTGGCTAGTTATCAAAAATACTGGGAAACCAATGCCTTTTTTTAACTATTTACAGAGCAGGAGCCGGCTGATCATTACACTCATCAACCTCTCCTGCTCTCACTGTTATTAACGGCAGCAGGCCTCTGCTGATGGATGCTGTAGTCTCATCAGCTGACACCAGTGACTGGAGGTAAACTTTTTACATCCGTCCACAGCTGAGTGCTCATGTTGTATTTTGACAACGTGGAAACCGCGGTTCTCTGACCAGTGGGGATGATTTCACCTCCGATCAGAATCAATGTTTGGCATGCTGTCATGCACATGGCAACATGACAAACACCCAGTGTTCAGGCAGCCAATCACAGTAATGCACACCAAAGATGGTGCCGGCATTACTGTGATTGGCAAGCAAATGAAGTGCCAAAAAAGCTGGGTGGGTCAAACGAATATATCGAGGTTAATAACAAATTACTCGTCGAGTAAAGAATAGCCTGAATACCGTACTATTCGTGCGAGTAACAAATAGTGCCAAATGTATTCACTCAACACTACAGAAAACCTGTGTTGGGTCATCCTTTGCAGTCTCAATAAAGGCCCAGGCTAGGCAACCCTTGGTACCCCTGCAAACTGCACAATTGCGGTTGGGGCTGAAGATGCAGTGCTTGGTGTAGTTGCATTACTTCATGTCTGTGTGGGTGGCCGCAACATAACCTCCTCATCTCTCTCCTCCCCAACCTCCTCTGCTGAGCTACTCAGCTGCATTCCTCTGGGTTCACATCAAGTGGGATCTACAACCTCATCATCATCATCCCTGTTCTCACACTTCTCACCCTGATAGTCACCCTCTCCCTCTTCCTGCCCTGACACCACAATACAATGTGCGTGCACCTCTGGTATCTGAGTCTCATCAGGATCACGTCCACCCTTTGTGGTTAATGTCTCATGATGAGACTCTGGATTCTGCTCAGACCCTACTTGTCTAGCCCTGGATCCAACATGAAAAAATTTTGGACGTCGGTGCAGATGCTTTCCTCCTCTTGATTCTGTCATTCTTCTGAGCAGATCTCTGATACCCATGGAATACAATCTGCAAACAGCTCTTCAGAATGAGGTTCCCCACAGTCAGTTGGGAGTTTGGAAATTTTTGACTTACGGGGAAACGAGGGTGATTGGGGTTTATTGGCTGAGATAGTGTGGCTAGACCACACAATTAGCACAAAAGATGTGGACTGGTGGCTGATGCCCATGGAATAGAATATGTGAACAGCTCTGCAGACTCGCACATCTGTGGTTTCGCACAGTCAGTTGGGTGATTGGATAGTTGTGACGTGGGGGGAAACAAGGGTAATTGAGGTGCCACAATTGAGGACTGTATTATGTGTGATGTTAAGGTGGAGGAAGAGGAGAAGAAGCCATTTGATGCAGTGCTTGCCATCCACTGGAACACATGCTCTTTCTGAGCCTCATCTACAAAGCATAACGCTGCATGGATGCCAAAGAAAGGGAATCGAGTAGGCCGGCCAGCAACAGATGTTGTCAGTGGTCTTTGGATAGGATGAGATGGTGTTTGTTCAGTTGAGCTTTCATTTACTTAACCCATGTACACGTCGTACACCAAGCGTATTGGGCCTTGTGGCTGCAACACCATATTAGGTCTAATGATTTTTACGTGGAAATTTGTCCATCTGATTTGCTACTCAAACACAGTTTTAGCGCAAATGATTTGGAGTAGCTAATTGGGCCTCTTGGCTGCACCACTTTATTAGGCCTAACGATTTTTAAGTGGAAATCTAGCCTTCCGATTTGCCACTGAAACACAGTTGTAGCACAAACGATTATGAGTAGCTAATTTGGCCTCATGGCTGCACCTCTATATTGGGCCTAATCATTTATAAGTGGAAATTTGACCTTCTTATTTGTCACTGAAGCACCGTTTTAGCACAAACTATTTGGAGTAGAAAATGGGGCGTCCAGAAACTGCTGCACAGGTTTTGCACAATCTACTTTGATGCCAGAAGATCGATTGCACACAGGACAGGATCCCATCTATTTCACTGACAAGTACACTTTCAGCACCAGCACTAGCGCAGGAGCGACCTCTATGCATTGTGACACTGAGAAAATGACGCCAGCAAAACAACATGTCCGCTTTTTATATGACCAGGGAATTGTGACTTTGGCAACCAGTCACAGAAGACCTTGAGTCATGATGTTGTGGATAGTTTCTGCACCCTGATTATTTACCAGAATCAACACTCATAAAGTTAAGTGAATAAAAAAAACGTGTGCGACTCCTGTAATCTCTTCAGACACTCCCTTAACCTCACTACATCCTCTTCCCTCATCAAGCACATCCCTCTGTCACTGCCGCTCATCATACAACAGAGCTATCATAGCCAAAGTCATACAAAAGCATTATTGGAAATGCAATGATGTACCGAACTGTGACCGACTTTTGACGAATTTGATTAAAAATGCTTGTGAAAGTGAACACGAATCTGAATGTGCTACATTTGCGCTGAATTTGAGATTGGTGAGCGATTTCTGAACACATTTGCTCATCTCTAGTCCCAATCTTTTTCTCTGACAAAAAATCCTATTGCTCTGTTGCATAAAAATCTAGTTCTCTGATAAAAAAAATCATAGTGTTCTGTTGCAAAAAATCTTACTTTCTGATAAAAAATCCTATTAGTCTGTTGCATAAAAATCTAGTTCTCTGACAAAAAAAATCCTCTTGCTCGATTGCATAAAAATCTAGTTCTCTGACAAAAATCATATTGGTCTATTGCCTGAAAATCTTGTTCTCTGAAAAAAAATCCTATTGGTCTGTTGCATAAAAATATACCGTATATTCTTGTTTATAAGCTGAGTTTCTCAGCACATTTTTCTGCACTGAAAATGCCCCCGTCGGCTTATACACGAGTCATTGTCCCAGAAGCCGACGGGGGAGTGGCGGAGCAGTGGGTTAGGAGGAGGCAGGAGCCGGCAGCGGCTGCTGTAACTATGCCCGCTGCTAAAAAGAAATGCATGTTCACTTCATTGGCAAAGAATATTCATTTCTCCTATAGCCGGCTTCCAGCATCTGTAAAAAAAACCCTCCTACTTACCATCCCTGCGGGCCCTCGCAGCATCTTGATTTGGCTTCCATCAGCTCCTGCCGCCGAGCGATCAAGTGTCCCCAGTGAGTGGAGTGAGGTGAATATTCATTACCTTATTGAGCTGGGACACGTGATTGCTCGGCCGCAGGAGCTGCTGGAAGCCCGAACAAGATGCTGCGAGGGTGTGCAGGGAAGGTAAGTAGGAAGCTTTCTGTTTTTTTATGCTTTTCTCATGGGTGGCCATGTATAGAGATTAGGAACCATGCATACAAGGATAGGGATAAGGCACCATGCATATCAAGACAAGGATAAGGAGCCATGCAGACAAGGATGGGGATAAGGAACCAGGCATACAAGGATGGGGATAAGGAGCCATGCATACCAGGACAGGGATGAGGAGCCATGCATACAAGGATAGGGATGAGGAGCCATGCATACAAGGATAAGGATAAGGGGACAATGCATACCCGGCTTATACTCGAGTCAATATATTTTCCCAATTTTTGTGGCAAAATTAGGTGCCTCTACTTATACTTGGGTCGACTTATACACAAGTATATACAGTAGTTTTCTGACATAAAAAACCTCTTGCTCTGTTGCGGAAAAATCTATTTCTTTGACAAAAAGTCATATTGCTCTGTTGCATAAAATCCTGTTCTCTGACAAAAAATTCTATTGGTCTGTTGCACAAAAATCTAGCTGTCTGACAAAAAGTCATATTGCTCTGTTGCATAAAAACCTAGTTCTCTGACAAAAAATCCTATTGGTCTGTTGCATAAAAATCTAGTTCTCTGACAAAAAGTCATATTGCTCTGCTGCACAAAAAATCTAGTTCTCTGACAAAATGTTATATTTCTTTAAGCATAAAAACCTTGCACGCTTTAAAAAATAGCATTCTGTTGCATAAAAAATGATTTCTCTGTATCATACTGGCCTTGATTAGAGTGCTCGAATCCAGCCTCTTGACTACAAGGTATTTTTTTAATGTGGAGAACATGAAACTGCTGCAGGGAGAGGATGTGGTCTATCTGCATCTGTCCAACTGCAACACATTCCTCAGCTGCACACAGAAGATGACAGCACTTTTGATGTTATTTAGTAGGCCCCTGTACTGCAAAATGAATGGTGAGGCCAGAACATGTAGAGGTTATGTTAGATTGGATGGCTGAGGGTGCCTCCAATTCCTTCACATTTCCTTCCACTCATTCCCCTGCAGAAAGCATTCAGTTTCTGCAGTGTGCTGACCGTCAAGGAGTATTGGGGTCAGAACTGGATGGAAGATGATGCTGGGAAAAATGAGGGCCTAGACACCACATGAAGACAAGGCTATCCGAGTGACCTGGTCAGTTTGGAGGAAGAGGAGGTTGGTCGCTCTAGCCCAGCAGCACACCAAAAGAGAGCAGGGTGGAAAAGCACAGTGGCTGACCCATACCCAGTACACCAAGGGCTGAGCCCTCAAAAGCAAGTTCAAAGCAGCTTCCTGGCGTGGAATTTCTTCAAGCAAAGTACTGACGGCAGGGGACCAGTGGTTTGCAGGCTGTGCCATCATAGCCTTAAACGAGGCGTAAATGTTCTAAACCTGAGCACCACTTGCATGATGAGGCATCTCAAATTCAACCTTGAAATGCAGTGGCATACACATCTTAAAAAGCATGACAAATCTGAGCCTTCCCCTGCTACCTCTTTTGGTGTGCTCTCGGCCTCTCTGTCATGTGACAGCAACGCCACCAGCAGTGTCACCGACCATGTTTAAACCATCCCATAAAAGTTTTCAGCTCACCATCCCACAAACCCTCGAAAGACAGAAGAATTCCACACTACCCACCCACATGCCATTTGCCTGTATGACAGAATTTCTAAACTACTAGTGTTTGAAATGCTACCATTCTGGCTGTGTTCTGCCTAATTCTGTAGCTGTCTGTGATAAGCAGGGCAGTGCCAGGTCTGATATAGACCTGATGACGCTGTGTGACCAGCCAATCACTGTAATGCCACAACCATCATGGCTGAGGCATTAAAGTGCGTGGCAGACAATCTAAATCGAAAGAGCGTCAAGCATGCAGGGAGGGGACTCAAGCTGCCGCCAACCAACCCTGGAAATGCTCAGCGCTCGCTGAGCATTGCGAGCAGCGAGATACATGGGTGAGCAACAAGCACTTCCGAGCATGCTAACTCATCACTAGTTACAATAGGTTGTAGGCTTGTCAGAATAGGTAATTCTTCAGGTTTCTTTTGAAGGTTCCCATGGTAGGCGAGAGCATGATATGTTGGGGTAGAGAGTTACAGAGTAGAGGGGATATTCAGAGAAATCTAGTATCTGATTGTGGGAAGAGGAGATACATGTAGTAGAGAAGGAGATCTTGTGAGGTTGGAGATTGCGTACAGGTAAGAATCAGACAGACTAGGTCACACATGAGTGGAGGACACAGGTTCTTGATGGCTTTGTATGCATTGGTGAAGGTTTAAACTGAGTCTTTGGGTAATGGGGAGATAGTGAAGGGATTGACAAAGAGGAGAGGCCAGGGAATAGCAGGGGACATGTGGATTAGTCAAGCAGCAGACTTTAGGACAGATTAGAGCAAGAGCGTAAGAAGGGAGGGCACAAAGCAGGATCTTGCAGTAGTCGAGGCAGGAGATTATGATTGCACAGACTAGGCTTTTTGCAGATTTTTTATTAAGGAATTTACGGATCCAGGAAATATTTTTGAGTTGTAGTTGGCAGGAACTGAAAATGGAACAAAAAAGGATTACTTGGACAGGTAAAGTATGCAAAGAACAAGAGTAAATATTAAAATACCTTTATTTATATTGGTAAATTGTAGACTGTGCTCACATAAAACATAAAATAAATAAAAATTTATAGAACACCACGTCAGGAACAATGCGTTTATATAAAAAATGCCTAAGGCTAGTTTCACACTAGCGTTTATTCCATGCAGCGCACTGCGCCGCTAAGCCCCGCCCCCTTCCGGCTCCCTGCCTCCCCATCCGGTCATCGCCGCCTACTATCGCACATGGACGCTTGCGATCTGTGCACCCTATCTTTAGCATAGGGTGCGCAGATCGTGCGCTGGCCATGCGCTAGTAGGATTTTGGCGTGCGCTGTGCACTTTTGAAGGTGCGCCGTGCGTGCCGAAATGCAACATGCTGCATTTGGCGTGCACGGGCACACCTTCAAAAGTGCGCAGCGCACGCCAAAATCCTACTAGCGCACGGCCAGCGCACGATCTGCACACCCTATGCTAAAGATAGGGTGCGCAGATCGTAAGCGTCCATGTGCGATAGTAGGCAGCAATGACGGGATGGGGTGGGCAGGGAGCCGGCAGGGGGTGGGGCTTAGCGGCGCCCTGCGCTGTGTGGAATAAACGCTAGTGTGAAACTAGCCTAGCACCAATTAAAGCAGCAATGTGGGGAAAAAAAAGTGACAAGTTCAAAATACAAATGTGCAACTAAATGCACTAATATGATGTGAAAAAAGAGACCAAATTGTGTGTGTTGTTCAAAAGGACAACACACCAAACATGCTGAGCAGTAAAAATAATAGCGATATGTAAAAAATATATAATAGTGGACAACCACTAAATAATAAAGTGCTAGAAGTGCAAAGATAAAATCAATACACAACCACAGTAATTGTAGTGCTTAAAGTGCCAGTGGTGGAGGAACAGAAGAAAACAATTAGGCCCTAATAGCACATATAAGCAATAAGGTCAGAAAAGTAATGCTTAGTAATATTGACCAATAGCAGATTAATGCTGGTTAAGGCATGTTAAGGCATTGCAAATAGATCATGGACAATGTATTACCTGAGGGGTGATAGATACCAGATGCAGAGCAGACCCCGACGCGCATTTCGGTTACTCCTTCATCAGGGGGTGATTACCGTATGAACACCAGCAATATAAATATGAGCCGGGCAATGCATGTGAGATGGGGCCTGGGACCATGCGATGCATGCGCCGCAAGGGAATCCAGAATCTCGTGGCCCCAGTGTCAGGTGACCAATGACGTCGGGTTCACGTGACCGCGACCTGGCATCTTGGGCGCCATGGAGACACCAGAAGACGAGAGCGACCAGACCAGCCAAGCGGCGCATGCGTATCCACCGGATCTGCTGTCATGAACGCTGTCACATAATTACAATGATACTGATGTCACAGTGAAAGAAAAAGGGAACTTGAACATAAATTAACAATTTAAGGGAGAAAAAGGAAACCAAGAAAAAGAAAGTATAATGTATTACGCCAATAAAATATAATAAAGAAAAATAGGTACAAAATAAAAATTAATAAATAATAAATAGATAACAAAAAATATATAAAGAAAACTAATAATGAATAATGCGTAATAAATAATAATAGAATATAATGAAAAGAAAAACAAATAAGAATAATAATGACAATAATAATGTGAATAATGAATAATGATGAATAATCAATAATAAATTATGACAATATGTCAAAAAATAATAAATTTATCCTAATATCATAAATACAGTCATATGTTAAAGTTTGGGCACCCCTATTAATGTTAACCTTTTTTCTTTATAACAATTTTGCTTTTTGCAACAGCTATTTCAGTTTCATATATCTAATAACTGATGGACTCAGTTATATTTCTGGATTCAAATGAGGTTTATTGTACTAACAGAAAATGTGCAATCTGCATTTAAACAAAATTTGACCAGTGCAAAAGTATGGGCACCACAACATAAAAGTGACATTAATATTTCGTAGATCCTCCTTTTGCAAAAACAACAGCCGCTTCCTGTAGCTATTAATGAGTTCCTGGATCCTGGATGAAGGTATTTGCGACCATTCCTGTTTTCAAAACAATTCCAGTTCAGTTAAGTTTGACGGTCGCCGAGCATGGACAGCCCGCTTCAAATCATCCCACGGATGTTCAATGATATTCAGGTCTGGGGACTGGGATGGCCATTCCAGAACATTGTAATTGTTCCTCTGCTTGAATGCCTGAGTAGATTTGGAGCGGTGTTTTGGATCATTGTCTTGCTGAAATATCCATCCCCTGCGTAACTTCCACTTCGTCACTGATTCTTGCACATTATTGTCAATAATCTGCTGATACTGAGTTGAATCCATGCGACCCTCAACTTTAACAAGATTCCCGATGCCAGCATTGGCCACACAGCCCCAAAGCATGATGGAACCTCCACCAAATTTTACTGTGGGTAGCAAGTGTTTTTCTTGGAATGCTGTGTTTTTTAGCCTCCATGCATAACGCCTTTTTGTATGACCAAACAACTCAATCTTTGTTTCATCAGTCCACAGGACCTTCTTCCAAAATGTAACTGGCTTGTCCAAATGTGCTTTTGCATACCTCAGGCGACTCTGTTTGTGGTGTGCTTGCAGAAACGGCTTCTTTCGCATCACTCTCCCATACAGCTTCTCCTTGTGCAAAGTGCGCTGTATTGTTGACCGATGCACAGTGACACCATCTGCAGCAAGATGATGCTGCAGGTCTTTGGAGGTGGTCTGTGGATTGTCCTTGACTGTTCTCACCATTCTTCTTCTCGGCCTTTCTGATATTTTTCTTGGCCTGCCACTTCTGGGCTTAACAAGAACTGTACCTGTGTTCTTCCATTTCCTTACTATGTTCCTCACAGTGGAAACTGACAGGTTAAATCTCTGAGACAACTTTTTGTATCCTTCCCCTGAAAAGCTATGTTGAATAATCTTTGTTTTCAGATCATTTGAGAGTTGTTTTGAGGAGCCCATGATGCCACTCTTCATAGGAGAATCAAATAGGAGAACTACTTGCAAGTGGCCACCTTAAATACCTTTTCTCATGATTTGATACACCTGGCTATGAAGTTCAAAGCTCAATGAGGTTACAAAACCAATTTAGTGCTTCAGGAAGTCAGTAAAAAGTAGTTAGGAGTGTTCAAATCAAGAAAATGATAAGGGTGCCCATACTTTTGCACCGGTCAAATTTTGTTTAAATGCAGATTGCACATTTTCTGTTGTACAATAAACCTCATTTGAATCCAGAAATATAACTGAGTCCATCAGTTATTAGATATATGAAACTGAAATAGCTGTTGCAAAAACCAAAATTGTTATAAAGAAAAAAGGTTAACATTAATAGGGGTGCCCAAACTTTAACATATGACTGTACATATAAAGCATACATCCGGTCAAGTACATTAATATAACATCTGCATATTGTATAAAAGATAGTCCCTGGAAAAAAATATATATATATCCACATCATAGCGATAGGCTGGACATCCAAATGAGACTATCACCAGAAAGTAAAAAGTATATAAAGCCACATCTGAAAGGTAATAGGGCAGGCAAAAGAGAAAAAGTGTGTCTGCTGTGGCTTAGCAGACAGAGAAACTGACTGCAAAGCACAGGCTCAAGGGTTCATACCCAAATGCATGACACAGGACTGGTGTAATGGTGTTTTATGCATTACTTCTAATCCCTGTGCTGCCCTGAACAGGAGACTGTATGTGAATAGGAGATTAGTAGGCAAAGTTGCAGGTCTGTGCTCACTGCTGGCTTGCAGCCCAGCACAAATAGTACACTTTTTTAATAAAATCCAGACTTGTTATGTGTTTTGTACATTTCAACTCCAAAAATGTAATAAAAAGTTATATAAAGGTCTAATGAATCAGAAATTGAGACCGCTGGAAACTGCACCTTGTCACATTTATTTACATAATAACTTTACTCTGCAAATCAATAAGCTCATGAAAATACTCACTTTATATACTTTCTAAAAAGCAAAAACTTTTTTTCCCCATATACTGAGGCACAAAAATAGTTTTATTTTTCAATAGAAAGAATTGTGTGAGGGTTTACGTTTTGGTGGAACAGGCTGTAGTTATCACTGGTGTCATTTTTGGATACAAATATTTTTAATCACTTTTAATTTACATTTTTGTCAGTACAGATGAATAAAAACATCAACACATGCATTGTTTTTCCTTCTTTTTTTGTGGAGTTAACAGTTCAGGATAAATAATTAAATAGTGTTATACTACATGTTATTATGGATGTGGCAATACTAAAAGTGACATTTCTAAGCTATATTTATTTTTAAATGTTTTTTTGCCTTTTTTTATTGAGAAAACTGAGATTTTAAGGGTTTAATATATCAGGCTCTTGTGGCAATACATACAGTAAATCAAAAGCTGTATCAAGTGATAAGCATGGCTTACGTGTGTATGTGTCTGTTGTAGAGAACAAAGTGACATTTTTTCATAATAGATACTGTACTATCCCATCCAAAGGAAAGGCCATTTAACTTGTGAAAAATACAAAAGACTATGCAAAACCATACAACAGTGATCCAGTATAATGTCCTTGCTGATAAAAAGAAGTATAACAAATGCAAAACACAAGTGTAAAACATTTACAGAATTTTCCATAATACAAATGTTTTTTCTTTTGTAGTACCCCAATGAGCCCACATGGTGACGCCAAAACACTGCATTAAATCGATACTCTATTTTTCACACTTGAACTCAACTTATTATAGGAAACACAGGTTTAAACAGCAGAATATAATATTTTATACTAATTAAATCTTTAAGGCTATGTGCCCACGTTTGCAGAAAATTCCTGACTAAAAACAGGACTCCTTCCCAGGAAAAACGCATTTTTTTTGCTCTCGTTTTTTTGCGCGTTTTTATGCATTTTTTTCCGGAGCATCCACATTCTCATAGAATATAGTTGGAAATGCGTTTTTTTCCTCAAAATTAATGAACATGCTGTGTTTTTTACCGCAATGAGTATTTTTTTTGCAGAAAAAAAATGCATCATGTGCACAAAAGGCCTAATAGTGAGCTAAGGAAATGGATGGGTTAATGTCACATTAGGACAGTAAATATGGAGCCTACAACATAGCAAGTTGCTATACAGCCGAGCATCAAGTAGACACCATTAATCTCAGAGCATTTTAATAAAGTAATAGAAAGGAAGAAATTACAGAGAACTAGAGTTAAAGTTACATTGTATAGTAAAGTGTACATTCTATAGAAGCAGATCATACAACTGCTGCACATTCTATAGAAAGTACAAAAAAAAATCCCCTGTTAATGGGAAATAAGTGATAGTATAACTCAGAAAGCAGTATATATCAACAAAGAACCATATCTCAACTATTAAGTGAAAATTAGGGACCAAAAGAGTTTTAGCAAAGAAGGTAAATTTTATTACATAATAATTAATAACAACAACAGAGCATCAATGCTAAAACAGGCAGTGATGGACATAAATAATAGATGACATCTAGAGAAAAAATCCAAGTGGAAAGAATAATAATAGAGAGCATTACTCCCTCAAGGTACTCAATAATAAGTCGCATCCATATAATATAAATATGATCTAGAATGCCTCATTCATCAATCTGCCATATTTATGTAGTAGAGATAATAGAGAATATTTCTTTTGCCGAAGGATTTATTTTAATAAATTCACTAAAATGTTAGTTCTCAGCTGAAGAAAGAATATAGGACCAATATTGTATAATGTACATAACGCCGTAAGCAGTTACCACCGCACGGAGAATAGGTTACAAAGAGCTGCACCAATCACGTGAACTCGCATAAAGTGGCAAGAGTTAAAAGTGAGTACAAGTAATTGCCACAATGTGAGCCGGCAAAAAAATTAGCCCACTGTGATGTTCAAAAAGAACAACATAAGCAAACAGTTAGTTGCTCAGGAGAGTAAACCACATATTAATGTGAATAAGACTGGGCGCAATTTGAAAAGAAAATACAAGTAGTGACCTCAGCAAATACTGGCAAAAATAAGCCCATAAAAATGACCAGGCTAAGGCAAAAGCAAACTATTATCTACTATGCATAGAAAAAGACCTATTAATGCAAGTTGAACCGGATGACAATTAAGGAATAGAGTAACGTAACACTTACATTAAAGTGACTATGTGCTGCCGCTGCCTGCCGCCTCTACGCGCGTTGCGCCTTGGCTTCCTCAGGAGGCGTAACTCACAAATGCCCCGGAATTAATATATATAGGGTCAATAGGCAATAAACCACATCGCGCATCAGGTGTCATCCCGATTAAGCACATGCGCAATGCCAGACCACAGGACTCCCCATTCAAAAGTCTGAAAGTGAGTGACGCATGCGCTGATGTATCCCGACTCAGTAAATCAGAGATTCTCCTTCAGCGCTCATAGGGAGCAAATGGATCTCGCTGCGTAAGCAGCAGGACACCACAAGCGCACCTGGTGAGCGTGTCTGGAGATCTCAAGTAGGGAGAATCCTGGGCATGCGTACCAATCAGACTAAAAAAACAAAAAGAAAAAAATATATTCAAAATGTGAGCAACATTTATAGAAATGTAACTAACTAATAAGGTGTATGGAATAAAAACAAAAATTAGATGCTGGTGCCAAATAAATTATACAGAAAATGTGACTGGTGATTTGGTGAACAGAATACAGATTATAATATTAATAATATCCCCAATATTCAATCCCCAAAATGATGGGGACAAAAATCCTACGTAACGATTTTGACAGTGATAAATACACAAAATGTTAGTGCTGGATGAATTGTACAGAATATGTGGCTAACAGTATTGGTGAGCAATAATAAAATACACAATATAAAGTAATGTTAATAATATCCCCAATATTCATTCCCTCATTTAATGAGGACGAAAATCCCAAAATCTTCTTCTTTGTGAGTGAGATATACTTCATTTTCTGTGTAATGAAACGAGATCCACAACCAGGAGCAGACTGAATGAGGTGAGTCGAATAGAATGGAAACTAAAAATAATAAGAATAAAAAGAATTAAAAAACCGAAGCAAAAGTAAAAACCATTATACACAATATGAGAATTTTTTTTATTATAAAAAGGATCCAAAGCCATTATTCTCATTTAAACCCACTGGTATCATCGTATTGAGCCTATAGATCCATCTGCTTTCTACCTGTGAAAGAGTTTGAAATAAATTTCCACCCCTCGTACCCAACGATACCTGATCAATTGCAAAAACACGGAGATCATCAGCTCGAGAATGATGAAATGCACGGAAATGCCTCGGTAGTGTCTTCAATTGGTCCAGATCCTTAGCCTCCTTAGATTTTTCAATATCTCGAACATGCTCACGAATTCTAATTCTAAGCTCTCTTGTAGTCATTCCTATGTAAATTTTTTTGCAAGGACAACTTGCATAATATATCACACCCTTAGATGAACAGGTAAGGCATTTTCTAATTGAAAAGGTCTTAGAATGATCTGAATTTTGAAATTTATTCATTTTTAGTGTATTAGAGCATGCTTTACAAGTTCGACAAGGAAAAAATCCTTGGAGTTCACCAAAAATACCTTTTTGTACTTTTTCGTTGGAGGTTAGATGACTCCTTACAAGTAGATCAGAAAGATTTTTAGATCTTTTGGCTGTAATGCAAGGTCTAGCTGGCAATGTCTTTTTCAAAATAGGATCTATTTGTAGCACATGCCAGTGTTTATTAATTATACCAGTAAAGTTATCCCATTGATCATTAAAAGGGGTAATTAAACGAACTTGATTATTATCCCTAGGTTTGGAATTTCTCTTGTATAATAATTGATCCCTAGAGATTTCTTGTACTCTATTGTAAGCTCTACGAATTTGCCTATGACCATATCCTCTTTCTCTAAATCTGGAGTATAAATCTGCAGCTTGATTTTGATATGTCTTTTCCGAAGAGCAAATCCTCTTTGCTCGCAAAAACTGCCCCACTGGAATTGAACGTATAGTAGATTTTAGATGAGAGGACTTAGCGTGTAGAATTGAATTAGTGGCCGTAGGTTTTCTATATATATCAGTCGATACAGATCCATCATCATTGACTGAAATATCGATGTCCAAAAAACTAACTCTCCTCCCATAGGAATAAGTAAGTTTTATGTTCAGATCGTTATCGTTTAATACAGACATGAATGTTTTTAATTCATCTAACGAGCCCTCCCATACAAACATCACATCATCTATATATCTCATCCAATTATGGGCCTTTTCAATATTGGTAACGGGAGAACACTGAAAAATTTCCCTCTCCCAGAAACCCAAAAATAAATTGGCATAAGCCGGAGCACAAGCCGCCCCCATGGCTGTACCTTGTGTTTGCAAAAATACTTGTTCTTTAAATAAAAAACAGTTGTGCGTCAGAATAAATTCTAACAGAATGATTATAAGGGCTGCCAGAGGGGGGTCCAAATTGCTATTTCTCAGAAACCAGGAGGTAGCTCTAAGTCCCTGGTCATGGCAAATGGAGGTGTATAACGCCTCCACATCAGCCGTTACAAGGATCATGTCGTCCCCCAGATGTAACTGGTCTAACCTCCGTAGGGCCGCAGTTGTATCAAGAATATGGGAGGGTAGAGTGGTCACCAGGGGCTTCAGATAGTAATCTACTATCTGGCATATCAGTTCACTAAGTCCTTCCTTTCCGGACACGATAGGACGGCCGGGCGGATCCTCAATGTTCTTATGTATTTTTGGGATTAAATATAAGGTGGGCAGTTTAGGTTTTAAAGATTGAACAAACTCCAACAATGATTTGGGGATAATACCCTTCTCATGTGCCTCTAACAGAATATCATTTAGTTCTTTGTGATATACAGGAAGAGGGCTGAAAGTCAATTTTTTATAGCAATTAATGTCAGATAATAATTTATGAGCCTGTTTTTCATAAAGGTCACGTGGCCAGAGAACAAGATTGCCACCTTTGTCGGCTCTTTTAAAGATTACATCTTTCCAATCTTGCATTTCCATAATTGCTTTTTTATCACTCTTAAAAGTTGGATTAAAGTGATAATTTTTCTTAAGTTCCTCTATATCATGAGTGACCAATCTAACAAGAGTCTCAACAGCCGAGCATGTGTTAAGGTTAGGAAATTTTTTTGATTTATTGAACAAGGAGACGGGAAAGGAACTCACCGCTTCCACAGGGTTGCTCTCCTCTGCTAAGGATTCTAAAATCTCCAGAGCAGCTTTCTCTTCCTCAGAATTAAGTGACAATCCCATAGTGCTTTTCTCATGGAATCTCTTTAGTATCAGTTTTCTCGCGAACAGGTGAACATCTTTTATGACCGTGAAGGAATCTAATTGTTGAGATGGAGAAAAGGATAAACCTTTTTCTAACAATTCTACCTGTTCATTAGATTACAACCGCTGCACATTCTATAGAAGCAGACCATACAACCGCTGCACATTCTATAGAAGCAGATCATACAACCGCTGCCCATTCTATAGAAGCAGACCATACAACTGCTGCACATTCTATAGAAGCAGATCATACAACTGCTGCACATTCTATAGAAGCAGACCATACAACCGCTGCACATTCTATAGAAGCAGACCATACAACCGCTGCACATTCTATAGAAGCAGACCATACAACTGCTGCACATTCTATAGAAGCAGACCATACAACCGCTGCACATTCTATAGAAGCAGATCATACAACCGCTGCCCATTCTATAGAAGCAGACCATACAACTGCTGCACATTCTATAGAAGCAGATCATACAACTGCTGCACATTCTATAGAAGCAGACCATACATCCGCTGCACATTCTATAGAAGCAGACCATACAACCGCTGCACATTCTATAGAAGCAGACCATACAACTGCTGCACATTCTATAGAAGCAGATCATACAACTGCTGCACATTCTATAGAAGCAGATCATACAACCGCTGCACATTCTATAGAAGCAGACCATACAACCGCTGCACATTCTATAGAAGCAGACCATACAACTGCTGCACATTCTATAGAAGCAGATCATACAACTGCTGCACATTCTATAGAAGCAGACCATACAGCTGTTTCTGCTGCTGTTCCAAACCTTCTTCCTGCTTTCTTCTTTCAAGCATTCTGCTACATGTTGATCTTAGTTTCATCTGTCCAAAAAATTGCATTTCCAAAACTGGGCTGGCTTTTTTAGATATTTTCAGACTAAGTCTATTCTGGCCTTTCTATTTTTAAGGATAATTAATAGTTTGCATTTTATGGTGAGTTATCTGTATGTACTCTCATGAAGTCTACTCTTTTTGATAGACAAATACTGAAATACCTGCGTCCTGGAGAGTGCTCTTCACTTGGGTAGATGGTGTTATGGAGTTTTTGTTTGCCATGGAAAGGATTCTGTGATCATCCACCAGTGTTGCCTTCCATGGAAGGAATTCCCAAGGCTTGCAGGACAAACCTCTTACACTTCCTCCACTGCTTCTATATCCTCCTCTAAGGCCTCCACCTGTGCCCTTAACCATTGACTTAAAGAGATACGTGTTTCAACAGTGCAGAGTGAATCCCCACCACCACCTCCGTACTGCACAGCCAGGGCTCACCGCAATCAGGTAGTATTAAAATTGATATCCCTTGGAGATCGCATTCATACAGTTGAAGAGTTGTAGACAGCTCTACAGGCTGAGTTTGATCAATGTCTGTCTCTGCTGAACCTACATCCAGGGAAGGCTGTGTCCGATAATGGTGCAAACCTGGTGGCTGCCCTACTGCGAGGCAAGCTCACACATATGCCTTGGCTTACGTCCATAACCTGGTGGTACAGCATTTTCTCTGCCACTATCCTGGCCTGGGTGAGCTGCTCCAGAAAGCAAGTAAGCTGTGTGCTCATTTCCACTGTTCGCTCTCCTCAGTTCATTGACTTGCATCGATACTGTCCATGCCAGTTAACAGGTTGATATGCAATGTGCTGTCACAGTGGAATTTCACTCTGCACATGTTGCAGCGACTGTGGCAGCAGCAATGAACCCTGACGCAGTATGTCTGTCATATAGCCTGGGCCAACACAGTACAGACCTGGCGCATAGCAGGTTTGTTCCCTGAAAGTGTAGACCACCTAACTTTCATCAAGATGAACAAGTTATGGATCTCCAAGGACTTTTGCTCCCCAATCACAGACTGTACAGACTAGGTGATATTGCATTTTTTAGAGTGATGCGTAAATATCACGTAACTGCACTCTGTGATATCTAGAGTTGAGCAAAACGGGTCGGTCAAATTCAAAAGTCGCCGACTTTCGCTAAAGCCGGGTTTCACCGATCGAAACCCGATCATAGCGTGAGGTCGGCCATGTGGTCGCCGACTCGAGCGCCAAAGTCGCATTTCCCATAATGCTTTCAGGCGCCTTTTCTCTGCCAATGAGCAAGGACGCACACTGTGGGCAACGCGATGACATGGGCAGCGGCCACCACCATCTTAGAGAAGGGCATTGCAGTGATTGGCTTGCTTTGTGTGGCATCACAGTGGCTATAAAAGCCCTGACCGCCGACCGCCATTTTACTTCTGCCGATCTTAGCATAGGGAGAGGGTGCTGCTGCTCATTCTCAATAGGGAGAATAGGCAGGAAAGAAAAAAAATCTGTGCTTCTGCTGATTGCGATTTTCACTGTACACTACAGTTAGTGTGCAGTGACAGTGGAGGAATTTTTTGTGTGCAGCAGCTCTGTTGGTTATTAGGCTGCCTTATAAGGCTACCTGATAGCTGCATTGCTGTGTGCACAACTGCACACTGCTGTGCAGACTGCTTTTTTCAAAGCAAAAATACTTTTATTCCTTTTTTCTGCACAGTTACCGAGCATTCATTTTTTCACACTCCTTATAGAGATGTACGCTCCTCACACACTACCGTTTACCGGCTGGTATCATGGACAAATACATGCTATATGTGTGTGACTCCGGAAAAAAATAGACGGAGATTTACATTTTTCCATACATACACCGTATAGTGGTGTCCGCTTCTCAAACAGTATCATATATCTGCTGTTCGGATAACAGTCACATCTATACAGAGACAGCTTGTGTGTGTGAGAGACTCCGGAAATACATATACAGACATTTACATTTTTCCATACACCATATAGATCTGTCCGCTTCTCAAATAGTATCGTATATCTGCTGTTCGCATTACGGTCACATCTATACAGACACAGCGTGAGTGCGAGACTCCGTAAATACATATACGGACATTTCCATTTTTCCATACACTGTATAGAGCTGTCCGCTTCTCAAACAGTATCGTATATCTGCTGTTTGGATTACGGTCACATCTATACAGACACAGCGTGTGTGTGTGAACCTCCGGAAATACATATACGAACATTTCCATTTTTCCATACACCGACACTGTATAGAGCTGTCCGCTTCTCAAACAGTATTGTATATCTGCTGTTCGCATTACAGTCACATCTATACAGACACAGCATGAGTGTGAGACTCCGTAAATACATATACGGACATTTCCATTTTTCCATACACTGCATAGAGCTGTCCGCTTCTCAAACAGTATCGTATATCTGCTGTTCGCATTACGGTCACATCTATACAGAGACAGCGTGTGTGTGTGAGACTCCGGAAATACATATACGGACATTTCCATTTTTCCATAGACTGTATAGAGCTGTCCGCTTCTCAAACAGTATCGTATATCTGCTGTTCGGAACAATATATGACAAGATTCATCAGACATCAAATAGCAAACGGGCATTAAAAAACCTATATTGCTGAGGATAACAATACAAAAGAACAGGTAACAGGTAATAGAGGATGCACATACCCCTGTACTGTACTGAAAGCTTTGGTGTGTGGGCAAAAGAGCATGTGAGAACAAGAGGTGAGGTCAGGCTATTTATGTATACCGCCATATAGTGCCAATATGGGCAGATGTGAGCCGTTTGCATACCAATGATGGTTCAGTAGAATGCATGTGGCCATTTTTCTAAAATGTAGAGAGACCATGCTGCTATTATTATTATGTCCCCCGTTATAGATAGTGCAAAAAGAAGAAGTATCAATGGTGTCTTACCGGTCTGTTAGTGCACAGTGTATGCGTCAGCAATGAACGCGGCATCCGCCGCTTGTCCCGGGTGCTGGGCTGAGCGTGGCCGGCAGTGTTTATATATGAAAGAAGAAACATGGCGGAAGTGTGAGACCAGAAGTAGCCCAGGCGTGCGTGTCACCGCCGCCATATTGCGTTCCACCAGCCGTGGAGCATTATGGGAGGGGGAGCGGCCAGCGTCATGTAGTAAACAGTGTGACGCCGCAGTGGGCATGAATATGCCTGCCTCAGAACGTGCCATCTTATACAGTGGTGGTAGAAGAGAACTTAAGTGCTTCTCTAAAGGAATCAGGCAGTGCTGTACAGAGGAGAGAGGTGACATCTTGTGCTCAAGTGATGGAAATTTCATAATATTTATGGTTGTGAATTCTGTAATAAAGAATACATAGAATTAATACCATGTTTATATAAATCATACATCAGTAGAGCTCAACCTAAAGGGGTAAAAAGTTGGTTAGTTTATCATAAAAGATTGAATGTCATAGTCCTTATTTAACCCCTTAGGTGCCAGAGTATTGAGCTCATGTATCCAATATGCCTCTCTCTTTTTGAGGAGGTGGATATGGTTGCCCCCCTGCGGGGAAGATGAACCTGTTCTATGATTTGAAATTTTAGTTGGGCAATAGTGTGTCCTGCGTTAGCAAAATGAAAGGGGATGGGAAGCAATAGGTTTTTACACCTTATGGTGAAATTATGCTTTGAAATTCGATCGCGTATTGGTTGTGTGCTTTCCCCTACATAAAGTAATCCACATGGGCATTTTATCAAATATACTACAAAAGACGTATTGCAAGTATAATATTCCTTGATATTCTTCCCTGTATAAGGGTGACAGAAGAAACTACCCTTTTGGACATTATTGCACTGTACGCACTGTAAGCAGGGGAAGGTGACGTATTTAGGATTCATGAGAAAACGTTGTGGTATCGATGGGTGGGATGAGCCTACATCTGCTCTAACCAATAGGTCTCTGATGTTCCGTGGTCGTCTGCAGCAAGGAAGGAATGGTTCCTTAAATTCGTCAATATAAGGATGTGCTAGCTGTAGAATCTTCCAGTGTCGATGTATGGTAGTGTGTAATCTATATGCCAAACGGTGGTAATTGTGGACAACGGGAATACGTTTTTTCATTTTTGGTTTTGAAGAAGTAATTAGGTTAGATGTGTTCAGTGTATTTGGGGGATACCCCCTCTCTATGAATTTACTGCGCATTTCCTCCATACGTTTGCCCTTAGTCTCGGTGTCTGAGACTCTTCTTTCCACTCTTTTCATTTGAGATTTTGGTATAAAATTTTTCATCCTAGTAGGATGAACGCTCTCGTAATGTAACAAACTATTACGATCTGTAGGTTTTGTGTAGATGTCCGTAGTCAGATGTCCTTTATCATCTTTGATAACAAGGGTATCTAGAAAATTAATCTGTTGCCTATCAGATGTCATCGTAAAATCTAAACCTGGCCAGGAGGATCTCAAGAAGGAGAAGAATGTATCTAAGGTTTCCAGGGAACCACCCCAGATACAAAAAATATCATCAATGTACCTCTTCCACAACAGGGCATGTGTATGGAAGAGGTCATTGCGATAAATAAGGCTATCCTCAAAATGCGCTACGTAACAGTTCGCATACGGGGGTGCAGCGTTTGAGCCCATAGCGGTCCCTTTGATTTGTTAATAATATTTGTCCTCAAATAAAAAGAAATTACTGGTTAGAATAATCGAGAATAGGTCACAACAAAGGTTGACCTGTTCTGGATCAAAGTTGGATTGTTCTAATAATCTCTGTATTGAGCTTATACCTTCCTGATAGGGTATCGATGTATATAAATCCTTGACGTCAAACGTCACGAGGATGGCATCTGGAGGAATGTTGCCAAGATTGTATAAAGTATCCAAAAATGCGCCAGTATCTAGTAGAAAGGATGATGTACGTTTGATGCGAGGTGTTAATATTTTCTCTAAGTACTTGGAGATGGGTGAGAAGACAGATTTTGTGGAGGCTACAATATGTCTGTCGGGGGGGGTTGTCTAGGCTTTTATGTACTTTAGGAAGTATATAAAACACCTGTTTTATAGGGAACTGTTTAGTCAGGTAATCAGATGTTTTAGGGTCAATGATTCACAACCATGAATATTATGAAATTTCCATCACTTGAGCACAAGATGTCACCTCTCTCCTCTGTACAGCACCGCCTGATTCCTTTAGAGAAGCATTTAAGTTCTCTTCTACCACCACTGTATAAGATGGCACGTTCTGAGGCAGGCATATCCATGCCCACTGCGGCGTCACACTGTTTACTACATGACGCTGGCCGCTCCCCCTCCCATAATGCTCCACAGCTGGTGGAACGCAATATAGCGGCGGTGACACGCATGCCTGGGCTACTTCCGGTATCACACTTCCGCCCTGCCGCCATGTTTCTTCTTTCATATATAAACACTGCCGGCCACGCTCAGCCCAGCACCCGGGACAAGCGGCGGATGCCACATTCATTGCTGACGCATACACTGTGCACTAACAGACCGGTAAGACACCATTGATACTTCTTCTTTTTGCCCTATCTATAACGGGGGACTTAATAGTAATAGCAGCATGGTCTCTCTACATTTTAGACAAACAGCCACAAGCATTCTACTGAACCATCATTGGTATGTAAACGGTTCACATCTGCACATATTGGCACTATATGGCGGAAAGCATAAATAGCCTGACCTCACCTCTTGTTCTCACAGGCTCTTTTGCCCACACACCAAAGCTTTCAGTGCAGTACAGGGGTATGTGCATCCTCTATTACCTGTTACCTGTTCTTTTGTATTGTTATCCTCAGCAATATAGGTTTTTTATGCCCATTTGCTATTTGATGTCTGATGATTCTTGGCATATATTGTTCATGTATTCATTATCCTGTACCCAGCCAATTCTTTGTACATGTATATACTTTATTTTATTTGATGTTAAATAATTGCATTAATTTATTTTCAGTACATTGATGAAGGTCATAAGACCGAAACGTCACTAACTGTATGTTCTGTATTCTATTAAATACCACTTCACATTTGAAATCCACATGTGTGTGCCAAGTTTATATTACAACTATACAGAGAAAGCGTGTGTGAGACTCTGGAAATACATATACGGACATTTCCATTTTTCCATACACCATATAGAGCTGTCCGCATCTCAAACAGTATTGTATATCTGCTGTTCGCATTACGGTCACATCTATACTGAGACAGCGTGTGTGTGAGACTCTGTAAATACATACATGGACATTTCCATTTTTCCATACACCGTATAGACCTGTCCGCTTCTCAAACAGTATCGTATATCTGCTGTTCAGATTACGGTCACATCTATACAGAGTCATCGTGTGTGTGTGAGACTCCGGAAAGACTATACGGACATTTCCATTTTTCCATACACAGTATAGAGCTGTCCGCTTCTCAAACAGTATCGTATATCTGCTATTTGGATTACTGTCACATCTATACAGAGACAGCATGTGTGTGTGAGACTACGGAAATACATATACGGACATTTCCATTTTTCCATACACCTTATAGAGCTGTCCACTTCTCATACAGTACCGTATATCTGCTGGTTGTATTACGGTCAAATACATACTGGCAGAGCGCCTGTGTGTGACTCCAGAAACAAATATACGGAGATTGACATTTTCCCCAAAAGCGTATACAGCTGTACACTTCTGATACAGTACCGTATATCTGCTGGCTGGATTACGGTCAAATACATACTGGGAGAGTGTCTGTGACTAAGGAAATATATACGGAGATTTAAATTTTTCCATACACCTTATACAGCTGTACGCTCCTCATACATTACCATATCTCTGCTGGACATTACCATATCTCTGCTGGTTATTTTGGTACGTTTTCCCAAACATGAGGAAGTTTGGTGGAAGAGGCCGCGTACGTGGGCGGGGGGGCGCAGCTGGTACTGATGGTGGTGGTGCATCTGTTGGTTATGGCAAAAGCACAATAGCAGCTAAGGCAGCAGGTGTTGAGCCTGCATCATCATCTGGCACAAGAAGGCCTTTAAGGTTTCCTTTTCTGGGAGTATTTAAACTGCTTTTAAAGCCAGAGCATCAGGAACAGGTTTTGGCTTACATTGCCGAAACAGCCTCCAGCTCTATTGCCTCCTCTTCTGAAGTTTCAAAAACTGCAAGCACTGAGTCGTCAGAGCAGGCTTCTGGTCAAGAAAAACACACTTCCCTGTGTCCTTCACCCACACCAAAATTGAAGGATGCGGCAGGCCACACTTCAGATTACCCTATGGAATTCTTTTCACATACCATGCCTGGGTTATCAAGTCAAATCCTGAATTCCCCAGTCCAAGATGAATCTGACATGGAGTGCACTGATGCACAGCCACTGCTAGATGATTCTGCTGGTACATTGGCCCAGAGCAATACATTTCCCTCGCAGTCTAGAGCCAGAATCAGACCCTGATTAAACTCTGGTGCCCCTTCCCGCATACTATACCACCTTACACGGTGACACAGAGGAAGGTGCAGATGAAATTGAAGAGGAGGTGATGGATGACCCAGTTGTTGACCCGGATTGGCATCCATTTGGGGAAGAGGGTGCCGCTGGCAATAGCTCAGAAGAGAAGGATCTGCAGCAGGCATCGACATCGCAGCAGCGGTTATCTGGCAGGCCCGCAGCTGTACCAAAACTTGTTAAAAAAAAACAAAAGAGTTGCAGAACAGCTTGGCCAGATGGTCAGCGTGCCAGCCCTGAAAATTTATACCATAGTAGGAAGAGTGCAGTGTGGCACTTTTTTGACCAAAATCCTATTGATGAGGCAAAATTTGAACACCAGTTGCATGCTTAGACATTTAACCACCATGCACTTGCAAGCGTGGACGGGCTACAAAACCTCAGGTAGCACATGTGCACTTGCTCCAACTGAAGGTAGCCAGCAATGCTCCATCGCTTCCCCCATTGAAAGCCCACCGGTGAGCACACCACCTGCAAGAAATGTTGAGGTGTCGTCGCAAGGCCAAAGCAGTCAAGGAATCACAATGTTTTTGCAACGAAACACTGAATCTAGGCCATCACCACCACCACCATCAACAACTCCCTCTCAGTCTGTCAGATCCACCGCTCGTTCCCCTATATGCAGCTCTCATTCCAGCTCACCCTACCAGACATTCTGAGTAGGACAAGAAAGTACTCATCCTCTCATCCGCGAACACTGGCTTTGAATGCCTACATTGACAAAATGATCTCATTAGAGATGATGCCCTTCCGTTTGGTTGAAAGTGAAGCATTCCAAGAGCTCATGGCCTATGCTGTCCCACGCTATGACCTACCCAGTCGGCACTTCTTTTCACGAAAAGCCATCCGTGCCCTCCACCTGCATGTGAAAGACCGCATTGTCCATGCACTCAAATAAGCAGTGAGTTGAAAGGTGCACCTCACAACAGATGCATGGGCCAGTAGGCTCTGGTAAACTATAAGGAGATTTAAAATGACACCAACGCTGTATGCAGCTGTTCGCTTCTAATACATTACCCTTTTTGGACTTTTTATATTCTTGTCTAATCCATACTGAGCCTGTGAGTGTCTTTGTCTGACTCCGGAAATATAGACGGAGATTTGCAATTACCCCTGGACTGGATACACCTGGTATCTGCTGATACAGTACCTTTTTTCAACATGTTTGAGTACGGTTAAATCCATACTGACTGAGTGAGTGTGTGAGGGTGACTCCTGAAATCCGGTGGTTGGAAAAAATAATGGAAACACCTGGAAACATCAACAAAAGTTAAGTTAATATGGTGTAGGTCCACCTTTTGCAGTGATTACAGCCTCGATTATCCGAGGTATGGATTCATACAAGGTGTGAATTGTTTCCAAAGGAATAATAGCCCATTCTTCAATTAAATCACCCTCCAGTCCTTTGAGCAACGATGGTGGCGGAAATCGACGTCTAACTTAAATCTCTAAAATCGGCCTTAAATGTTCAATAATGTTGAGGTCTGGGGATTGTGGGGGACAGATGAGATGCTCAACTTCATTACAATGTTCCTCGTGACATGCTTTAACAATTCTAGCTGTTTGAATTGGTGCATTATCATCCTGAAAGATGGCGTTCCCCTCCGGGAACAGTGCTTGAACCATAGGATGCACTTTGTTGCCCAAAATGCCTAAATCGTGGCTGTTAATTCTTCCATGAAGGGATATCTGTTATGAATGAGTCACCGTAGGAGGCAAAAACAGAAATGCTAGCTAAGTCCAGAAAACCAGAGAAGTTGGCAGCTATCGGATTGCAGACCCCTGAACCAATCAACAACAACTAGCAGTAGGCGTGGGGCGTTCCTACGATGCCCTAGATCCTTCGATCACAGCCGGAGAACTGCCTAGCCTAAAGACAGAAAGGGAAATCTAAACTGCCCCAGAGCAGACCCCAAAGCAATAGGCAGCCCCCAACATGTAATGACGGTGAAGAAAGAAGAAAAAACACTAACACAGATAGACTGAGCAAATGATGGGGCCCAAGCTAACTAGATAGGACAGGATAGGAAGGCTGCTGTCTGCAATCCGCGAAAAACCCTATAAAAATAAGAGCCAACAGACTGACAGGGAAAAAGGCCCTGAAGACGCTAGGTTCAAAAAGACTATGTCAGTACTCAGGTATTTTCTGAAGACAGAGCAAACCGACAAAAAGGAATTCAGCTCACCCCAGCAGGGAATGGCAGAATCCAGAAAAGCAAGGCAAACTAAAACCAAAACACAAATGCAAAAAGGCAAAGCAGAAAACTTAGCTTTTGAGGAGCAGGAATCAGACTGGTCTCCTAGAATTCCACAGAGAAATCACCAGCGAGGCATAAGGGCGTCGGCTGCCTTATATCCAGTCAGAGTTCCCCGTCGCCCAGTCATCCTCTCCCAGCTCAGGTGCTTGGTAATTAGCCTCACTACCTTCCTTCACCAGAAGAGGGAGTTCATCAGACTTCAATGGTGAAGGGGAAAATGAACTCATAACAGTACCTCCCCCTTGAGGAGGGGTCACCGAACCCTCATCCACGCCACCAGGGCGATCAGGTTGAGCCCGATGAAAGGCACGCACCAATCTTTTGGCATGAATATCAGAGGCAGAGACCCAGGAATTATCCTCGTGACCATAACCCTTCCACTTAACCATATACTGGAGTCTCCGTCTAGCCAGACGGGAATCCAGTATCTTCTCTACCTCATATTCCATGTTACCTTCAACCAATACAGGGTCCGGAGGTGCCACCCCAGGAACAACTGGTTCAACAAACCTCTTCAACAAGGACTTATGAAACACATTATGGATTTTAAATGTGACAGGAAGAGCCAACCGAAAAGAGACCGGATTAATGATCTCCAAAATCTTGTAAGGCCCAATAAATCTAGGCTTAAACTTAGGAGAAGCTACCTTCATAGCGAAATTTTTTGATGATAACCAAACCATATCACCCACCTTAAACTGGGGACCAACGGTCCTATGTCGGTTGGAAAACCGCTGGGCCTTTTACTGGGAGAGAGATAACTTATCCACCACTTGGTCCCAGATCTGGTGCATTCTCTCCACCACAGTGTCAACACCTGGGCAGGCAGAAGGCTCCACCTGCCCTGAAGAAAATCGAGGATGAAACCCAAAGTTACAAAAAAAAGGTGACATCAAAGTGGCAGAACTAGCTCTATTATTTAAAGCACATTCGGCCAAGGGCAAAAATGAAACCCAATCATCCTGATCAGAGGAAATAAAACATCACAAATACGACTCCAAGGTCTGGTTTGTTCTCTCCGTCTGCCCATTGGTCTGAGGGTGAAACGCAGAGGAGAAGGACAACTGAATTCCCAGCTTGGAACAGAATGTCCTCCAAAATCTAGACACAAACTGAACTCCTCTGTCAGATACAATGTTCTCAGGAATCCCGTGCAAGCGAACCACCTGTTGCAAAAACAGGGGCACCAACTCAGAAGAAGATGGCAACTTAGGGAGTGGTGCAAGATGAACCATCTTAGAGAACCTATCACAAATCACCCAAATAACAGTCATTCTCTGAGAGACATGCATATTAGAGATGAAATCCATTGAAATATGGGTCCATGGCTTCCTGGGGACTGGCAAAGGCATCAACAACCCACTAGAGCGAGAACAATGTTTAGCCCGGGAGCAAGTCCCACAGGACTGCACAAAATTCCTGACATCACGAGACAAGGCGGGCCACCAAAAAGACCAACTCACCAGATCTCTAGTACCAAAAATACCTGGATGACCAGCCAATGCAGAGCAATGAACTTCAGACATCACTCTCTTCTTCCACTGGTCAGGAACATACAACTTTCCACTGGGACAATGCTCAGGTTTGTCCTCCTGAAACTCTTCCAGAGCATGTCTCAAATGAGGTGAGATGGCAGAAAGAACTACCCCTTCGCCTAAGATGGTAGCAGGCTTGGTCACCACAGGAGAATCAGCAAAGAAGCTCCTAGAAAGAGCATCAGCCTTGACATTCTTAGTGCCAGGAAGAAAAGAGACCACAAAATCAAAACGTGTAAAAAACAAGGCCCATCTAGCCTGTCTAGGGTTCAAGCGTTTGGCCGACTCCAGGTAAATCAAATTCTTGTGGTCAGTGAGGACCACGACTTGATGTTTAGCTCCCTCCAACCAATGTCTCCAGTCCTCAAATGCCCATTTCATGGCCAACAGTTCCCGATTCCCCACAGCATAGTTACGTTCAGATGGGGAGAACTTTCGGGAAAAGAAAGCACTGGGATTCATTTTAGATGTTACAGGATCCTTTTGGGACAAAACAGCTCCTGCACCAATCTCAGAAGCGTCCACCTCTACCTGGAACGGGAGTGAGACATCAGGTTGCAGCAAAACCGGGACAGAAGTGAATCTTCGCTTCAGCTCCTGAAAGGAAGAAACAGCCTCCGGAGACCAATTCAACACATCAGCACCCTTCTTAGTCAGATCAGTCAATGGCTTGGCAATACTAGAAAATTTTGCTATAAATTTCCGATAAAAATTAGCAAAACCCAAAAACTTCTTAAGGGCCTTCAAAGAAGTGGGCTGAACCCAATCATAAATGGCCTGTACCTTGGCCGGATCCATTTCAATAGTTGACGGAGACAAAATAAATCCCAAAAATGAAATCCTCTGTACCCCAAAAAGGCATTTCGATCCTTTGACAAACAGGGAATTCTCCCTCAAGATCCGGAACACCGTCCGAACATGTTCCACATGAGAATCCCAATCCTTGGAGAAGATCAAAATATCATCCAGGTAGATAATCAAAAATTTATCCACAAAGTCTTGGAAAATGTCGTTCATGAAGCACTGGAAGACAGAAGGGGCATTAGTGAGCCCAAAAGGCATCACCAGGTACTCAAAATGTCCTTCTGGAGTATTAAACGCCATCTTCCATTCATCCCCATGCTTAATGCGGATAAGATTATACGCCCCCCTGAGGTCAAGCTTGGTAAACCAGCAAGCACCTTTAACTCTGGAGAATAGATCCGAAATCAGGGGTAGCGGATACTGATATGTAATAGTAATTTTGTTGAGGGCACGATAATCAATACAAGGCCTTAATGAACCATCCTTTTTGGCCACGAAAAAAAAACCCAGCACCTAATGGTGACGAGGATGGTCTAATATGACCCTTCTCCAACGCCTCCTTAATATAGGATCGCATAGCCTCGTGCTCGGGTACCGATAAATTGAAGAGCCGACCCTTGGGAAATTTACACCCCAGGCTCAGTTCAATTGCACATAACTCCTATGAGGAGGCAAAGACGCAGGCTCATTCTCACTAAATACATCATAAAAGTCCGCCAAATAGTCAGGAACATCATGCGACTGAGGAGAGATGGAAAAAAACGGAGCCTCACTAAGGGCACACCGACAACCCCTACTCACCACAGACACAGATTTCCAGTCCAAAACTGGATTATGAATTTGCAACCAGGGAAACCCCAGAACAATGGTATCATGCAAATTATGCAGCACCAAAAATCTGCAATTTTCTTGATGGTTTGGGGCGACCCGCATTACCACCTGGGTCCAAAACTGAGGTTTATTTTTCACCAAAGGAGTAGCATCAATCCCCCTCAAAGGGATAGGCGTCCACAGAGGTGTCTTAGAAATCCACAACATTTAGCAAAATCCAAGTCCATTAGGTTCAGGGCTGCTCCCGAATCCACAAAAGCCTTGGCGGAAAATGTGGACAGGGAGCAGATCAGAGTAATTGCCAGAAGAAACTTAGGTTGAACACCACCCACAGAAAACGTGTGTGCAAAACGTTTCTCTCGTTTAGGACAGACAGAAATAATATGCGAGGCATCTCCACAAAAAAAACACAGCTTATTACGCTTTCTGAACTCCTGACGTTGCTCCCTGGACAAAACTCTATCACATTGCATAGGTTCAAGCAGCGCACAGTGAGTCCGAAAAAAATATTTTATCCATGAGGATTTACATTGGCGGTCACGGAGTGGACCTTCGGGCGTGCAGCAGCTGACAGTCGATTATATGCTTTTATCTCCCCTGGAAAAGGTGAGTGAATTTCTTATCATTTATTCCCAATACCACCCAGATAAGACCCTATTGCGCTTTTTTTCCTTAAGCTTCTTTTATATTGCATAGGTTCAGACACTTGTTCAACAGGTGGCCACACCTCTCGTGCAGTCCTGAGTTCACGTAAACGCCGATCAACCTGAATGGCTAATGGCATAGAATCGTCCGGACCAGAGGGAACAGGAAATCCCACCATAGTATCTTTTACGGCTTCTGACACACCCTTCCGAAAGAGAGCTGCCAAGGCATTATCATTCCAGGCTGTAAGGACCGCCCACTTTCGGAATTTTTGACAGTACAATTCTGCAGAATCTCGACCCTGACTCAATGCCAACAGGGTCTTTTCAGCCTGATCAATAGCATTAGGTTCGTCATACAACAACCCCAAGGCTTGAAAAAATGCGTTCACATTAGTCAGACTAGGATCATCTGGTTTCAAAGAAAACGCCCAATCCTGGGGATCTCCACGCAGCAAAGAGATGACAATTTTAACCTGCTGCGCGGAGCTCCCTGATGAGTTAGGCTTCAAGGCAAAAAAAAATTTACAATTATTTTTGAAATTCAAAAATTTAGACCGATCCCCAAAAAACACATCAGGAGTAGGGATCTTTGGTTCAGCAGCATGTGAATGAGCAAGGTAGGCGGAAATTCCCCGCACTTCCGCAGCGAGCTGCTCCACACGATCAGACAATTGCTTTATCTCCATTGAGAGAAAAAAAAATTCCCCCTACGGCCTCAGTGATATAGGGGAAAAAATATACACACTTTTTTTTTTTAATTCTTTCCTGCTATTGAGTACCCTAGGATCTGCGTAGGGCTGGTGATTCTGTTATGAATGAGTCACCGTAGGAGGCAAAAACAGAAATGCTAGCTAAGTCCAGAAAACCAGAGAAGTTGGCAGCTATCGGATTGCAGACCCCTGAACCTATCAACAACAACTAGCAGTAGCCGTGGGGGGTTCCTACGATGCCCTAGACCCCTCGATCACAGCCGGAGAACTGCCTAGCCTAAAGACAGAAAGGGAAATCTAAACTGCCCCAGAGCAGACCCCAAAGCAATAGGCAGCCCCCAACATGTAATGACGGTGAAGAAAGAAGAAAAAACACTAACACAGATAGACTGAGCAAATGATGGGGCCCAAGCTAACTAGATAGGACAGGATAGGAAGGCTGCTGTCTGCAATCCGCGAAAAACCCTATAAAAATAAGAGCCAACAGACTGACAGGGAAAAAGGCCCTGAAGACGCTAGGTTCAAAAAGACTATGTCAGTACTCAGGTATTTTCTGAAGACAGAGCAAACCGACAAAAAGGAATTCAGCTCACCCCAGCAGGGAATGGCAGAATCCAGAAAAGCAAGGCAAACTAAAACCAAAACACAAATGCAAAAAGGCAAAGCAGAAAATTTAGCTTTTGAGGAGCAGGAATCAGACTGGTCTCCTAGAATTCCACAGAGAAATCACCAGCGAGGCATAAGTGCGTCAGCTGCCTTATAACCAGTCAGAGATCCCCATCGCCCAGTCATCCTCTCCCAGCTCAGGTGCTTGGTAATCAGCCTCACTACCTTCCTTCACCAGAAGAGGGAGTTCATCAGACCTCAATGGTGAAGGGGAAAATGAACTCATAACAGATATCATTGGCCCGGCGGATCTCCACGAAATAGCACCCCAGATCATAACATAACATCCGCCATGTTTTACGGTTGGGAGAAGGCAGTCTGGATGGAATGCTTCTTTCGGCTGTCTCCAAACGTACACTCAGCCGGAGGTCTGAAATAGGGTAAACGATGATTCGTCAGAGAATATCACATGTTTCCACTGCTCGAGGGACCTATTCTGGAGGTTTCTACACCACTCTAAACGCTTGGAAACATTTGTCATTCAGAGCAGCATTTTAAAAATTGCAGCTCTTCCGTGGAATCCAGATTTATGCAGCTCTCGACGAACATTTTTCGTGGAAACTGTGTTCTGTATGTGCTCATTGAGCTAAGCATTGATTTTCTGAGCAGTGGTCTTGCGATCCTCTCTCACAATTTGCTTTACAGTCTGACAGTCTTTTGTCAGTCAACTTCGACTTTCGGTCGGACCTGTGCTTTGCTGCGGACGTTTTTCCTTCTCTTTCAAACGCAGTCATTACTTTGGAAACAGTACCTCTTGACACACCAAGCATACGGGCACTCTCTGTTACACTAGCGCCTGCCATACGAGCATCAACAATTTGGCCTCTTTGAAAATCAGAGAGATTTGCCATTGGTATCAGGTTTTCCTCAATGCTCTTACAGTTATGCAAAACAAACAGTTAATTTACATACACATATCACATGACACAAATAATCAACTACAAAACATTACGATATGTCACGGTTTGCATGTTTATCACATGTTTGAAGATTATGATGCCAAAACGTTAGGTGTTTGCATTATTTTGTCCAACCCCTGTATATACGGAGGGTGTATAAAAGCCCTCACCGCCGACCGCCATTTTTCTTCTGCCCATCTTTACAGTAGGGAGAGGTTGCTGATGCTGTTTATCAATTGGGAGACACTTGGGCCTGTAAACAGAAGTTCTTATGTGCTTGTGCTGAACGCAATTGTTGTGTTCTGTTAGTGTGCAGAGACAGGGAAGGCTGCCTGCCAGTGACAGGGACGATTTTCTTGTGTGCAGCAGCGCTGGTTATTAGCCTGCCTTATAGCAGTATTGCTGTGTGGACACTACTGTGCAGACTGCTTTTTACACAGAACTCCTAATTTTATTCTGTTTTTCTGCACAGTGAACGAACATTCATTATTTCACACACCATATAGAGCTGTATGCTCCTCACACACTACCGTGTACCAGCTGGTATCACGGAGAAATACATGCTGTCTATCTGTATGAGACTCCGGAAATATATAGGGAGATTTACATTTTCACTTATACTATATACACCTGGTATCTGCTGATACAGTACCTTAGTTCTACATTTTTTAGTACGGTATAATCCATACTGAGTGAGCATGTGTGGTTTACTCATTCATTATATACAAGATAAAAATTTTACCCTATACTCTATAAACCTCCTATCTTGTGATACAGTACCTTTGTTAGACATTTTGTATTACGGTCAAATCCATACTGGGTGAGCGTCTGAGGGTGACTATGGAAATATACAGTGGGGCAAAAAAGTATTTAGTCAGTCAGCAATAGTGCAAGCTCCACCACTTAAAAAGATGAGAGGCGTCTGTAATTTACATCATAGGTAGACCTCAACTATGGGAGACAAACTGAGAAAAAAAAACCCAGAAAATCACATTGTCTGTTTTTTTTTCATTTTATTTGCATATTATGGTGGAAAATAAGTATTTGGTCAGAAACAAGCAATCAAGATTTCTGGCTCTCACAGACCTGTAACTTCTTCTTTAAGAGTCTCCTCTTTCCTCCACTCATTACCTGTAGTAATGGCACCTGTTTAAACTTGTTATCAGTATAAAAAGACACCTGTGCACACCCTCAAGCAGTCTGACTCCAAACTCCACTATGGTGAAGACCAAAGAGCTGTCAAAGGACACCAGAAACAAAATTGTAGCCCTGCACCAGGCTGGGAAGACTGAATCTGCAATAGCCAACCAGCTTGGAGTGAAGAAATCAACTGTGGGAGCAATAATTAGAAAATGGAAGACATACAAGACCACTGATAATCTCCCTCGATCTGGTGCTCCACGCAAAATCCCACCCCGTGGGGTCAGAATGATCACAAGAACGGTGAGCAAAAATCCCAGAACCCCGCGGGGGACCTAGTGAATGAACTGCAGAGAGCTGGGACGAATGTAACAAGGCCTACCATAAGTAACACACTACGCCACCATGGACTCAGATCTTGCAGTGCCAGACGTGTCCCACTCCTTAAGCCTGTACATGTCCGGGCCCGTCTGAAGTTTGCTAGAGAGCATTTGGATGATCCAGAGGAGTTTTGGGAGAATGTCCTATGGTCTGATGAAACCAAACTGGAACTGTTTGGTAGAAACACAACTTGTCGTGTTTGGAGGAAAAAGAATACTGAGTTGCATCCATCAAACACCATACCTACTGTAAAGCATGGTGGTGGAAACATCATGCTTTGGGGCTGTTTCTCTGCAAAGGGGCCAGGACGACTGATCCGGGTACATGAAAGAATGAATGGGGCCATGTATCGTGAGATTTTGAGTGCAAACCTCCTTCCATCAGCAAGGGCATTGAAGATGAAACGTGGCTGGGTCTTTCAACATGACAATGATCCAAAGCACACCACCAGGGCAACGAAGGAGTGGCTTCGTAAGAAGCATTTCAAGGTCCTGGAGTGGCCTAGCCAGTCTCCAGATCTCAACCCTATAGAAAACCTTTGGAGGGAGTTGAAAGTCCATGTTGCCAAGCGAAAAGCCAAAAACATCACTGCTCTAGAGGAGATCTGCATGGAGGAATGGGCCAACATACCAACAACAGTGTGTGGCAACCTTGTGAAGACTTACAGAAAACGTTTGACCTCTGTCATTGCCAACAAAGGATATATCACAAAGTATTGAGATGAAATTTTGTTTCAGACCAAATACTTATTTTCCACCATAATATGCAAATAAAATGAAAAAAAAAACAGACAATGTGATTTTCTGGATTTTTTTTTCTCAGTTTGTCTCCCATAGTTGAGGTCTACCTATGATGTAAATTACAGACGCCTCTCATCTTTTTAAGTGGTGGAACTTGCACTATTGCTGACTGACTAAATACTTTTTTGCCCCACTGTATAAGGAGATTTAAATTGTACTCTACAATATATATACTTGCTATCTTGTTATCCAGTACCTTTTTTAAACATTTTGTATTATGGTCAAATCCAGACTGAGTGAGCGTCTGAGGGTGACTCCAGAAATATATACCGAGATTTAAATTTAGCCCAACACTGCATACAGCTGTACACTTCCGATACAGAACCCTTTTTGCTATTTAGATTCTGGTGTAATCCATACTCAGCCTGTGAACGTCTGTCTGTTACTCCGGAAATATATTTGGAGATTTACGATTACCACAAAACTCAATACAGCTGTATGCTTGTGATACATTACCCATTTACTGCTTTCTATATTCTGGTCTAATGCATACAGAGCCAGTGAGTGTCAGTTTCTGACTATGGAAATATATGCAGAGATTTACAATGACCCCTACACTGTAAACAGCTGTACGCTTCTGATCCATTACCCTTTTACTGCTTTTTATATTGTGGTGTAATCCATACTGAGCCTGAGAGCATCTGTGTCTGCTTACTGAAATATATATGCAGATTTAGAATGTTTAAACTACACTATATATACCTGGTATCTGGTGTTACTGTACCCTTTCTCAACTTTCTATATTCTGGTCGAATCCATACTGGGCCTGAGAGCGTCTGTGTCTGCCTCCTGAAATATATACAGAGATTTAGAATGTTTAAATTATACTATATATACCTGGTATCTGGTGATTCTGTACCCTATTTCTACTTTTTATATTCTTGTCTAATCCATACTGGGCCTGAGAGCATCTGTGTCTGCCTCCTGAAATATATACAGAGATTTAGAATGTTTAAACTATACTATATATACATGTTATCTGGTGTTACTGTACCCTTTCTCAATTTTCTATATTCTAGTTGAATCCATACTGAGCCTGAGAGCATCTGTGTCTGCCTCCTGAAATACAGACGGATATTTTTTATATTTTCACTATACTATATATACCTGGTATCTGTGGATGCAGTACCCTTTGTGCCAGAAAGTCCTCCTCCACCCACCACTGTAAGTGCATCATTAACACCTTGAACATTGGCCCACATGTGTGATTATTTCTTGCGGATCTTCTTTTTATATTATGGCGTGATCCATACTGAGCCTGTGAGAGTGTGTGTTACTCCTGAAACATATATGTAGATTTAAAAATTACCCCAACACTGTATACAGCTGTACGCTTGTGATACATTACCCTTTTACTGCTTTTTATATTGTGGTGTAATCCATACTGAGCCTGAGAGCGTCTGTGTCTGATTACTGAAATAAATACGGAGATTTCGAATTTTTAAACTACACTATATATACCCGGTATTTGGTGTTACTGTATCCTTTCTCAACTTTCTATATTCTTGTCGAATCCATACTGAGCCTGAGAGCGTCTGTGTCTGCCTCATGAAATATATACGGAGATTTAGAATGTTTAAACTATGCTATATATACCTGGTATCTGGTGATACTGTACACTTTTTCAACTTTTTATATTCTTGTCTAATTCATACTGGGCCTGAGAGCGTCTGTGTCTGCCTCCTGAAATATATATGGAGATTTAGAATGTTTAAACTATACTATAGATACCTTGTATCTGGTGATACTGTACCCTTTTTCAACTTTTTATATTATTGTCTAATCCATACTGAGCTTGTGAGCGTCTGTGTCTGACTCATGAAATATATACGGAGATTTACAATTATCCCTAGACTGTATACAGCTGTACGCTTCTGATACAGTACCATATATCTGCTGGTATTTTGGTTTTTTTTTCACAAAAATTAGGAAGTATGGTGGAACAGGCCACGGACGTGGGCGTGGGGGGCCAGCTGGTACTGATTGTGGTGGTGGTGCACCTGGTGGTAGTGCCAAAAGCACAATAGCAGCTAAGGCAGGAGGTGTTGAGACTGCGGCATGGTCTGGCTCTGGAAGGCCTGGAAGGCTACCTTTTCTGGGAGTAGTAAACCGCTTTTATTTCCAATAATTTTTATTAAATGTTAAAATTTAAGAGGGAAGGGAAGGGTTAGTATTAGGAATGAAAACCCCCTGTGAAGACAGGGAGACCCCCAGATGGTGGATAGACAGGTAGACATACAAAGGACTGACATAATTACATAAACGATAATGTTACACTTTTTAGCTTCAGTATATAAAGTTCCCTAAGCATGTAATTTTCCACTGCTTATTACCATCTTCTATAAATAAACAAACTGTCTCATGAGCTTATTTGACATCAGAATACAAAGATCCCTAAGTATAAAAATTTTTGCTGCTTAATACCATCAGCTATATATAAACAAACTGTCCCATAAGCTTTATACTGTATATAGGACCTTAGAAAGCTTTGTAATATAAAAAATTCTTACATAGCACATGTACTTATTATCTAACCCTAAACTTAAAAGCAAAATAGTCGCTACAAATGTATGATTAACTGCAGGTGGTTCTAGGACCGATTTGGAGGCAAAAGAAAAAATGGTTCATTCAAACACTACAAAAGTGGAATAATTTTCTTTAACTCTACAGAAATATAATACTAATCAAGTGAATTATATAGTTTAGACACAAATAGTTTACTCCTGAAGAAAGAAAAAGAAATAAAGCCACCATTAATGTCCGAATCCTTACAATTAGAGTTGAGCGACTTTGGTCGGATCGGGTTTCATGAAACAAAATTTGTTTCAGATGAAACTAGTCCGACTAGGGCAAAAAAAGTTGGAGTTTCGTCCAAAACCAGACCCCAATGCAAGTCAATGGGGAATAAAAGTCGGCATTGAGTGAATGAATGTCAACCGCTCAATGCCGACTTTTATTTCCCATTGACTTACATTGGGGTTGGGTATCGGCCGAAACTCCGACTTTTTTTGCCCTAGTCGGACCAGTTTCATCTGAAACAAATTTTGTTTCATGAAACCCGATCCGATCAAAGTTGCTCAACTCTACTTACAATCTTCAAGTGCTTTAAATTAGGGTGAAGATCCGATTTAGATAGTCTAGAGAGTCAAGGAGAAGCCATAGAAGATAATATTCCAGTGTTTTCCAAGAACTCAGCACCCTCCTCTTGTGAAGATATAACAGTAATTTTTGATGCAAATTTGACCTGAAGAATAGAGTGTTGAGTCCAATTGTAGGGAATGCCAGCACCACGGAGTTCTCTTGTTGTAGTGTGAAATGATTTCCTTTTTATCCAATTGTCTTCAGAAAGGTATTTGTAAAAGGATAAGTGGCTATATGGAGATGAAAGAAATGTTCTCTCTTTGGAGATATTTAGAAGCGTGTTCCTGACCCAGTTGTGGTAGAATGAGACGATAACGTCCCTGGCTACATCAGATGGAAGAGAAGGGGGTCTTCGAATTCTAAAAGCTTTCTCGATTAAATTTCTCTCTTCAATGTTTAGAGTAATGTGGTGAATCATTGAAGAAATGTAGTTTTTCAATTGGAAGGATGGGACCTTTTCGGGGATCCCCCTGATCTTGATATTGCTTCTCCTTTTAAAATCTTCATATGCGGCCAAACTGTTTATAAAGGAATCTATGTCCTTTTGATTTTTCCCCACGGATTCTGTAACTGTAGCTAAACTCTTAATTCCCCCAGCACACAGAGACGCATATTCTGAATAAGGAGATTTAACCCTTTCGGAGTCATAAGAAGGACTGCCTGAAATTTCGATAGAATTAAAATGAGAATCTTCTACAAATAGTAATAGTGTCTTTTGGAATAGCTTTTTTATGAAAGCTTCAGAGGCCTTAGCTTGCTTAGAACCTGTTGTTTTGGATTTTAAATCAATCAGTGTTTCTGAAACATTATCTGTAATGGAATTTTTCCTCAATAAATCCATGGATTTTAACAAAGCTTTGAGCATTCTAGCCATAAACCCCTCTGTAGGGTATTCATCTGAAGCAGGTATTTCATCAATTAATGATGTACTAGAAGTATTATGCCTTCCATTGTTGTATGACTTCTCATGATCCCAATTATCTATATCGATTTGGGTGGTATAATTTTCTCCACACTCAGAATCAGAGTTAGAGTTTTCATCTTTGACAATATGGTCTGAGATTAAGCCTGAGGACTTAGTTTCCTCTTAATCCGTGTCAGCAGATATGTCACTTCCCCCAGATTCAGGTGACCCCATACCCTCCATAAATTCCTCCGAATGTACACTATGCAAATCTTCAAATGAATTGTAGGAGTTATATGAGTGGTCTGATAAATTATCTGTGTTATTACGGGCTTTTAGAAGTTCAAGATTACAGCCTTCTTCTTTCTCCCCTTCCCATATCCTATTATCATTCTCCCCATTCCTCCCCGGGACAAACACCGGCGCATTGTTTCTGAGCCTGCCATCAGCAATCAATTTGGGTGAAAGGGATCTGCCAGGGTTTTGCCATACAGAAATTGAGTTACGATCATACTGATTTTCCTCTTTAATCACTGCTAAGTCCAATATGTGAGAATTCTCCCCTAAGCCACCAAATCTTGCCCAGTATGGAGGATGCAGTTTCTCCCTCCTCTGATCCACAGCATCTCCCCCACCTTGTCTCCTCTGCTGCGAAGCGCAGCCTTCACTCCCCATCTCCATCGCAAACCTCCAGCCTCTCCCTGCAGCTGTCACTGATGATGCATGCAGCCCTGATGAATTTACCACCGCTTCTCCTGGATTCTCAGCCGCTCCTGCAGCTGCTGAGTCCACCGCTGCGTCTCCCGAGTTCCCGCCTGCACCGGCTGTCACTGGCTTGGGCTTTGAAGTGGATACCGCCGCCTTCCCCAGCCTCCCGTCTGCTTCCTTCCCTGCCACTGCAGATACCACTGCTCCTCCTGACCTCCGGCTCCCTGTGTCCTGCCCAGCAGCAGGCTTATCACCGCTCCGGACCAGCGCCGACACCAAGGATGTCACTGCTTTAACCGGCGGTCTTCCTGAGTCGCGCCTTTCCATGGTCTCCTGACTCTGCTGCCAGCCTGTCTCCTCTGGCACATTTGCTGTGGCCTGCAGACTCCTCTTCACGCCCACAGCCTGGGGATTTCCCAGCGCCTCCTGAGCCGTCGGCTTCCCTCTCGCTTGGTCAGACGCTGCAGCTCTAGATGGCTGGTTAAGTTGTTTTGCTCTGGGGGAGAGGAGGCCTACCTGGGATCTTCACAAGGTGCTTCTTTGCCCATAAATAAAGTTTTTCTTCATCAGATCCGGAATTTCTTACTTCTTTCTTACTCCAGGCATGTTCCAACAAGATTTTAAGTCCAAAATTCCACTTTTAGTACGCTTTTGCAGGCTTAAATAGGGGAATAGCAGGAGCTCCTGATAAACAGGTCTGCTTACTTCCCCTGCAAACCACGCCCCGTAAACCGCTTTTAAAGCCGGAGGATCAGGAACTGGTTTTGGCTTACATTGCCGAAACAGCATCCAGCTCTATCGCCTCCTCTTCTGAAGTTTCAAAAAATGCAAGCACTGAGTCGTCAGTGCAGGCTTCTGGTCAGGAACTACCCCTTTCCATGTGTCCTTCACCCCCATCAAAAGTGAAGAATGCGGCTGCCCACACTTCAGATTACTCCATGGAGCTCTTTTCACATACCATGCCTGGGTTATCAAGTCAAATCCTAAATTCCCCAGTCCAACATGAATCAGAGATAGAGTGCACTGATGCACAGCCACTGCTAGATGATTCTGCTGGTGCATTCACCCACAGCAATACATTCCCCTCGCACTCTACAGAGCCATAATCTGACCCTGATGAAACTCAGGTGCCCCTTCCCGGATACTATACCACCTTGCACAGTGACACAGAGGAAGGTGCTGATGAAAGTGCCGGTTCCCAGAGCAGATGGGGGGCATACTCATGGGCGACGGCACTGGCACAGGGCCCCTCATAGTACGCAAAAGTGTCTCTGCCGGTGGGAGGGCCCACTTGCCGTTAGACACATCGGCGTACTATGAGGGGCTCTGTGCCAGTGCCGTCGCCTATGAGTGGGCCCCCCCTGCTTGCTCAGGGCCACAGCACTTGCAATACTTACCTCTCCTTGCTCCACAGCCGAGACGTCTTCTGCGTTTCCTGACAGCGACATTCAGGTCAGAGAGCACAATGACATCACGTGTTAGGCGTCAGATTCCTGACTCTGCACAGCGGGAATCCAGAGCCAGGCATCCAGCGGTCTCCTATTCTCCTCCGACCGCTCCGGGTGCTGCTCAGTAATCACGGCGAGCCAGGCGTGCTACTCAGACTTGCTCTGACAGCCTGGATGTTGCTGCCACCTCTGGTGCAGCAATGGTAACGCAACCTGTTCTGCAGAGAACCGCTCCAGAGGCTGAGTCCTCGTGCTGTGCTACTGGGCATGCCCGCAAGGTGACCTCTCACTGGAGAGTAGGGGTCACATGTTCAGGTCCTGCGTCGGATCTGATTGGTCCTTTCCAGGGTACTGGAAGGTCCTGGAAGCGCATGGCTATAAAAAGCCCGCATGGCGTCTCGGCCATGCGCTGGTGTAGCATATTATGCTGTGTGTGTATGGTGATGGATGCATGGACTGGTTACTGACTTATTAAGAAACCCCTTCCCTCTGATAATACGAGTGGTAACCGAGTGTTGGTTAGTCAGCTCCAGATTGTGGCAAGCTACACGCCACTGTGCCTCCTGCACTGCACACTAGCGTCCGACGGTGCCCGGCCTTCCGGCGCAGTCATCCTGCGGCTTTAGTTATTGCCGTGCTGCGTTAGCAGCGTCCATTGGCGGGTGTGGCTGCAACGCCACCCACTGGGCTTCCTGTGAAGCTAACAGGGCCAGCGTCTTTATATTAGTTACTGCCAAGCGACTCCGTGTCTGAACAGAGCCGCTCTTAGCGTTCGGGTGACGTTAACCCGAGCGCAGTACTTCACCTTTTGGTGCATCTGCCATTGTCCAGCAGCGGTCTTACCATCTACCGCACGGTGGACCCAGGACAGCGAACGCACCTCCTATTATTTTTATCTGGTGCATTTCGCCGACCCTAACATCACGTCTGTATGCCCTCTGCCTAAACAGTCCAAGTACAGAGAGCTGGAAGATGGCGACACTGAGGAGTCCAGAGTAGAGCAGTGCACAGCGAGGAGAGGTATTTAATTTTTTTAAAGGTTGGCAGGAATTTTTGGTGAGCACTATACACTGGAGAATGATATACAGTAGGGGCCCATCATACACTGGAGCATCATCCATGAGGCCCATCATATAATGGAGCATTCCAAATGGGGGACATCAGACACTGGAGCAGCATTTACAGGGCCCATTATACGCTGGAACATTAGAAATGGTGCCCATTATATATGAAGCAATATTTGGGCCCATGATACACTGAGCATCATCCATGATGCCCGTCATATACTGAAGCATTCAAAATGGGGGACATCAGACAATGGAGCAGCATTTACAGGGCCCATTATACACTGGAGCATTAGAAATGGGGCCCATTATATATGGAGCATTATTTGGGCCCATGAGACACTGGAGCATCATCCATGGGGATCATCATATACTGGAGCATTGTAAATGGGGCAGATTAGATATGGAGCATTATTTGGGCCCATCATACACTGGAGCATCATCCATGAGGACCATCATATACTGGAGCATTCCAAATGGGGGACATCAGACAATTCAGCAGCATTTACAGGGCCCATTATACACTGGAGCATTAGAAATGGGCCCATTATATATGGAGCATTATTTGGGCCCATGAGACACTGGAGCATCATCCATGGGGCCCATCATATACTGGAGCATTGTAAATGGGGTAGATTATATATGGAGCATTATTTGGGCCCATCATACACTGGAGCATCATCCATGAGGACCATCATATACTGGAGCATTCCAAATGGGGCACATCAGACAATGGAGCAGAATTTAGGGGGCCCATTATACACTGGAGCATTAGAAATGGGGCCCATTATATATGGAGCATTATTTGGGTCCATGAGACACTGGAGCATCATCCATGGGGACCATCATATACTGTAGCATTATGTAGAGCTCATCATATACTGTATGGAACATTATATGGGACCAATTATTCTGTATGGAGAAATATATGGGTCTCATTATTCTGTATGTGGTGGCCATAATACTGTTTGGAGTAATATACTGTCCGTTTTTTGAGCTATTGTAGAATTTAAAATAGATATCACTCATGTAAGAAGTGAAGTATTTGTCATTGTACAATACCAATATTTCTCTGATCGGAGCATCATGAATTCTGGTATGTGTTAAAGGGGCTTACTGACACTCTTTGGCCCGGGGCACACCAAAACCTGGAGCCAGCCTTACTCTGCCCCCCACAACTTTAGCCAAATAACCCCCAGTTTTCAATGCGTAACTATTATTATAGAGTAAATTAAGGTTGACAAGCTTAAGTAATAAGAATTGATGTTGTTGGCATTGAAATGGGCACTGTTGGTGTGTTTACTGTCCTCCACTCCCTGTCGACTTTGCTTCCCCATTGGCTTGCATTGGGTTTCGTGTTTCAGTCGGACCCCCGACTTTTCCTGATAGTCGGCCGATTTCGTTCGACTCGACTTTTGAGAAAATCGGATTTCATGAAACCCGACTCGACCCAAAAAAAGGCAAAGTCGCTCATCTCTAGTGATATCTTTAGTGTGGCTTCTGTGCCTGCTGTGACTGCTGCTGCTGATGTTAACACAAATTTGTGGAAATGTGAACAGTCATGGTTGGTATACATCTCCTGGGTTAGCTGTAGTGGTCGATCCCAATTATATTATTTCTATTCTCGTGACAGTTATTCCACTTCGGTGTTGTCAGGTCTTCATTTTTTAAAATGTGAAAACTACAGGTTGGGTGTCCATTTGCTGGATTATGTGTAGTGGAAGACCTGTCGGTCACTATGTCACTATTATAACATCTATACTGTGGTGAAATTGATGCCACTCCAGTTTTATGGTGTCGCCCAGTAATTTTTGAAAATGTGAACATGCCTGGTTGGGTGTCCATCTGCTAGATTGGTTGTAGTGTAAGACCAGTCTGTCCCTATTATACTATTTCTACTGTGGTGAAATTGATGCCACTTTTGTGGTGTCTGCCAGTAATTTTTGGAAATGTGAACACTCCTGGTTGGGTATCCATCTGCTGGATTGGCTGGATTGGGTGTAGTGGAAGACCTGTCAGTCCCCATTATACTATTTCCACTGTGGTAACATTGTGCGATGTAATGCCCTCATTTGTTTAAATGTGAACACTCCTGGTTTGGTGTGCATGTGCTGGATTGAGTGTAGTGGAAGACCTGTTGGTCCCTATTATTCTATTTCTACTGTGGTGAAAGTGATGCCATTTTTTTGGTGTCTGCCAATAATTTTTGATAATGTCAACACTCCTGGTGGGGTCCCCTTCATGTGTGTTGCCTGTAGCAGAAGGCCACCGAGACCATCAGGCCTCAACCCCCTTAGACTCAACTACCCATGTTACTATCCTTAATTTTTTCTGACAATGGTAATCTAGAAAACTGATATTTATGCTACCTGACTGTGGCTCAGCATGAAAGCATGTAGAGATGTTGCATGTGGTTTCAGGGCTCCCAGCAAAGGGGGCCTACACCGATCACTTTAGTGTGACGTTCAATTGAAAGATGTAAATGCTGTCCCAGACCCTGATACCTCATGCTTGGCTGATTTCTGCAGTGCCATGCTAAAATTTGTACTGTGGGTAAATTGAGGCCACTTTCCTGGTGTCTGTTCCTCTTTTGATGTCCTTTAGCAGCATTTGGGGCAGCTATAAGGTGTTGTGCATGCGTTTGTTTTTGCCTCCCATTGACCTGAATGGCGTTTGGCTATGTTCGGTGAATATTCACAAATTAATTGACGAATATTGCAAATTCAGCATCATAATCCGAACCGAACTATGAAATGTCGCTCATCTCTACTCCCTAGATGTTTCTCCAGTTTCAAATCCCTTACAATCGACTAAGATAAAGGTATTCCCTCTCACTCTCTTCAAAACTGGATATTCTTCCCCTCAAAGACATTCATGGAGCTGATGGGGGCAGGCATACCACCAGGATCCTTGAAGAAGGGACTCAAGATGTCCAGCTTCAGGAGGTACACATTGAAGAAATTGGGTATCTGTAAGGAGGCTGTCAGCTTCAACTTATAGGATATGGCATTAATTTGTTTGATGACTTCAAAGGGACTGATGAGACAATGAGTCAATCTCTGACAACGACATTTAACATGCGCAGGCAGGGAATGCAAGTTTCCTGATCGTGGGGCGCCGATGGGTTTCCATGACAGCCGGGGTTCAACTTTCCCTATCTACCTCACCTGATATCAGTAAAAATGTCAGCTGATGGTGCAAAAATTCAAAAAATCCTCAAACAGCCTCATATCCCGAAAAATGAAAATGTTATGTGTCTCAGAAAATGGTGGCACGAGCAACATTTTTCTTCTAACAAATTTGTGATTTTTTTTAACCACTTAAGGAAAAAAAAAATTATACTTGTTTGGTATCTGCATAGTCATATTGACCTTGAGAATTGTATTGTCCTGTATATTTTACCATATAATGAACATGGTCAACCCCTTCACCCCCAAGGGTGGTTTGCACATTAATGACCGGGCCAATTTTTACAATTCTGACCACTGTCCCTTTATGAGGTAATAACTCTGGAACGCTTCCATGGATCCCAGTGATTCTGACACTGCTTTCTCGTGACATATTGTACTTCGTGTTAGTTAGTGGTACAATTTAATTGACATAACTTGCATTTATTTTTGAAAAAAATGGAAATTTGGCAAAAATTTAGAAAATTTCGCTATTTTAAACTTTTGAATTTGCATGTCCTTAAATCACAGAGATTTGGCACACAAAAAAGTTAGTGAGTAATATTTCCCACATGTTTACTTCACATCAGCACAGTTTTGTAACCAACATTTTTTTTTAGTAAGTTATAAGCGTTGAAAGTTGACCAGCGATTTCTCATTTTTACAACACCATTTTTTTTAGGGACCACATCACATTTGAAGTCACTTTGAGGGGTCTATATGATAAAAAATACCCAAAAGTGATACCATTCTAAAAACTGCACCCCTCAAGGTGCTCAAAACCACTTTCAAGAAGTTTATTAACCCTTCAGGTGCTTCACAGGAATTTTTTGAATGTTTAAAAAAAATTAACGTTTAACTTTTTTCACAAAAATATTATTTCAGGTCCAATTCTTTTATTTTACCAAGGGTAACAGGAGAAATTGGACTGCAAAAGTTATTGTGCAATTTGTCCTGGGCTTTACAGAAGTTTATAACGAACAGCCGTGCAATTAAAAAATCATATTTTTTCCAAAAAAATGATCTTTTCACCCCCAATTTTTATTTTTCCAAGGGTAACAGGACCGCAATAGTTATTGTGCAATTTTTCCTGAGTATGCTGATACCCCAAATGTGGGGGTAAACCACTATTTGGGTGCATGGCAGAGCTCGGAACGGAAGCAGCGCCATTTGACTTTTTTGGCTGGAATTGAGATCGGACACCATGCCGCATTTGGAAAGCCCCTGATGTGCCTAAACAGTTAAAACCCCCCACAAATGACACCATTTTGGAAAGTAGACCCCCCAAGGAACTTATCTAGATGTGTGGTGAGAACTTTGAACCCTCAAGGGTTTCACAGAAGTTTATAGCATACAGCCGTAAAATTAAAAAATCATATTTTTTCCACAAAAATGATCTTTTCACCCCCAATTGTTATTATCCCAAGGGTAACAGGACTCACAAAGTTATTGCGCAATTCGTCCTGAGTATGCTGATGCCCCATATGTGTGGGGTAAACAACTATTTGGGCGCATAGCAGAGCTTGGAAGGGAAGCAGCGCTATTTGACTTTTTTTGGTGGAATTGAGATCGGATGCCTTGCGCGTTTGGAAAGCCCCTGATATGCCTAAACAGTGGAATCCCCCCACAAATGACACCATTTTGGAAACTAGACCCCCCCAAGGAACTTATCTAGCTATGTGGTGAGAACTTGGAACCCCCAAGGGCTTTACAAAAGTTTATAATGTACAGCCGTACAATTAAAAGATCATATTTTTTCCCCAAAAATGATCTTTTCACCCCCAATTTTTATTTTCCCAAGGGTAACAGAACCCCAAAAGTTATTGTGCAATTTGTCCTTGAGTATGCTGATATCCCATATGTGGGGGTAAATGACTATTTGGGCACATGGCAGAGCTCGGAAGGGAAGCAGCGCCCTGATGTGCCTAAACAGTGGAAACCCCCCACAAGTGACACCATTTTGGAAACTAGACCCCAAGGAACTTATCTAGATGTGTGGTGAGTACTTTGAACCCCCAAAAGTTGTTGTCCAATTTGTCTTGAGCACGCTGATATCCCATATGTGGGAGAAAACTACTGTATGGGCACACGTCAGGGCTTGGAAGGGAAGTAGTGATGTTTTGGAATGCAGACTTTGATGGAATGGTCTGAGGGTGTCATGTCGCGTTTGGAGATCCCCTGATGTGCCTAAACTGTTGAAACCCCCCACAATGACCCCATTTTGGAAACTAGACCCCCCAAGGAACTTATATAGATGTGTGGTGAGTAGAGTTGAGCAGAACAGGTCGGTCAGATTCAAAAGTTGCCGACTTTCGCCAAGTGAAACCCGACCACAGTGTGAAGTTGGCCATGCGGTCGGCGACCCAAGCGCCAAAGTCGGGTTTCGCCAAATGCTTGCACGTGACTTTTTTCAGCCAATGCGAGAAGCGGAGCGAAGCGTAGCAGGAGCGGGAGTGGGAGTGGGAGAGAGAGATAGGGAGAGGGAGAAGAGAGAGAAGAGAGAGAGAGATTTCACCGCCTCTAGGGTTAAAATTCATGCCAGGTGTGTTTACAGTGCTCCACTCACTGCCGACTTTTCTCCTCTTGACTTGCATTGGGTTTCGTGTTTCACGACTTTTCCCGACTTTTCCCTATAGTCGGCCGATTTCGTTCGTCTCGACTTTTGAGAAAGTCGGGTTTCATGAAACCCGACTCGACCCTAAAAAAGGCAAAGTTGCTCATCTCTAGTGGTGAGCACTTTAAACCCCCAAGTGCTTCACAGAAGTTTATAATGCCCAGGAGTGAAAATTAAAAAAAATCATATTTTTTCCAAAAAAATGTTATTTTTGCCCCAATTTTTTTATTTTCCCAAGGGTAACAGGAAAAATTGGATGCCAAAAGTTGTTGTGCAATTTGTCCTGAATAGGCTGATACCCCATATGAGGGGATAAACCACTGTTTGGGTGCATGGAATTGAGATCAGACAGCATGTTGCGTTTGGAGAACTCCTGATGTGTCTAAACAGTGGAAACCCCCCAATTCTAACTTGAACCCTAACCTTAGCCCTAGCCCTAACCCTAATCCTAACCCTAGCCCTAACCCTAACCTTAACCCTTATCCTAGCCCTAACCCTAACCCTAATGGGAAAATGGAAATTATTACATTTTTTTTAAATTTTATTATTTTTCTCAAACTAAGGGGGTGATAAAGGTGGGTTTGATTTACTATTTTTAGTGGGTTTTTATGTTTGGCAGCTGTCATACGCGAAAAGACGCTTTTTATTGTAAAATAATTTTTGCATCACCACATTTTGAGAGCTATAATTTTTCCATTTTTTGACCCACCGAGTCATGTGAGGTCTTATTTTTTGTGGGACGATGTGACATTTTTATTGGCACCATTTTCGGGCACGTGACATTATTTGATCGCTTTTTATTATGGTTTTTGGGACGCAGAATGAACAAAAAACAGCATTTCATGAATTTCTTTTGGGGGTGCGTTTACACCATTCCGCTTGTGGTAAAATTGATAAAGCGGTTTTATTCTTTGGGTCAGTATGAATTCAGCGATACCTCATGTCTTTTTTTATGTTTTGTCACTTTTATGCAATGAAAACAATTTTATATAAAAATAATTATTTTTGCATCGCTTTATTTTGCAAGCTATGAATTTTTTATTTTTTTGCTGATGACGCTGTATCGTGGCTCGTTTTTTGCTGGACAAGTTGACGTTTTCAGCTGTACCATGTTTATTTATATCCGTCTTTTTGATCGCGTGTTATTACATTTTTTGCTCGGCGGTATGATGATAAAGCATTGTTATTTGCTTTGTTTTTTATTTTTATTTTTAAGGGGTTCACTAAAGGGGTAAACTAGTGGGTCAGTTTTATAGGGCGGCTCGTTACGAACGCGACAATACTAAATATATGTACTTTTATTGTTTTTTTGTTTTTTTTTCCAAAAAATGAATTTATTAGGGATTTTTTTTAAATTTATTTAGGGATTTATTATAAATTATTTTGAAACGTTTCTTTTTTCACTTTATTTTTTTGTCCAGGGGGGAAATCACTGTCTAGTGTCAGATTGCTGATCTGACACTTTGCACAGCACTGTGTCAGATCAGTGATGTGACAGGTGCTGCTGCAGGCTTTCTCCGAGCCTATTCTCAGCAGGCACTGAGAAAGTCGCCTCCCTGCAGGCCCCCGAAGGCCCCCGTGGCCATCTTGGATCCGGGGGCCTGCAGGGAAGGAGACCCACGGAGTAGCGCAGCACATCGCGCTGCTCTGGGGGTTTCTGGGAAGCATGCAAGGAGCCCCATCCCTGCCCGATGCTTCCCTAATCCCCCGGTACACTGCGATCATGCTTGATCACAGTGTGCCAGGGGTTAATGTGCTGGGGGCGGTCCATGACCACTCCAGGCACATAGTGCCGTGTGTCAGCTGTGATAATCAGTGGTGCTCCCCCCCGGTGGTGCCGCTGAACACGCTGACGTACTATCCCATCCCTGGACATATGGGCCCGGGTATCGTGGATGCGATAGTACGTCTGATGTCAGAAAGGGGTTAATAAATAACCCTAAAAATAATTGTTGAATTGCACTTTTTTGCAGTTTCAACACACATGGAATTTTTTTCCTGGCTTCCATATGATAAAATGAATGGCATGTACAATTCATTTTACAAAAAACAAGTCCTCATGCACCTATGTGTAAGAACAAAGGAAAAAAGGTATTGCTTTTGTTAGAAGTGAAGGAAAAAACAAAAAAAAAAACACAAAATCAGCCGGGGATGAAGGAACTAAAGAAAAGAAATTGTTAAACCTTTTCTCCTATTTTGGTGTGACTACCCTCAAATTAAAGCTGAAGGTGTGCATTTTAATCCCATATTGATCATATAACTATAACTTAAATATACAGTTCTGGCAAAAGGTAAGAGACCACTGCACAGTTTTATAAAAATCAGCTTCTCTACATGTCTGATAACCATTCCATTCCAGTGTCAGTTGAATTCCAACCAGAGTACACATAATTCTGTAAAAGTCTGGATTTTTTTTATTAAATATGGATTAATAAAGGAAGAAATTGGACTTTTAAGGAGCTGGAACTTTGTTATATTCTACATGTGACTGATGTCTGATCAAACGTAGTTCCGTGCACCTGCGGTGTTTGTTGGTGGGCTGGCATTATTTCCTTACTTTTGTCTACACCTCATTCTACTTAATGTGCTTCTGATTATTATTATTATTATTATTTATTGTTATAGCGCCATTTATTCCATGGCGCTTTACATGTAAGGAGGAGTATACATAAAAACAAGTACAATAATCTTAAACAATACAAATCATAACTGGTACAGGAGGAGAGAGGACCCTGCCCGCGAGGGCTCACAATCTACAAGGGATGGGTGATAATACAGTAGGCGAGGGTAGAGCTGGTCGTGCAGCGGTTTGGTCGATCGGTGGTTACTGCAGGTTATAGGCTTGTCGGAAGAGGTGGGTCTTCAGGCTCTTTTTGAAGGTTTCGATGGTAGGTGAGAGTCTGAACAAATCTTATTTCACGAAGGAAAGTATAAAAAACTCTGCTGTGGTGTTCACAATCCTCTTGCAGTAAGACAAGCTGGATGGCAAAACAAGTGCTAGTAATATCCCAAAAGTAATAGGAATGAAAAAATAACTTTTAACCATGCCAAAGGAGTTGAAAAGAAAAGTCTTGAGTGAGGAAAAGAAGGGCTCAATTCTGGCTTTACTAGCAGAGAGATACAGTGAGCGTCATGTTGCCTCCATCCTTAAAATTTCTAAGATGTCAGTCCATTACACCAAGGTCAAGCAGCAGACATTGGGGACAACAAAGCTACAGACAGGCAGAGGGCAAAAATGACTCTTCATTGACCAGGATGACCATCATCTTATTCGAATGTAACCGCAAGATAACATCAAGTGACCTACAAAAGCAATGGCAAATGGCAGCTGGGCTAAAGTGCTTGGCAAGAAAAGTTTGTAGCAGGCTCATAGAGGCAGGGCTCAAGTCATGTAAAGCTAGAAAAAGCCTTTCATCAATGAGAAGCAAAGGAGAACCAGGCTGAAGTTTGCCAAAGACCATAAGGATTCGACCATAGAGGACTGGAGTAAGGTAATCTTCTCTGATGAGTCTAATTTTCAGCTTTGCTCAACACCTGGTCATCTAATGTTTAGATGGAGACCTGGAGAGGCATACAAGCCACAATGTCTTGCACCCACTGTGAAATTTGGCGGAGGATCGGCGATGATCTGGGGATGCTTCAGCAAGGCTGGAATTGGGCAGGTTAATCTTTGCAAAGGATGTATGAATCAAGCAGCATACAAGGTTATCCTGGAAAAACAGTTGATTCCTTCTGCTCAGGCAATGTTCCCCAACTCTGAGGACTGGTTTTTCCAGCAGGACAATGTGCCATGCCACACAGCTAGGTCATTCAATGTGTGGATGAAGGACCACCACATCAAATCCCTGTCATGTCCAGCCCAATCTCCAGACCTGAACCCCATTGAAAACCTCTGGAATGTAAGCAAGAGGAAGATGGATAGTCACAAGACATCAAACAAAGAGAAATGCTTAAATTTTTGTACCAAGAGTGGCATAAGGTCACCCAGAAGCAGTGTGAAAAACTGGTGGAAAGCATGCCAAGATGCATGAAAATTGTGATTAAAAATCATGATTATTCCACGAAATATTAATTTCTGAGCTCTTCCTGAGTTAAAACATTAGTACTGGTGTTTCTAAATGATTAAGAACTCATTTTCTTAGCATTATTTGAGGTCTGCAAGCACTACTTTTTTATTATTTTGACCATTTCTCATTTTCTGAAAATGATTTCAAAATTTAGTGCTTGGAAATTCGAAGACTTGTTGTCAGTAGTTTATAGAATAAAAGATCAATTTACATTTTACTCAAAAATATACCTATAAAGAGAAAAATCAGACAAACTGACAATTTTGCAGTCGTCTCTTAATTTTTGCCAGAGCTGTATTTTAGTAAATAGCTAAAATGCCAAAACTTGTCCATTGTCCAAATATTTCTGGGTCTAACTGTATGTTTTGATGTATCCCTAACAGTCAAATTGCTACTCCTAATAGACTCAATCAATTTTATGACACATATGAACAGATCTACCCTTTTGTAGATGCATAGGTGAACAGCTCCTCTAGCCTCAAATTTTATATCTAACGTAAAGCAAAATGACTGTTATCTATTACCATCAGAGATTGTATACTATTTTGTAATGTCTAATGACCAGAGAAGCAAGAAGGCAATATAAAATACTGAAAGTCTCTAAAATATGATCAGTTTGTGCGCATAGAATATTAAGGTTACTGGCAGCACATCTTCTGTTTACACATGATGATGTGCCGGAGATAACAATAATTTTAATGTCACCACAATCAATCCAAACACTCAATGAAAGAGTGTTTTGCTTGTTTATCGGGAACGAGCTGACATTCTTAGGGTACCGTTATGCTTCGAAATGCTCCAGCGATCCCGACAACGATACAACCTGGTAAGGATCGCTGGTGCGTCACTACATGGTCACTAGTGAGCCGTCAACCAGGCAGATCTATTCAACGATGTGTCAAGCCGTATAACGACCTCAGTGGTCATTGGGACCTTGTCATACAGCAGCTTTTCTGATGACTCACGCCGCGTCCATGAGTTCTGCGTCGCCAACGAGGTTGCTTGTCGACGTCAAACACAGCGATGCATGCTGGCCAGTGGGACACCTACTATCAAAAAATGGCCTGGGACATTCGAGCACGATCAGTGATATCCAGCAGGGGGGCCGGTCGCCGCTATGTGTCACACATAGCGAGATAGCTGGCGAGGTCTCTGTTGCATCAAAAAATCGGTGATGTTTCAGCGATCTCGCTAACAATCTCATTATGTGAGATGGAGCCTTTACACAAGCTGATAATTGGTGGATAAGCATTCCACAGATCACACTATAAAAAACAGTTAAATCTGTCCTTTTGAAAAATTCCAAAATGTTAAAATCCTTTTGTATTTACTAATATATTTTGCTCCAATATTCTGTGCTGGCAAAAATTAAGAGACCACTGCACAGTTTTATAAAAACCAGCTTCTCTACATGTCTGACAGCCATTCCATTCCAGTGTCAGTTGAATTCCAACCAGAGTTCACCTCATTCTACTTAATGTGCTTCTGATTAGGTGATCACCTGAACCAAATCTTATTTAACGAAGGAAAGTATAAAAAACCCTGCTGTGGTGTTCACAATCCTCTTGCAGTAGGACAAGCTGGATGGCAAAACAAGTACTACTAATATCCCAAAAGTAATAGGAATGAAAAAATAACTTTTAATCATGCCAAAGGAGTTGAAAAGAAAAGTCTTGAGTGAGGAAAAGAAGGGCTCAATTCTGGCTTTACTAGCAGAGGGATACAATGAGTGTCATGTTGACTGCATCCTTAAAATTTCTATGACTGAAGTCTATTACAACAAGATCAAGCAGCAGATATTGGGGACAACAAAGCTACAAAGGGTGAAAACGACTATCTACTGACTGGGATGACCGTCATCTTATTCGAATGTCACTCAGGATGCCATCAAGTGACATACAAAAAGAATGGCAAATGCTAGCTAGGTTTAAGTGCACAGCAAGAACAGTTCATAACAGGCTTCTAGAGGCAGGGCTCAAGTTATGTATAGCTAGAAAAAAGCCTTTCATTAATGAGAAGCAAATGAGAGCCAGGCTAAAGTTTGCCAAAGACCATAAGGATTGGACCATAGAGGACTGGAGTAAGGTAATCTTCTCTGATGAGTCTAATTTTCAGCTTTGCCCAACACCTGGTTGTCTAATGGTTAGACTTGGAGAGGTGTACTGTACAAGCCATAGTGTCTTGCGCACACTGTAACATTTGGTGGAGGATTGCTGATGATCTGGGGATGCTTCAGCAAGGCTGGAATTGGGCAGGTTAATATTTGCGAAGGACGTATGAATCAAGCAGCATACAAGATTATCCTGGAAAAACAATTGATTCCTTCTGCTCAGGCAATGTTCCCCAACTCTGAGGACTGTGTTTTTCCAGAAGGACAATGCACTATGCCACATAGCTAGGTCAATCAATGTGTGGATGAAGGACTAGCACATCAAATCAAATCCCTGTCATGGCCAGCCCAATCTCCAGACCTGAACCCCATTGAAAACCTCTGGAATGTAAGCAAGAGGAAGATGGATAGTCACAAGCCATCAAACAAAGAAAAACTGGTTAAATTTTTGTACCAGGAGTGGCATAAGGTCACCCAAAAGCAGTGTGAAAGAGTGGTGGAAAGCATGCCAAGACGCATGAAAGCTGTAATTAAAAATCATGGTTATTCTACAAAATATTGATTTCTGAACTCTTCCCGAGTTAAAACATTAGTATTTTTGTTTCTAAATGTTTATGCACTTGTTTCCTTAGCATTATTTGAGGTCTGCAAGCACTGCATTTTTTTGTTATTTTGACCAGTTCTCAACCTATAAAGTGAAAAATGAAACAAACTGAAAATTTTGCAGTGGTTTCCAGAGCTGTTGATAATGGAAATATAAAACCAAAATTTCATGATGAAATAACTGTTTACTTGTGTCTTTGCCTTCTGGGAGAAGTTTTATAACAATTAATCTACAGAGACTGTACAAGTGGGACCTCATTACACTTACGTGGATCTAAAGCAGTATATATATATTAATATTCAGTCGTGATACAAAGATAAATCCTACTACAGTACTAATACTCTGTTACATTTAATCTTGTTTTGGCAGATAATTAGACTCTGCTCTTGCTTAATTAAATCTTGTATTTTTCCTTAGAAATGGTTTATATAATTCATTTTAATGAATACATTTTTTTTCGATTGAATGATTTTGAAAGATTGTTTTACCTAATATTTCTGTAAATACGTACTCTTAAAATCTTAAAATGTAAAAAATAAAACTGATCATGCTTTTGGCCATCGTAAATGTTGATCCGATATATATTTAAGAGTCAGATATAAAGACCGTTGGCACAACTTCTCAGAATGGTGGTGCACAAGTAGGGTCCCAAACCAAATACAAGTGCAGATTTTTAAGAGTCAAGTATTTCTAAACTTAGTAACGTTAAGGTTGAGAAAAAGCATGATTCAATACGGTTCAATTTATATTATATGTTGATCCAGAAGAATGCAAACATTCTATAGAAGAAGATAAGATGAGTTTCATAGTCCGTCTGCTCTTACAATAATGCATCACAGCCCGCGATGATTATGAAACCTTCTTTAATATATGCAGAGTTGATCCCTCTTTCCATGGTTGCTAGCAAAGGTATGAAAAGATTGTTACACTGTTTTATATAACGTCCATCCACTTGTTTGTATACAGTAATTAACATTGTTTTAAATCATTTTTTTAACTTGACTATCCATAAATCATATATTTTGTCTTGACACTGCTCTCAGCTATGCCTTCAATTAATTAGTTTGTTATCTTTAGCACTCACTCCAGTTCATTTGTTTGTTATGTTTAGCACTCACTCTAGTTCATTTGTCTTTTTTTTGTTAAGTACAAGTGATCAAATTTTACATAACACATCATGTAAGGAGATTTGTATAGAGGCTGACTATGTGTGAGATTTACTGAAAAATGCACCACAATTCAGTCTAAAATTTACTTAAATTAAGATGGATAAGTCATTTGTCACAATTGGTGGCTAAAAGTGTTTGTAATAGTGTCCCCAAATTTACTGAAGGTATGCTCCAGTTTTTTTTACCTAAATGGAACCTTTCACCATGTAAATGCAAGAAAAATGTTATAGAGTAGGGAGAGCTGAGAAGATTGATATACTCTACAGTATTCAAGGAAAAGATTCAGTATAACCTGTGATTCAATCATTTACATCTCTGCTGTTTCTGACATTTTTGTTCCAGTGGGTGGTCCTAACAGTGACTGACAGTTTACCTTTTTTAAGTGTGGATGTCATGAGAAGTGGTGAGTTCTCCTTCAATGCAAGTCTGCAAACAGAGGCTGGACAGACATTGGTCTGGGATGATTTAGTGAATTCTGCATCTATCAGGGGGTTGGACCAAGAGGTCTTCTCCAACTCTACCGTGCTATGATTCTGTGATAACTTCAGTAAATTTGGTGAATTTTACAAGCACTTTTAGCCACCAACGTTCTTAGACACTGTATATCAATCTACTCCGCTACACAAAACTATAATATACAGTACAGACCAAAAGTTTGGACACACCTCATTCAAAGAGTTTTCCTTATTTTCATGACAATGAAAATTGTAGATTCACTCTAAAGGCATCAAAACTGTGAATTAACACATGTGGAATTATATAATTAACAAAAATGTGTGAAACAACTGAAAATATTTCTTATATTCTAGGTTCTTCAAAGTAGCCACCTTTTGCTTTGATTACTGCTTTGCACACTCTTGGCATTCTCTTGATGAGCTTCAAGAGGTAGTCACTGGAAATGGTCTTCCAACAGTCTTGAAGGAGTTCCCAGAGATGCTTAGCACTTGTTGGCCCTTTTGCCTTCACACTGCGGTCCAGCTCACCCCAAACCATCTCGATTGGGTTCAGGTCTGGTGACTGTGGAGGCCAGGTCTTCTGGTGTAGCACCCCATCACTCTCCTTCTTGCTCAAATAGCCCTTACACAGCCTGGAGGTGTGTTTGGGGTCATTGTCCTGTTGAAAAATAAATGATGGTCCAACTAAACGCAAACCAGATGGAATAGCATGATGCTGTGGTAGCCATGCTGGTTCAGAATGCCTTCAATTTTGAATAAATCCCCTCCATTGTCACCAGCAAAGCACCCCCACACCATCACACCTCCTCCCCCATGCTTCACGGTGGGAACCAGGCATGTAGAGTCCATCCGTTCACCTTTTCTGCGTCGCACAAATACACGGTGGTTGGAACCAAAGATCTCAAATTTGGACTCATCGGACCAAAGCACAGATTTTCACTGGTCTAATGTCCATTCCTTGGGTTCTTCAGCCCAAACAAGTCTCTCCTGCTTGTTGCCTGTCCTTAGCAGTGGTTTCCTAGCAGCTATTTTACCATGAAGGCCTGCTGCACAAAGTCTCCTCTTAACAGTTGTTGCAGAGATGTGTCTGCTGCTAGAACTCTGTGTGGCATTGACCTGGTCTCTAATCTGAGCTGCTGTTAATCTGCGATTTCTGAGGTTGGTGACTCAGATGAACTTATCCACAGCCGCAGAGGTGTCTCTTGGTCTTCCTTTCCTGGGCCGGTCCTCATGTGAGCCAGTTTCTTTGTAGCGCTTCATGGTTTTTGCAGCTGCACTTGGGGACACTTTTAAATTTTCCCAATTTTTCGGACTGACTGACCTTCATTTCTTAAAGTAATGATGGCCACTCGTTTTTCTTTACTTAGCTGCTTTTTTCTTGCTATAATACAAATTCTAACAGTCTATTCAGTAGGACTATCAGCTGTGTATCCACCAGACTTCTGCACAACACAACTGATGATCCCAACCCCATTTATAAGGTAAGAAATCCCACTTATTAAAGCTGACAGGGCACACCTGTGAAGTGAAAACCATTTCCGCTGACTACCTCTTGAAGCTCATCAAGAAAATGCCAAGAGTGTGCAAAGCAGTAATCAAAGCAAAAGGTGGCTACTTTGAAGAACCTAGAATATAAGACATATTTTCAGTTGTTTCACACATTTTTGTTAATTATATAATTCCACATGTGTTAATTCATAGTTTTGATGCCTTCAGAGTGAATCTACAATTTTCATAGTCATGAAAATAAAGAAAACTCTTTGAATGAGAAGGTGTGTCCAAACTTTTGGTCTGTACTGTATATATAAGTCTAATCTGCTCCCTGCGCTCTATAACAAGATGCCTCCAGATTAACTGCAATTTCAAGGTGACATGTTCTGTTTAATACATTTTGTAAATTTAAAACAACTAGTGCAGGCTATAAATTTACACTAGACAGTCTAAAAATGTACCAGATTTATCATGCTGCTTGACCAACCCTGATAAATGTGCTTATTTTTAAAACTGTCTATTCTAAATTTTAGCTAACAATTACACAGGATTATTAATTCTGCATCTGTGTTTTTATCATGTTCACCAATGCATCCTTGGATGGTTCCATGATATTCTTTGCCTTTGTCTTCCCCGGTAATATATATTTGGGAAATTGTGTTTACCTGGTGCATAATAAAAATTCAACTTCATTTTCAAGTTGTCTTCCAAAATTTGAAATATTTCAAATCCATCCGTAAATTTTGGCTTCTTTCTAAAGTTTATGTTTATTTATTAGATCAATGCTAAAAAATAATTGCAAAGATAAGCTGATCATGGTAAAGATTATAAAATCAATTCCAGAAAGAATATATTGTAATTATATTGATTTTTCTTCACATATATCATGTATTGATTAAAGTTGAAATAAAACGCCAACATTATTACTCACCCTACTAAACATTTACAATGCTAGCTTTTTCCATAACAATATACATTATATAAAGATGTATTCACATATTAAGAATCAAACATAAGCCCTTATTTTAAACATTAAAGCATAAGAAAGGAAGTTTCACTGGTATTCATATGCCAGCAGCATCCATGATACTCCAGTGCTAAGGTGCTGATGCGTCTTCAATATCAGACTTAAATTGTTGAAAATGTACAATAAACTTTCATGCATTTAGATTCATCACAATTAGGCAATGCTTTAGTAATCTGCTTTTAACAGAAATGTTTAAAATATTCAAACAATTTTTTTTTAATAAATTGATCCCTAATGTATTTACTACTTATTTAACACAGTGGAGTTATTAATTAAATTTATGAAGAGAATTTGTGCAATCATGTGAGATGCTATATATCTGATAAACAAATGTCAACAATGAAATGGCAGGAAAGACAGAAAGAAGCAATGTCCCTAAAGAACATGCAAAAACTTAAAGGTAAGAAATTAACCACAACATTCAATAGTAATATAACAAGTCTTAAAGGAGTTGTCCGGTACAAATCGATAAGTCTGCAGTCACTCTGTTGGACTGTAGATTTATGAATCCATCCAGCGCAAGCGCAGCGGGAATTTGCTACTTTATGAGGTGGCACCGGAGGGTATGTATTAGTGTCATCAGTGTGACCCATACCAAGCCTGGGGAAACCAATACAATTAGCACTGCTCCCAGATACCGAGTGCTGAACGAAGCATTCACCATTGTCACTTGGTCTCCCTGTGATCTGCAAGACAAGGCAACACTGATGGGAGTTGGAGTCAACATCTGCAGTCCGTGTAGCATGTATTAAATAAAAACTGGTGCGGTGGCAAGTGGGGCAATAATTGTGGGTTTGATGTCAGCCATTTCATGGCTTCTGACATCAAGTCCAGGCATTAGTAATGGAGAGGTGTCTATAAGACACCCTAATTACTCACCCCATAGTCAAATTTAATAAAGACACATACAAAGTAAAGTCCTTTAATTGAAATAAAAACTCTGCGACCCGCGTTTACCTATTTATTTAACATAAATAAAAATAAAAAAGCAAAGTTATACTCCCATTTCATCAGATAATCCATTAACACAAAAGTCCCATTACAATTCGGATGGATTGATAAGTGGTCACAACAGTAAGGTAACCTTTCATCACACAAGCCGGGAATCACTGAGCTGAGCATGACAAGGGCTGCCTGTGACCAACGTTACCCATGATAATGTTATCGCCGGTGACAAGCAGCTGCATTTTCAAGCTCAGTTCAGTGTGTTGTGAGAGGTCACATCAACAATAATAAAAATAAACCGGAACAGTTGTTATAGCTCCTAATTGAGACGGTCGACTGTACTGAAATTTGCACTATACATATTAGGTTCATAAGAAGTGAAAGTGCAATGAACTTCAGTGATAGCGATGAGAAACATCCTCTCGTAAGAAAATAATTTATTTTCAAATGGACCCTTCAGATACATTTACACATTTACACTTCGTTTAAACAGTTAAAAATCTTTTTGCTACATGGAACCTCTATGTGACTATGTAAGACAAACCAAAAAGATTAATAGTTATTCGTTAAATAATTCTGCATAGAACATTTTCTACATTATTAAAATGAAATGTTATAAATATATACCCTTTTTGTTTTATTGAATGTATTATTTATCTTTTCATTTTTATTACAGAATATAACCTTTACATGTACTGTAGTGACTGATAGAATGGAATATCGGTAGGAAAGCTTTTGCTAAGCTAAGAGCAAGATGAATAAATCCAGCATTTCGGAAATAATTCTATTAGGTTTTTCTCTAAAGGAAGATTCGGCAATCTATCTATTTATATTCTTTTTTCTTATTTATATTTTATCCCTTGTAGCTAATGTGTTGATCATCATTCTTGTATACAGCAACAATCACCTTCATTGCCCAATGTACCTGCTTGTTGCTAATTTTTCATTCCTTGAGATCTGCTACACAGCAGTTACGGTGCCCAAAATGCTTTCAGACTTAATTGGTACAAGCCGGTCAATTTCCGTAGCTGGTTGTATCACTCAATACCATTTTTTTTCTCTTTGTGCTGCAACGGAACATTTTCTCTTGGTTACTATGGCATATGACCGTTATGTGGCTATTTGCCATCCTCTCCATTATGGCACGATCATGAGTAATGCATTCTGTCTACAGCTTATTGCAGCATGCTGGTCTATTAGCGCGTTGTCTCTTACAATCCCAGCAGTTTCAGTCGCCAACCTTCACTTTTGTGGCCCAAATACAATTGATCATTTTTTTTGTGAATTTAACCCTTTATTAAAACTTTCCTGCACGGATACCTATATTGCCCAATTTATTTTCAATTGTCTCGCCTGGATTATTATATTTGGTTGTTTAATTTGTATTGCAATCTCTTATATGAAAATTATCTCTACTGTTATTAAAATCCCTTCCAGCCATGGTAAAAGGAAAGCCTTTTCTACATGCACATCCCACTTCACTGTAGTTGGGATCTTTTATGGTACAGTCATTTTCATATACCTCCGGCCAACAGTGAACGTTCCGTTCCATAAAAATAAAGTGGTGTCTGTTTTTTACATAGTGGTGACTCCAATGCTAAATCCCATTATTTATAGCTTTAACAATAGATTACTAAGGAAAGCTGCTTACAGTTTAATTGAACGAAGGTTAATGAAACTTGTGAGAAAAGTCTGAATATATTAAAATCTAATATATAAAGCTCAATGTGGGTGTGTATGTATGTATGTATGTATGTATGTATGTGTGTATGTCCGGGATTGGCATCCGCACCGTCGCAGCTACAGCCACAAAATTTGGCACAGTCACACGTCAGGACCCCGAGAGTGTCCTAGGCTATGTTGTGAGGCAAAATTTTAACCCCACGTATTCCAATTCACCAAACAATTTTGCCCCTATCTACATAATGGGGAAAAAGTGTGTGTGTATCAAGCCCCGCCCCTCATTATGATGTCATAATGGTTGCCATGGCGACGCTGATGCCATCATAGGTTGCAATCCCTGCCGCTCATTATGATGTCATAATGGTTGACTATGGGATGGAGGATGTGTGATGGGTATATGGGCACTGGACTATGGGATGAAGGATATGTATGATGGGTATATGGGCACGGGACTATGGGAAGGAGGATGTGTGATGGGTATATGGGCACTGGACTATGGGATGGAGGATATGTATGATGGGTATATGGGCATGGGACTATGAGATGAAGGATGTGTGATAGGTGTATAAATGAAACAAATCCAAAGTGGAAAAAAGAGCCGGGCTGAATAAACCGCTCTGACCAGAAAAAAGCGCACCTTCGGCAGTCCATATAATAAAAAACTTCTTTAATAAGCCTACGCGTTTCGTGGCAAAACCAGCCACATAGGAATGCATTGTTCTGCTTACTTTCCGCATGTGGCTGTGCCCACCATGCGAAAAGTAAGCAGAACATTTGCGGATGGTACCCACAGTCCGGAGGAGAGGAGACTGTCCTCCGGGCTGTGGGTACCATATCCCTGTAAAAAATAGAATTAAAATAAAAAAATTGCGTTATATTCACCTTCCGATGTCCCGCGCAGCGTCCCCAGGCTTCAGCGATACACGCGGCAGGCCCCGTTCCAATGCATTGCGATAATGACCTTTGTGACATCGCTATCTCGCGATACTGTAGCAGTCCTGTGAGACCACGACGTCATCAAATGTCATTGCCGCAGTGCATCACTGGGAAAGGGACCTGCCGGAGCATCGTGGAGGCCTGGGGACGCTGCGAGGGACATCGGAAGGTGAATATAACCCGATTTTTTATTTTTTTATTATTTTTAACATTAGATCTTTTTACTACTGATGCTGCATAGGCGGCCTCAATAGTAAAAAGTTGGTCACACTCGTCAAACACTATGTTTGACGAGTGTGACCAACCAGTCAATCAGTTCTCCAAGCGATGCTACAGATCGCTTGGAAAACACTAGCATTATGCAAGCTAATTACGCTTGCAAATCGCTAGTTTTTCCTTGGGAAAATCACGGGAATTTAAAATGCGATTTTCCCGCGAAATGTAATTCCGGAATTCTCGTGGTAACTTCCGCGGGAGTTCCGCTACGTGTGCACTTAGCCTTATCTATTCCAAGAAGTCTTCATGGTGGTCAAGCAGTGAGTAGGAATAGTGAGCTTAGTACCCACATTCTAGAAATTAGTAAGGATTCCAGCAGTGGGCCATCTGATTAGACATTCATCTCTTATCCTATAGATAGGACATAAATACCTAATGTGTGGCTACCTTTAAATAAACTATATTGACATATTTTGTAAATAAATGTATTTATGTTATTTTGTTGCACGCTGCTATGGATATGATATTATCATAATCGGTAGAACAATCTATTCATAATATGCTAGAACTGTAAAAAAAAAAGACAAATGTATAAATTCATATTTTTGAATAAAATTAATTGACAATTTAGTGAAATCTTTACTATCACCATGACAATTGTTGCACTTATTACATCCTTTACAAGATATGAAATTCTTAGGCAATTTTTATTTCTACATTTTCTTCCAATATTAGCAAAATGTTTAAATTTTAACGTCAAATAACATAGAAATTAGGCTATATATTTCGTGAAAAAAAGAAATAAAAAATATTTCAGTAACTAAATGGGAAAAAACACTATACCTCCTAAAGAAAACGGTAGTATAAAAACTGAAAATATATCTTGTCATTACTAATGGGTAGAAGAACAAAGTTTAATGCACTTGCTGTGATATCAACCCATTTGTTGTATTATTTTCTGAAAATTTCACATATATGTTTATATTTCGCATTTAATGATTATGTTATAAGGGATTATATGTATATATTGATTTGCATGCCACTACATGATATATAGACTAAATGTATTAATTACAATTAGTTAACTGCATGCCAATAAATTGTGAGAATTATAAAAACTGCAAACAAAACAGTGTATTGGCGGATGTATTGCTGTAAGGACAAGAGCTAGAGTTGGTTCAGATCAATTTGCAGTTCAGTGGTCGTGTTAGTAGCTTGTGGTTAGTGGACGGGGTGCTTGAGAACTGTCTCTTACCTGACAGCATTCATATGTCTGTGGTTTTTGTCCTGATGTTGACTAATAAAACCACAGTTCTCCACACATTGCCTCCTGGATTTCCTTTTCCATCAAATGGTATCTTAATTGAATCTACCACGCCACAGAGGTTTGCACTGTAGAATCAGTGATAAATGGCGCCATTGCTCATCCGTGGCTGTCCATTTGTAGCACTATAAAGACCATATACTATTGAAGGATACTTTTGAAGGATATATGATTTAAACAAGATGTGAAAATAGTAGATAATAAAGGGGTGCAGAAAAGATAATATTACCTATTCCTCTGTGGTATAAAGCAATAGTACAAAGATATTTTTTTCCAAGTGACTGTCTTTTCCTCAGTACATTACAGCAGATCAATACTGGAAATTTCTATTGTGCTCTGAGAAGATATGATAATCATAGCATGTCAGTACTTAGAACTTGAGTGAAAGATTAGGGATTACTTACAGTTGTGGCCAAAAGTATTGACACCTCTGCAATTCTGTCAGATAATACTCAGTTTTTTCCTGAAAATGATTGCAAACACAAATTCTTTGGTATTATTATCTTCATTTAATTTGTCTTAAATGAAAAAACACAAAAAGAATTGTCGTAAAGCCAAATTGGATATAATTCCACACCAAACATAAAAAAGAGGGTGGACAAAAGTATTGGCACTGTTTGAAAAATCATGTGATGCATCTCTAATTTGTGTAATTAACAGCACTTGTAACTTACCTGTGGCACCTAACAGGTGTTGGCAATAACTAAATCACACTTGCAGCCAGTTGACATGGATTAAAGTTGACTCAATCTCTGTCCTGTGTCCTTGTGCGTACCACATTGAGCATGGAGAAAAGAAAGAAGACCAAAGAACTGTCTGAGGACTTGAGAAACCAAATTGTGAGGAAGCATGAGCAATCTCAAGGCTACAAGTCCATCTCCAAAGACCTGAATGTTCCTGTGCCTACCATGCGCAGTGTCATCAAGAAGTTTAAAGCCCATGGCACTGTGGCTAACCTCCCTAGATGTGGACGGAAAAGAAAAATTGACAAGAGATTTCAACGCAAGATTGTGCGGATGTTGGATAAAGAACCTCGACTAACATCCAAACAAGTTCAAGTTGCCCTGCAGTCCGAGGGTTCAACAGTGTCAACCCGTACTATCCGTCGGCGTCTGAATGAAAAGGGACTGTATGGTAGGAGACCCAGAAAGACCCCACTTCTTACCCCGAGACATAAAAAAAGCCAGGCTGGAGTTTGCCAAAACTTACCTGAAAAAGCCTAAAACGTTTTGGAAGAATGTTCTCTGGTCAGATGAGACAAAAGTAGAGCTTTTTGGGCAAAGGCATCAACATAGAGTTTACAGGAGAAAAAAAGAGGCATTCAAAGAAAAGAACACGGTCCCTACAGTCAAACATGGCAGAGGTTCCCTGATGTTTTGGGGTTGCTTTGCTGCCTCTGGCACTGGACTGCTTGACCGTGTGCATGGCATTATGAAGTCAGAAGACTACCAACAAATTTTGCAGCATAATATAGGGCCCAGTGTGAGAAAGCTGGGTCTCCCTCAGAGGTCATGGGTCTTCCAGCAGGACAATGACCCAAAACACACTTCAAAAAGCACTAGAAATGGTTTGAGAGAAATCACTGGAGACTTCTAAGGTGGCCAGCAATGAGTCCAGACCTGAATCCCATAGAACACCTGTGGAGAGATCTAAAAATGGCAGTTTGGAGAAGGCACCCTTCAAATATCAGAGACCTGGAGCAGTTTGCCAAAGAAGAATGGTCTAAAATTCCAGCAGAGCATTGTAAGAAACTCATTGATGGTTACTGGAAGCGGTTGGTCGCAGTTATTTTGGCTAAAGGTTGTGCAACCAAGTATTAGGCTGAGGATGCCAGTACTTTTGTCTGGCCCATTTTTGGAGTTTTGTGTGAAATGATCAATGTTTTGCTTTTTGCTTCATTCTCTTTTGTGTTTTTTCATTTAAGACAAATTAAATGAAGATAATAATACCAATGAATTTGTGTTTGCAATCATTTTCAGGAAGAAACTGAGTATTATCTGACAGAATTGCAGGGGTGTCAATACTTTTGGCCACAACTGTATCTTTAATTTCTAATGCCTCTATGGTGTTGTCCTCTCACCATCTGGCAGTTGAGCACCTCCCTGTGCCTATCGTTCTTATATCTTTTATCTGGGTAAGAACCTAATTTGAACTATAATCTTCCAGTTTTCCCATATTGGAATGGCAGCATTCATGGCTTTTCTTTTGATTAGCCAGCCTGGTACGAGATTAACGTTTCAATGTAATGCATACGTGATGCTGTGCAAGGCTGGTTAATCAAAAGAATAGCTGGAATGCCTTGAGATTAGAGGTGGTTCTCCGGGTTCCTGGCCAGTGACCACAGATTCCTGAAATGGCTGATAGACAGAGTCTTTCAAATCGGTTAGCACCAACTCCAACAAGAGAGCTTAATTAAAAGCATTTAAAGAGAGTAAACCAGATCCTGTGTGTACTTTGTGCCAGTGAGAGTATGACTTTGGTTTGTGTTTCGGGGAGATAAGAAGGGAGTGATTTCCAGAAAAAAGTTCATTTAGAAAAAAATGAAGAAATTGCTGTGTCTTAGTTAACTGTGACATCCTCATTAGTAAAATGGACTCAATGACTAACAATGCCATTGAAAGTACATCTTGTGGTATTATATATAAACTGTTTCAGGATTCATACTACTGTGCAAGATGTGTCCATATTGATCACTTGGTATCCCAGATATTGCATTTAATCGCGAAAATTTCAACACTGTGATCCATTGGCAACATGGAAAGAAATTTTCAGCTTACTGAGCAGGCCCTTGTTGGGGTAGATGTGTGGAAGAATGCTTGCATGGTGGTGCAGGACAATGAGGTTCAGATGATGGAGTATAGAACAAAGTGTAAATGAGGCTAGTTCTAATTTTCTACATCCCAACAAGGTTGATAAGTTGTAACATGAGATGAATGTCAGTACATGGGTAGAAATGCTGTGGAAAGAAATGTCTTTTGAAAGCTGGAGAAAATGCTCCTACACGCCTTGGGCTATGACTTTGAAAGTCACAAAAAAATTTTTTTCAGGGCCATCAGGCAGCCCTCACTATTTGTGGAGGGCCATCAGGAGGCCTTCACAATTGTTAGAGTGCCATCTCTCTAATTGTTGAGGGCCAGAAGCTGGCCATCACAATTTAAAGTTGGTCAGCAGGTGACCCCACTAGTTTTAGAGCGCCAGCAGTCATCTTGTGGCCAGATGAGTCCAAGATAGCCAAGATAGAGCTTTGTTGAAAAGCACATAATAATGTTAGAGGTAGGCATCTCAAAATTGTTAATGCAGGCAACAAAAACACCCTTAATTAATTTATAGTGAAAGTAGCATGATCACCCTGTTGAAATTGTGGTGGAGGAGGAGGATGACACAAAAAAGATATAATTCTAAATCCATGTTTTGGTGGGAAGGGGTGCATGAGAATAGACCAGTAAAAAGCAAACAAACTGAATTTGAGCTTATGTTCTGCTGCTGTCATCCAGTGTTGCATGAGGGGTGCATGAGAATAGACCAGTAAAAAACAAACAAACTGAATTTGAGCTTATGCTCCGCTGCTGTCATCCGGTGTTGTTCAGAAATTTAGCTAATCCAGCCCTTGTTCATTTTGATGAGAGTCAGTCTGCCAGTAGTTTCAGTTGATAGTTATAGTACCCCCTGCGGCACTAAAACCCCTTTCTGACAAAACTATAGCAGGCCAGGACCGCCAAGCAAAGTGTCTAGCTTGATTACCTAATAGTTGTAAGGCTAGGTTCACATTGCGTTAGTGCAATCCGTTTAACGTATTCGCTAAATGGATGTGCTAACCACGTGGCCCAAATTGTGATTTTTTTGGTGAACGTGGCAACACATACATTAATGCATGGTTGCATTGTGTCGCCATGTGTTAGCCATAGAGTTCGCTCTGCGTTTGCTGTAATGAACCCGAAAATTAGGTAGACCGCCTTCTCGGGTGCATCACAAAATAACGGACCATGGCTAATGCATGCCGATTTTTACATACATTAGGATGCGTTTGTTAATGGAAGTCAATGGGTATGTTAATGGATCCGTTACTATGCGTTAGTGCTGCATAGAAATGGATCCGTTAAATGGATTGCATTAACACGAAGTGAACCCAGAATAAGCTACAGAGTAATCATGAAGGACTCTGGTATGGTTGTCAAGATTCTCCTTCAGCATGTTTCAAAATTTTTCCTTCCTTCTCAAAGTACCTCACACATCAGGACCTGGGAGATGAGAGGGTCTGTGAAAACTGTCCCAGACTATCAAAGGTTCCCCTGCCTATGCTGCATCTTTGGGGTGTCTCCCTCATCTCTACTCCTGGTTGGTCCAAGGAACTAGGAACTCTGCTGCTAGCATTGTCAGTTGGGAATTTTTAAAATAATTCTTCAACTAGGGCTTTCTGGTACTGCAACATTTTATGAAACATCTCCTCCACAGGTAGGAGAGATGTAAAATTCTCCTTGTAGAATGGATCTAGACATGTGACAAACCAGTAATTAGTGTTGATCAAAATGCATATGCGACACCCCAGAGTCCGGTTGTCACAGTGACATTGTCTCCCTCTAAGGGGTAAAGTCATGCCTGGAGGCAGGAGGGGGGCCCCCATGCCAGGTAACAGATTACATTACAATTCCAGCTGCAGGTCAGAAAGGGGAGTTGCCTTATAAATTCTTGCCTGCAGTGGGGTTAGTGAGTCAGCAAGTAGTGAGCTGAGAGTAAGCAAAGGGGGTTGTCATGGAAACAAGAGCAGCTGAGAGCGGATGACAAGACAGTTTAACCGGAGGTAAAGGATCTTTCTGGAAGATCCTGTCTGTTGGAGACTGGGAGCTGATCTGTGAAGAGGGAAAAGGACAAGAGTGGAGACAAGAGGCTCTGGGGAAGTTAAAATTGCATATAGCTGACCCCAGAGCGAAGCGCTAATAGAGAGAGGACGCCAGAGTCCTAGGCTGAACAGGAGCTGTACGCCCTGATAGCCGAATCTGGAATTACAGGGGACTGCAAGTTCCTCGGCGACATTGAACACATGAAGGCACGGCAGCAGATCAAGAGCCCGGGTCTGACGGTGAAAAAGACAGTACCCGTGATATAGGCTCACGCTGTCAGCCATACAGGTTAGAAACCATTACACAAGAGAGGGTCACAGCTTAGTTACAAATAGCAGGGACCCGAAAACAAAGCGCAGAAGGAAGGTCCCAAACCCCACCTGGCAGGGTGGATCCCCTGCATGCCTCCAGGTGAGCCAGACTCAATCCATCACCTGTATGTGGTACCCTGTATTGCCGCCACTTGCAAGTAAAAGGTAAAGAAACTTGCACCTTTCTGTGTCCTCTTATTTCTCTGCACCCCAACGTTCACCGCCATCTGAATGATTATTCAAATATCTTTGCCCTGGGGCCCCCGCTCTACCCGTGGGGAGCTGAACCATTCTTTGCTGCATCACCATCAGCCCCAGAGGACAAAAACCGCAGCGTTGGCCACTCATTGCCAAACACCACGGGTGGCGTCACACTTAAAAATCACACAACTTTCCTCAATTTTATTGCTGGACGCCCAGGGCCACGGACCGGGTCACTGCCACCGTGGCATTCCCCTGTTAGGCATCAGGTTCCTTCAACTGCACAGCAGGGATCCACAGCCACACATTCAGCAGTCTCCCATTCTCCATCGACCGCAGAGGAGCCTGCTCAGCAGTCCCGTCGTTCCCGACACTCTGCTCAGACCAACTCTGTAGGTCTGGTTGTTGCTGGCACCTCTGGGACAGCAATAGCAATGCAGGCTGCTCAGCAGCAAGCCACTCCAGAGGCTAAGTCCTTCCGTTGCTACACTGAGCATGCTCATGAGACGATCTCCCATTGGAGATCGGGAGTCACATGCACAGGTCCTTCTCCAGATCTGATTAGTCCATCTCAGGGATCTGGAAGCTTCCGGAAGGTCCCGGCTATAAAAGGTTCGCATGGCCGCTCGGCCATGAGCTAGTATAGACTCTAGTTGCTACCTGTGTGGATGTTGTCGGATGCAAGGACTTGCAAATGACTCATTAAGATTCCCCTCCCTCTGATATTACGTGTGTGGATAGGGAACTAGTGATAGAGTCAGTGCCAGTCAGTGGCAAGCTACAGGCCACAGTGCATATCATCCATGGTACTAGCGTCCGACAGTGTGCTAGCTACCAGGCATTGTCGTCCTGCGGCAGTGTCTGTTGCAACACTGCAGTCAGCAGTACTTATTGGCGTCCGCGGTTGCGATGCCACACGCACGGTAAGTCTAGAGGGACGCTGACCCTGTGTCTTGGGCCCGAGTTCTGTGACCATATACCATGCGTGCATTCCGCTGAGACCTGTGAGTTCAACAGGCTCAGCATGTGTGTTTAATGCCTCAGTGTCTCTGTGAATTAACAGAGTCCGTCCAGCGCACACCGGGTGATGTTCAACCCGCGTGCGCAATACCGCCATATTGAGTGTCTGCCATTACATAGCAGCAGTATAAAACCTCTGCACGGTGGACCCCAGGCGGTGAACGCACTTTCTATTATTTATAATTTATTGCGTTCCGCCATCCCTAACATTATACTAGCGCAAGAGTCTGGCTAATGATGGCGGAAAAGCAGCAGCTACTGCAGTACATTCGGCAGCTGGAGGGCAGGTTGATGGCTCTCGAGAGTCCCACCTCAGCTGCGAATGCTACTGCAGCCGCTGTTCAGGCAGTCACAGAGGCTGTCTCTCGTATGCCCACATCCACGCCTGTGCTGACATTATACCGTCTCCCGTTGCCCAACAAGTTTTCGGGTGACAGCGCCACCTGTAGGGGTTTCGTGAGCCAGTGCTCTATCCAGCTTGAGTTACTGGCCGCACGATTCCCTACAGAGCGGGGCTAAGGTGGGGTTTATTGTCTCCCTCCTGTCGGACAGGGCGTTAGAATGGGCCACGCCAACGTGGAAGCGTGATGTCCCCATGGTTCTGAGTGCTGCTCAGTTTCTAATGTCCCTAAAGCAGGTCTTTTTGGGACCATGGGTCACTCATGACACCTCTCTCCAGTTATTAGCTCTAACACAGGGATCCCTCTCGGTAAGCCATTATGCCGTACGCTTCCGGACACTGACTTTCGAGCTGGAGTGGCCTGATAAGACACTCGTCCCTATGTTCTGGAGGGGTTTGGCGGAGCATGTCAAAGATGCTATAGCCACCAGGGAGGTTCCCGTAAGTCTGGAGGAGCTGATTGCTATCTCCACCCGCATTGATCTCCGTTATACTGAGCACGGGCTGCAGCGAGTTCAATCCAGACAGAAGGTTAGGTTGGCTCCCACCTTCTGTGAACCTCTCAGTCCCATGGAGGTGTCTCGCACTGGTCCCAAGCCAAGCCCGGTCCGAAGCTCCGCACGCTGTTACCAGTGTCGACAGTTTGGTCACCCGGCTAACAGGTGTCCACAGCGGTCGAAAAAACGATCACGTCCAGTGGTAATAGGTGGGGGTCTATCTGATATGAAACCTGTGTCTTCCACTGATTCCAGCGTGGCAGACTGGGCAGTGGGGACTTGTGACATTTGGGATCGCACCCAGGATGCCATTCGAGCCTCTAAGAAGAGAATGAGGGCGTCCGCCGACACACATCGGCGCCCCGCTTCAACTTTTGCCCCTGGCGACTTGGTGTGGCTTTCTGCCCAAAATATCAGGCTGCGGGCCGAGTCCACCAAGTTCGCCTCGCGATACATTGGTCCCTTCAAAATCCTCGAGCGGATCAGCTCGGTGGTCTACCGTCTGGCTCTTCCACCACACTTGGCCATCTCTGACGTCTTCCACATGTCCCTTCTCAAACCTGTTCACATGTATTGATTAATAGTAATAGATCAGTATTAGAATAGTCCCAACATTCAAGTTCAACGGTGTTAGTAATTAGTCGAAAGGGTTATTTCCGGAGTCAACGTCTTTCTTTGCTGTCCTCAATCAGTGGGGTTAGTTCATTAGTGCATCTCATACATGGAGAGACAAAAAGAGAGAAGCCACACAAATTGAACAGTACCCGATACAAGGGGATATCAGTTTTTCCTTTTAGTCAACTAACCTCTATAGGTTATGCATATGCATAACAATTTTTTAAAAGCAGGGATAAGGCAATGAGGTGCGCTTCAGCGTGCTTCAGTAGTGGGTAATGTAGCAGAGCTCCAGTTTCAAATGACGTCAAACATGCGGAAAGGAAAAAAAGGGGGACACAGGTGCCCTCATTGAGCAGTACCTTAATAGCTACTCTTTTTAAGAAAATGAGCCAGCTACTGATAGGGGAACCATGATTCTGTGGGGTCCTTTCATACACTCTTAGGGTCTCACACTCCATACCTTTATGATATTAGCTGACAGAAGAAGTCACTTCTCACCTAATCCTGTTGTTCTCTCCTCTTACCTTTGTAATACTTATGATTCATGTAACTGAAGGATATATCACGAGTTCCACGTAGGCCTAATGAGTTTATACTCTTAGAAATAGATAAATCACTATAGATAAAGGGGCCATAAATACTTAGTAAGACAGGTTAATGAGGCTAACTGAGCTATAAACTGTCATGAGGATAGATAAATGAGAATGATATTGGGATCTTGTGTAATTTACCCAAGACCTATTAAAGCTTTCAGCACGTCTACACAAATACTAATAATTAACAGCCGAGTACAATCTGATTGGTTAACGAATATGAATATGATTGGTTGGAACCATTTATGCTTACTGTTGAATGATCAATTGTCCAATGAAATATGATTATGTAATGTAACCGCCTACTCAAATGAGCATATAAGCTTGACCTGATTAAAATTAGCCAGGCGTAGCGTGGCATCTTACAGATACATACCCTGTCTCTGTGTCGGTTTGTCACCTTGCCCGGGCAACACGCTATCAATCTGGCTACCATCCGGCATACCTAAAGATCTCCCGTTGAGAGATAAACCCATCACTACTAACCTTGGGTGGTTATGCAACATGCATAACACTGGATTCAGCGCCTGGAGGATATTACCAAAGTGGTTCATCTCCAAAATCCACAGGGTCCAGTTAGAGCAGCGGAGACTGGCTTTCACTTAGCTTGGTTGGGTGGTCCGTAGATCCAGAGAGTGAGTCCGGGTAAGTTGCAGAGCCGGCGATAACGCCAGCTAACGTGGGGCCAAAGGAAGGTAATACCACGTGATCGCAGGACCTGCGAGTCATGTGGTTGGAAGGTCCTTTCAGATCTTCAACGAGATGAGGCCGCGGGGATGATCCAGGGGAGAGGCGGGAGTCAATTACACCATTAATCCGTGGTTTAAGCAGGTAACATCAATGAGGTAAACGCCGGACGGCATGAAGGTAGAGGCGAGTTCCTGGGCACAAACAGGTAACTCGTGACTGCAGGACCTGTGGATCACGTTACCAGAAGGTCCTTGTAGTGCTAAGGAAAGACAGCTTACCTGCGGCTCCTGCCGTCAGCCTCCAAGGAGGAAAGAGGTCATTCAGATAGCGTGGAGATGGTCAGAAATAGGAGCGCTAGCCGTGCGTTCTTTAAAAAATGCAGCTCTAGCCATGTACCTCATGAGAGGAAGTGGTGACAGTTCTGGGTGGTATCCTGGTCACAAACGGAGCGCAAGGAAGGGAGAGGGTGAATTAAAATCTTCTTTTTATCAGTGCATGATCCACAACACGTTTCAACAGAATCATCTGTCTTCCTCAGGTGGCAGTACACAGATCATATGAGGGGGCAGGTATTTAAAGGGGTAGTGACCAATGGGGGGAGAGACAGGTGATTAATAGGTCAAGACAATTACAACATGTTGCATCAAGAAAAACAAGGTAAAATATTTAAAAAATTATATATCAGATACAATAAACAGTCAATATTACTGGAATCATTAAAAATAAAGATAAAAGAAAAAAAAAGATAATATCCTCCAGGTGCTGAATTCAGTGTTATGCATGTTGCATAACCACCCAAGGTTAGTAGCTGGCTTATTTTCTTAAAAAGAGTAACTATTAAGGGTACTGCTCAATTAGGGCACCTGTGTCCCCCTTTTTTTCCTTTCCGCATGTTTGACGTCACCTTATTGCCTTATCCATGCATATGCATAACCTATAGAGGTTAGTTGATTAAAAGGAAAAACTGATATCCCCTTGTATCGGGTACTGTTCAATTTGTGTGGCTTCTCTCTTTTTGTCTCCCCATGTATGGGATGCACTTATGAACTAACCCCACTGATTGAGGACAGCAAAGAAAGACGTTGACTCCGGAACTAACCCCTGCAACTAATTACTAACCACCGTTGGACTTGAATGTTGGGACTATTCTAATACTGATCTATTACTATTAATTAATACTGCTGGACTAATTTATTGTGATCTAAGACCGTTATTTATACTTTTTTTTGCTGCTTTTTTCCTTTCCTATGTCCTCCCCTCCTTTTTTTTGCCACCATGATAAGAACCCCCTAATTCATATCACTTTTTAATAATTTTTCCTCATCATGAACTATACCAATTCTAGGTCTGAGGCATTTAGGGTTGATAGGATCATCCAGGTTATAGGGATACGCTCTGGGCTCACGCCCTCTATCCCGTCAAAACCCAGATTAGACGATGAGAACAGAAAAAATCTAGCAAAAATGTTTTTCACCTTTGAAGATCTCAATAAGGTGGAAATCACCAATCAGATAGATGTGCTTTTTCTACAGCAATATATTGCTGAGAATCTGGTCCCAAAAGGGTTAATGGTTGCTCAGCAATCTTCCTACTTAAATGATCCTGAGCTTAGCAAATCCTGGGATAACATACGTTTAAAATGCTCCATTGCTCTAATGGAACTATTAATTTCCAAATGAAGATCTTTGGCACAATCTGCTCTTGTTGAATTGGATCACCTTAAAACTAAGTTGCAGGAATTTTCAATGTCCATGGATTTTCAGGATTTAAACTATAAACTGTACAATAAGTTATTGAAATTCAAAGAAGGATTGATACATAAAAAGTTGGTAAACTTTTGAGAGATAGGGTGGCTATTGTGGCTAAGAAACAGATCATGTCAGTGGATTCCACTGATGCAGCCAATAAGCCCCCTTTAACCCCTCAAAAAATTAGGGGGCCCTCCATTAAAATAAATAAGGGGGATAAATTTAAAAATAAGCAACAAAATATATTCTACCAAAAACATAAGGATACCTTAAAAGGAAATATTAATGTGGTAGGGCCCGATATAAGTATTACCCCTACTGTTAATTCTGATCCATCAACCTCTATCGATGTCACAGCACCCCTATTGGTGGAAAACACCAGTGGGGTATTTGAGGAACCCCACATTGCTACACCTTATTGTGAAACTTCTTCATCCATTGCTCCCTCTAAAATACTTTAGGGTCCCTTGAATGATGAATTGGGGGTATTTCTCAGTTTACCATCCATGATGACCCCCCTTCATCCCAATCATCTACAAATTCTGTGTCCTTCTTCGCCCTGCTATCCTCTCTAAGTTCAGCTATCCCTCTACTACCTGTTATTGAGACAGTGGAAACCACTAGTCTACTTATTACAAATTTGGATGACTCATCACATACTACTAATAATATCCCTTTTTCTTTAAAATCCCCACTGAGCCAGGGCGGGTGTCCTGAGTGCAAAAACAGGGCTCAAAGATACCTGTGGAGCAGGGCAGCAGTGGTGACGATGCGTGCCTCAGAGTATCAGGACCTGAAGCACGTGACTGCTGGGGGCGTGGCCTCAGCTCCACAGATCTAGGAGCTGCAGGGAAACTCCTAGAAAGGTAACTACAGGACAATGTTACCAAGGGGCATAGACAGAGACAGAAACCAGATGAAGCAAGGGTCAAAGCACAAGATAGCAATACAGTACCAAAGGGTTAGACAGAATGGATAGTCAGGATGTAGCAATAGGTCAGAAAACCAGAACGGGCAATAGACGGTACAATAGGGACAAACTGTAACGGAGTAACGATAGCCAAGCCAGGAGGTCAGAACCGGAGAAGACAATAGTACCAAAGCGAGAGACAGAGTACAGAGTGAGGGAACAGGCCGGGTCATACACTGGAAGCAAACAAGCAACGCAGAATACACGCTCACCAGGGGTCAGACACACCAGAACAACAGTATAGCTGACAGAGAACCCTGGTAAAGAGTGAGTATAAATACCCCTCCCAGATCCAGAAAGAGACCACAAACACTTAACCCTGTGAGTGCAGGGCAAGAACCCTGTTCAAACCATGACAGTACCCCCCTCTTAACGGGGGGCCACTGGACCCCCAGGCTTGTCTGGGTATATGGCGTGGAAAGCCCGCACCAGACGATCGGCATGCACCGAACTGGCCAGAACCCATGACCAATCCTCCAGAGAGTAACCCTTTCTGTGTATCAGATACTGGAGTCTCCGGCGCACCCATCGGGAGTCAACAATGCGCCCTACTTCATACTCCAGCTGCCCCTCTACCAGCACTGGCAGAGAATTTGACGAGGGATCTTCTCTCACCGTCCCCACAGGCTTTAACAGGGACCTGTGGAAGACATCAGAAATTTTAAAAGAGGTGGGCAGCTGGGTTAACAACCTCCACAACTTTGTATGGGCTAATAAACTTGGGGCCCAGCTTTATAGATGGTATCTTAAGCTTGATATTGCGGGTGGATAGCCACACCTTCTCCCCTACTGCAAATGCTGGACCTGGCCCCCTCCTCCTGTCAGCAAACCGCTTATAGTTTTCCTGGGCCTTGGAAATATTCCTCTGATCCTCCCTCCAAAGAATTCTAAGATGTTGTGTCGCACCCTCAGCTCCAGGACAACCTGAATCCATGTGGGAAAACTCTCCAAAATGTGGGTTAAACCCATAGTTGACCTGAAAGGGAGATTTCCCAGTAGATTGACTCACACGATCGTTGAATGCAAACTCTGCCATGGGCAATACCTCACACCAGTCCTCCTGCCTGGAAGAGGCCAAGCATCTCAGAATCTGCTCCAATGATTGGTTCGTGCGCTCCGTCTGTCCATTAGACTCTGGGTGGTAGGCAGAGGAGAAGGACAACGAAATCCCCAGCTTTTTGCAAAAAGCCCTCCAGAACCTGGCTACAAACTGTACCCCTCTGTCTGACACCACATTCATAGGCACTCCATGCAACCTAATTATGTGCCACATAAATAAGCAGGCCAGGGTTTCAGCAGATGGTAACGCAGGGAGAGGTACAAAGTGGGCTTGTTTTGAAAACCTATCCACCACCACCCATATCACTGAGTTGCCCCTGGAAGGAGGAAGATTTGTGATAAAATCCATGGACAAATGTGTCCATGGTCTATCCGGAATTGGCAAAGGCACCAATTCCCCGGCCGGCCGGACCTGAGAACTTTTAGAACGAGCGCACACCCCACATGCAGTCACAAATTTTTTGTTACCATAGAGGGCCACCAGAAATCCCTTGCAATTGCCCCCCGGGTAGCTGCAATCCCAGGATGAGCACTCAACATAGAATCGTGAAATTCCTGCATAAGTCCGAGACGGAAACGTTCCAGTACAAACAATTTACCCGGGGGTTTACCACCAGGAGCCCGAGCCTGGGCCTCCGAAATCCCTCTCTGTAACTCAGATGAGATTTTGGCCACCACTACTCCTGGATGAAGAATGGAGGAGGGAGGTTCTGGAGGGGACACTGAATCAAAGCTTCGGGATAAGGCATCAGCCTTGATGTTTTTAGATCCCGGGTGGAATGTGATGGTAAACTGAAATCGAGAAAAAAAAGCGCCCACCAAGCCTGTCTGGGGGTCAATCTCTTGGCAGACTCGATATAGGCCAAATTTTTGTGATCAGTGATGACTGTAATGGGATGAACAGCCCCCTCCAGGAAATGTCTCCATTCTTCAAAAGCCAACTTTACCGCCAACAACTCTCTATTGCCGACATCGTAATTTCTCTCGGCAGAGGAAAATTTTTTAGAGAAGAAGGCGCAAGGCCTCAGATTAGTAAGGGTAGGAGGGCCCTGAGACAAAACTGCCCCCACCCCTACTTCCGAGGCGTCAACCTCCACAACAAAAGGTCTTGATGGTCGGGTTGTTCCAATACAGGGGCTGAAGAAAAGCACTATTTTAATGACCAACTTTTTACATCAGCTCCCTTGAGAGTGAGGTCCGTAAGAGGCTTTACCACCTGTGAGAAGCTCTTAATAAATTTCCTATAAAAGCTGGCAAAGCCCAAAAATTGCTGCAACCCTTTCAAGTCATGAGGTTGCACCCACTCCGTAACAGCATGGACCTTCTTTGGATCCATGCAGAACCCCTCCCCTGACACAATCAACCCCAGAAAAGATACTTCTTGCATGAAAAATGAGCATTTTTACAACTTGGCATGCAAATGATTCTCCCTCAGTCTCATGAGAACCATCCGCAAATGGTGCAAGTGAGATTGACTGTCCACCGAGTACACCAGAATGTCATCCAAATAGATAACCACAAAACGACCAATTAAATCAGAGAAAATCGCATTAATAAAATTCTGAAAAACAGCAGGACGTTGAAGCCAAGGCATACCCAGTACCAGTCCAGCCGGCCGGCAGATTATTTAGAACGAAACACCTTAATTTTTCCACGTGAGTGGAACCCACTTTCAGAGAAAAGGTATCAGTCATGAAACAAATTCCCTCCTGGGTGATAGGAGAAGAATCAATAGCCACAATTTTAACAGGATCTTTTAACCTCGCTGTCCCTATCTTATGAAAAGTCACAACTTTGGCATCGATCAGATTAATAGAAGAACCACTGTCAACAAAGGTGGTAGTCCCAACTGGACCGCCTGTAATTTCCAGTTCCACCGGAAACAGAATTTTAGTAAGTGAGGAAAAGGGTACCTGGGAGTCTGGGCAACCTCCTCGATTGTTACCCAGACTCAGTCGTTTTCCTGACGGCTTCACTGAATAAGGGCAAGAAGGACAGTTCCTTCTCCAATGTCCAGCGGATCTACAGTAAATGCACAATTGGTTGCATCCTTCTCTGAAAGACCTGAACTCCTTTTTATCCCCTATGAAAAGGTCTGGCAATTTCACCGGAGATTCGGAGAATGCCAATGACACATCTCTATCCCCAGCACTAGGAGCCCCTGCAGCGGCAGCCCCCTGCATAGTATCCACCAACTGTTGCTGGGTCTGGGCCATCATGCACTGTACCACATTAAGTTTGTGGAACATTTGGGTCAGGTGCTTGACCTGATCATCCAAAGCTTGTATGGGATCCATGAGGATAACACTTTTTTTTTTTTCTTCAGAGGAAAAAAAAACTGAAATGGTCAGCTATAATGTCAGGAGCCCCACACTGCACTTGCTCACTGAGCCAGCGTGGGTGTCCTGAGTACAAAAACAGTGCTCAAAGATACCTGTGGAGCAGGGCAGCAGCGGTGACGATGCTTGCTTCAGACCTGAAGCACGTGACTGCTGGGGGCGTGGCCTCAGCTCCACAGATCTAGGAGCTGCAGGGAAACTCCTAGAAAGGTAACTACAGGACAATGTTACCAAGGGGCATAGACAGAGACAGAAACCAGATGAAGCCAGGATTCAAGCACAAGATAGCAATACAGTACCAAAGGGTTAGGCAGAATGGATAGTCAGGATGTAGCAATAGGTCAGAAAACCAGAACGGGCAATAGACGGTACAATAGGGACAAACTGTAATGGAGTAACGATAGGCAAGCCAGGAGGTCAGAACCAGAGAAGACAATAGTACCAAAGCTAGAGACGTAGTACAGAGTGAGGGAACAGGCCGGGTCATACACGAGAAGCAAACAAGCAACGCAGAATACAAGCACACCAGGGGTCAGACACACCAGAACAACAGTATAGCTGACAGAGAACCCTGGTAAAGAGTGAGTATAAATACCCCTCCCAGATCCAGAAAGAGGCCACGAACACTTAACCCTGTGAGTGCAGGGCAAGAACCCTGTTCAAACCATGACATCCCCCCTCTCCATCCAGGCTCCTTCAACCTCCAAAGCCACCCTGGGAAATAACAATAAAAATAAGATTACCCATTTTTTTCAGGTGGCCCCAGGCATCACATCAAAAATAAAAAGGAAAAGAGAAGGAGAGGATGTAGTGGTAGTGGAAAATCGAGATCTAATATAAATCCAAAAATAAAAAAATCAACCCTAAACCGAGAGGTGAAATAGTTAAATCCAACATTTTTAATTTATCTAAATACACACTTTCTGTCCCTGAAATATTCCTGTTGGAATGAGGCCTTTCTTAAATACTTTTAATCTGTACATCGATCTAAACTAGTTTTTTTTAGAAAAATCACTGTGCAACGATACTTTCTCATCGAAGCTAATAAAAAAACAACCCCTGAGTTGCAACTGATAAATCCTAATCCCTATACCCACGTGAATCCAAAAGTTAGTTCTAGCAATTTTTTCAATTTTTATCCTGTCCACCATAAAGGCCCACATGTAGAAACCTTTCAGCAACTTATATTGAAGGATTTGCGGTCTTTGTCTCCTGTTTTAAAAAAAACCTAGAACTTAAGTCCCGCTGAAAAAACAGCGCTTCAATCTCTTAGAGCTAATAAAGACATAATTAATAGAAATGCAGATAAAGGGGGTGGGGTGGTGATTATGGGTAGATATTGTTACAACCATGAGGGTATCAGGTTACTTAATGATCCTTAATACTATGATAAACTTGCTCATGATCCCACACCCTCCATTTTTGCGGAATACACCGCACTTATTAAAGAAGCCAGATTGCTCGGGATACTTTACCTGAAGGAATATAGATTTCTTAGTATTTCTAAATTCAGATTGCCCTTCTTTTATTATTTACCTAAGATCCATAAAGACCCTACAAATCCCCCTGGTGGCCCTATTATTCCAGGGATTAAGTCAATCACATGCAATCTTCCCCATTACGTTGACTTATTTTTACAGAAGTATGTTTTAAACTTACCCTCTTATCTTAAAGATTCTTCTAATTTAATTGATCTTTTACTGTCCCTACCTACCATTACCAATTGCCTCTTGATAACCCTTGATGTGCAGGCCCTTCATACGAATATCCGTCATGATTTGGGGTTAGAAGCAATCCAACAATTTTTGCCAAAGGATGTTCTTTTACCCTCCTTACAAAAAAAATATCTAGAGAAATCCATCCTATTTGTTCTGAACAATAATGTTTTCTCTTTTGAGGGCACATGCTACCGCCAGGTGAGGGGCTGCGCGATGGGGACGAGAATTGCCCCCAGGTATGCTAACCTGTTTATGGGGGCTTTTGAGGCCTTATTCATCGCGCAGTCCCTACTTGCGGTAGGTAAGATAGCACTTTATAGATGCTTCATTGATGTCTTGTTCATTATTTGGAGAGGTTCAGAGTCAGGAGCAATTGAGTTTACCCAGTCCCTGAATCATAATAATTGGGGTCTCACTTTCTCCTCCAATATTTCCACCGCAGGCATTCAATTTTTGGATCTAATGATTAATGTTGACCAACAAGGTCAAATCTCTACATCAACCTATTTCAAAAAAGTTGATGTTAATAGCTACCTTGATTTTTCCAGCGGCCACCTCCTGAAATGGATTTTGAATATTCCATATGGGCAATACTGGAGAGTCCGTAAGAACTGTAGCAATGACAGTGATTTTTTAAAAGAGGCAAAAATTCATTAACAAGGGCTATCCTAAAAAATTATTGAAAAATGCCTTCACTACGGCCAATTATTTCTCACAGAAAGATTGCATTGAGAAAATCAGAAATAAAAATGTAGATAAAATCTCTGCACAAAGGAAGGCCGGACCTGCGGATTTTGTGAGATGGGGTCTGATCACCGCTTTCAATCGTTCTCACACATGCATACGCAATTTAATAAAAAAATTTTGGTTCATCTTAAAGGGTGATCCTATTTTGTCTAGCCATTTACCGGCACAACCCTTGACAATTTTTAGAAAGAATAGGACCCTACGTAATTTGGTGGCCCTGAGTAATACTTCTATCAGACATTCACCCCAACCAATAACCCAAGGTCCACAGAACCCAGGGTGTTTTGCCTGTAGAACTCCCAAATGCCTCTGTTGCACATCTATTTTTAACAGGGTGCAATATTTCAAATCTCGCACTACTGGTTCATCTTTTAAAATAAACTGTCACGTTACCTGTCAGTCAAATTATGTCATCTTCTTAATTGAATGTGACTGTGGGCTGCAATATGTGGGCAGGACTATTCAGTCTATGCATAATAGACTGAATAAACACCGTTAAAATATCAAAAATGGGTATCTGCTTCACAGCTTATCTAAACACTTTTTGCTGACACATAATAAGAATCCAGGTTCGCTAAAGCTCACAGTTATAGAGCATATCAGAGATGACGTACCCAATCGCTATGAGAGCTTAATAAGGAGGGAAAGTTTTTGGATCTTCAAACTAGGTACGCTAGCACCAGAAGGGTTAAACTTAACGATTGAGAAACCCATTTGATAGTCATTGTGTATTTTATCTGTTATGTTATGTTATTTTAGCATATTTTTATCTTTATTTTTAATGATTCCAGTAATATTGATTGTATCTGTTATATAATTTTTTAAATTTTTTACCTTGTTTTTCTTGATGCATCATGTTTTAATTGTCTTGACCTATTAATCACCTGTCTCTCCCCCTTGGTCACTACCAATTGTAAATACCTGCCTCCTCATGTGATCTGTGTACTGCCACCTGAGGAAGACAGATGATTCTGTTGAAACACGTTGTGGATCATGCACTAATAAAAAGAAGATTTTAATTCACCCTCTCCCTTCCTTGTGCTCCGTTTGTGACCAGGATACAACCCATAACTGTCACTGCTTCCTCTCATGAGGTACCTGGCTGGAGCCGCATTTTTTAAAGAATGCACGGCTAGCGCTCCTATTTCTGACCGTCTCCATGCTATCTAGAGACCATGTCACAGTATATCCGGGAGAACCTGGCAAGAGGGTTTATCAGAAAGTCGGTGTCGCCAGCTGGGGCAGGGTTCTTCTTCGTGCAGAAGAAGAGTGGAGAGCTGCATCCCTACATTGACTACAGAGGTCTGAATGCTATTACAGTTAAAAACAAATACCCTCTTCCTTTGATCTCTGAGTTGTTTGACAGGTTGCGAGGGGCCTGGATCTTCACTAAGTTGGATCTACGGGGGGGCTAACAACCTGATCCGCATACGCGAAGGAGACAAGTGGAAGACAGCCTTTAATACCAGGGATGGCCACTATGAGTACCTGGTCATGCCCTTCAGCCTCTGTAATGCACCTGCTGTCTTCCAAGACTTCGTAAATTACGTCTTTTGTGATATGCTCTCCACCTCGGTGGTGGTCTATCTGGATGACATCCTCATCTTTTCTCCAGATTTGGCCTCTCACCGGAGAGACGTCTGCAAGGTCTTCGACCATTTGCGGGTGAATTCTCTCTTCGCCTAGTTGGAGAAGTGCCAATTTGAGCAGGAGTCCTTGCCGTTCCTGGGCTATATCAACTCGGCCCAGGGGTTGGCTAAGAATCCTGTCAAATTGCAGGTGGTAATGGACTGGCAGGAGCCCCATTTTCTTAAAGCAGTGCAGCGCTTCTTGGGGTTCGTTAATTACAACCGTCAGTTCATTCCCCACTTCTCCACACTGGTAGCTCCTTTGGTGGCACTCACCAAAAAAGGAGCTAATCCCAAGGTTTGGTCAGAACAGGTCTCCATGGCCTTCTTTTCTCTGAAAACCCATTTTGCTGGCGCTTCTATCCTACACCGTCTCGATGTGGATAAACCTTTTATCCTAGAGGTGGATGCCTCATCTCTCGGTGCAGGAGCAGTCCTTTTCCAGAAGGATGCTCAAGGTCGGAAGCATCCCTGCTTCTTCTCTAAGACCTTCTCACCGGCGGAGAAAAACTACTCCATCGGCGACAGGGAGTTGCTGGCAATGAACTTGGCCTTTTCCGAGTGGAGACATCTCAAGGAGGGAGCCCGGTTCCCCTTTCAGGTGTACACGGACCATAAAAACTTGGTCTATTTCCAAGCGGCCCAGCGCTTGAACTCTCGTCAAGCTAGGTGATCGCTCTTCTTCTCCCCCTTCCGCTTCCCCTTGCACTATCTGTCCGGTGAGAAGAACGTCCATACTGATGCTCTCTCTCGCTCGGTGGTCTCAGAGGAGGAGGCTGAGCCTCGGCTAATCGTCCCTACTGAGAGTCTGAGGACCGTGGCACCGGTTGCTATCGAGTCAGTGCCGCCGGGCAAGACCTTTGTCCCTCCTCGCCTGCGGCCAGAGGTTCTCACATGGGCACACGCATCCAGGGTGGGTGGTCAGTTTGGCAATAAGCGGACCACAGAACTCCTGGCAAGGTCTTATTGGTGGCCGCACATGGCTCGGGACACGAAAGAATACATTCAGGCATGCGTCTCTTGTGCTCTGAATAGGTCCTCTAGGCAGAGGCTGGTTGGGTTACTGTATCCCCTGCCGGTGGCAGACAGACCCTGGGAGATGGTTGACAAGGATTTGGTGGTCAGCCTGCCCAAGTCCGGTGGCAGCACGGTCACCTGGGTGGTCACCGATCATTTTTCTAAAATGGTGCATCTGGTGCCACTCGCGCAGCTGCCTTCCGCTCGTGGTCTCGCCGCACTGTTCATAAAGCACGTATTTCATTTGCACGGCATGCGGGACAAAATAGTTAGTGACCGAGGACCCCAATTTGCGCCTCGGTTTTGGAGGGACCTCCGCAGCCTACTCAGTATCGAGCTAAACTTGTCCTCCGCCTAGCATCCCGAGACGAATGGGTTGGTTGAGAGAGCCAACCAAACTCTGGTCACGTACCTGCGACATTTTGTTTCAGCCAGGCAGAATGACTGGGCATCCTTACTACTGTGGGCTGAATTTGCCCTGAATAATGCAGTGGCTGATTCCACTGGTCAGACGCCGTTCCTCCTTAATTTCGGCCATCATCTGCGCGTCCCCGTCCCAAAGCCTGTGTCTTCCACTGATTCCAGGGTGGCAGACTGGACAGAGGAGGCTTGCAACATTTGGGATCGCACCCAGGATGCCATTCGAGCCTCTAACAAGATAATGAGGGCGTCCGCCCGAAATATCAGGCTGCGGGCCGAGTCCACCAAGTTCGCGCCGCAATAAATTGGTCCCTTCAAAATCCTCGAGCGGATCAGCTCAGTGGTGCACCGTCTGGCTCTTCCACCACACCTGGCCATCTCTGACATCTTCCACGTGTCCCTTCTCAAACCTGTTCACATGTCCTGGTTTTACGACTCATCTGCCGGGATATCAGACTTGTCTTCGGACGAGTTTGAGGTCAACGCCATTGTGGAACGCAGGGTGGTGCGTGGCAAAAAGTTTTATTTGGTGGATTGAAAGGGTCATGGTCCAGAGACCCGGACCTGGGAACCAGTGTAGAACATCCACGCCCCGCTCCTTATCACGGCATTTGAGCATAGTGAGGCTCAGAGCGGAGGGGGCCCTAGGAGGGGGTAATGTTAGGCATCGGGTTCCTGCAACTGCATAGCAGGGATCCAGAGCCTCACATTCAGCAGTCTCCCATTCTCCATCGACCGCAGAGGACCCTGCTCAGCAGTCCCGTCATTCCCGACGCTCTGCTCAGAACAGTTCTGTAGGTCTGGTTGTTACTGCCACCATTGGGCGAGCAATAGCAACGCAGGCTGCTCAGCAGCAAGCCACTCCAGAGGCTAAGTCCTTCCGTTGCTCCACTGAGCATGCTCACGAGACGATCTCCCATTGGAGATCGGGAGTCACATGCACAGGTCCTTCTCCAGATCTGATTGGTCCATTTCAGGGATCTGGAAGCTTCCGGAAGGTCCCGGCTATGAAAGGTTCGCATGGCCGCTCAGCCATGCGCTAGTATAGACTCTAGTTGCTAACTATGTGAATGATGACGATGCATGGACTTGCAAATGACTCATTAAGATTCCCCTCCCTCTGATATTACGTGTGTGGATAGGGAACTAGTGATAGAGTCAGCGCCAGTCAGTGGCAAGCTACAGGCCACAGTGCATATCATCCACTGTACTAGCATTCGACAGTATGCCAGCTACCGGGCATTGTCGTCCTGAGGCAGTGTCTCTAGCAGCAGTGCAGTCAGCAGTACTTATTGGCATCCACGGTTGCGACGCTGCACGCAAAGTAGGTCTAGAGGGATGCTGACCCTGTGTCTTGGGTCCGAGTCCTGTGACCATATACCGTGCTCAGCATTTGTGTTTAACGCCTTGGCATCTCTGTGAATTAACAGAGTCCGCCCAGAGCACACCGGGTGACGTTCAACCCATGTGCGCAATACTGCCATATCGAGTATCTGCCATTACATAGCAGCAGTGTAACACCTCTGCATGGTGGACCCCGGGCGACGATCGCACTTTCTATTATTTATTATTTAGTGCGTTCCGCCGTCCTTAATACCCCCATTGAAGTTAACGGGCCCGGTACCGAGTAGCCTAAGGCCCTGAGGGGTGCTCCAACTGGCGTCATGATGAACAGGATTTATCAAGCATAGCAAACCTGGGAACAAGGAGCCTGGCAAAGCTGGGTACTGTGTGCCATAGACTTTATTAAACTGTGTGCTAGAGACTTTGATGAGCTGTCAAATAACCACCATAACTGCGTCTCACAGTGCGTGCAAGCATAGAGGGGCGTGCCATTGTGGGTGGAGCCAGAAATGAAGCACGACACGAAGCCCTGCCCGCGCTCTGATGTTAGTGGGTGAAGTGAAGCTGGAACTGCGCTCTATTGTGAGCAAGAGAAAAGCAAGAAGATCCGATTTGGAGACTAGGAAGAGCTCAATGCAGTCTATCAGAGAGCAGCTGTTGACAACAGTAAAGGTACACTGAAGGAGGAAGAAAATGCCCAACTCGGGTGAAGATTCAGCGGTGATTGCAGCCGCAGCCTCCATAATGCCGCTATCAATGCCATATATACCTGGAGCGGCCTGGTTACCACAGTATTCAGGGGAGTCGCACACCCTGAGCAATTTTAAGGAAAGACTATGTAGTTTGTTCAAAGTGTACCCGCTGTCTGAGAGTCAAAAAGTCAGTATCCTCATTGGCCAGTTAACTGGTGCGAACCAGAGAGATGTAAAGTCCTGGCCGGACACTGATAAAGGAACTGTCAAACAAATCTTGGCCAGACTGAAGAACACATTTGATACCCGCACTGCAACAGAGATAAAAATGAGATTCTTTTGGTGCAAACAGAGGGTGCAGGACAGTATATGGAACTATGCCCTTAACCTTCAGAAGGTGCTATGGGCCGTAAAGCAGGTTGACCCTGAAAGCGTGCAAGATGAATATAGATTACTAATGGAGCAGTTTATAGAGGGACTCCAGTCTAACAATCAAAGGACACAGCTGCGCATAATGGCCCTACAAAATCCTGAATTGGACTTTGCACACTTTAAGGATAGAGCCATTCGAGTGCTGCGTGAACCAAATTCTAGCAGCACAGAGCCCTCTAGGCATCCAGCAATTACATACCAGCAGGAGGAGCATCCTTTCCAAAGACCCCTATTGAGACTGACATGCCGTCCCAAGATGATGACTCTGCTGCAGACTTACATCTCCAAGTCAAGGAACTAACCAAAAGTGTGGCTGCACTCACAAAAACTGTGCAGTGTAAGGCCTCTTTCACACTTCAGTTTTTTGCCATCAGTCAAAATCCGCCAAAATTTGAAAATGGCGGATCCGCTTTTTCTTGTTGCGGATCCGCCATTTTCCCCATTGGGATACATTAGTGGCGGATTTTGACGGATGGTCGTCCGTTGCGTCCGTTATTCGGCGGATCCGCAAAATTCCTTGCGGATTCTGTCTGAGGGGGACGGAGCATGTAACGTTTTTTTTCGCCGTCAAAATGGCGGATGACGGCGGATCCGCTGTCATCCGCCATGCGGTAGAATGGGCTCCTATGGGCGGCGGATCCGCCGGGATCCGCCGGGATCCGCGATTTTGCGGAATCCGCCGGCAGGATCCGCAAAATCGCACTGCGCATGCCCAGAAAAAAAGATACTTTTCCAGACAGTCCCAAAACTATATAAGATGGGCTAATTGGGCCCAGACATGCAGTAGCAGCCAGACAGCAAACAAGCCATCCACCCACCAAGCCTGCCAGACCACCCACCCAAGCCTGCCAGACCACCCACCCAGCCTGCCAGACCACCCAGCCTGCCAGACACCCACCAAGCCTGCAGCCACACAGCTATCAAGAGGCCTGTCAGTACCAGCTTACCAAGTGTGAGTATACCTATGACATTTCTGTGTATGGCCTGCTAGTGTGTAGCGTGTGTGTGTGTGTGTGTGTGTGTGTGTGTGTGTGTGTGGTCTGCGAGTGTTGCATGTCTGTTTTTTTTATATTTTTTTTTCTGTTGCTTGTGTACTGCATTTTATTTTCATACAACTGTAATTTATATTGTATTTTTTATGCTGTGATTGCTGCGATTGAGTGGTGTATGGTATGTGGTGTAATTGGGCCCAGACAATCCGGCACCAGCAACACTGAAGACTCCAAGCAAGATATCCGACTCCAGCCTGCCTGACAGAAGATTCAACTAGAGCTATAAAACCTGTCTGCCCAGCTGCAAGTCTACCACCTGCAAGACCCCTGGAGCGTGTGTGTGTGTGTGTGTGTGTGTGTGTGTGTGTGTGTGTTGCATTTTTTTTTTTTTTTTCCATCTTTTTTTTTTTCTGTTGCATGTGTACTGCATGTTATTTTCATACAACTTTAATATTGTATTTCTTGCTGTGATTGTGTGGTGTAAGGCCGGTTTCATATTTGCACTTTATAGCGCAGTGATAACCTGCACACGTCCGCCACTAATCCCCGTCCCATCTGGTCATCACTGCCTACTAGCACACATGGACGCTTGCGATCTGCACACCCTATCTTTAGTATGGGGTGCGCAGATTGCAAGCGTTCATGTGCGCTAGTAGGTGGGGATTAGTGGCGGACGTGTGCAGGCCATCGCTGCGCTATAAAGTGCAAATGTGAAACCGGCCTAACTGGTATTGTATGTGGTGTTATTGGGCCCAGACATCTGGCAACAGCCACACTGAAGACACCGAACCAGACATCAAACACCAGCCTGACTGATAGGATTTCAAACTCCGCTGCAAATCTTCCACCTGCAAGACACCTGGAGTGTGTAGCCTGGCTGTGTGTTATGCGTGTTTGTGGTTTTTTTTTTTAAATATTTTAATTTTGTAATGTATCTGTTGTAAATTTGCGTTTTGTTATTTTTCATGTATTGTGGTATTTAAAATAAAGAGCAGAGTAGCTCCTATTTGTTGGGGAAAAAAAATAATAAAAAAAATAAATAAATAAATTGTTTTGAAAAAATCTCCTTTGTATCATTTTAAAAAAGGTAAAATTAAGTTACCATAAAGGTAATTAAAATTTTTTGGTATACAAGTGTGGTTAAAAGTGAGATTGCAACATACCATGAAAAAATGGGTATACACAGCTGAGTTTCAGGGAATTCAAAACCATGCAAACACAGTGGGTATACACAGAAATTAAACACCTTCAATCACTGGTTACATACTCTGTTGAGAGTTTCAGGGAATGCAAACACTGGTATACACAGCAATTACACACTACACGCCTTTAATCACTGGTTACACTCTCGGTGAGAGTTTCAGGGAATGCAAACTGGTATACACAGCAATTACACACCTTCAATTACTGGTTACACTCAGTTACAAAACACAAAGAAAGTGGGTTTACACAAAATATTACACACCTTCAATCACTGGTTACACTCTGAGATAAGGGAATGTAGACATGCAAACACTTAAAATTGCGTATAATTAGTTTCAGGGAATTACACATACAAAATGTTTTTTTGTTTTTTTTTTTAAACTTTCATATCATTTTCTTTCAGTTCACACAATGAAGCGCCACCATACAAGCAGACATGGCCAGCCCAACCGCAGCAGAGATTCAGACCGCAGCAGGGATCAACAACGCAGCAGACATGACCGGTCAGACCGCAGCAGAGAGGAACAGCCACACCGCGGCGTACAGGCAACCATTAGTTTCCCTGTAAGTATAAAGACCTGAAAGCTTATTATGATCCTTTGTATAGTAGCTTAACAAGTGTCTTTATACTTGCAGATCACTTCAAGCACTACCAGCAATGCCGCAGCAGAAAGGGTCGCAGCAGAGAGAGCAGCAGCAGAGAGGGCCAGCCAGGCTGCAGCAGAGAGGGCCAGCCAGACCGCAACAGAGACTGCCAGCCAGGCCGAAGCAGAGACTGCCAGCCAAGCACTGTTTTCCCTGTAAGTATAAAAGCCTGAAAGCTTATTATGATACTTTGTATAGTAGCTTAACAAGTGTGTTTATACTTGCAGATCAGTTCATGAAGCAACGCAGCTTCCCCAAGCCGTAATGTCTTCTCCTGAAAGCTCCCCCTCACATCATCAGCGAGCTGAGGTAAAAAAAATTTTGTTTTTTTTTATTTAAAATAATTTTTTTGTGGTTAAAAACACTATCCTATTATGTTTTAACAGGAAGCTGATTCAGAGGAGCTTCCAGGAGGAGACGTGCAGGGTGGAGAGACACACGGAGGGGGTGCGCAGATTGTAAGTTTAGCACATACACAGATACATAATGCTACACCCAACACAAACATTCATCACAGTGCACACACCATAACTACGCATCCATCCAAACAAAATGTTTTTTTTTTTTTCCCACAGTCTTCAGAATCCGGTGCCCGCACTAGAGTGACTCCCAGGACATCCCAGGGTCGTCAAGGTGATGCCTCTGGTGGTCGGCAAACGGTAAGTAACCCTATTTTGATAATTGTTTAAATGAACATCATGTGTTTGAATATAATGTAATTTTTTGCTTTTTGTTTTGTTTTTTATCTTCACAGGTTTCACAGCGTGCTCCCCGCAGACATCAGGAGGAGGGTGTCCTTATTGATACTGATGACCTCATCCATGAGGTGTAAATCCGGGAGCCGCTGTGGAACATGGCAAACCGTCTTCACGCCGACCAACCAACCACCCGACGGCTCTGGGATGAAGTCTGTTCTTCAGTTATTGACAACTGGGAGGAACTCAATGCGAGGGCCAGGGATTTTGTGCGTAAGTATTACAACTTCAGTAACTTATATTTCCAGCATGTGAAGTGTTGAATACTAAACCTTTTTTTTTTTTTTGCTTCACAGGTGACAGGGTTATCACATGGTGGCGGTCGCTCCGGGATCGCTTCAAGAGGGACTACAACAAAGAGATTCAGACCCCGAGTGGATCGTCGGGAGGACGCCGGGGACCCCAGTACAAAAACTACAAAGCCCTGGCGTTCCTGCGATCTACAATAGCGTGCAGAAGGTAAATATTCCCCAAACAATTCCTGTAGTAGAAATGTTTAACCAATTTTTTTTTCAGCAGACTTAAATTAAATATCAATATTTTTAATATACATTTTTTTTCTCCTTTTTTTTTTAGCACCATCTGCAGCACTCGGGAGTCTGCATCAGAGTTGCGTCCCTCTGGAGTGATCCCTAGAGAGACCGCCCCCGGTGACCACATCGAGGTATCCGACCCCTCTGTACCTACCCTCTTGTCTCATCCCTCTATCCCCTCCACCAGCACTGGAGGAGCAGGGCAGACTTCATCACATGAAGCTGCTGGTGACGACTTGTTCCCTGTTCCCCACCCCTCAGACACTGCCGCAACATCTCGACCAACTTTTGGTTCTGGCCGGCAGCGTCTGAGGAGTCAGGAAAGGATGACCTTGTCTGACTGTTTGAGTCTAAACTCAACTGTTCAACACGGTTTCCACACTTATGGACAACGGTTATCTTCTGGGTTGACCATGATCAATCAAAGTATCATGGAACTCAGAAGATACATGGAACAGATGAATTTAGAATCAAACCAGACACCGAGACATACCTTTTTTTAATCTGTTGTCCGGCAAATGGAAGGTTTAAGTACTCACCAGCAGATGCGTGTGATGCAAGCCTGTCAGAATGCTCTAGTGGAAGTGCTTGCTGAAGCATCTCATCCTCCCCCTGTCCATCCTCCCCCTGTCCATCCTCCCCCTGTCCATCCTCCCCCTGTCCATCCTCCCCCTGTCCATCCTCCCCCTGTCTATCCTCCCTCTGTCCATCCTTCCCCCGTCCATCCTTCCACCACCATCCATCACACAGCCGTCCCTCCTCCTACCACTCCCTCTCCTTTCTCTAGTTCCCCATTCCATTCTTCCCAGTACCTACCTTCCCCATTGCATTATACCCCAATGCCCTCACCATACCCACCCCCACATACACCTTCAATGTACCCACAAACCTCGTCTGTCCATCCACTCCCGTCCCAACCACATGTGTTAAACCCCCCTTCCACTTCTGGTCCTCACCAACTCCCTCCCCAGTCCCCTACCCCCCCCCTCGATGTGGTCAACCCTGTTAACCCCTGCAATACTATCTCCACCCAACATTATCATAGTTTGTAATTTTTCTCTTGTAATATACCAAAAAAAAAAATTAAAAAAAGGTAATATACCAAAAAAAATTAAAAAAAGGTAATTACCAAAAAAAATTAAAAAAAGGTAATTATACCAAAAAAAGTTACCAAAAAGGTAATATATACCAAAAAAAGTTACAAAAAAAGTTAAGAAAAATTTAAAAAAAAAAAAAAAATAGTTAATACAAATTGTCAGAAATAGTCTGTTTTTTTTTCAAAAAACTTTATTGTGATGTTTATTTTTTGCTTCTTTCTTTATTCAAATTACACCAGTGGTGTAAAAGGTAAACACAACACTTGGTAGCACAACCTTTGATAACCAACACTTGTGAACATTTCAAAGTGTAAAACGCTTGGTACACAACACTTGGTAACATAGGTACATAACACTTTGTAACTTTACGCTTGGTACCCAACAATTGGTAACACTGCAAAGTGTAAAACTAACCAAATCACATGGTAAAACACAATGCTTGTGCAAAGCAAACACTTGGTAAAATTTCAGATAAAAAAAAAGATAAAAAATTACAATTGGTATGAAGAGAATTATATCATGTCATCTTGCCAGTCCACTTGTCCCTCTGGTATAACAAAATAATCTGCAAAGGTATCCCTAATTCTTGCCACTGAACCAGTACTCCGAAAAGTTTGCTCCTCATAATCCCACAAGGTGGTTTCATACACATTTTCATGGATGGAAACTGGTTCCTTTGAAAGGACAAAATTGTGCAGGATTACACAGGCCTTTACCACCTCATCCACAGTCTCTGTTTTCATTTTCATGGCCGTTAACAGGACTCTCCATTTGGCAGTTAAAATTCCAAACGCGCACTCCACCACTCTGCGCGCTCTGGTTAACCGATAGTTATAGATTCTTTTCTGGTGTGTTAGTCCACGACTACCATATGGTTTCAGTAGGTGTTTAGAAAGTTGAAAAGCATCGTCGCCAACGCACACAAAAGGCATTGGTGGGCCTGTTGTTCCAGGGAGTGGTCTTGGAGGTGGGAAGTTAAAATTGTCTCCATACAAGCGACGGCCCATGGTGGAGATCTTGAATACCTGTGAGTCGTTAGAACGACCGTATGCACCAATGTCCACGGCAATGAATTTGCAGTTTGCATCCGAAATGGCCATAAGCACAATAGAAAAGTATTTTTTATAGTTGTAAAACTGTGAACCAGATCTCATGGGTTTCACAATCCTGATATGCTTGCCATCCACGGCACCGATGCAGTTTGGAAACTGGCAGATTTCTTGAAACTTCTCCGCAATCTCCAGCCACCTCTCCTGGGTTGGCTCTGGGATGTATTCCTCCTGTAGAGAATCCCATAATGCCCGGCAGGTCTGTTGTACAATTCCAGCAATAGTGGAAATCCCAATCCGGAATTGGAAATGGAGGGAGGTGAAGGATTCTCCAGTTGCCAGGAATCTTAAAAAAAGGGAAAAAAAGTAAAATTAATACAAACTACAAGCCATAACATAACAATAAATGCCTGCAGAATCTGAAACATTTTAAAAGGTAGATAACTTACCGAAGGGTCACCATCAAACGCTCCGCCGGTGATATAGAAAACCGCATGTAGGTGTCCCTTCTCCGGATTTGTTCTCCAACACGATCCACCAATATCTCAAAGAATTCCATCCGCATGCGCACGTAGTTGAAGAACGTGTCCGGATTCTCCCTCAATTCCAGGTACAGTGTGGAAAAAACGCCACGGGTGAACCTCTGCGCATTAATGGGATGAATCCACTGGCGCCGTCTCCTCATACGCAGGATTCGCTATCTTCTTTTCTCCCTCTCGATAGCAATAATTGCCAACCGATTCAAGTGAAGATCCAATTCCACACAGAAGCTGTCAATACTCGCAATAACTCCTTCCAGACTCGCACTAACTCCTTCCATCGCTGCCACTAGCTCTAAAACCTTTCAAAGAAATTGTATCACAACACCCTAGATATATTTCTCCCTAGTTTCCAGCATCCAATCACATTTGAGAGCATTTTCCAAGAGCGAATCATATTTGGGAGCATCCCATTTTGGAGGTGTGGAAAAACGGATCCGCAAGAAAACGGATCCAACGGATGACAAAACGGATGCAAACTGATGGAACGGATCCGTTTTGTTGAGGATCCGCAGTAAAATCGGTATGGCGGATCCTCAACAAAACGGATCCGTTCCATCAGTTTGCATCCGTTTTGTTTCCATTTTTTGCAGATCCGCCATTTTCAAATTTTGGCGGATTTTGACTGATGGCAAAAAACTGAAGTGTGAAAGAGGCCTTAGGCATCGGGTTCCTGCATTCTGCGGTCTCCCATTCTCCATCGACCGCAGAGGAGCTTGCTCAGCAGCCCCATCATTCCCAACACTCTGCCCAGACCTGCTCTGTGGGTCTGGCTGTTGCTGCCACCTTTGGGTCAGCAATAGCAATGCAGGCTGCTCAGCAGCAAACCGCTCCAGAGGCTAAGTCCTTCCGTCGCTCCACTGAGCATGCTCACGAGACAATCTCCCTTTGGAGATCGGGAGTCACGTGCACAGGTCCTTCTCCAGATCTGATTAGTCCATCTCAGGGCTCGGGAAGCTTCCGGAAGGTCTTGGCTATAAAAGGTTTGCATGGCCGCTTGGCCATGCACTAGTATAGACTATAGTTGCTAACTGTGTGAATGATGATGGATGTATGGACTTGCAAATGACTCATTTAGATCCCCCTCCCTCTGACATTACGATTGTGTATGGGGAACTAGTGATAGAGTCAGCGCCAGTCAGTGGTAAGCTACAGGCCACAATACACATCCTCCACAGTGCTAGCGTCCGACAGTGCGCCTGCTACCGGACATTGTCATATAGCGGCAGTGTCTGTCGCCACGCTGCAGTCAGCAGCTCCTCTTGGCATCCGCAGTTGCGATGCCGCACGCACGGTAGGTCTAGACGGATGTGGACTGTGTGTCTTGGGCCAAGTCCTGTGACCATATACCATGCCAAGTCCTGTGACGTCAACAGACTCAGCCTTTGTATTTAACACCTCGGCATCTTTGTGAAGGAACAGAGACCGCCCAGCGCACTCCGGGTGACGTTCAACCCGCGTGTGTTATACCGCCATATAGTGCATGTGAAATTACATAGCAGCAGTATAACATCTTCTGCACGGTGGACCCAGGGCGGCGAACGCATTTATTATTATCTATTATTTAGTGTGTTCCGCCGTCCCTAACATGCAGTCCCTACAAGTGACTCCAAAGAAAAAGATCCAGCTGGCCTCCAGTCCAGATGACGTCCCGTGGCGACAGCAGAGGAGAATCTCACTGACCAGAGGGAGAGACAGCGATCGTTACAACGAGGACGGACAGCCCATCTGTCGCCGCTGCAGCAAGGCGGGACACCTAGCAAGATTCTGTCATTTAAACAAGCAACCCCTGAGGCAAAGGGCCAACCCTAAGGAGTAAGATGACCAGGCCCACCAAATTGGCGAGACAGGTACGTAGGAGGACGGCCAGTCCTGCCCGTCGTGATTGATGGCTTTCCAATGAACGCTTTATTGGACACCGGCTCCCAGGTGACAACGATGACATATGTTCTCTTTAAGCAGTACTGGGCTGATTCAGACATTACTCACCGCCCAGATAAAGACCTTGCCATCTTTGCCAGCAATGGTCAGCCCTTGCCTCAGATGGGATATAAAGAGGTGACCATCAAGATTGGCTGAGTAGAATTGCAATCGCAAGGTTTGATTATAGTTGATATTGACAAACTAGAATGCCATCCTATGATCACTTTAGGCACTAATGTAATTGAAAATTGTCTTGGAGAAATTATTGTTTTGTTACAACAGGTAGCCGAGACCACCAGCTCCAGTCAGCAGCGGGTCCTGCAAAAGGAGATCAGAGCCCTGATGCAGAGACAACAGGTAAAGCTGTCTGGTGGAGAAGTCGGCAGTGTCAGAGAAAGTGATCCTTTCCCCATTGCAGTACCTCCCAGAAGTGAAATGTTAATTTGGTGTCGGGCAGCAATAGGCCTCAGGGGTCAAGATTACCAAGCCCTGGTAGAACCCATGTACTCTGATAGTAGGCCCACTATCCTGTCAGAGAGAGGGGTAGTTGATGTCCGCAAGGGGAGAGTACCAATATGCATCTTAAATTGTGGGGAGAGAGAGAGGTCCATTTACCCCGGTATGCCACCCTTGCTAAGCTGTTCACTGTCAGTAACAATGCAATAGAGGCGCTAGAACCCTAGCTTCTGTCTGACAAGGTGGAAGAGAATGGCTCTGAAGGGCAGCAGGAGGATTGGTGTCAGCAGCTACACGAAGTCAGTGACTCCACCGCTTCGCACCAAAAACATGGGGCTTATCGGGTGGCTCTAGAATTTGAACGGGTCTTCAGCAAACATCCTCTAGACTTTGGGCAGGCAAAAGGGGTCCAACATCATATCCCCACCGTAGATCATCCACCCATTAAAGAGAGGCACCGGCCTGTACCCCAGCACACTATCAATGTGCCAAGAGTATGTTATGGGAGATGAAGGAGGCTGGGGTAATCAGAGATAGTTGTAGCCCCTGGGCAGCTCCATTGGTCCTCATTAAAAAAAAAGATGGTACTATGAGAATGTGTGTAGACTACAGGCGGATTAACAGCATTACACATAAGGACGCTTACCCATTACCTAGAATTGAGGAATCACTAGCTGCACTGAGAACTGCTAACTATTTCTCTACCTTGGATCTCACCAGTGGGTATTGGCAGGTTCCCGTGGCAGAGGCAGACAAAGAGAAGACAGCGTTTACAACACCAATGGGCCTGTGCGAGTTTAACTACATGCCGTTTGGGCTCAGCAATGCACCAGGAACATTTCAGCGGTTAATGGAATGCTGCCTTGGACATAAAAACTTTGAAACCGTTCTGCTGTACCTGGATGACATCATCGTCGTCTCCAAAACCTACGAAGACCATTTGAAGCACCTAGCCAAGTTATTCGAAGCCCTGTCCAACTTTGGCTTGAAAGTAAAGCCGTCCAAATATCACCTTTTGAAACCCAAGGTGCAGTACCTAGGCCATATGGTGAGCGCAGAAGGTGTGGCACCTGACCCTGACAAAGTCACCGTTATCCGGGACTGGCCAAGGCCCAGCACTAGGGTGACCACAAAAAATCGATGTCGGAATTTTGTCCGTCTGGACCCCACAAAACGATTCCCCTTTCCAGATATTGAGATAGCCAAAATTTGAACCATCAGAGCACGCTAGGGTTGTAAATCCAAAAGTTAGAAATTAAAAGAGGTAGGAAGTAACCGACTTTAACGACCTTCTGACAAAAGATGAAGAACAAAAGCAATATGTCCTGCAAGTTGTAAGCAAATGCCGAGCATTATATTCTGATGTTTCAAAAACTACTTTAACAAAAGCTCTAGAATAGATTAGATAACTATGTAAAATTATCAACTCATGTAGGTTAGCGTGCTCTGATGGTTCATCTGTGCTACTGAGCAATTTATTAGCCATTAACAACTTTTCATTGTCTGTAATGGTGGGATCAAAAAACGATAATCCCACCAACTCTGCATTCAAATACCACAAATGGTTCGAAAATTTGGTCAGGGCTATTTCTGCAATGTTGTTGTCACATTCTTTATAGTCTAACAGGCTATGCAAAATACCTAAATCTTAAAATACCTCAATTTGGATTTTTTCAAACTTTGAGCGACGAGCGGCACGGGTTAACGTCGTTTGATCGAGCTCAAATTTTGGCTCTCTCAATATCTGGAAAGGGGAATCGTTTTGTGGGGTCCAGACGAACAAGATTCTGACATTTTCCCCCCCCCCATATGAGATCCGGTCACCCTACCCAGCACTACTCATGAAGTAAGACAGTTTCTTGGGTTAGTAGGCTACTACCGAAGATTTATCAAGGACTTCACCAAAAAAGCTGCACCCCTGCAAGATCTTCTAGTAGGCCAATCCAAGAAGGCCAAGAACAAGAGTCTTCCTTTCAAGTGGAACAAAAGGATAGAAGAGTCCTTCATGAGGTTGAAATTGGCCCTCACGAGAGATGAGGTCCTGGCCTACCCTGACTATGACCAACCATTTGTACTTTACACTGACGCCAGCAATGTGGGATTGGGAGCAGTGTTGTCACAAGTGCAGAAAGTCAGAGAGAGAGTGATTGCCTACGCCAGCAGGAAGCTTCGTCCCACTGAGAGGAACCTTGACAACTACAGTTCCTTTAAACTGGAGTTCCTCGCCATAGTCTGGGCGGTAACAGAGCGCTTCAAGCACTACTTGGCTTCAGCAAAGTTCACCATATACACAGACAATAATCCGCTAACCCACCTTGAAACAGCAAAGCTAGGGACACTTGAGCAGCGATGGATGGCCCGGCTGTCCAACTACGAGTTTACCATCAAGTACCGAGAAGTTAAGAGCGCCCCCAAGGAGTGAGGAATAGGTGCTTTATCGTACGAGAGGTAAAGTTGAATCCATTACCCCATCATGAGTGGGCAGAGACACAAGATAGTGACCCCGCTGTTCGTCTAGTAAAGGAGTGGCTGGCACAAGCTGATTCACTCCCTGGTCCAGATGACCCTCAGGAAGCACAGCAGTTATGGAAGGAGAGAGGCAAGCTGTTCATCTACGAGGGTAAACTGTGTTGGAGTAACATCAACTCGCGCACACACGAACTGGTCTGGCAGGTAGTCTTCCCGAAACAGGATGCACCAATGGTCTTGGAGGCGTACCACAATGGAGCAGGACACTTCGGGTGGAAGAAGTTGGAGGTCCTACTTCGTGAAAGATTCTACTGGCTTGGCATGAGGAGAGCCATTGAGAAGTGGTGCCGAGAATGTGGCCCATGCAACCTGCGCAGGAAAGACTGTAACAGCCAGCGAGCCACATTACAGCTGATCATCACAAAACTGCCGCTTGAGCTGGTAGCCTTGGATTATGTGAAGTTAACTCCGAGTAAGAGTGGCTACACCTATGCTTTGACCATCATGGACCATTCTCAAGGCTCTTGGTAGTCGTGCCTGTTAAAGACCAAACAGCAAAGACAGCAGCCAAGGCATTTCAGCAGCACTTTTGTTGACCGCACGGATACCCTGAACAAGTGCTCTCAGACCAAGGTCCAGCCTTTGAGGCAGAAGTGTTCCAGGAGTTCTCTAACATGTGCAGTTACAAGAAAATCAGGATGATGCCGTACAATCCACAGACAAATGGCATGTGTGAGAAGATGAACCAAGTGGTCATTGACTTATTGAAGACCTTACCTCTGGAAGAACGAAACCAGTGGACAGAGAAGTTGCCAGATCTGGTAGATCTATATAATCATATACCGGTAAACTCCACAAATTGCACTCCGGCCTACCTGATGAGAGTGAGACCTGGCAAGTTACCCATTGATTTAGACATGGGAGTCTTAACACCTGAGACCTCATCACCAGATGCAGACTGAGACACAGAGCGGCAGCAACAATACCGCAAAGTGCAAGAATGTGTGGAGAAGTTTGTCCCAAGCAAGACAGAGGCAGGAAAGGAATTACAATCAACACGCCCCTGCAGTTCCCTTGATACCAGGAGAACAAGTACTCAAAAGATAGAAACTAGATGACCAGTGGGAGGCAGAGCCATACATCGTTATACCTTCAGACTTTAATATCACCAAGGTATGCCTCATCAGTAAGGATGGAGGAGAAACCTTAGAAGCAGTCCCAAGAGATCATCTAAAGGTGTGCCCTGATCAATTGAAGGACAAGAAAGAAGCCCAAGACACTCCACGGCCTATAGTAGAGGTGGAAGAAAAGATCCAAACTATCCTTGAAGAATTTCCTCGGACGTGGACACAAGTGAATCAGGCTATCGTAGTACCAGTCCTAACCTTTCATCAGCTACTGCACCAGATGAAGCAGAGACTCATAATGAAATGGCTCCAGTAAAAGATACCACATGTGCAGTGGAATGCGAAAATCTGTCCCCTGCTAACAGCGAATCTGTCAATCTCATGGTGAGTCTAGGAGTCAAGAGAAGGCAGTCCAGAATACCTATATTACACAAGTCTACTTATAGCGTAGTGACTAGTGCACCAACAGTAGACAATCAGAGAACAGGTCAGGTCATCAAAGATACCTATACTGCATGGATCCACTCGCAGAGGTCAGATCCCTGTCCGTTATAGAGAATACATATTGTAAATAAATTAATAAGAATGTATAGTTGTAACCGTTAAGCATGAGAGCCTACAGAGACTTACTGTATGAACTTTTTAAATATTCGTACTAACCAGTTAAAGGACAATTGGGCCACAGGACTATGTGTGGTCAGAACTTTATTTGTAAATAGTTACCCCAACTTGGCCTTGAAAATAAGCCAGCGGCATGGCTGAAAAAACAGGCCCATCTACAGAGTGCCCTGTAGCCACGCCCAGGGACGACACACAAAATGGGCTAAGGCGGTTCCCACCAACCAAACTCCAGGTACAAGGACAAAGACAATTCTTGGATGACAGCGTAAGGACTGGTCGCTGCAGTAACTGTGTAATTGTCTCTTTTTCTTTTCTGGTTTTGTTAATTTTTACATTTTTAAGACTTTGTAGATTATCATTAATTGTTGTTGTTAACAATTCTTGTTATGTTTCCTCAGTCCAAGAGTACTGAACTTCACCCCAGAATGTGACACCCCAGAGTCCGGTTGTCACAGAGATATTGCCTCCTTCTAAGGGGTAAAGTCATGCCTGGAGGCAGGAGGGGGCCCCCATGCCAGGTAACAGATTACATTACATTTCCAGCTGCAGGTCAGAAAGGGGAGTTGCCTTATAAATTCTGGCCAGCAGATGCGGTTAGTGAGTCAGCAAGTAGTGAGCTGAGAGTAAGCAAAGGGGGTTGTCATGGAAACGAGAGCAGCTGAGAGCAGATGACAAGACAGTTAAGCCGGAGGTAAAGGATCTTTCTGCAAGATCCAGTCAGATGGAGACGGGGAGCTGATCTGTGAAGAGGGAAAAGGACAATATCGGAGACAAGAGGCTCTGGGGAAGCTAAAATTGTGTATAGCTGGCCCCAGAGCGAAGCGCTAATAGAGAGAAAGAGGACGCCAGAGTCCTAGACTGAACAGGAGCTGTATGCCCTGATAGCCGTATCTGGAAGTACAGGGGACTGCAAGTTCCTCGGCGACATTGAACACCTGAAGGCACGGCAGCAGATCAAGAGCCCGGGTCTGACGGTGAAAAGGACAGTACCCGTGATATAGGCTCACGCTGTCAGCCATACAGGTTAGATACCATCACACAAGAGAGGGTCGCAGCTTAGTTACAAACAGCAGGGACCCGAAAACAAAGCGCAGAAGGAAGGTCCCAAACCCCACCGGGCAGTGTGGATCCCCTGAATGCCTCCAGGCGAGCCAGACTCAATCCATCCCCTGTATGTGGTACCCCGGATTGCCACCACTTGCAAGTAAAAGGTAAAGAAACCTACACCTTTCTGTGTCCTTCTCTTATTTATCTGCACCCCAATGTTCACCACCATCTGAATGATTAATCAAATATCTTTGCCCTGGGGCCCCCGCTCTACCCATGAGGAGCTGAACCATTCTTTGCTGCGTCACCATCAGCCCCAGAGGACCAAAACCGCAGCATCGGCCACTCATTGCCGAACACCACGGGTGGTGTCACACTTAAACATCACACAACTTTCCTCAATTTTATTACTGGACGCCTAGGGCCACGGACCGGGTCACTGCCACCGTGACATCCCCCATTGAAGTTAGCGGGCCCGGTACCGAGTAATCCAAGGCCCTGTGGGGAACTCCACATACAATGCGAGGGTCATGGGAAAGGCAGCGGAACATAAATCAGCCATGTGTGCCAGACTGCCAACAGCCTAGACTTCCCTGTCTCCACCAAGAGGATGACTGTCCATCTTCTCCTCGTCTTCCTCCCTCTCCTCCTTGTCTTCAGGCAATTCATGTTGGACAGAAGGGATGGAGGTGGTGTAGGTAGTACTGTCTGTAGCACAGGCAACCAGCTGCTGTTCCTCCTCCTCAATATCACCCAATCCACATTGAGAAGATGAGCTGAGGCTGGGCTGTGTAGCATCATCCTGTATAAATTCTTGCTGCATCTCAACTTGATCCACCCGCAAAGCCTCCTCTTCTATTTTGAGCAGCGAGCATTTCAGTAGACAGAGAAACAGGATGATTACACTGATTGTGGCATTATTGCAGCTCAATAACTTGGTTGAGTCCTTAATGTTTTGGAGAACCGCATAGATGTCAGACAGCACTCATATGTGCGGAGGCTGACCAGAATACCGACATGCATGTTGCAGCTGATAATAAACTACTGTACACCATTCGGTGAGCTTCTGCAGCACTGCCAAGGCAGTAGCAACTGCAGACGACATCTTGTAATGGGCACACACGCGGTGTACTTTCACAAGTAGCTCAGGCAGATCTGGGTTGGTTTTGAGAAACCACTGAACCACTAAGTTGAGCACATGTGCCAGGCATGGTACATGTGCGAGGTTGTCAAGCTTCAGTTTCATCACCAGGTTGCAGACATTGTCACACACGACCATGCTTGGTTGTAGGTTCAGGCACGACAGCCACAGATTAGTCTGGTCTGTTAGACCTTTCAAAAGGTCTATGGCAATGTGTGGTTTCTCCCCTATGCAGATCAGCTCCATTTACTGTAAGCCTGTTGCCGCTTGGCCATGGCAGTGCTGCAGTGCTTCCAATTTGCGAATGATGTTGACATTCTAGATGATGGAGGGTGAGGAGGAGGAAGGGGGTTCAGGAACTGCTATAGAAGGTGGGGGAAACCCTGCTTGAACAAGATCCTGCAATCATTGGTGTTGAAAGAACGTGTTCTGCATCAGGGTCCAACTGTGTCCAGCCTTCCACAATGTTCACCCAGTGTGCAGTCAGGAAAATGTAGCATCCCTGGCCACAAGCATTTGTCCACATATCTGTGGTTAAGTGGAACTTCCCAGTAACAGCTTTGGTCAGGGCACAGCTGATGTTATGGAACACGTGTTTGTGTAAGGCAGGGATGGCACACCAGGAGAAATAGTGGTGGCTGGGGACCGAGTATTAAGGGACTACCAATGCCTTTAGGTTGCAGAAAGCTTTCGTCTCCACAAGCCTTAATGGCAACATTTCCAGGACAAGCAGTCTGCAAATATGGCCATTTAGTATTGAGAAATGTGGGTGGGTGGCTGGGAATTTACACTTGCATTCTAGGGACTCGGGTAGGGACATCTGAATGCTATGCTGGGACAAGGACATGTGCATTAAAAGAGGTCTGGATACACATGATGAGAGCATTATGCTGCCTCTGTACAAATCTCTGGTTAGACCGCACATGGAGTACTGTGTACAGTTTTGG